>NC_140963.1:18547146-18694646 GCF_056783735.1 Eptatretus burgeri
ACACACACACACACACACACAATCAAAATACTTGTCAATATATTTTTTTTTGCCTAGTAACAAGAAAAAGAGCAGTCAGAGATTGCAGACCCTCACCAGAACTCGTTTGTGTGGTGTATTTTGTGTGGCGTTTGTATACTGGTGTGTTATGTAATTAATTAGAGACAAAATTAGAACTGCCACTCAATACCTGCTGGCAGTGATGACCGGGTACCAAAATTTCCCACTTTGATGTAATCCCGTTTTCATCGGACATCTGATACAGACCCATGACGTTTTTATTTAATTACTATTCAATTGAATTCAGAATGGAATTAAAATCATTTCAATTCAAATCAAATGGAAGACCAAATAGGAACAGTCCTGAATTGAAGTAATCAGAAGGAACCTGAACAAGTAAAAAGAAAAGATGAAGTCATCAGGAGGAACCTGGATAGGATTCACATTTCAGCTGTTACTCCTCTGCCCTCAAACCCATCCGGGCACAGCCAAGTAAGCCTTATTTTTAAAAAACCCCAAAAACCCAGATCAAAAAAATCAAATAATTCTGGCTGCTCGACCATGTGTCCAATGAAGTTGAAATTTAAAACATATACTATTCCGCATGACTGCTAAATCACAATTGTGAAGTTTCACGTCGGTTGATTAAGCGGTTCCAGAGAAAAAATTATTTAATGTTATCTTAAATCCAATATCGTTGCCAAATCATGTGACATAAATTATTCCTTAACAATCTTGTACACATATGCTTTAGGGAACATTAGTGTGACGTTTCCCCTCGATCTGTTCAGCTGTTCTGAAGAAAAATATTTTTTTATATGTTTTAGGGTGAATCCAATATGGCTACAAAATCATGTGACCGATGACATCATATATGTGACACTTTTGTTCCTCATGGATAGGCGGTCATATGTGTGAAGTTTCGCCTCAATTTTTTGAGCTATTTCGGACAAGATTTATGAAGGTGATTTTCAAAAACAATATGGCTGCCAAATTACGTGACCGATGACATCATCATTTTTTGTGGACCATTTTATCACTAGATGACCCTCAAAAATTTTCACACTGGTTGGATATAGTGTTATACGTATGCAATTATGACGTCATAACAAAGGCACTTATGATGTTATTAAAAATCACACTCATTCCGCATGATGAGTACTTGCTATGTGCCAAGTTTAAATTTGGTCCACTCTGGTGGTCTACTGTTGACTGCCTGTCTTCATTTTTCATCAAAGGGTACACTTTAACTGACTAAATTACCAATGACGGGCGAGATCTCAACGGAGAGGCGGCCTATGAGGTATAGTCACGTTACTACCCTGCTACCAGGAAACACCTAGTAAAGGCTGACTCGTCTCAATTACCCCATAAGGATGGGGTATGCTCTTGACAGACAAATTGATCCTAATATTAATTTGAATTGAAGATTTCCAAATTTAAATATGTGATATTGTCCTTTATATGACAAAATGAGGAAATTGTAAAAGTGAAATCCAACTTGTGGATTTCTGTTAATGGTGTCAGATTAAATATACACTGTTCTGAGAATTTATTGAACTTCTAAGCTAAATGTTTCTTTTAAAAGAAACGCGACACACAAAGCCACAGTAAAAGAGATGCAAAACTTTTTCAGCTGATCCGATAAGCTGAGCGAGTAAACACGTCTTGTATTTCACAATATAGTCAAATAGCCAGGATGTGTATTATGATGCTTTATAAAACAAGCACATAACCGAGCATTATAAAGGCAAATAAATATACACTTTAAGTTTATATACAATTGATTATACACTTTGCAGTCACAACAATAATTATAAGAAATGTATTCCTTTAAAGTTGATTAGAATCCTTTTCAGGAATTTAGATTCGTATACATGCATCAATTACATACACTATTAAGCCTTTACTTATTTGGTAATTGAATGGACAATGTCATTATAATAATGGCTTTTATTATAATGTGTTAATTGATGAATGAGTACGAAATTGTGAGTCTTGCAGTTGTATACAGTGTCGATGCAAATTTCTCCAAAATTAGCATAATGGGCTTGAGGGTGATAAAAAAAACAAACAAAACAAAAAAACATTAAAATATTGCTAATTAAACTCGATTGATAATAATTAACTTGAAAAAGTAAATGTTTTTAGTATATAGCACAATGTATTGTTATAACGCTTTAATGGAAATGTACTCAAAAACAACATGATTATTACATCTCTGTGCTTGAACATGTATCTATTTAAATAATACATATATTTACATTAAATGACCTTATATCTCTTGTCTGTATTGGAAGATGATCAATCTGTCCAGTAAAAAATGCCTCTTGTTCCCCAAAACAGATTGGCCTTCCAATGTATAAATATGGATTCTGTGTGGCAATGAGTTTTTTTTTTAAGTTTAGTTTTTTAGTTTTCTTGGACAAGGATAATTCAAGTTTATAGCTATAAACTTCTGTCTGTGATTTGCTTTTGCTATCCTTGCAATAAATGTTCTGACTTCCAAACCTGAGGAGTTTATTCAATTTTAGGAAATAAATTCCACGACTCCTTCATGATGCAGTGCTTTGTCTTTGGCTCCCGGAAGAGAGAATCTCGCAGAACAAATTCCTATGATATTAAATGTAGTTATATTTCAGCTGTCACAAGTGAATGAAAATTGCAGTCACCGACCCATTTTGCCCTCATGAGGGCATCATCAGGGTAACACAGCAAGTTTCCATTCATCTGTGGCTGAAACCTTATGGTTATATACCAATCACTATACATCTTCAAACTGTCAGTGGTGTGAGTGCCAGAATCGTGTCGCATACAGCGCTTACTGCACATCCCAGGAGCAATAAGCCTTGACTGCCATACAGGAACATTATGTCTTGCTTCACTACCTGCACCTGGAGTCATTAAGTGAATGTGGTCGGAGTAATTTATAGCACTTCCGGTTTGGGGATGTGTATATGGACGGCTGGGTGGCGAGCTCTCCTTCCAGTCCTTCTAAAGCTATGTTTCCATTCCTTCTGAAGCTTTTTGCATATTTTGTTATTTTTTTTTGTTGCGTATATTGTGATTTGTTTCAGGGTCTGTGGAACTGTACTTCTAAAGCTGTAGTTGTGTTCATCACAGTTTTAGTGGGTATTTGAGTTAGTTTATTGAAAGAAGCCGGGAGAGGCCTCGTGTTAAGTTTAACGTTGTCATTTAGGGCCTTGGGAGTATGGGGATAAAAAAGGTTATAAATAGAGACCGAAGCGGAAAGGAAGAGTCTTTAGAGGAGTTCGTAAAATGTGATAGTTGCTCAAGGTGAGCCACATCAACAATAGGGGAAGCAGAGGGTTCTTATTGTTGTAGGAAGTATGAGGAAATAGCCCACCTGAGGATGGTTATTACTAGGTTGAAGGAATGCATCGATAATTTGCAGCAAGTTGCAGAATGTGAGAAATTTGAAGATAATAGTTGGTTATGGTTGTGAGGTTATGGTTGTGCATTTTGTGACGAAAGCACCAAATTTGGCACACTAGTAGACTATCATATTATGAACAGATTTGGATATTGGGCCATCTCAAATTCAGCCGCTGATGGTTGTGGCAGCCATTTTCCACTGCCATCAAAAATTTGGAGATGGCCCAATATCCAAATCTGTTCATAATATGTTAGGCTACTAGTGTGCCAAATTTGGTGCTTTCCTCACAAAATGCACAATTATTATGATAAGTTTCCCCACTAAAGTGGTTGAGCAGTGAAATGAGGAACGCTATGAAGGAGAAGCAGAAGGCATTTATTAGGTTTAAAATAACAGGAATGGAGTTAGATTTATATCACTATCGGAGTAAACAGGGGCAAGTTAAGAAAATAACTCGGCAAGCCAAAAGAGAGTATGAGAAGGACATGGCTAAGAATATTAAACATAATAGCAAGGCTTTCTTTAAGTATATCAGGGGAAAAGAACAGGTTAGGACCAGTGTGGGCCCATTGAGGAATAGCACCGGGAGAGTGGTTCGTGATGAAAGTGAGATGTCAGGTTATTAAACAGGTATTTTTCTTCAACTTTTACACAAGAACAGTCAGGAAAATTGCCAATAGCTGACAGTATCTTTCGAGGAGGTGAGGAAGGGTTTTACAGAAGATCCAGGTTGAAATGAAGGAAGTAAAGGAACAGCTAGGAAATATAAGAGTAGATAAGGCTCCGGGTCCAGATAATATACACCCGAGAGTATTGATGGAGGTGGCTGAGCAGGTAAGCAAGATATTAACGGATATTTTCAATAGTTCACTGGAGTCAGGACAGGGACTGGAGGATTGGAGAGTAGCAAATGCAACACCATTATTTAAGAAAGGATCCAGAGAAGAATTGGGAAACCATCTAGACCTGTTAGTTTGACTTCGGTTGTGGAGAAGGTGTTGGAGACATTAATTAAAGACCGGATGAGGAACCATTTAAACAAATCCAAACTAATTAAAGGTAATCAGCATGGGTTTACCAAAGGTAGTTCCTGTTTAACAGATCTTTTAGAGTTCTATGAAGCAGTGTCTGATTGGATAGATGAGGGAAAGGCAGTGGACATAGTGTATCTAGACCTTAAGAAGGCATTTGATAAGGTACCACATCGGAGGTTGTTAGCCAAAGTGAGGGCTTGTGGAGTGGCTGGTCAGGTAGCTAATTGGATTGCAAACTTGCTTAGTAATAGGAAGCAAAGAGTGGCTGTGAGTGGGAGGATGTCTTCCTGGGAGGATGCAAGTCGGGATCAGTACTCAGATCATCACTATTCATTATTTACATCAACGATTTGGATAATGGGGTGAAGAGTAAGCTTTCCAAATTTGCAGATGACATAAAGCTTGGAGGTGAGGTGGATAGCAGAGGGGGTGGTGATCAGATTCAGGAAAGTATTGATACTTCTTCAGATTGGGCAAACGATTGGCAGATGGAATTTAACCTGAGCAAGTGTAAGGTGGTGGGGATGGGAAAGAACAACGAAAATAGATATTACAGGATGTAAGGGGTAATTTTGGAGCGTTTCACAACGGAGAAGGATCTGGGGGTGGTAATAGATACGGGAGGTAAGCAGGCAACACAGCACAGTGCCAGTCAGCTTTAGGTAAAGCAAATAGGGTTTTTGGGTTGTATTCGGAGGGGGATCATTTATAAATGAAAAGAGGAGGTGTTAACATTGCACAGGAAATTAGTGAGGGCCACATCGAGAATATTTTGTGCAACTATGGTCACCACAATTCAGGAAAGACATAGATGCCACAGAGAGGATTCAGCACAGGGCTACTAGATTGATTCCGGGTCTCGCTAGACTCAGCTATGAGGAGCGGCTGAAGGAGACAGGGCGTTATACACTAGAAAGGAGGCGGTTACGAGGAGATATGATGCAGATGTTTAAGATAAAGAAAGGTAGAGATTAAATAAGTGCAGATGAATTATTCAACAGAGTAGACAGTGATAGGACCAGGGTCCATTGCTTGAGAGTAAGGAAGAGGAGAGTTAAGACGGTAGTAAGGCAGGGGACTTTCACTCATAGAGTAGTTAATGCATGGAATGGCCTCCCTGGAAAGGTAGTGGCAGCAGAATCAGTGGATAAGTTTAAATTAGAATTATATAGGTACCTGGAAGTTATAGAGAGAGAGGGGTATAGGGATGTTGACAGGACTTTTAGGTAGTTTGAGCATTTATGTGTGATTGTGTGCATGTGTACAGAGTGCTGTTGGTGGGGGCCTCATCAAGGGGTGTTGTGTGGTTGATGTTGTGTGTTTTTAACCAAACCCATGCACCCTCCCCTGAGGGGAAGAAGAAAAACAACTACAAAAACGTAAAATAAATAGTTTTTGAAAAAAATTGTATTTTCTTCTTTGTATCTTGTGTTGATAAATTAGTATATGTTCATACAGGCATGATGGGCTGTGCCTCCACCTGTGTCTGATTTCCTTGTATTTATTTGTAATGATGATCTTTCCTCGTGTTCTCCGACCGAAGCCAAATACGTCAACGTCATGGCGCAGAACTTTGTCTTCAGCTCCCGGAAGAGAGCATCTCACAGAACAAATTACTATGACGTTAAATGTAAATATATGTCAGAAGCTGTCACAAATGAATGAAAACTGCAGTCACTGACTGGTTTCATCCTCATGAGGGCATCATCAGGGTAACATAGCAAGTTTCCATCCACTTGTGACTCTGAAACCTTACGGTTATATACCAATCACTATATGACTCCAAATTGTGCGTGGTGTGAGCTAATAAAAAAGACATAAAATGTCATAGCTCCATTGTTTTAGTAATTTTGCTGCATGGAATTAAAGGGCTAGCCCATATACATGTACAACAAAAATGGCCACCAGTCGACCAGTACGCCATCTTTGATCAGATCGCAAAGTAAAGTGAGTTGCATGTGTATGCCATAATGTACTGTGCTTGGACCAAGTTTGAGCAAAATTGGACCAAGCATGTCTGAGAAATGGTTCAGGACGCATTTAAGTAACAGAATGGCTGCCAGTCGGCCATCTTGGATATGATCTGTAAAAGAAATGACAAGCATATGCAAACAATTATTCTTTATCTGTCTGCTAAGTTTGAACAACATCGGTAAATGCATGTCCGAGAAATGATTGAGGACATGCTCAACATCGGGTTTTTTTACAACGAAAATTGTCGCCAGTCTACAAGTCGGCCATCTTTGTTCAGATTGCAAAATAAAGTGAGGTGCACGTGTATGCCATCATGTGCTGTGCTTTTGCCAAGTTTGAACAACATTGGTGAAGGCATGTGTGAGAAATGGTTGAGAATGCGTTCAACATCCTCGTTTTTCAAATAAAATGGCTGCCAGTCAGCCATCTTTTGTCTGATATGGAAAGAAAATGACGTGCATATGTAAACCATAATTCGTTATCTGTGTGCTGAGTTTGAACAAGATGGGTAATGCATGTCCGAGAAATGGTTGAGGACGTTTTTGACACCGGGGTTTTTTTTTTACACCTAAAATGCCCACCAGTTGGCATTCTTTGATCGCATCGCGAAAACAAAAAAATGTGCTTTTGTTTACCATCTTGTGTTGTCTTTGTGCCAAGTGCAAATAAAATCAGTCCATACATGTCCGAGATATGGTTGCGGGTGCACATACACACGGACGGACACGAAAATTGAGACCAAATCCATAAGCCTGCGTTTCGGACTGTCTTCTTTTTTTGACAAAGAGAATTTTCAACGTTGATTGAATGTTGGTGAAGAAGATTGATTCATTTCAAGTTTAATGTAAATTCTTACCTCTCTCCATCTCTATCTCACTCTCGCTCAATGTCTCCTTGTTTTTCTTTCTTTCGCTCTCTCTGTACATTACGCTGAAGTTTGCTTTGGTCGAACTCTAAATCTCATGGGGACCAGCAAAACCGCATTTATTTTGAAAGTCATTAGCCATTTTATCATGGTTGTTGTAAGATTACAGGAAGACAAAATCAATTATATATTGAACGTGTTTGCTTATTTCAAATATTGTACACACACTTAATGATTATGATGTAATTTACTCCCTCCCTCTGTAATGGTAATAAGAAAAAAAAACTTTTGCTTAAGTTTCAAAAGCTTCTAATTTACCTTTCTCGTGATTTTACTAATCAACTATTTGTGTCTTCTTTCAGGAATTTTTGTGAGAGAGAGCAGAAGGCTCCAGTATGAGTTGGAGCTTCATCACAACTTTGCTGGAACAAATTGACAACCATGCTACATATGTGGGAAAGATCTGGTTCACAACCTTTCTTATCTTCCGCATTATGCTCACTGCTGTTGGTGGTGAGACCATCTATTACGATGAACAAAGCAAGTTTCTTTGCAATACATTGCAGCCCGGTTGCGATAATGTCTGCTATGATGAGTTTGCTCCAATCTCACATGTTCGCTTTTGGATATTTCAGACAATTTTGGTATCGCTACCCTCTGTAGTATATCTAGGTTTTGCCATCCATCGGCTGAGCCATGATGCGTCTGCCACTGAAAATGAGGAAAAAGCAAGTGTACGCTGCAAGATGCCCGTGTTTAACCGACGACAACATCGGCATATTGAAGACACAGAAGGAGATAATGAGGAGGATCCCATGATTGTAGAAACGACTGTAGAAAATATGAGTAACGAAAAAAAAGGAAATAAGGAAACAACGAAGCATGATGGTCGGAAAAAGATCAAACAAGAAGGGTTAATGAAAGCCTATGTGATGCACATCTTTGCAAGATCGATATTTGAAATAGGCTTTCTGTTTGGGCAATACTACCTTTATGGATTTTCTGTAATAGACAGATTTGTGTGCAGCCGTGACCCATGTCCTCATAATGTTGATTGCTTTGTCTCACGTCCAACTGAAAAAAGCATTTTCTTGATCATTATGTATGCTGTGGCAATATTATGCATGTTCCTTAATGTGTGGGAGATTTTGCACCTTTGTTGTGGTTCATTCAGAGATAAAAAGCAATCCAAACAATTGCAGCGAAAACAAAATAGACCAAATGATAACTATACTCATCCACTACCATACAGCCATGGCTTTCATAATAGCACCGCTCATGCACCACCTGTCTATGACTCTCTCCTGAAGCCCCCTCAAGCTAATGCTCAAAATGAAAAGCTTCCAATTGGAGCCATACCACATGGGCTATATCCTGGAATTCCAAATGAGAAGCAGGGCCAAGTTGGGCCAGTTGAAGCAACAGCACCATCTGTTCCCTATGCACTGCACCAAGCCGACAACAATGCTTTTCACAATTCACGCTGCCCATCTCCAGTTGACCCAAGCAACAACACAGTGGCACAGAATCAGGCAAATCTCGCTCATGAAGCAGCACAGCAGGCTTCACAAGCAGACAAGCCTCTTGCAGAGAAAAATTCTTCTGTCTGGATTTAAGCTTCTTTTCTGCTAAAATCAGGAAAATTCCTTAGCAGGTGTATGAAAGTGATTTCAGCCCCCACTAAATAAAGAAAAGAAAAGATTTCTTCAAAATGCCAACAGGATTAGAATGCTGGGTATCTTTACTAGTTGTTTATAAACAAGATCTTGATGACAGGTTTCTCTAATTTTATAATTGTTTACAATGTACCAACGGATTAAATAACGAGCCAAATGTTTTATGCGAAACATCACAAGAGAACAGAGTTGAAAATCCAGATCTGATACAAGGGGTGTACAAAAATGACTTTTTGTTTCCACTTCGAACATGATCACTCTGCGAGATATTTTATTTACCAAATATATTTACCTTGAATGAAGGTAGATTTCTTCCAGAGTTATAGAATAGCATATGTGCCTTTATAAGTTTTTAGTTAAGAACAAAATATGTAGATATTGCTGGCTGCCTTTGTTCAAAAAATGTTTCCATTTTGTGAAAAAGATAATTATGACGTAAAGTAAACTGTTTTCGAAAACTTTGCTGCCATTTCAAAATAAGCACAATTTTATATTCAGATCATTCCAGTGCATAACTACGTAATTGTTTTTTTTTTAATGACTTTTTATATGCCTTCCAGACCAAAACAAACTTTAAATAACCATTCATTTAATTGAGACCTGAAGTGTATTATAAATAGGGCTTCAAGCTTCCAACAGGAAAAGGGCTGCCTTTACACATTTGTTTTCCTTCATCTGTGTTTCCTTCATCACTTTTGTTTTCTTTCATTTAACAATATAAAGTGTTTTGTTTCATTATTATGTTGAAAGTAACACATGCAATAAAAGCATAGGTAAAGTAAGAATAAATATTTTAACGTTCAATTACAAATGTTTAGAATAAAATAATTTGTAAGCATTTCCCATTTGCATTTTTCTACGTCAGATATATGAACAAGTTTTTTAAAATACTATCTTCAAACTTTATAGTAATAATTGAAATCACACAAAAGAGTAGGGTGTACATTGTATTGATGATATTTTATTACTGTACTTGAAAATGTAGTGGGAGAGTCGCAAGCCAATGGAGAACTTAAAGTAAGGTGCAGGAAAGATGCCCCCACCTCCTCAATCCCAGTTATATCCCACTGTAACCTCCTCAATCCCAGTTATATCCTACTGTAACCTCCTAAATCCCAGTTATATTCCACTGTAACCTCTGCAATCCCAGTTATATCCCACTGTAACCTCCTTAATCCCAGTTATATGTTCAGTATCTTGAACATCTACATGAGAAGAGCATTCATAATGAATGACTGTATAGAAGGCATTTTCAAATGAAAAATATTCAGTATACAGAACGAAAAAATCTGAGAATCAAGGATGTTCAGTATATGCAGTATGTGTGTGTGTGTATATATATATATATATATATATATATATATATATATATATATATATGTAAGGGGATGTGGAGGGGGTCATCTTATCCTAACCTTTTCTGACAGAGAATCTTGCCCACCTTATTATATTCAATGACTGCCCTGTTTTAAGAGGTGATAAATTGAAATCATAGAAACAATGACCACTATAGTCACCTCTTTCTCATACTTCCAATGCCTTTTCCCATCCAACAAGCAATAGTGGAAGAAAATTGACAGTGCATTATCAGGGAAATAACCACTGTGCAAAGTATTAGAAATATGCTACCCAGATGATATAGAAGAAGACTCGGGTGGAATGGATAGCCACAGCAGAACAAACAAAAAACAACTCATGCCTCATGGTCTCATCATTTCATGGTCTCATCATTTCATAGGATAGCATTCACACAAGGATTTTTTTTGATTATTGGTCAAGTTTGCGTGTATGTTAAGGGATGGAACAAAGCCGTCTTGCTGCATGTTTGGGTCTTGAAATATTGTTGATTTGTGCAGGAGTTTGTCATCACTGTAAGAACAACTGCATTGTTTGTAGAATTGATGTTTGTCAGAGAATTAACTTGGAAGGTACAAATAAATTGTGTACATGTTCGATGGCAGAAGGCAAACTGTATGAATGAATTTGGCTGAAGAACAATTTTTGTTAAAGGTTTACATGGAAAAATGGTGGTGCAGTTCTTTAACTTTCAATCATTAATACAAAGTAAACTCTCATAAAACCAAATGATGTTTTCCATGGACTATTCATATCACCAATTGTTTGATTTAAACTGGTATTGTTTAGGATTCTTTGTTGAAATTTTAATTTTTGGGGGGTTTTACAATTCTCCAAGCCTCATTCACAGAGGAGCTTATAGGACATAGTTCACTTTTGTTAAAAATACAATACAAGTACTGTAATCAGCACTACATTGCATCAGTCCTCTTTAGATGTCCTGTAATTTCAGTTTGTGTTGTAAAATGAATTATCGAACATTGCATGTCTTTGTTGATAAAAGATAGAAATATTCCGGATGCTGTTTTGATTCTATACAGATTAGAACAGGCAACTGGAGAGCAGATTTGAGAGATTTCATTCCTTTGATTTCACTGCTTGAGAAATAAAATTTTCTCAGCTCTGTAAAGAAAAAACTTTAATAAAAGCAAAAGAAGCACCTGCCACTGTGTCTTGCAAAGTTTCTTGTCAATGTCATGCAGTTTCTTCGTTCATGGAGAGCAACCCAGCTTTGATCAAAAGAACCTGTAAAGTCATCAAAAATATAATGGCAACATTTTTTTTTTTATCTTGGAGAATAAGGCCAGAGATGAGAATGTTTTTATTTTTCATCATGATATATGATAATGGATGAGGTTCCATGATGATACAAAGTTTCAACAACTGATGTTTTTGCCTTTTGAGGATTAAGAAATATTTACACGACCATAAAATAGTATGATGGATAAAATCGAATAAATGCTTAATTTATACTACAAACATTTATTTTTGTTCTTGAATAAACAATGAATTAAATATATTTCCTAAATAGAGATGTTTTTGACACCTCATGTGTTTGTATGGACAAAATTATAATCTATCATTACTATTCTAATTATTGTCAAAAAATAACGCACTTTCAAAGTGACATAAGCCACCACAAATGCTCGGTGCGCATGTATGGAAACCCCAGGAAGCTGAAGAGATCAGGGAAAAATAAAATGTATTATGCGTCCGGGATAAGGATTGTTACTTGGAATGGCTCACCAAGCTTCTGAAAAATACTTGGAAAAGTAACTGAGAGAAAGGGCTGTGCCTCTGCACAATGAAAGACATGGAGAACGTTCTCAGCTCTCTGAATGGGCATCAACTCATACTGTAAACTCCCAACCATGTGGGTTAGTGGAAGTGGAGTGGAGCGATTGTGTTACATTGAAGGCCTGAACTAGCATTCATTCGCCATTTAGAAAGACACGTATTGTTTGAGCCAGTTCATGAGCCTGTTTTAATGCTTTGTCGTCTTGGTGGGCAAGTCAGCGTTGGAATCATTAGTTAGTTTGCACGTGAATGCAGCCACATGAACGTCCACACATGCTTGATACAGATTAATCTAAACCAGCCTTTCAGGTTTTCTTGGGTTGACACCACCTGGCATCACAGTGGTCTATCAAGACCCAGGTACCCTGCACCCACTCCCTAAGGTTGTCACAATATTAATGAGGGACGAAGGTCATTTAAAACGCTCCTGGTCTGAACTCGGTGAAATATCAAAATTAATAAATGAATTGTTTTCATACATTTTAATTTGCAGGAATGTTATTTTATTTTTCTAACAACTTCATGATTATTTTTTGTTTTTACATTTTAATCTTGAAACTGAATAATCACTGTCATTTAATTTTCTACTTTTACTTTGTCGCTCGTCCAAGCTGTAGAAGGTCACTCCGATATGATAATTGTGTTGTGTAGAATACAGTGCATCATCATCCATAAGAGTTTAATATTGTGCAGTAAACTATCTTATTGGCATGATTTTCCAAACAGCAACGTGCATATTATAGTGCAAAGGCTGAACAAACCGAACCAGTTAAAGATGGATTGTTGCAGAATAACCATATTGTCCGAAGTGTGCATGACAATATTTATTGACAATCTTGTCACATACGCATCAAACAATTTAACGTGGTTATTTATCAAGGTTTATGAAAGGAAAATGTGGGTCATTGTGCTCTGTAATGATTTGTTTATCATCGTTGTATTTCCATTTATTTTTCTTTTGTTACGTCATCTTACGCAAGCAGCACTTTTGCTGTGTTTCTCAGTAAAAACTCAGTGTTTCTTAGGCAATACTATTTTTCAGCAAACTAGTGTCTGAAACGTCATTACATTTCCGCCTGCAGTGTGTTCCTGCAGTGTGTTCCTGCAGTTCTACAGTTTGGGCCTGCACTGCGAGCTTCCTTATTTGCACACAAAAAAAAATGATGTAAATATAAAAGTAATATCATAACTGTAATTAGTATTTTGCACACTGTGATTATGAAACTTGAAACTTTGACACATCATGGAAAATGTGAAATATTCCAAGTTGTCGTAATATTTTCGTTCGTTGGTGGTTCTCATAGTGTCTTTCGTGGAGTAGGCGAGTTATTGCTGGCCCCGTGGATGAATTAAAAATCCCTATCATCTTTAAATTTCAGGACTTGGGCTAAAAAAATTTGGCTCGTGAGAGACTTGGGCCAAAAAATTCCCCAGCTGACCCCATAAGAAAGTTGGAATAATTGAGGCCATTCTTCTTTTTCTTATTCTTCTTCTTCCTCTTCTCATAAGCTGACAAAAAGGAGGTATATCATGTGCAAATAGTCATTTCAGTATAAAGGTGTTGTTTGTCCAATCAAGACCTCACGAGCTGTTACTTGACCTTGAGGAGTCCCTGCCAAAAGGAGCCAGAGAAACATGGCCAACATGGCTGTTGATGTTGTAGTTGGACAATGCGGAGCCCTTATGTAGAAGTGGGGATATAATCAAAATGTCCCTCTCGATGGTGACTGTGGAGAGGCTCTTCAAACAATGGAGCATCTCTTAGATTGCCCTCCCTTACTAGAGCCTTGCAGACCAGACAACCTGAAAGTTGTCAACTCATGTGCCAGAGCCTGTGTTTTGCAGTGGCTTTGGAAAGTGTAGACACAAAAAATAAATAAGTAATAGTAGTAATAGTAGTAGTAGTAGTAGCAGTCGTAGTAATGTTTTTTGTCAAAAGTCATGATTCTCCAATAGCTTACACTCACTGATCCAGGATGCCACACACTCTACAGATGCTAAACTTGTGATGAGAATTTTAGCATTCCCACAGTAATTTCACTGCAGAATTCAATTTTTTTTACCTTTATCAGTACAATGGTATTGTAACAGAATATGGACAGAACTTTTGGGGTGGAACATGGTGGGGTAACTTCAAATAGCATCAAATTCAACATTACACAACACATTGAGTGCAAGCATCGAGGTGGCACACCTGGTGTTGGCTTAATGATTAGGGTGGTGGGCTTAGGATCCTTGGATCCTGAGTTTAAATCCCAATCGGCTGTTGAATTAATACCAGGTGGGGTTGACTCTGCCTGTCATCCTTCCAAGGTTAGCAAAATGAGTGCCAGCTTGCTGGTATACTGTGTCAGAGTGGTGACCCATCCAGGATTGTGCCCACTAGCCAAGGAGACTACTTAGGCAGCACCAATGCTCTGCACAGCGAATGGTCCCCATGGATGGATGGATCGAGGTGGCGAGCATTGCAGGGTAGCAATGATGGTGCTTTGCCTCGTTTATTTGTGCTCATTCCTGCCTAACACATAGGCCAACACATTGGGTGCTGCTTTCTCTGGGCTCAGTTTCTTAATTACACTGGCTTTTGGTATTTGCTCCGCACAGAGGAGGACACTTGTCAGCATCCAATGTGCTGTCGTCGTGAGGCTCTCACAGCATACTTGGAAAATAGGATGGTCCTCTTGCACCTTGGTAATCTTGCCTCTGCAGCCGAGCTTCTTCAGCCCCAATCCATGTTTAATTGAATTTTAAAAAGTGCCTGAGAATGGCTGCTTTTAGGTTTTGAAAAATATTCCTTACGAATTAATTTTGCTATATTACCCTTCAAGAGCCAGGAATTAAGGAATGGCAGTTGTGTAAATGGAGCTGCATCAGTGTCCTTTACCAGATCTCCGAATGCAGAGATGAACATTATGGCCTGAAGATCAGATGCAAGACTGTGATAACCACAGCGGACTTACATGAACCATTAAATATGTCAAGAGTGAATGAGATGGTGATAGCATCTTATATAATAACGAGCAAATACAACCCGTCACTTCGCTGATGGGAATATTAAGGGGGGGGGGGGGGGGGGGGGAGGGAGAGAGGAGGGAGGTAGATCGAAGCAGGGTGGGGGAGTGAGGAAGGAGGGGAGAACAAGGAGAGGTGGGGGAGTGAGGAAGGAAGGGGGAGCAAGAAGAGGTGGGGGATTGAGGAAAGAGGGGCGAGCAAGGAGAGGTGGGGGAGTGAGGAAAGAGGGGGAGCAAGGAGAGGTGGGGGAGTGAGGAAGGAGGGGAGTGAGGAGAGGTGGGGGACTGAGGAAGGAGGGTGGAGTGAGGAAGGGTGCAGAAAGGGAAGGCAGAGTGAGGGGAGGGCAAGGGAAGAGAGGAGTTGGGAAGTGAGGAGGGATGAGGGAGTAAGGAGGGTGGGGAAAGGGAAGGCAGTGTGAGGGAAGAGTCTGTCCAGACATGTTCATAGATAACAGGTGAGGACAAAGTGTTAGGTGTGGTGGGGATGGCGCAGAGAGGGGATAGAGTTAGGGGAGGGTGTTGAGGTTTTGGGATGGGGAGTGAGGGCATGGGGGCGGGTGGGGGGAAGTTGAGGGCTTGAGTGTGGGAGGGGGGAAGTTGAGGACTTGGGGTTGGGAGAGAGCAGGGGATTGAGGTCTTGAAGTCATATTTTACATTATGTATAATTTCTGCGGATCCCTCAGGTCAGGTATGGGAGCATGTGCCAGAACAGCGCGTCGCTGCGTCCACTTTCCGCCGGTACTCCAGGGGCCTCCGTCTGGCCATCCCCCAGGCAGATGCCAGGCCCATCCCCATCTCCTTGAGATGATGGTCAACCTGCTGCAACCATGAGGCACGTGGTCGGCCCACTGGCCTCCTCCACTCATGAGACTCCCTCGCTGAGAGAATCTGGTGAGCAGGATCAGCGTCAGGAAAACGAGCCACATGTCCATACAGCCGCAGCTGACGCTCACGGACTATGCAGGTAACAAATCTCATCCGAGTCTCTCTCAGCAACCGCTCGTTGGACACAAAATCCGACCAGCGATAGCCAAGGATTCTCCGAAGAGACCTGGTACCAAAGGAATTAAGTCTCCGTCTCAGATCCTTGGTCAAAGTCCAAGTCTCGCACCCATAGAGCAAGACTGGAAGTACCAAGGACCTGAAGACTCGGACTTTCGTCCTCCCGCACAGGTACCGGCAGCGCCACACCCCATGATCCAGTGAATCCATGACTCCCCAGGCCCGACCCAGACGTCTATTGACCTCCGGCTCACAACCTGCGGAGACATGAATATCACTGCCAAGGTAAGTGAATCTATCCACGACCTCAACATCCTCACCACAAACAGACACAGACAGGACAGCAGCATCCAAGATGTCACCGAAAGCCTGGATCTTTGTTTTGACCCAAGAAATCCATAATCCCAACGGCTCCGACTCCTCATTCAGCACCTCGAGGGCCCCCAAGAGGATGTCTAAAGTCTCCGCAAAGATGACTGCATCATCTGCAAAATCAAGGTCCGAGATCTTGACATTGCCAAACGATGCACCGCAACTTGATCTCTCCGACATCCTCCCAAAAATCCAGTCCATACAAGTGCTGAAAAGTGTGGGGGCAAGTACACATCCCTGACGAACTCCAGTAACAACTGGAAATAAGTCAGAGGCGGTACCACCACACTTCACAGCACTCTCAGTACCAGAGTAGAGTTCAGACATCAGATCGATCAGTTTCGGTGGCACCCCGCGAAGACCAAGAATCCTCCAGAGGACATCCCGATTCACTGAATCGAACGCTTTACAGAGATCAACATAGGCTGCAAGCAGCCCCTGCCGAAACTCTCGTCTGCGTTCAATGAGGACACGAAGAGCAAGGATACGGTCAATCGTTGACCTCTTTGGTGTAAAGCCTGACTGCTCTGGACGCTGGTGCTCAAGCAGATGGTGGCGAACCCTATCAAGAATTATCCGAGCAAAGACCTTGCCCGGCACTGAGAGCAGCGTCACCCCTCGGTAGTTGTTGCAGTCTTGGCGATCACCCTTCCCTTTCCAGAGAGGGACAACAAGGCCCCTCTTCCAGTCAGTTGGGATGATGCCTGTGTTCCAGGCAGAGCACAAAACTGCATGCAACGACGCGAGTGCAGCATTTCCACCAGCCTTGAGAAGTTCAGCATGGATGCCACAGATCCCTGGAGCTTTGCCCCGTTTCAACTGGTTCACCGCAGCCCGTGTTTCCACAAGCGATGGTGGACCACAGTTGATTCGAGGGTCAGCAACAGGGATTGTAACACCCTTGACGTCCAACTCGACAGCTGGGGGATCAGCCTGGTACAACCGCTCAAAGTAACCGGCCCAGCGGGCCTTCACTTCAGACTCCTCTGTCAAGAGCCTACCACTCTCTGCTCGAACTCCCTGCTTGTGGATATTAGTAGGTTGGAGGAGGGAAGTGTGAGTCCTCGTCATCAGTTGGACATATTGATGATGACCTTCTAATGCTGGTTGAAAGTTCACTACGAACATTCAAACTTGAAAATTATAGCAGGAGATTTAGGAGGTACAACCAGTGAAGAGCATGCAGATAATGTGCGACACATTGCCTGGAGTAATGATGGTCTTGGTTGTGCTCAGTGTCACAGGACTTAGTTCTAAACAGACCAACTATGCCAAGTATTGTTTTGGAACAAGGATTCATTTGCACTAGGAAGCAAAGGCTTGGGAAGAACCAATGTGGTGAAACAACACCACATAGATACTGGCGTGATGGCATCTGTTAAACAAGCACTGTAGTCCAGCAGAATTGTATACAAGAGTAGGTTTCATGTTAAAATCATGAAACATAACATCAAGCATGGGCATGACCATGTGATTGGGATTTGGGGCCACAGGTAATATTTCAATGTCTACCATTTCCTAGATGGTGGCTATATAGCAAAGAAAATATTTCGTTACTCATGCTCAGTTCAAATTTAACTGAGTTTAGATATATTTAATGGGCACACATTTCCTGCATGGTATGGAAGTTAAAAACGGTGCTTCTAACATTCCCTGCAACTCAGAAACTCTGTCACTATTTCCCATAGTAGTCCTTTCGTCCTTTCATCACAATCTGCGGCTCACAGATAAAATGTCATTACCTAATGTCACAAGCACCTCTACATTTATACAGAACGGTACACGTCATCTCTGCTTTAACACACTTGCAGCGCGTCCTCTGCGACGCTTGTGTGACTGGTATCCGCATCTGATAAGTTGTTGGCAGGACTTGTAATTGCCTGTGGGAGTGACCTGCAAAGTGGTTCAAAGGCTCGCTGCCTCCATTGTCTCTAATAATTATATAAAATCAGTTCCCTCCCACGGAACTTCAATGTTGGAGGAAGCCATTAGCAGTTCCCTCCCAAGGAACTTCAATGGAGGAGGAAGCCATTAGGCCCATCAAAGCCTGCACTATGATTACCAACCTCTGGTTGTTTGTTTGAATGTGCTTTATCCTCTATAAATGCTGAACATCAATCAAGGAAGCAGCACCTGCCATTTAAAAAGTCTTTGCGACGACACTGCCAAGGTCTGGTTCAACTGCTAATCTCCCAAACTCAAAGGCAACACAAATAACCATTATGCCAGAGTCTGGTTCAATGCACAACTTGAAATTAACTTCTCGAAGTGAATGTGCAAACACAAATGCTGTCAATTCCAAGTCACATGTGGTCAACCAATACTTGAACTCGGGACTTTCAGTCACTCTCATCTATCTCGAGGAATTGAAATCTCGTAGCTCATCTATTGGTAAAGCTTTAATTTCTTCTGTATAGGCCTGTACATATCAGAATGTAAAATGGAGCTGACGGTTATTTGATGTGTGTGTCTTGTCCGTGACGCTTGACAGGCTTTGAAAAACGATTTGAACAGCAATGCCAGGAGGGACGATCCTCATACAGATGCTGAAATGAAAATATGCCTATTCCATGTCGAGAGCCTTGAGCAGTTGTTGAATTTGGATTGTGATCATTGTTATCACCAGCACATGTGGTGAAAAGGCCACTTCGCAGGTTTGTCACATTTTTAGGTTCGAACCAGCATGTTGTCTGTGCCAGCACGGGATTCTAAGCAGGGTAGGGATGGAGGATGCAAAAATACAAATGGAGTCTTCTGTCATGGAGCCAGCAAGCTGGGAGCAACAATTCACATTTATTGCCACATCTGATGCAACTTAAATGCTCTCATATCGGTTTGTTCGATATATGTGGCATTGTGATGCCTGTCGGGTCCGTAATAAGAATCTGTATTGAGGTCAAAGCCAGTGACCAATTGCAAATAATTAATAGTAGGAGGATGTAGAGAGCCAATACTTTACTCATGTCTTTGGACATTGACAACACACCAGCATATGAAATTGAAAGACCAAGGTCATGGAGCTTTTCTACTAACCTTTTTTTTCTCTCGTGGAGCCTTATTTTCTCCACTTTTCCCACCACCTTCCTTCTATCCCTCCCAACTATACCCTCTGTTTCATGTCTTAAGACATAAAAAAATACAACCAAAAAAAAACCCTTTTGCCCTCTTTACCTTATGCCCCACGGGACCACGTGAGCTCCTGTACCGACTCTTCTTCCTCCTTTTTTTGCCAATCTACCATCTTCCTACTTTTTCCGACCCACAATCACGATACACCTTCATTATTTTTTCCTCCACCTTTCCTTTACCGAATCTTCAAATATATATAAATATATATATATATATATATATATATATATATATATATATAATTTCTAAATATTCTTTCACTCCGAAACTTACACCTCCCAAAACAACGTGTTTCTTTACTCCCAATTCCTCTTTTCGCCGACCTACCAGCTTCCTGCTGCATTTGCCAATCCACATTCACCATACACCTTCATGATTCTTTTTCAACCTTTCCTTCACTTAATCTTACCTAATCTTTATCAAAAAAAAAATTCAAAATGGTCTTTAAAAATGTTTCAACTTCCTCTTTCACACACGTGGTACTCGGTATTGTATCATAATTTGTTACTCTCCATCTTCTTCTTCTTCTTCTTCTTCTTCTTCTTCTTCTTCTTCTTCTTCTTCTTCTTTCTCCTCTTCTTCTTTAAAAGACTGTTTTCAATTCGACCTTTCCTTCATCCCTTATCAAAGAAGTCCCACTGCAACAACCTTTCTTTTCTCCATTCTCTTAAATCTCCCTTATTGCATCAATCACGCAATGTCTTTAATCGCATCTCTGACTTAAAATTTTAAAAATCTCAGCTTGCAATGCATGTTCCTGTTCCATCGATTGTCCTTTTCTTTTTTTTTCCAACTTCAGTGCCATTTCACCCCACCTCATTACATCTACCTCCTCTTAACCCCTCACTTGTTATCCCCACAACTTAACCCTCCCATCTTGCCCCTCATCCTACCTCCGCTCTAAGCACCTCTTCACTGTCTTCTACTTCAGTATCAGCTCCTCCTCTGTTGTCCTAAAGTATGTGGTGTCTCACATCTGTGGGCTCCATTCTTACCTAACAGACATCTCACTCTCTCAATCAGAACACTCATCAACACAAAAATGCTCCTCCTGACCTCGCATATCGCCTCCCCTCAAATCTTGTACCCCCCCCTGCCCACTCCCTTCTTCACCATACCAATACCAAGTCTCATCCCTCCCCTCTCTCCACCTCTCCCATCGACCTCCTGCCCCTTGGCCATACCTGCTCTCATCACCTCCCTCCCTCTCACCTTGCTCAAAAAGCTCCCCCTCATCCTTCTCACTGCAATCTCCCCCTCACTCCCCCTTCTCATAATTGCCCCTCTTAACATCTCCAAAGGCACCTCCTCCTCCTGCCCTGCCTCCTCCAATCTTCAACTGCCCTCTGCACCCTCTCTTATTACTCCCCACAGTACCTCAAACCATCACCACCAAGCCTTTTCTCCTCCTCAACTGGCCCTCTCCCCGAGCTATTCTGCAATCCCCCACTCTCTATCAACAACTCTCCTTACCTACCCCCCTCCTCCCTTGTCCTACCTTCCCACTCTCCTCCCATGCATCCAAAGCCCCCTCCCCTTCATCTTCGTGAACAGTTTGGACCTCAAACATCTGGGTCCTTCGCTCAAACCTGACAGGTCTTTCCATGCAGGTTGACACTGACAAACCAGACATAATCTGCTTAACAGAAACTTTCCTTCAAGATGTCTCTGACTCCCAAGTTTCTCTCCCTGGTTACTCCCTCCTCCTGTATGACAGACCTGAGCCTCGTCCTGGCAGGAGTTGCTCTCTTCATCAAAAACTCTATTCCTCACTCTCCATGCACTGCTCTCACTCCCTCACACCCCCAATAATACCTCTGGCTTTGGCTTCCCCTCCACTCCCACCTCATGTTTATTTGTGTGTTGCACTGTCCACCAAACTGTAACGATTCCATTTACATCTTGCTCTCTGAAAATATGGACCAACTTCTATCTTCTCATCCCAACTCTATCTTCCTCATTTGTGGTGACTTCAAATGTCATCATGCCAGTTGGCCGGGTGTGGGTACCTCTCTCACCTGCCATGGCACTTCAGCAAAAGACTTCTATGACTCAATTGGTCAACCTCCCGACCCGGATCTCAACCAATGGTACGCCATCTCTTCTGGATCTGATTTTGACAAATTTCCCTGAAAATGTCTGCTGTTCTTCCTCCACTCCAACCGGTTCTATTAATCACATGCTTGTCAAAGTAAACATCTCTCTGGCAGTTATTAGAGAACCACCTCAGCACCATCGAGTCTGACGTTTCACTCAGGCCGACTGGCAGGGACTTCAAGCAGCCATCAAACTTTTAGACTGGTCTCCCGTCTCTACTTTCTCCGACATCAACTCGTCCTGGGAATTCTTTCAGAGAATATATATCTTTTATTCCATCTTTTCTTCAGTTGTCCTACCCTTCCTCCCGCCAATGGTAGACTGAAGCTTGTGGCAAGGCAGTTGCCCTGAAACAACTTGCCTTCACCTCATGAAAAGCAAATCCAACTGAAGGTAATCTCAGTTTCTTCCACATTGCTTGGAACAAGTATGTGTCTACCCTCAGGAGAGCCAGAAAACAACATCTTTCTAATCTCAAGTCTGAACACTCAAACCTGTCTCCCTCCTCAAAATCCTGGTGGTATCCAGTTAAGCCTGTTTCTGGTGTATGTTCCCTCTCCGTCCCCTCCCTTACTGCAAATGGCCGCACAGCTGACACTGCACGGAAAAAGGCTGAATGCCTAAATTCCATGTTTGCTTCTAAATCTTGTGTCAAAAAGCCCATCACTTTCTGTACCCACCTTACCCATTTGCACCCAGCTGTTCCTGGACTCTGTCCTTTTCTCCTGACAAGGTGGAAAGCTTGCTGTCAAAACTTGGCTCAGATTCTGCAACCAGTTCAGACAGTGGAAAAGATCGTGGTTTTGGATGGAGGAAGATAAAAGGTGGTGGTGAACGGCTGTTTTGAAGGCCTGGAGGGAAGAATCGGATTTAACAGAGTGAGGGAGTTTATTCCAAAGGTGGGAAAAAAAGAGGAATGAAAGAGTGAAGGTGAGCAGTAATTAGTGATTTTGGTAGTTTTACCAGAAGGGGGTTGCTAGCAGGCCTTAAGTGCCCTGCAAAAATATTGGGGGGGGGGGGGGACCGGAGAGGAGAAGGTAGAAGACAGAAAGATCACTGACCTGCCTGCGGTGAGAGAGTGAGATGCCCAAAGATTCAGCCTCATCGCGGGAGATACCAATGATCTTAAATGTCTTTGTTTCCACAGCGTGAAGCCGAGAAAGGTGAGAGGCAGGAGCACCAGCCCAGGAGGGAGTTCAGTACTCCATCAAGCTGTGGACAAAAGCTTTGTATGTGGTCAGGAGCTCAGGTGAGCTGAGGAAGGACCTTGCACAACAGAGGATTCCCAGTGAGTGACTGGCTTTGGAGGCCAGGTTGGAAATGTGGCTTTCCCAGGAAAGATCATGGCAGACAGTGAGACCCAGAAGCTTAAATGAAAGGACTTCTTCAAGAGGATTGTTGAGAAAGTTGATTGGGGGGGGGGGAGTTCCATACCATCCTTTCAGAGAGACAGAGTGAGAGTGTGAGATTTGTCAGGATTGAAAGACATGTTCCACGTGTTGAACCAGTTTGTGATTTTACACAGATGTGGAGTGAGCGAAGAAGCTGCTGCTTGCCGGTCTGAGGGATGACCGATGGTACGGCAGAGGGTGGAGTCATCAGCAAAGAGAAAAAGAGGATTTTCCAGAGTCGGAGAGATCATTGATGAAAACCAGAAAAAGAACAGGGCCCAGAACGCTGCCCTGAGGAACTCCAGCCTGGACAGGAAGGGGGGATGAAAGAGCTCCATTTAGGGCGACACGTTGACTGCGACAGGAGAGGACGTCTGCGAGCCATGAGTGGAGATGGCCTTGGATAGGAAGAGAGTTTGGTAAGCAGGGCAGGGTGCCAGACCATGTCAAAAGTACGTGATATGTCCAGGGATACGGCTCTGATTTCATGTCCGACATTGAGTACCTCCATCCATTGTTGGGAGAGCAGAAGCAGAAGTAGAGTGACCTGGTCTGAAACCAAATTGATGATCAGAAATGAAGGCATTGGAGAAGAGGAAGGTTTTAATGTCTGAAGCGATGATGGATTCCATAACATTGCTGATGATTTGGAGAAGGCTGATTGGTCTGTTGTTGCAGGGATCTGTTTTTGCACCTTTTCTAGGCAGGGCAGTAATGCTTGCTAATTTCCAAGTAGATGGCAGATGACTGAGCAAATGAGAGGGTGAATAGAACAGAGAGAGGGTGAGCAAGAGTAGAAGAGCAGGTTTTTAGGACACGTGTGCTGATGCCGTCTGGACCGGTTGCAGAATCTGAGTCGAGGTTTGACATCAAGCTCTCCACCTTGTCAGGAGAAAAGAACACAGAGTCCAGGGACAGTTGGATGTGACTGGGTAAGGTTGGGTAGAGAAAGCAATGGGTTTCGGACACAAAATTTAGATGCAATCACTGAGTTTAGGCCTTCAGCCTTTTCATTGCGGTATCAGCAGTGCGGCCATTTGAGGTAAGGGAGGGGATGGAGGGGGACCATACACCAGAAACAGATTTGATTAGATGCCACCAGGATTTGGAGGAGGGAGAGAGGTTTGAGAGTTCAAACTTGAGACGGGAAAGATGTTGTTTTCTGGCTTTCCTCAGGGTAGATACACACTTGTTACGAGCTTGATGGAAGGAACTGAGATTACCCTCAGTTGGGTTTGCTTTCCATGAGGCAGAGGGTGGGATGGGGAGGAGGGGGGGGAGATAAGGAGAGTTGTTGGAAAAGTGTGGGGAATTGCAGAAGAGCTCGGGGAGGGGGCCGGATGATGAGTAAAAAAGGCTCTGTGGTGCTGGGTTGAGGTACAGTGAGGAGTAATATGAGAGGGGGCAGAAGGCAGTTGAGGATTTGAGGAGGTGGAGTGATGAGATGGAGGCGAGAGGGCAGGGGAATCCACACTGCTCAGCAAACTCTTCTCCTATAGTGTCAAAGGACATCTCCACTCATGGCTCACAGACTTCCTCACCTGTTGCAACCAATGTGTGGCCCACAATGAGTTCTCTCATCCCCTCTTCCTGTCCAGGCTGGAGTTCATCAAGGCAGTGTTCTGGGTCCTGTTATTTTTCTGGTTTTCATCAATGATCTCTCAAACTCTGGAAAATCCTCTTTATCTCTTTGCTGATGACTCCGCCCTCTGCCATACCATCTGTCATCCCTCAGGTCGGCAAGCAGCAGCCTCTTCAGTCTCTGCAGATCTGGATAAAATCACAAACTGGTCCAACACTTGGAACATGTCTTTCAATCCTGACAACTCTCACGATGTCCCTCCGAAAGGACCGTCTGGAACCAACCCCACCCCCCCCCCTCATCTACTTTCTCAACGATCCCCTTGAAGTAGTCCTTTCATTCAAGCTCCTGGGTCTCACCATCTGCCATTATCTTTCCTGGGAAAACCACTTTTCCAACCTGGCCTCCAAAGCAAGTCGCAGACTGGGCATCCTCCATCATGCAGAGTCCTTCCTTGGCACACCTGAGCTTCTGACCATTACAAAGCTTTTGTTCGCAGCCTGATGGAGTCCTGCTCTCCGCTTTGGGCTGGTGCTCCCACCTCTTACCTTTCTTGGCTTCACGCTGTGGAAACCAAGGCATTTAGGATCATTGGTATCTCCTGCGATGGAGTTGAGTCTTCGGGCCTCTCACTTTCTCACCACAAGCAGGTCGGTGATCTTTCTGTCTTCTACCATCACCTCTCCGGCCTCGCACCCCTGCTCTGTCTGCGATATGCCCCCCCCCCCATATTTATGCAGGGCACTCAAGGTCCGCCGGCAACCCCCATCTGGTGAAACTACCAAGCTGTTAGGGTAATGTTACCTCAGTTGTTGACCTTTGGCCTATGTTGATCTTTTGGTCCATTATGACCTCAAAAATAATTGGCTCGTTGAATTCATTGACATGAAATATAAATCCTCTTCAAATTTCAAGTCAATCGGATTTAAATTGAAGATTCTAGAAATCTCACCTAAGTTTTTGACCTTTGGCCTATGTTGACCTTTTGACCTCAAAAACAATCAGCTTCTTCCTTATGACTAACTCTTCCATGTGGTGAAGTTTCGTGAAGATCGGTTTAAAATTGTGACCTGGAAGGGACAAACAGACAGACAGACAGACAGACAGACAGACAAACAGAATAACAAAATCGACGAACCAATATTCTTGAAAAATCTTCCATTTTCCAAGTAACAAACAGACAGAGAGGGGTGAAAACATAACCCCCTTCACCTTCAGTGGTGGGAGGTAAAAACAGGACTGGATGGAGAGACTAATGATTAATGAATGAGTAAGATTCTTTCCTCTCTAACGAGGAAGAAGAGCCACCTGCATTTGTTATTAAAAGTTCAACTAGAAGTTTGTTAAATTTGGATGCCACCGAGAAGAAAACTCACAGAATGGAGACTGATCGAAATTTTAAAAAGGCGACATTGCTCTCATTCAGTCACGTATTTTTTTTAGGGTGGGTCAGGCAAAGTATCACAGGGGAGAGGGAAGATGTCAAAAAACTGCCAAAAAAAAAACAAACAACAAAAAAGTGATCTCTTTTTTGTGATAGTGTCATTTACGTCCTCAACATAAAATTCAATAATCTAAGATATGACTACGGTCATGGAGTTTCCCTGGGTGCCTTAATGGCATGCAACAAACTTAATACTGTATTTCTCTACATTGGTTTGATGGATCATATTTGCTGCATTTTAATACTTTTCCCTTTCCTGTCCTGAAATACTAATTGAGCCGCTGAGTAATAACTTGGGCCTTCAAACGTGATATGGGTTCTGAGAAAAAAAAGGGGTTCAAAGTTCAAGTACCTATTTATAATTCAATTCAACTCCAACTGAACATAGGTCATAACCAGCCTCGAGTTGTTGGCGACAGCCATAAACATCAAAGTTAGAGTTGTCAGGATTGCTCAAAGGTAGCACACTCACAATTGAGATTTCTAGTGTGGGTTCAATATTGACCCGACTATAAGTTGTCACATTAGTTTTTCACAGGCAGGGAGTTGCATCAATGAAAGCACCATTTGTTGAGTGCGATGATGAGGCTGTGTACTCGTTTGCTGAAATTAGGTGACCTTAAAAACAGCCCAGTGCCTTTTGACAAAGAGTAGGTGAAATATTTCAGGCACCCAAAGAAACTCAAATTTTTTTTGTCCTAACTGGATTGACAAAGTCCAACCTACAAATCATGCCTCGAGCACTCCATCACCCACCACCGATGGTCCCTGGCAGAACCTGAGAAACATCGCTGGGATAATACATGACTTTCAAAATGATGTAACCCATCCCAAAATGCTCGGTGCACGTGAATAGAAATACCATGAAACTGCAGGGTTCGGGGCAAAATAAAATATATAGTGTGTCTGGGATAAGGATCGTTTCCTGAAATGGCTCACAAAACTTCTACAAGAAACCAAAAATACTTGGAAAAAGTACCTGGGAGAAAGGGCTGCGCCTCTGCACAACGAAAAGGTTGGAGAACTTTCTCATCTTGCTGAAGGAGCAGCTGCTCGTACTGCAAACTCACAATCATGTGGGTCGGTGCGAGGCCCAAGTGGACGGGCGTGTGCTACACAAACTTCCGACAGATCGCTAATTAGGTGCTTCTGAACCCCAAATGGAAGGACATATCTGGGGCTTGTTAAATGTAGAGTGTAAGTTTAAAATGATGATATTTACTTTTAATATCATGGTGGGAAGGGAGCTATAGGAGCTGTAAGGGCTGTTATAAAGATATTATTGGTTTAGTTCTGGGGCCACAAGGGTAATTATTGTCGATTTTTGCATCTTTTGTTAAAAGTTCATCACCCATGTGTTTGTGTGTGTTATATCCAAGGTGGAAGCTAGAATGTACCAACAGTCAATGGTACAAACCCCGACACCTATCATCCACCGATATTTGTCACATTTTCTCTATTCTCGTGAGTTTGCATACAGGAACACAACAATTGTGGTTAACTATTCGGAAATTGCCACTCTTTCCTCAAAATCGAAATGCTGAAAATTTTGTTGAAAAGACGATTTGAATGACAGATTGTACACCACCAAGTGCGTCGATCAGAACCGAGTCAGTGTAAATACACACACACACACACACACACACACACACACACACACACACACATACACACATACACACATACACACATACACACATACACACATACACACATACACACACACACGGCATCATTTGGCAGTCATAAGTCATTTCGAAAGTCGAATCTCGATGCCAACAACAACATGTCGACTCTGTTAGAATACTTATGGTCTGTTTTAAACTATCCCAAAAGCAAAAACTGAAGGAATGCCTTTGCACTCTCTCAGCAATATATTTGTTATTGAAACTTTGATCCGCTTTATGTTTTATATGCATTGTATTCATTCATTGTTTCTGCTTGATGTACAAAGTGCCTACTAACTCTGAGGACATCATTAAAAACAAATGATAAAAAAGGAAAGATATAAATAAATGACTTATTGACAAATAATGATTCGTACACATGCCATCCGTCCTCTAACTCCTTCCCTCTCTCTCCTGCGTACACAACAGTCTCAACCATTATTTTACCCTCATCATTTCATTCCCCCATGAGTGCGTGAAATACACTATTTTGATTTACCAAAACGACAGGTGAACAGATTACAAGAGTAATCACAGTACGAAGAACAGTTGGAATGGAATAGGCCACTCATGATTTGGTGGAGGATAATGGTAAAGATTACTCTGTTTGATGACGTTTACACTTCATCATTCAGTGGTTTTCTTGGAATGAGGATCGGTCAACATTGGTATTCCTTTTGTCATTGTTCACTAATCAAAAGCACAACAAAAAAATGACATTTTGCTCCATCTCGGCTGGAGTTGGAGAGGTCGCCATACAAATGATGGCAGTGGCACATTTTCCATGCACGCTAGCGATCTCGAGTGATGAAAATGTTTCAAAATCATTTATTGTTTCAAAAATCGCGGCTCATGTAAGAGCTCGGGGATAGAGGATAAAAACACAACAGCCAGTGCTTTCTTTCTCCAATGGCGGCTCAAACAAGGAGGGGGATACAGGATGGACACCACTGTGAATCCAGAGGAGACGGAAATGGAGGGCCCACGAGATGGCGCAGTGGAGTTGTCTCCCCCACTCGGTAACCCAGAACCAACCATAAGCGACAACAGGCTAGCATCACCACCGCTGCCAGACTTTGAACAACAATTCACAGCCATGATGGCCGCATGCTCCAGGAATTTAAGGCCAATAGGACTGAGCTGGCAAGGGTTGAGCAACAAAAGATGGCAGAAAATTAAATGAACGTGTGGAATATACAGAGGGAGATGGTGACTGGTCAGGCCAGAATAGGAGAGGGGATTTGGGCCACAGTGACAGAGGCAATGGCTGCCATGGGAGTTTAAACCCCATGATTGCTCATTCTTGACGACCTATACTTGGCAAGTGTATTCCGTTACACAAAAGACCCTTCAACACGAGTTGAAGTAGATCTTCAACTTCTGGAAAACTGAAATTCCTTGGTTTATGGTTTGCTTACTCATGTGCGGGGGCACATGGAGCCTCTTGAAGAACTCATGTCACTTCCATCTGTTCTCTGACAGAGGCTTTGCTTTGAACTTCCAAAGGGAAATGACATCAATATTGTTTTGATGAGATCATTCAGCACTGTTTGTGTATTTTTTTTCACAAATTGTGACGTGTTCAATTGAGTATTGTGATCCTGATATGACGCACACATTATGTGATTCGTGAATTTAAATTTTCTTTACTTTTTTGCTTTTCCCTATAAAGTTTGTTCTTCCTCTTTCGTATGCAGTACAAGGATGTGGGGTAGCATCATTGGCTGAGGGCGTGGCTGTGCCACTGATGCAATACCCTCTGCTGGTTAGGGTAGGAATTTGTAACTTGGCTATGTTGCCGGCGATACCTCACCTACTCTTCGCAAAGGACACCGTGAGATCTTTAATGTTCACCAACTACCGTATTTTCACACAAATAACCCACGCCCCTTGAAATACTCCACACCTGGGGAAAACGTGCTCCAGGAAAATTTCAGACATGTGTAACCTACAAACGGGTATAACCCGGCACACAGGCACAATCCTCAAGCCAGCTTTCCTCCTCACATGACCGGGAGATACGCAATCTCCATATTTCCAGCAGCCGAAGCATTTTTGTTGTCAAGGGAACATTCAAAAATTACATAATGCATTTTTTCCCAAATATGACACCCCCAACCCCCTGTTACGCTCCGTAATGCTTCAACAGACACCCCCGAAAATATTATGTAATGCTCAATGAAGGATCATGTAATGATCCGACTCGCTATTTCAAACTTAAATTCCAGGATGCTATTTATCGCATTGTGTTTTTCCAGTTGCTACGAACTATATTTGAAAAAGGTAAAGGCAGTACAGTGTTTTGTCAATAAGAACAGGCAATAGTCGGAATCCCTGTAATGACGTCATCAGACTAGTCGCTCGGAGTGACGTAATAATTTCTAAATATGTTCAATTACTTTCATTTTCAAATGAGATTAAGTGCCTGTGGAAAAAAGCAATGATGGAATAGTCATCAAAACTGCACCAACAAGAACAATTTTAAACTTTTGCAATGTACATTTCATTATTATTTGATAATATTTTATATTGTACAGATGTTAACGAGTATAAAAAAACATGTTTTAATGAAATTGTACAATTTAAATTAAATAAATATCTATACAAATAAATGTCAGTGTGTGTGTGTGTGTGTGTGTGTGTGTGTGTGTGTGTGTGTGTGTGTGTGTGTGTGTGTGTGTGTGTGTGTGTGTGTGTGTGTGTGTCTCCTCCATAACTCCAAAACAATGAATACTAATATAGCTCCAAAGAAGTGCAGGAGTCCAAATTGGGTGTTTAGGTTAATTAAAACACCCCTTTGGAAGATAATTAACAGCCTTATTTAATTATATCCTTTGTCATGCGCATCCTCGGATACCTTGCTCCCCCTCGATGAGGTCTTAATTTGCCATGTTTTTTTTTTGTGATGCTGAACTATGCTTTGACTTGGAACAGGCCACAACAATTTCTTCATGACAGTTTTTTTTTCTTCACTCATGTCATTGAATGACTGATCATCATACCGCCAAATTGCTGGATACACCGCAATGCTTATAAACGCCTGGAGACGCCAGCGTTCGTGGCTGCAGTACATTTAATTTCTGTATATGCCATAAGCTCTATAATCTCTTCGTCTCACACGAATTTCAAAATTTAAACTTCTTAATTGACTTCAACAGTAGCTCCACCTGCTAAAAAAAAAAAAGAAAAAGATGGAAAAAGTGTTCATTTGTCCAATTCGGACATCGCTTGACATTCCAGGCATCTCTGGGTGCATGGGGTTTATATGACCGAATGGCGATCGTTAATCACTTGCCAAGCCAGCCATTCCTTAACAACCATTTTGTTAAAGTGCGTGCCCGAGTACTTAAGCCACTTGGCGAGTGCTCCACGATGCTCTCACTGTCACTGAACATAATGATCGATTTAAACAAGGTTCAAGGCCCATTCACCTGTGTTTGGCTGTGCCGTGCCTCGGGTGATGAGTTGGGCGGTGGTTCGCTCGCTGAGAATGGGCAAATTTTATTTTACACCATCTTTTTCCCCTTTTTGTACGATATTCTTTCATAATACGAACCATCACTTCGGCATAGATAGTATGTATATGTATATATATATATATATATATATATATATATATATATATATATATATATATATATATATATATATATATATATATATATATATACTGCCTGGGTTTGAATCCCGACGCAGCTATAAACTGTTCTTGCTCTCGCTCTCGCTCTCTCACTCCTATCTCTCTATCTCTCACTCCCACCCCTCTATCTCTCTCTCTCATCTCTCTCTCTCTCTCTCTCTCTCTCTCTCTCTCTCTCTCTCTCTCTCTCTCTCTCTCTCTCTCTCTCTCTCTCTCTCTCTCTCTCTCTCTCTCTCTCTCTCTCTCTCTCTCTCTCTCTCTCTCTCTCTCTCTCTCGCCCCCTGCTGGTCGTTGGTGAGTCGTGCATGGGTGTGGCGTCATGGCGGCTCTGTGTGTGCAGCTGTGAGTACTGTGCTGTGTTAGTGTTGTTCCTGTCCCTATTTCGCTTCCCTCTGTGTCCCCGTACGTGTTTGTGGAGTTTTTTCCCTGTTTCCCTTCCTGCTGAGACGAGAGAGAGAGGCGGAGAGCGCGCACGGTAGGTGCTTTGTGGGTTTTCCTTGAAACCTTCGGGTTTCTGGGCCTACTTTTTCATCTGCCTTGTTTTCATAGGCCTGTCGTTTATCGGTGGTTTAGCTTCTTCCTTATACTCTTCCTTTCCCTTATACTTCATTTGACCCCACTTGCTGGTTGCTTGTGACGGTTTTCCTTTGTTTAACTTAAACTTCTCTTCTTTTGCTTTAAGCTATGGCAAACGGACGTTTGCACAATAGTGTGTACGAGTCACTCACTCGGAAAAATGGAGTGACAATTACTCCACCTGATGGAGTTAGTGTTGAGAACGTGGTGATGGCTCTGGGAGAGCTCGTAGGAATCGAGAATGTTCTCGCTGCTTCGAAAATGAGCCAACGTGTCGTGGTTTTCTTGTCGGAGGAGAGACACGTGGCTCAGGCGGTCGAAACCGGTCTATCCGTACCGCCGGACGTCTTCGTTAACGTTAGTTATCTCGATACGATGGCGGTAAAATTAACACTGTCCAACATCCCGCCCTTCTTCTCGAGTGAGGAGATTGTTGCTGCATTAAGCGTTTTTGGCACAGTTGTGTCACGAATCTCCATGATTCCACTTCGTCTGCGCTCTGACGCTTCGGTTCGCCACATCATGTCGTTCCGACGTCATTGCTCTATCATTCTAAAAAACAATGCTCAATCGCTCAATGCAGTTATGACTTTAAAAAATAAAAACCGCAATTACCAGATTTATATCGCAACGGAGACCACAACTTGTTTTATCTGTGGTGAATCGGGACATTTAAAAAGCGATTGCCCCAAGAATATATTAAGTGGCATATCTAGTGTGGTCGAACCCATTGAGACGAATAGTGGTATATCTAGAGTTGGGAACGTTGGTGACGCTTCAAACTCGAACAATCTGCCTGGGCCGTCGAGAGTGGAGGTAAATCCCCCCCTGGCAGATGACGAAAGCTTCACCGTTGTTCCTTCAAAAAGGAAACATAAATTGAAGCATCTAAATGATAACAATAGTCAAGATGTGACGGCGAGCTGTGCAAAAAAGATGGCGCCGGCTGCCGAGAATAATGACTCGTGTTTGGAAGCAACAATAGATGCTCTTTTTAAAACGAAAAATCGATTTGATGTAATTGCTCCAGAGGATGGTGACTTTTTTGTTGGTGGGGTTGGTGAACATGAGCAGGAGATTGGTTTTGTGCAGCAGGGAGCACACGTGACCACTCCCATAGTCACAGGCACCTTGGATATTAACACCGAATCCACTGTAACCCCCCTCCCTGTAAAGACCAACAGTGAAATGTGTACCGTTTCTAAGTCACCAATAACTCCAAACCTGGTTGAATCAGAGTGTAAAGCTTCAACTAGTGAAACGCCAGGTTCATCTCAAGCGGAATATAACGTTCCTTCCATTAGTATTCTTCCTCCTCCCCGTTTTCTTCACCCTCCCACTCCTCCTCCTCCTCCCCCTCCCACTTCTAATCTTCTTCCTCTTCCCACCCCTCCTCCTCCTCCCACTCCACCTCCCCCTATTCCACCTCCCCCTACTCCACCTCCACCCATTCCTCCTCCCTCCACTCTTCCTTCCCCGACTCCTCCGACTCCTTCTCCCCCTTTGGAAGTGGAATGTGAGGCTTCCCTTATTAAACCATCAGCTCCATCTTTGGAGCATAACGTTAATGTAATGGACACCAATCAGTACTCGGATTATGATTCCGATGGGGCCTCATCACTTGCTTCTTGTGGCGGTGCTGAAGCATGGAATGATCCAGTTTCCCAAGATTCGGAGAGTGTTACCAGTGTTCCACCTGCTGATATAATAAAGTTTCTTCATGACACCTTTCGCAAGAAACATGTTAAAATTAAAAACTTTTCCCCTGACTTGTCCGGCTTTATAATCTCTGCGAAGCTTTTGCTCCTCAAAGCCGGACAGCTTGGTGTGACGGAATCACAAGTGTATCGACTCCGGAAATGCATCCTCAAAGCAAAGAATGAGCTGCAGACACAGAGAGACTAAGTTTTTGACACACCCTAACTCAATGTTAGCCTATGGCCTTCTCTATAGCGAGTTTAAATATTAATGGGGGACGCTCCTCCATCCGTAAAGCAGAACTTAAACAGTTTGTTGAGACAAATCACATTGATGTTTTGCTTTTGCAAGAAACTAGATGCAGCTCCTCTTGTGCAAGTGAATGGCAAAGGATAATGAGGGGAAAATGGTTTTTTAGTAGTCTGGAACACCCAAGGGCTGGGGTGGCTGTTTATTTACAACCTTCCTTTTGCAGTCCCAGTGTTGTTTTTAAATGAGATTATCAAAGGGTATTTGATTTCACTCACCTTCACGCATAATGGCTTTAAACACACCGTACTGAATGTCTACGCACCGAGCGATAGCACGGAGAGACTCGCCTTTTACACACACTTAGAAACGTCCCTTGTACACATTGATTTTGATGGACTTGTCTGCTTGGGTGGAGATTTCAACTGCACGATGGACCCCACCATTGATCGTAATGGAGAGGAGCCGCACCCAGCAAGCGCAGCGCCTTTGTTGAGAGCCTTGTCCAAGTTTTCCCTGGTTGATGTGTGGAGAATCCGCAATCTTTCTCTCCGCCAATACACGTGGAGTCGGTGTTCAAAAGGCCACGTATCACTTGCAAGATTGGACCGTTTCTACATCAACACTACCTTTTTAAATGTTGTGAGCAATATGGACATTATTCCGAGCGGCTTCTCAGACCATCACATGGTCGCACTTCGTATTCACCAACCAGTTCGGAATCGTGGTGCTGCCTACTGGACCTTCAACGCAAGCCTTTTGGATGACCAACTGTTTGTCGATGCCTTTGGTGTGTTCTGGAGAGCCTTGCTCCAACGTAAAACTTCCTTCCCCTGCCTTGGAAAATGGTGGGACAACGTCAAAGTGCAAATAAGATCCTTTTGCCAACAATATGGAGCCTACCACACCAAATATGACTCTGCCCTTCAATCCTTGCTTGCCAAAGAAATATTATATTTGCAGACCAACCTCTTGGCTTCAAATCATGAAAGAACCAACCTCTTGCTGGCGAAGAAAAAAGCTCTTCTTGCTGGACTTTGTGCAAAGCAAGCCAGAGGAGCGCTGATTCGTCTCCGACTGGAGAATTTGTGTTACCTGGACACCTCCTCTAAGTTCTTTTTTGGACTGGAAGCTCAAACAAAGAGAAGTCAGCAGATAACTTCAGTAAGGACAAAGGAAGGAAGAATAACACACAATCAAAAAGATGTCAGAGCCTCACTCAGACACTACTTTACTGAACTTTATCATGCTCCGAAAATCGACAACAAAATGGTAACAGTGCTGACTTCTTCCTTACCTACCTTGTCAAAATCTGCAGTTCTACAAATGGACAAGGAAGTAACTTTGGAGGAACTCCAAGCTGCTCTTCAAACTCTACCCTCGGGTAAGGCCTCCGGTCTGGATGGAATTCCTGCGGAATTTTATAAAACCTTTTGGGACCTCCTCGGACCAGAACTACTTGAGGTTATAATCGACGGTCGACGATCAGGCTCACTGCCATTAAGCTGCCGGAGGGCTGTCCTCGCCCTTATCCCCAAAAAGGAGACCTTCAGCAACCACACAACTGGCGTCCCATCTCATTACTCTGTGCAGACTACAAAATATTTTCCAAGGCCCTTGCCAACCGCCTTAAAGCCATAATCGAGGAGATCGTACACCCAGATCAGTCTTACTGTGTCCCGAAGAGGACAATTCATGACAGTATCTTCATTGTGCGTGATATAATTGACATCTGTTCTCTTGAGCAAAGGAATGTCGGGTTGGTGTTCTTAGATCAAGAAAAGGCCTTTGATACCATTGATCATTTTTATCTTTTCTCTGTTTTACGGGGGTTTGGTTTTGGGGAAAATTTTATCTCTCATGTGCAGTTACTGTATAACAACACTTTTAGTCTCTTAAAGGTTAACAACATTTTATGTCCCCCTTTCCCGGTTAATGGAGGCATTCGTCAAGGGTGCCCTCTTTCTGGCCTCCTGTACTCTCTTGCGATTGAGCCTTTGCTCGTTCCGTTGCGTGCACGTCTTCTTGGTTTCCTTCCTCAACCAATGGCGAACCCGTTTAAAGTGATTGCTTATGCAGATGATCTTTGTGCAATCGTTCGCTCGAATGAGGACGTCTCAGCCTTGGTCCGTTGCATTCATGAATTTGGTTTGGCCAGTTCCACAAAAGTGAACTGGGGAAAAAGCAGAGCTCTCCATCTTGGTCCACAAAATGGCGCCATTCCTCCGACTCTTCCCGAGAAACTTAAATGGGAAAGGGATGGAATTCTTTACCTAGGCGTCTTTCTTGGAACTGAGAACTTCATTTTAAAAAACTGGGAATCTCTAATAATTAAAACTGAGAGACGTTTACGAAAGTGGAAGGGCTTACTTTGTCAACTCTCCTATCGGGGCCGAACCCTTGTTATCAACAACCTTGCAGCATCAATGCTTTGGCACGTTTTTATAGCACTGCAGCCCCCAGATTTGTTTCTTAAAAAATTACAATCAATTCTTATTGACTTCTTTTGGGGAGGAAAGCATTGGCTCCAACCTGGTGTGTTAAACCTGCCTGTTTCTGAAGGAGGACAGGGGCTGATTGCTATTACCAGCAAGGTGATGGCTTTCCGCCTCCTTTCGCTTCGCAGACTGCTGTACACGGACGTCTCGTGGAAGGCCTTGGCTCACTGCCTGCTTCGGCAGGCGGGGAAACTTGGCTACGATCAGCAACTGTTCCTTATTGACACCAAGAAAGTTGATATAGCATCAGTCCCCCTGTTTTATAGAAGCATGCTGAAGGCATGGCAGGCAGTCACTGTTCGCCGAAATAACAATGACTACTCCCTGGAAATCTCCCTATCTTTTTAAACCCCATTTTTGAAGGGGTCTGCAGCAATTATATTCTTGTGCAGAAGTTTATTGATGCTGGATGTACGAAGGTAAAAGATCTCAGAACTCCTTCTCCTTACAAGTGGAAGCCAGCTGCTGACGTCGCTGTGGCCACTGGAGTGAGGTCCATTCGAATTATTGGGAGAATCTTTTCTGTGTTTCTGCGCTTTTTCAAGCAAACTAATCTGAAATGGATTCCACAGGTAGAAGCTAGCCTTTCTTTATCCCAACATCCCTTTCCAGAGCTTTTGCTTCATTTTCAAGGTTTCACCTCCTTTAAATTAATGGAAAAATCTTCTGTTTACGCTTTGTGTGTTAAAACCCTTGTTCCCGATAGACCTGTGGAACCACAAGCACATTGGGGGAGAATGCTTCAGACCACTCATTCTACTTCGATCAACTGGCATGTCATGTACAAGGCACCCACTGCCAAGCGCTCCGGAGATTTGCAGTGGCGACTGGCACATTACATTTTACCATCCAATGTTTTATCTCATCGTATATGTCCCGATAACACAGAATTGTGTCCCTTCTGCGGTGCCACAGAAACTATTTTTCACATTTTTATTGATTGTTCAAGGTTGGCACCCCTTTTTACAGTCTTATCACGTGCTATCCGGGGACTCGGCCTAACTTTTACTTGTTGTGGTTTTGTTTACGGTTTTAGCATCTTCCACCAGCGTAAATACGAGTGCCTGTTAGCAAATTATTTGTCCTCTGAAGCGAAGCTTGCTATATACATGTCAAGGAAACGCAAAATTCAAGATGTTTGTGATTCTGTTTCCGATGTTGTTTATCTCTTTAAAACCTTGGTCACAGCACGCGTGCACCATGAAATTCATTCCAGTGATTGTACACTGTTCTCACAACAGTGGTGTGTGAACACATCCTTATGTGAACTTGTTGATGGTGTACTTACATTGAAGTTTTAATTTACCTTGTTTCTTTGTTGGGCAATGCTCAGGCATTTGCTTGTACTGGTATAACTTCTCTTGTCACATCATGATCCCAAACAATCAAGAGGCCAAAAGTCTCAGTCTCAGTCTCAGTCTCAGTCTCTCTCTCTCTCTCTCCCCACGCACGTGCAAACGCAAGGGGCTGTTGCTCAGTCTCTGGCGGTACGTGTGGAGCCTGTGTTGCTTTCTCTCTTCTTATCATCTTCTCCTCTCTCTAATGTATTTTTTGGGGGTGTTCCTTGTGTATAAACTGTTATCAATGCCTTATTGATTATTTGAAAATTGAATTGGTTTCTTCTCTTCTTTTTTCCACTCTTGTATATAATCCTTTGCTTTGTTGTATTGAATTTTTACCCTTTATACTTTTTTGTAATAAAAGGACATAAAAGTCAAAAGTCTCTCTCTCTGTCTCTCCCACCTCTCTCACCCCTCTCTCTCACCTCTCTCTCACCTCTCTCTCACCTCTCTCTCTCACCTCTCTCTCTCTCTCTCTCTCACCTCTCTCTCTCTCTCTCTCTCTCTCTCTCTCTCTCACCCTCTCTCTCTCTCTCACCCTCTCTCTCTCTCTCTCACCCCTCTCTCTCTCTCTCTCACCCCTCTCTCTCTCTCTCTCACCTCTCTCTCTCTCTCACCTCTCTCTCTCTCTCTCTCTCTCTCTCACCTCTCTCTCTCTCTCTCTCTCTCTCTCTCTCTCTCTCTCTCTCTCTCACCCCTCTCTCTCTCTCTCTCACCCCTCTCTCTCTCTCTCTCTCACCCCTCTCTCTCTCTCTCTCACCCTCTCTCTCTCTCTCTCTCACCCCTCTCTCTCTCTCTCTCTCTCACCCCTCTCTCTCTCTCTCTCTCTCTCTCTCTCTCTCACCCCTCTCTCTCTCTCTCTCTCTCTCTCTCTCTCTCTCTCTCTCTCTCTCTCTCTCTCTCACCCCTCTCTCTCTCTCTCTCTCTCTCTCTCTCTCTCTCTCTCTCTCCCACCCTCTCTCTCTCTCTCTCCCACCCCTCTCTCTCTCTCTCTCTCTCTCTCTCTCTCTCTCTCTCTCCCACCCTCTCTCTCTCTCTCTCCCACCCCTCTGTCTCTCTCTCTCACCCCTCTGTCTCTCTCTCACTCGCACCCCTCTGTCTCTCTCTCACTCGCACCCCTCGATCTCTCTCTCTCCCACCCCTCTATCTCTCTCTCTCACTCCCACCCCTCTCTCTCTCTCTCTCTCTCTCTCTCTCTCACTCCCACCCTCTCTCTCTCTCTCTCTCTCTCTCTCTCTCTCTCTCTCTCTCTCTCTCTCTCTCACTCCCACCCTCTCTCTCTCTCTCTCTCTCTCTCTCTCACTCCCACCCCTCTCTCTCTCTCTCTCTCTCTCTCTCTCTCTCTCTCGCTCCCACCCCTCTCTCTCTCTCTCTCTCGCTCGCACCCCTCTCTCTCTCTCTCTCTCTCTCTCACTCCCACCCCTCTCTCTCTCTCTCTCTCTCTCTCTCTCTCTCCCACCCCTCTCTCTCTCTCTCTCTCACTCCCAGCTCTCTCTCTCTCTCTCTCACTCCCAGCTCTCTCTCTCTCTCTCTCACTCCCAGCTCTCTCTCTCTCTCTCTCACTCCCAGCTCTCTCTCTCTCTCTCACTCCCAGCTCTCTCTCTCTCTCTCTCTCACTCCCTCCCCCTCTCTCTCTCTCTCTCTCTCTCTCTCTCACTCCCACCCCTCTCTCTCTCTCTCTCTCACTCCCTCCCACCCCTCTCTCTCTCTCTCTCTCACTCCCACCCCTCTCTCTCTCTCTCTCTCTCTCACTCCCACCCCTCTCTCTCTCTCTCTCTCTCTCTCCCACCCCTCTCTCTCTCTCTCTCTCACTCCCAGCTCTCTCTCTCTCTCACTCCCAGCTCTCTCTCTCTCTCTCTCACAGCCCCACCTCTCTCTCTCTCTCTCACTCCCAGCTCTCTCTCTCTCTCTCACTCCCAGCTCTCTCTCTCTCTCTCTCTCACTCCCAGCTCTCTCTCTCTCTCTCTCACTCCCAGCTCTCTCTCTCTCTCTCACTCCCAGCTCTCTCTCTCTCTCTCACTCCCAGCTCTCTCTCTCTCTCTCTCACTCCCAGCTCTCTCTCTCTCTCTCTCTCACTCCCACCCCTCTCTCTCTCTCTCTCTCTCTCTCTCACTCCCACCCCTCTTTCTCTCTCCCACCCATGTAATCCCTCTAGCCCACCCCTCTATCTCTCTCCCATCCCTCTATCCCTCTCTCACCCATCCCCCCTAATAAAGGTGACTTATGGACTGACGGTTTATTTTGAATTTAAAACTGCATCCCCATGGTAAAGCTTGTACAAATCATACTCGGAGTGGCTTGACCGGAGTGCAAGGGTTGCTACAGGTGTGAATATGCAAGCATGCACGCAGGACTTTGCCAGGTATACAGTGTCTGTTTCAAATGCTCCCGCCCAGTTTTATATCAAACCCAGTGGTTAAAAAGAAAATGTTGCTGTTTGGGCCTGTTTTATTGACCTTCCCTTCCCCTCACGCTGCCTTCCCTCCCCATCCCCTCAGGCTTACCTCCTCCTATCTCCATCTCCCACACCCATGGGCATCTCCGGGCAGTGTCCGTGTGCTGTTTTAACGTCCTCCATTTCATTCAATCCTGTGCTACCCTTTTCCACAAGTCCCACTACTAAATGAATGTTGAGAATCCCACCCTCCCGCAGACCTCCTCCCAAACCTGCTCCCCCTGTCCACTTTCCCCTTCCTCCTCTCTCCCACCCCACAGACTTTATAACTACATTTGGTGAGGTGTTGCTCTCCCCACCCACCCCTTCCTCTCTCTTCCGCGCTCCTAGCTCCCCTCCCTCCATCCTCTCTCCCCTCCCTGCATTCCCTCAACTCTCAACCTCCTCCCCCCCTCATCTCTGTACCTCCACTCCCTCCTTCTCCCCACCCCCACCTTCATATTCTCATCAGCGAAGCGATGGATTGTATTTGTTGGTATAAATATAATATATCGTTTCTATAATATGAACTCTGGTGTCAGTCCTTGCGCTCGGCTGTCTCCCGATTGACAACCGTTCGCTGCGCTGCTTTTGAAAAGCTCTGCACGCTGGCAAAGCTCAACATACAACCATAAGAAATGTATGATACCAAACGAGGTACATTATAAACATACAATTATAACATAGAATTGCGATTTATTTATTACCTCCACCACCCAAGGTGGACGGAGCTTATGTTTTCACCCGTCTGTCTGTCTGTGAACAGGATATCTCAAAAAGTTGTTTCCGGATTTGGACGAAATTTGCTGGACAGGTTGGGTTGTGACAAGGACGACATCAATAGATTTTGGTGAAGATCCCCAGATTCGGATATGAGAATTTTTTTCAGCGATTCTTCACCATTGAGAGATAGGGCCAAGAAGTAGCACGATATCATAAAAGGTTATGGACGGATCCAGATGAAACTTGGTGGACAGGTTGGATGTGTGACCAGGACGAATTGCTTCAAGGTTGCTGATGATCCTGATGAAACTTGGTGGAGAGATTGGATGTGTGACCATGACGAATTGCTTCAAGTTTTCTGATGATACAGATTAAACTTAGTGGAGAGATTGGATGTGTGACCATGACGAATTGCTTCAAGTTTTCTGATGATCCTGATGAAACTTGGTGGAGAGATTGGATGTGTGACCATGATGAATTTCTTCAAGTTTTCTGATGATCTTGACGAAACTTGATGGAGAGATTGGATGTGTGACCATGACGAATTGCTTCAAGTTTTCTGATGATCCTGATGAAACTTGGTGGAGAGATTGGATGTGTGACTCCGACGAATTGCTTCAAGTTTGCTGATGATCCGCATCCGATGTGAGGATTTTTTTTTATTTTCTTCTCAGTGATTCTTCACCATTGAGAGGTGGGGCTAAAAATAATAAACAGCAAACGAAATTGGGTCGAAGAGTTGGGTCGGTGACAAGAACAAGCCGATTAGATTTTGGAGGTCTTGATGCAGTTCCCACCTATCACTGGATACAAAATCTAAACTGTTCAGCCTGGTGGAGGTACTGAATGTGCTCTACCTGGTTAACCATGCGTTAACATACAATTTGGGCTGACAGGATGGCCTTGGGGCACTGGGTATTCATACTCGCCACTCAGCTGTCTCGCCTCGGTTCAAATCCCAACACAGCTATAAACTGTCATCCCGATGTTTCACAGGCAGGGTGATTCATCAATGTGTGCGTCGTCTCTCACATGGACATTACACTGGGTGTCCCGTCTATCGACACAAGTTGGTGGACATCAAGCATTCCTATATTGTCATTGGGGAAGAGTTGGTGAGCTATCGCTGGCAGTGTGAACAAATATACAAATTCCTGCCAGAACTACTGCTGGGAGGGCCATGCAAACCACCCAGTATGACCCTTGCTCATGAAGCTGCTTCGGTAGTGGCACCGACAATCTGTAACAGCGTTTGATTATCACAAAGTGGAACAAACCATGTTGGCGTTGTTAATAACAGTAGCCTACACTGAAAGTCTTTGACCAAAGGTTGCAGTTAAAGGTGATCATTCAATTAAAGACAAACCTCCCTCCATTTAGCATTGTGACTTTAAAACAACATTTAAAAATAAACTTCAAAGAGCTCCAAAATAAGCTTCAATAACGTTTAATAAACTTCAAAGAGCTCCAAAATAAACTTCAATAACGTTTAATAAACTTCAAAGAGCTCTAAAATAAACTTCAATAATGTTTAATAAACTTCAAAGAGCTCTAAAATAAACTTCAATAACGTTTAATAAACTTCAAAGAGCTCTAAAATAAACTTCAATAACGTTTAATAAACTTCAAAGAGCTCCAAAATAAGCTTCAATAACGTTTAATAAGCTTCAATAACGTTTAATAAACCTCAAAGAGCTCAAAAATAAGCTTCAATAACATTTAATAAACGTTAAAGAGCTCCAAAATAAGCTTCAATAACGTTTAATAAACCTCAAAGAGCTTCAAAGAGCTCCAAAATAAGCTTCAATAACGTTTAATAAACTTCAAAGAGCTCCAAAATAAGCTTCAATAACGTTTAATAAACTTCAAAGAGCTCCAAAATAAACTTCAATAACGTTTAATAAACTTCAAAGAGCTCTAAAATAAACTTCAATAATGTTTAATAAACTTCAAAGAGCTCTAAAATAAACTTCAATAACGTTTAATAAACTACAAAGAGCTCTAAAATAAACTTCAATAACGTTTAATAAACTTCAAAGAGCTCCAAAATAAGCTTCAATAACGTTTAATAAGCTTCAATAACGTTTAATAAACCTCAAAGAGCTCGAAAATAAGCTTCAATAACATTTAATAAACGTTAAAGAGCTCCAAAATAAGCTTCAATAACGTTTAATAAACCTCAAAGAGCTTCAAAGAGCTCCAAAATAAGCTTCAATAACGTTTAATAAACTTCAAAGAGCTCCAAAATAAGCTTCAATAACGTTTAATAAACTTTAAAGAGCTCCAAAATAAGCTTCAATAACGTTTAATAAACTTCAAAGAGCTCCAAAATAAGCTTCAATAACGTTTAATAAACCTCAAAGAGCTCCAAAATAAGCTTCAATAACGTTTAATAAACTTCAAAGAGCTCCAAAATAAGCTTCAATAACGTTTAAGAAGCTTCAATAACGTTTAATAAACCTCAAAGAGCTCCAAAATAAGCTTCAATAACGTTTAATAAACTTTAAAGAGCTCCAAAATAAGCTTCAATAACGTTTAATAAACTTCAAAGAGCTCCAAAATAAGCTTCAATAACGTTTAAGAAGCTTCAATAACGTTTAATAAACCTCAAAGAGCTCCAAAATAAGCTTCAATAACGTTTAATAAACTTTAAAGAGCTCCAAAATAAGCTTCAATAACGTTTAATAAACCTCAAGGAGCTCCAAAATAAGCTTCAATAACGTTTAATAAACTTCAAAGAGCTCCAAAATAAGCTTCAATAACGTTCAATAAACCTCAAAGAGCTCCAAAATAAGCTTCAATAACGTTTAATAAACTTTAAAGAGCTCCAAAATAAGCTTCAATAACGTTTAAGAAGCTTCAATAACGTTTAATAAACCTCAAAGAGCTCCAAAATAAGCTTCAATAACGTTTAATAAACTTTAAAGAGCTCCAAAATAAGCTTCAATAACGTTTAATAAACCTCAAGGAGCTCCAAAATAAGCTTCAATAACGTTTAATAAACTTCAAAGAGCTCCAAAATAAGCTTCAATAACGTTCAATAAACCTCAAAGAGCTCCAAAATAAGCTTCAATAACGTTTAATAAACTTTAAAGAGCTCCAAAATAAGCTTCAATAATGTTTAATAAACTTCAAAGAGCTCCAAAATAAGCTTCAATGTGATTTTCGGTGTGACTCAATGACGTAATTCATTGATAGCTTGTTGAGGAGTTTGGCGTTCCAAACCCTGGCCAAGTAATGAGTTTTATAAAAGACTTTAAAGATGGTGTGTGCTGCTTCCTTGCTTGACGTTCATTGTTTAGAAAGGATGGAACATCGACAAATGCTGAGAGAGGTTGAGGGGAAATTGAGGTGGAAAGGAGAGTGGGGGAGAGGGTGAGATGGTAGTGGGGGTGGAGAAGAGGGAAGGGACAAAGAGGAGAGGGAGGGGAGAGAGTATGGGGATAGGGATGGGGGTTGGGAAGAAATTGCCTTCTGTATCCATCCTTTCCACCCCATTCCTCCCCTCACACATTGTTTGACCAAGTCTCCTTCTATTTTGTCCTTCAACTCCACCATTGGTGCCCCCCGCCCCCCCATCCCCTCTCTACTGCTCCTTTTGTCCTGTTGCATCCTCATCCCTTCAATGTTCTCGCTTTCCTACAAGCCGTGACTATACAAAACAAAGTAATCGGTTGGCAACCGTTGTGCAAGCATTAAAGGCCGAATAGTCTCTTTCTGTGTTGAAATTCATTGGAAGGGAAGTCCTCTATTATATATTGTGAATCATGGTGTCTGTCCGTGCGTTTGTCTGTCTCCCGTTGATGGCAGCCACTGCATATGAAAAGTTCAACATTCACTTTTGAAATGACAGGGGAACAGGCGTGAATAATGTGGATGTCAAATTTTATTTCTCAAGCAATACATTTTGCCCTCTTCATGGACGACCTCAAACAGCCCGATGTTGCATCACCATTTCACGGTGGGTGGTACAAGTCGCTCTGTCTAGACATGAATGGATTGTTCTACTGTATCTAAGTGCTCATTCGTTTTCAAGTGATTCCTAAAATGTCAGCAAAGCAAACTGTTTGCTAGTATACGAGTAATAACTAACGTGTGAAGCAAACATTTGTGTGGCCTTGACTGTACAAATGATTGGCGTTTTCTTGGGTTTCATGTCCGTCACACACAGACACTTGGATGAACCCTTGTTATGGCTGAAGGGAGTGATATGCAAGCTCCCAGACAAGGAACAAGGGTCACCTATCCTCATGGACAGTCCAGTTCCAATCAGGGAATTTCAAAGTAACACTGTTGAGCAACATTGTATTTTTTCTGCCCTTGATTCAAATCCATTTTCCTCATCTGTTAGCATGTACGTACACACACACACACACGTACACACACGTACACACACACGTACACACACACACACACACACACGTGCAGGCTGTGGCTGCGAGTTGCATCACTAATTAGGGAGCTATGCCGCTGATGCAGTGCCCCTGTACCAGTACATAGGTTCTCATTTCACCAACGTCGGAAGGATGACAGGCTCAATCCAGCTAACCTCGTGTTAATTCAGTGGCCAACGGGGCTCAAACTAAGGACTTTAAGATCCCAAACCAGCCACCTTCACCACAAAGCCAACACCAGGCTTGTCTAATAGCACAGCTGGTTAAGACTACACAAATATAGAGTAAATACAACCTTTTGATGCTTTAAAAAGTGCAACGGTTACTGAAAAAAACTCTTCTTTTTAAGTAAATGAAATGATGATATTAAGCTGTAACCCTTGCAAAAAAAAACAAAAAAAAACAATGAAATGTGACATTTGCAGATGTTGGAAGATGACTGCATGTAGTACACCTTTAATGGCCTCAATTATTGTACCTGGCAATGGCAGGTGACCCCCCCACCCCTGACCTCCCCCACACCCGGTGGAGGCTACACCGTCTCGTAGGGTCGGCCATATAAGGTTTTTGGTTCAAGTCTTCCACAAACTGGCAGGCCAGGTCTGACTTAAGATTGAAGGTGACAGGAAGTTATGCTGCAATTTGTTTTGTGTCCTGGCGATCACTCACATACTCTTTGCCAAAGTCACCCTGGGATCTCGAATAGTCCTGACTGTGGATCTTCAAGACAACAACTTATATTTAGATCCTCTTCTGCCATTTATTGAACTCAAACTCGAACCTCAAAAAGGTAATTTCACCTGTGAGCAATGCTGTCAGTTTCAAGAAACCCACTGTGTTGTTATAAAATCAGCAGTTGGCATGACATCAGCCAGTCAGTTACATGACATGTTGCCATAGTCAAGTCTCATCCTGTTATTATTTTGCAAATATGGAATTGAACTCCTCCAGCATTCTATCTTGATACCTGTGAGAGCAAGCCTCTCAAAAATATACACATGGTTTATTGTCCAATGCTGCACTTAACTCAAGAAACTTGTTTCACCAAATCATACCAAGCACCTCAATAGGCTACTTTCAAAATGACGTATATTCCACCCCAGAATGCTAGGCACGCATGTGCAAAAACCTGGGAAACCTTGGGCCCCGTTCAGAAACCCCCATTCGGAGCATCATGAAGTATAGTGTGTCAGAGATAAGGATTGCAACTTAAAATGGTGCACAAAGTTTCTGAAATAACCTGAAAATACTTAGAAACATACCTGAGAGAAAGTGCAGTTCCTCTACACAACGAAAGGCTTGGATAACTTTCTCAGTTCGTGTAACAGGAAGCTGATCGTAGTACAAACTCCCGACCATGTGGGTCGGTGCAAGGCCCGAGTGGACAGGCGTGTGTTACACAAACCCCTGAAGGATTGCTACCGGTGAATATAATGTATATCTGGATTGGGTTCTTCGGAACACCGACGGGAAGACATATCTGTGGCTTGCGCATGTACAGGGTAAGTTTGAAATGATTTGACGATTAATCATGTTGGGAAGTGGGAGCTATGGGAGCGGTGAAGGCTGTTTTTAACATAATTTGTTTGTTAGGTCCCGGGGCCACAAGAGCAATCATACTAGGTTTTTGCATCTATTGGTAAAAGTTAAAGTGCCCAATCCATGTGTGTGAGTTTTTATATATACCCACAGTGGCCACGAATTGTATCAACAGGAAACGATAGGAAATCAACACCTCTCGGTCTCATCCATGGATATCTCTCGTATTTCCTCTATATTTACGCAAGTCCGATTTGCATGCAGGAACGCAACAATTACCGTTAACAATTTTGAAATTGCCACTCTTTCGTCTAAATTCTAAATGCTGGAAATTTCATTTGGCATTCATACATCATTTCGAAAGTTCTGCATTGCTGTTAATGATTGCACATAATTATCAATTTGCTGGACATTGTGTGCTGTAGACCATTTTGTGGTGATATAGGCCATTGAGTGGTGGTACAGGAAATCAGAGGGAATAACATACGTCAGTCATTCCACCACTATCCACCAGAAACGTTGTAAAACATCCTTCAAGCTCGAGATTAGTCAATATTCTGCCATTCATGAGGGATATTTATTTATTGCAGTGAATCTTAAGAGCTGGCAGGATGGCCGAGATGTATGCACACTGTCCTCTAAGCTGTCTAGCCTGGGTTCCAATCTCAGCCCAGCGACAAACTGCCATCCGGGTGTATCACAGGCAGGGCGATTCATCATTGTGTGTGCCTTCCCTAGGATGGACGTCCCATCCGTCAGCATTCGACGGTGGATGTTAAAGATCCCACATTGTCGTTTGCGAAGAGTAGGCGAGCTGTTGCCGCACCCTGAACAAATTGCAAATTCCTGCTCTACCATCCTGTATCTGAGTGGGAACCCATCCAGGATTGTAACACCAACCAAGAAATGGTTTTGGCTGAATTGACACTCTGTGTTAAGATCCACTTTCATGTACCATGCTCAAGTCATTTTTCCTCTAATTATCTCATTAAAGGTTATCATAGTCAAGTTTCTTTCCCTTGCCTATGATGTCATATCTATCCCCTTCGATGGTGTCCTCTCCGATATTTTCTCAGTAGAAGCTTGGATCCCTTTTATGACATACCATATGACCCATCGTATATTTGCTGTCGTAATTGGTTTGAGTTTCACCATCTTGATACCCGCTGTCCCACTTTAACAATGACGACGCTTTCTGCCATAAAGTGTTTCACCTCTTCAAAAAAAAACAAACATATAGCTGCATTGCTGTTGGATGAACTATAAATAATACAGAGCATGTTCATCTTCCGGTATACCTTTTTTTTCTCCAGGTATGACTTTCAACAAGGTATATTTTTGTGGAAGAAAAAAAAATTGAACCATATCCTAATTTTGGTTCTATCAAGTATAGGCTGTTAATGTTCACAAGAGACCAAGGCTGATGGAAGAGATGGATTGCAGAGCTGGTATAAGATCAACAAAGTGAAAACAAGGTGAAAGGGAACAGGCAGAAAAACAACACAAGAGCAAGCCAATGAAAACATTTTCTCGATTCAATTATGCACACCATTGTTTTACATTTTATGTGTTGCTTTTCCTTAAAGAAGGAAGCTGCTGCATCCACTTCTAACCACAAAATTATCCTGTTACACTAATTATAAAACCAACAGAAGGTGATTCTTACAACTTTGAGCAGGTAAGTGAATTTTGAGTACTGTATATGGTCACAAACAGAACCCGGCCTGGGACGAATGCTTTGGCCTTTCATGCTTATTAGCCTCCAAGTGGTATGTGGGAGGTGGTTCTTGGTGGGATGAACAGGATAAAATGGCTGCAGTGCTTTCTTCTTTGAGGAAAAGTCATCTACAGTATGTAAGACAATAGTTTATATAATTCAAGCTGCATAACTTATTATCTATATGCATATTTTCAAGTGTTTGTGCGTTTGTACGTTATTCTTTCATGACCAAATCGGACGGAGCACCAAGAGCCCCCAAATTTTGGATGTCGGGGGGGGCAAGGTTTTAAGCTACAGCATGTTGGCCTTAACATCCGTTGTGAGGCCACCAAAGGCCGCTATAAAATGTGTACTGGGATGTGAGGTCAGGCAGTGCTGCCGCCAGCCTGCAGGCAAAAGGTAACCACCATGAGTCCAATGACTCCAAAGATTTTCAATGTCCAACACGTCCCTAAACCCCCACAGGGAAAAGCTCACCCAGCCGGTCAGTGCCGGGTATCCCCTGATATGTATCTATGTATGTGTGTGTGTGTGTGTGTGTGTGTGTGTGTGTGTGTGTGTGTGTGTGTGTGTGTGTGTGTGTGTGTGTGTGTGTGTGTGTGTGTGTGTGTGTGTGTGTATGTATGTATGTATGTATGTATATATATATATATATATATATATATATATATATATATATATATATATATATATATATATATAAAGCCTGGTGTGTTGGCGCAGTGGTTAGGGCAGCGGCTTGGGATCCAAAAGGTCCTGAGTTCAAGCCCCATTGGGCCACTGAATTAATACACCAGGGGGTTGACTCAGCCTGTCATCCTGCCGAGGTCGGCGAAATGAGTACCAGTGTACTGGGCCGGTGTATACCCTGGTTAAAATAGGTGTACCATATCCCTGTGTCGTAAGAGGCGACCAGGGTCGCGTCAGGAAGGGCATCCGGCGTAAAACATGTGCCAAATCACTATGCGGATCATACGGATGATCCGCTGTGGCGACCCCGAACGGGAGCAGCCGAAAGAAGAAGATATATATATATATATATATATATATATATATATATATATATATATATATATATATATATATATATATATATATATATATATATATATATATATATATATATATCCTGTCATATTGCAACAGCAGACACTTTTCCTGTGTATGTACTTGGGTCACCTTCGATTTGACACAGTATTCTGTACCATCAGAGTGAGTAGCAAAGGCTGCAGCCATTAATATCCAGCAAAGTTTGTGAGAATGCAAAGGTTCATGGGTAGATAGCAATAAGATGAGAAAGATTGCAATGGGCTGCCATTTTGAAGAACAGTGTGGAAGAACATGATAAGAAAGAATAATGGAGACAATATTTTGGAAATCCACAGCAGTTATCAGCTACAGCATGTTTTATAAAGACCATAATATCTCCAAGCTGACTTCTGTAGCTAGACAATCTGTTTGGCATTCATCAGCAACCAAAGTTATTGGTTTTTTTTGGCAGTCTTTCACAATGAATGAGATATCTGCGATCACAAAGCGATTGTTAAGGGGAAGATGGGGGAGGTTTACTGTTGGTGATCGCCTGCTTCCTTCCCTTAGCCCGCGGTCCAACGATGGTCATATTGTGTTCGGACCACCATATGACCTTGACCTTCAACATTTAGGATGAAAGTGTAAATTAAGAAAATATGTCCCCATCTACAATCGATCCATAAATCTCAACATCATGAATATTGGAGGAAAATTATTCATGTTATAATGAAAAAGGCTTAAAATTATTTTAATTGGGTCACAATCAACAAAGCCCATGCTGGCCTTATTGAAATCTCCAATAATGCCAATCATGGCAACACTTTTTCATGGCAGTCCCTGAGCTGTCCTGCCTGGCAAAGGAGTTCAAGGACCAGCTCAATATTGGAAAAAAAAACAATGCTGTTGAGCACCACCACCTCTCTTCAGCTGCAATCAAGTGATAGCATGGAGCAGTCAGCAAAATCAAGGGTGCCCTACTGACTCAGGGCAATCCATTTGCTGTTGAAGGTGATACACTGTACAACCTCATAATCCATGCCTTTATCCCAGATGAGTATGTGCCACAGATTCTGAAAGTAGATGACACTGGACAGAAGCTGTATGAAGAATATGTTGCGAAGCAGATCAATGGGAACGTCAGCCTCTGGGCACCAAAGAAGAGACAAAATAACAAGATGTTCACATCTGGCAACAAGAGGCATGCAGTCAAGATACGAGACAAGATCATTGACATGAATGAAACTAAAGATAGGTTTCACAGATTTATGGTCCTTGGCAGGTGAATCTGAGACATGGACCAGGAAGAAGCAACTGGCAACTACAAGTTCACCCTGACACCAAGAGAGTTCTTTGCCCCAGATGGGTCAGAGTTGCCTTGCAGTGACAAGTCCAAGCTCATCCATGTCTTTGAAAAGTTGGCATTACGTGAAACAGCACAAGGCGACTCTGCCAGATGAATAAGCCATTGAAGTTGACAATCTCCATCACAGCAAGAAGGTTGTGGTGGTTGATGGAATGGTACTTCACAGAAGCTGACTAAAAAAAACCACTACCAATAATGACAGTGAGGGATCTCAGCCAGTGTTGAAAGATTGATGACTGAAACACTGATGAACCTCATGCAGAACTTTGATAAGGCCATTCTTGTGTTTGACACATATCTTCCTTGAAGAACATAACCAGGCAGAAGAGATGCTAGGGGAAGGAACTGGTCCAGTAGCAAGTCAGAGATGAGACGGGCATCAAGCATATAACGATGAGTAGATTCCTATCACATGACAAGAGGAAGGCTGATTTGACAGAGTACTTGGCCAAAAAGACTATGGAATACAGCAGGAGTATCTCCAAGCTGGTCATCGCTTTAGTGTCTGGTCGAATTAAGAGCAACAAGGATGTGGGTGCTTTGATGAAAATAAGCATGAGAAAGCTGAAACCTTGTTGATATGTCTTGCAGTATCTGCAACAAGGCAAAACCAGGGAGATGTACAACTAACATTTTTCTTTTACGACAGATGGTCTAGTCCTGGCCATAGCCAACTACGATTTGTAACCAAGGTGCCCATCCATCTCGATACCATCAGGCGTTCTACAGATCTAACCGTTCTGGGATGTTCTAGGTCCAGAAAAGGTTAAGGCTTCACCTGCATTTCATGTTTTTTCTTGTGTTGATAACACTGGAAGGTTTGCAAGAGTGGTCAAGGCTATGTGGTTCAAGATAACATAATCGAGGCTTGAGGATGCTGTCTGATGACACAGAAGATTTGCAGACAAGCTTGAGGTTTGTGTGGGCTGCCCAAAGGGAATCCAAATCAGAAGCATTCCAGAGTTGTGATGGCATCTGTTCTGAAAACACATGGCTGAGAGTGACAAGCACTACCACCTACAGTTGGTGCCCTTCAGCAGCACATGCTGAGGGTACACGTGCAGGCTCGAGTTTGAGGACAGGCAAGAACTGCCCAGCAAGTTCTCCTGGATCAATTGCAAAAAAGGCTACTACAAGGACGACGACAACCAACTTGAGCCGACCACAACTGATGCTCCACCAGCACCCAAGGCCGTCATCGAGATGGTGAGATGCAAGTGCAAGGGAGACTGCTCTTCATAAAGATGTTCCTGCAAATCAAAGAACTTGCAGTGCAATGACCTCTGCCGGTGCACCACACAGTGTGAAAATAACAAAGACTTGCTCGATGAAAACCGAGATTCGGATGATAGTGATTCGATGACTGAGATCATGATAAAGGTGACAATAGCAAAGTGTGCCCATAGTGAATGTTACATGCAGTATGTTTAACATACGTTTTAAGGTGCTAATCATAAGCAGAGAAGAAATGTCATTTTCTATGTGAGATTGGCAGTTTTATGATTAAAGATAGAAACTAGAAGGGCACTCGGTCGAGTGCATACCTTCGCCAAGCTGATTAGTTTATGTTTTGTATTCCACTGATAGACCGGATCTGGATTCAGACCTGAACTAAAATTAAATCGGCTTGTTCTCGTCAAATAACCAACGTGTTGACCAAGTTTCATCCGGATCCGTCCACAACTTTTTCAGATATTGTGCTATATATCATTTTAGCCCGATCACTCAATGGTGAAGAATCCCTTTAAAAAAATTCTCAGATCCGGATTCAGATCACCAAAATCGAATCTATTTTTTTTCTTGTTACATACCTAACCTGCCCACCAATATTGGTCCGAATCCATCCACAACCTTTTCAGATATCGTGCTCTATGTCGTTTTTAGCCGTATCTCTCAATGGAGAAAAATCACTTTTAAATTCTTGGATCCAGATTCGGATGCAGATCCTCATCATTTTGTCTCTGTCACATACCCAAGCTCTCCACTAAATTTCATCCAAATCAGTCAACAACGTTTTGAGATATCTTGTTCACAAACAAACAGACAGACAAACAGGGGTGAAAACATAACCTTCATCCACCTTCGGTGGCAGAGGTAAAAAGGTCTGTTATAATGAATATATTTGCTTCTGTTATACTTACCTGATTATAGTTAGTCTCACTGAATTACTTAGCCCTTGAAATGGGTGTTTAACCACCGTAAGCAATCGGCTACATGGCCAAGAAGTGGACATATTGTGAAAATTGAGTTTTCAATAGTCACTATTTTGAAAATCCAAGATGGGTGTGATTGAAACCATGAAAAAAAATGTAAAGATTAGTTTTCGTGTTCAATGTATTCTAACGTTTCGTAAAATGTAGTGAAAAAAATTTTCGTAAAAAAAGTGAACAAAAATACATAAAAAACCAGACCATTATTTCCTACCAGCAAATGCCACCCATCGCTAAGCTGATGGTAATACTAAAGGGGGGAGGGAGAAAAAGAGGGGGGAAGAGGGAGAGAGAGGGGTGGGGGAAAGAGAGCAGTGAGAGTGAAGAGGTAGAGGGGAAAGGAGAGAGGAAGGGAGGATGAGCGAGGAGGGGGTGGGGGAAGGGAAGGCAGACGTGCGGTAGAGCGTAAATTATGATTCATACCGTCTTATCAAAATGATTCTGCAGAGAATAACAGTGAAGATGGAAACAAATTAATGTCTGAAATCCATTTTCTCCCGGTCATACTACAAACACAGCCCAGAGCCAAACTCCCGTCCAGACATAAATACCGCCCGGACACGTCTGGAGACTAACACTGCCTGCACGCGTCCAGAAACTAACACCGCCCGGACATGTCCGGCGATGCACACCGTCCGGACGCGTATGGAAACTAACACCGCCCGGATGCATACGGAGACCAACACCGCCCGGACGCGTACGGAGAGTAACACCACCTGGACGCGTACGGAGGCTAACACCGCCCGGAAGCACCCGGAGATTTACACTGCCCGGACCGCATCCAGAGAACAACACTGTCCGGACGCGTCCGGAGCCAATACTTACCTGTTTGTAGTTAGTCTCAATGAATTCCTTAACCCTTGAAATGGGTGTTTAGCCACCATAAGCAATTGGCTACATGGCCAAACCACTCGCTCAGGGTGACGGAGCATGAAGCATTCGCTCTGAATGACGTGGCATGGCAAAAGCATCTGCAGAAAGTGAACGATTCACTCAGAACAACGTAGTGCGGTCCCTGTCGACAATGGGTGCTCAGCAAGTAGCTTAAGCACTCAGGCAAGCACTCCCATTAAGTGCTTGATAAGGAATGGTTGGCCAGGCTGTCGCTGCATCCCATAAAGGATCCCTTTAACTTTAAAGCCTGTCTTTACCGCGCACGCAGCAGTTAATGAAATTAAATGAATTAATGAAACAAAATGATTTCATCCACAAAAGAGTTGCAGAATAACCCTCCTGTAGACATCACAAAGTTCAATCACCCATGAAATAAACATTGCAGAAAATGTGCCATTTTGTCTGCTCGTCTGTGCACGTGTCATGTGGTACGTCGGTTCAGAGTCTGCGCAAATGTTATAACTGTATTTTAAAAGATCCGTTTTTTTTTTTTGCTTTTTAAAATTTTACCAGATTTGCTTTGATTCCCTGAAGAGCACCTCGAAAAACCTCTGAAAATATAGATACAGATCTGGCAGACGCTACGGCTCGGCTAGTCCCTCAGGGGGACAGGGCGTAAGGTGTAACATTGAATGCATCAAATCATACAACTCAATGAAGCTCGTCAATTTTATTACATTCCTAAATTGTTTTGTTCACTCAATATAATTCTCCAAACAGTCAAAAAGGATAAGTTGAATGCTTTGGAAATTTCACATTTTCTTATGTATGTATGAGGAGTGAACATAGCCTTTCTTGCTTCAAGTCAATAGGTGTATCGGCTTAGTTATAAGACTCGTTATTTCTTTAAATTATCAGATTTCACAACACATTTCAACACTTATTTAGTCCAGACAATATCCGATCCTCAAAAAGGAAATAATATTTCGATGATTATACTTTAATTAGTCCATTTGAGTAGATTGTGGAAAATCGTATCATCATGCATGAAATCACTCCAAGTTCTTAATTTGAAAACTATAGTACTTAGAAAAGTGATGTATACAACGATTCATCGCTATGATGAACAGGCATTCGATATGAGTGAGGAAAGTGAAAAAAAACTATCGTTAAGAAATCATTGCGGCCTGTTCCAAGTCAAGGTGGGGTGAGGTGAGGTTGAGCAGGCCAAAAAACATGGTGGCTTCAGACCCCAGCGAGGTTCCCCAGGAAACGCCTAAAAACCCAAAGAGCAAGGTGGCGGAGGATCGCCTGATGAAGGATTTTATAAAATAATGCTGTTAATTATCTTCAAAAGAGGTGTTTTAAAGAGCAGGTTGCGGGTCACCAAACATGTTCTGAAAATTTATCAATATGATTATGTGTGCATTAAATAGTTCGATGCAAACTATTGTGGTTGCCCAACTATTGAGAACATTAATGAAATTTAACTCTGAAGTTATTTCTCGAGGCTGTTTAAAAAAAACAGCCGCGTGCCATATATGGATGGTGACGTCACGTTCTCCAAAACAAAGCGGAAGCTCACTCTTTCATTGAAGAAGTGTCCAGTTAAGCGGGCCGTTCTTTAGCTTTTTTTGAACTTGCAACTGTCTATATTATCCTTTTTTATTTTGAATTGGTGTAGAACAAAGTTATTTGAATATTTGTACATCATTCCTCGTGCGTGTGTTGTCATGTTTTGCGAAAATGGCTGGAAAACGGGTAATCGCTCCCACCGATTCCCAAAGGAATCAAACATTCGCCGGTAGTGGATAAGATTTGTACAAACAAAATGGGCGAATTTTTCCTGCCTTTTAAACAATATCTTTGTGGAAAAAGCGCTGCGCCAGTAGAGTACGTGGTTTACTCCGTCGTGCACGGGGTTACCGTGCAGGGGTGCTGTATCGTGGAAGGTTTGGCCTAGCCGGGCACGTTGTATCGTGTGTTATTAAAGTTGATTTCAACCTCACCAAGACTGGTGTTTGGTCTCGGTGCTCCGTTGGGGATTCCCTTTAACCATTGTGGCATGGTGGCAGCGTCGGGATACGATTCCACGCACTCTTCACCCCGGAGACAGCGATCGGCAGAACGTCACTGTTACGAGAGCCATCTTCGAAACCCAATCGCACCTCACAAGAAGGTGAGTGGCCAACCAGCTCACTCTGTAGCTGTGTCATAAACATCGTCTGTACAACGTGCCCGTCATCAAAATGGCCACCAGACACCGTGCACCAAAGCAGTAGTCACTTAGCAAGAGTGAAACGGTGAACTCGTTTGAAAATTGGAGAGATAATTTTCTTTATATTTTATCACTCGATCCCAACTTTGCGCCCTTCCTCACTAAGGGCGTCACCTGGGAGAAGAAGAGCAGAGCGTTCCCTCTTTGTGGACTTGTGGATGATGGTAAGGATGTCCCCATTGTGCAGCGTCACACTGCCCAACAGAAGGTCACCGTACTGGAACTTATGCTGGGTCAAATTGCAAACTACTGCCCTGTGATATCCCGCAACAGCATAGTCCGAAACTCCACCTCTGTCATCAACATATGGCAATCGATTCGACAACATTTTGGATTCCAGTCAACAGGCGCACACTTCATTGACTTTGCAGCGATACGCCATAACCCCAAAGAGCGCCATTAAGACTTATACCAATGCCTGATGGCGTTTGTGGAGGATAACTTGCTTCGATAAGATGGCAGCATCTTCCACCATAACCAGGCGATCACGGAAGATGAGGAATTATCTCCCTCGTTGGAGAACTTCATTGTGCTCACATGGCTTCGCCTTGTCCACAGTGGACTCCCCGGACTCGTCATACAACGCTATGGAACTGAACTCAGGTCACTCACTTTAGCCTCCATCAAACCGGAGATATCCCAGGCACTTGACTCACTATTAGATGAGCTCCACGCTGCTGAAGATACAACGTCCTTGCGCACTTCAACATCTCGAACACAGGTCCCCCGCCCGGCATCGTTCCCATCATCGTCAAAACCTGGTCAAGTCTTTTTGGGGACTCGTTCCAACAACCTTACGAAGTCCTGTCCCCTCTGCAAACAAGTATGCTGCACTGATTACAGTCATTTCCTCAGTGAGTGTCCTTTCCTCCCCGAACGAGATCATCAGTACATCGCCAGAACACGCCATGTGGCTGACATAACAGAAGAGTCAGACGACGAGTCTGGAGACATAACATATGCCCATATGGACCAGGTAGTTAATAACAGACTATACAGAACCGTCCACTTTCTCACGTGTCCAGACTCGCCAGTCTCCATATCTAGACACCTTCCACGGCCACCACACAACCAGAGTTACCATCGACAGTGGAGCCACGGGTAACCTGATTCGTGAGCCAACTGAAGGAGGTTTGGAGCCAAGATTCAGAAGAGCGCACAGTCCGCTCATCAGAATGATGGGTCTTCCCCTCTTAAAGTGGTTGGTGAGACCAGACTGACACTGACTCGCGACGGAAGGGAATTTCAGTTTGAGGGCCTGGTTGTCGAAATTCTTGACGTAGAAGTACGAGCAGGAACACCTTTCATGGAGTCTAATGACATCTCAATCCGCCCTGCGAAGCATAAAGTTATCCTGGGTGATGGCACCACATATGTTTATGGTTCTCAGGAAGGGAGCCTTAATCGCCATGCAGTACGCCGAGCTCATGTCGTACGTGCCCCACCCCACACAACTACTCTGTGGCCTGGTGAGTTCATCGAAATGGTCCTTCCATGTGACATGTCGAGTATCGACTCAGCGTTCGCACTCAAACCTTGCATGGATGCCCCCAGTGCGAGGTCGCTGCGACCCATTGAGTACTGCCCCCCACCGAGTGTCATCCATAGCATCAGCGGGAAGGTTTGGATCCCCAATTTAACTAACAAACCACGAGTTCTCAAACGACATGAGAAATTTTGCCAAATCCGCCCTGTGTACATACCCAAAGAGCACCCAGATGACTATACCGAGACCATCCCCCCCCACCCCAAATTAAAACGCACACTCACTTAACTCACAGGACACTCTTCGACTGTCACCCTCGACCCTGACAACATGTTCGCTCCTGACACACGATCAAAGTTTGGTGCCCTTCTTGAAGAGTATGATGAAGTGTTTGACCCAGTGTTCCAAGGCTACAATGGTGCTGCAGGCCCCTTTGAGGCTGTTGTTAACATAGGCCCCGTTCAGCCTCCACAACGCAAAGGCCGTCTACCACAGTATGCGCAAGATAAACTGTGTGAACTACAACACAAATTTGATGAACGAGAAAAGCTTGGAGTCTTTGCTCGCCCTGAGGACATGGGGATTACTGTGGAATACCTGGATCCTTCATTCTTGATCAAGAATCCCAGTGGCGGGTTCTGCTTAGTCACAGCCTTTGCTGATGTGGGCCGATACAGCAAGCCCCAACCCTCTCTTATGCCAAACGTAGATTCCATCCTCCGCAAAATTGCTCAGTGGAAGTATCTAATTACTACTGACCTTACGAGTGCCTTCTACCAAATCCCATTATCTTGCCAGTCTATGAAGTACTGCGGTGTAGCCACACCCTTCCGGGGAATACGTGTATACCAGATCCGCTATGGGTATGCCTGGATCAGAGACAGCACTCGAATAACTCATCTGTCGCGTCCTTGGTGATCTCTTAGAGAAGAGGACCGTCGCCAAACTCGCTGATGACCTCTATTGCGGTGGTGACTCATTGGACGAACTTCTCCAGAACTGGAGAATGGTGTTGCAGGCTCTGCGTAAATGTCGACTTCGCCTCTCTGCTACAAAGACAGTTGTATGTCCAAAGAGCACCACAATCTTAGGATGGATCTGGTCTAGTGGTACTATCCAGGCCAGCCCACACCATGTGGCTACACTCTCTACTTGTTTGGCTCCTGAGAAGGTCAGGGGAATGAGATCCTTTATCGGGGCATAGAAGGTTCTCGCTCATGTTATTCCCAACTGTTCCGCTCTCTTATCCCCCTTGGATGATGTTGTGGCTGGATGCCAATCACTGGACAGAGTTGTGTGGACTGATGAGGTACATTCCTGCCTTCCACAGAGCCCAAGCTGCTCTTTCGTCAGCTCGTGCAATTACTCTTCCTCATCAAAATGATCAGCTATGGATAGTGACGGATGGTTCTGTCAAAAAACACAGCATTGGATCAACTCTGTACATCACGCGCAATGGAAGACCTCACCTTGTGGGTTTTTTTAGCGCAAAGTTACGCGGACGCCAACCTACCTGGTTGCCATGTGAAGTGGAGGCCCTTTCCATTGCTGTATCAGTAAAACACTTCAGTCCCTTCATTATCCTATCTAAACATCATGCATCCATCCTCACTGATAGCAAGCCATGCGTACAAGCATATGAGAAGCTCTGTCGTGGCGAGTTTTCAGCGAGCCCTCGTCTATCCACATTCCTGTCCACCGTCAGCTGTTATCAAGCGACCGTACGACACCTCGTGGATCCGCCAATGCTCCATCTGATTTTGCCAGCCGCAATGCACCAGACTGTACCGACACCTCCTGTCAAATTTGTGCATTCATAAGACATGAGGAGGAGGCCGTAGTCCTGCAAGTGTCAGCCCAAGACATTATTTCTGGCCGAACCAAACTGCCCTTCACCAACAGAACTGCCTGGATAGCAGTTCAGGCAGAGTGCGCAGACTTAAGGCAGACCCATGCCCACCTGATTCAGGGCACCCGCCCAGAAGAAAACAACCAACATCAAGGATATCAAACGTTACCTCCAGGTTGCGTCACTTTCCAAAGATGGCCTAGTTGTAGTCCGTAGGGACAAGCCATTGTCCTCGATATGTGAGACAAAGGAAGAAAGAGAAAGAATGCTTTATTCTTTGACCTGATACAAAATGTTAGTAAAAAAATAAAAATAAAAATAAAAATAAAAATAAAAACGAACAATAAAAGCTTAGAATTACAAAAAAAACCGAGATCGCACGAATATTTCCTATGCGAGGTATAAATGTAATTAAAAAAAAAAATTGCTGTAATTTAGGGTATCAAGGCCAGGGAACGACAAGGCCGGTTTCCGGCCGTGGCCGTGCCCCAAAAAAATTGTGAGAAGTCTAGAACTGATATTCGCTGCCGAAAAGTTGACACTGAACGGACTTCAAAAACTTGTGAGGGTAAAGCATTCCAAATTGGAATGGTTCGAACTGCAAAAATTTTTTTGTCGAATTTCTTTATTTACTCTAATCCATTTCAAGCAATATTCATGATTTTTTCCGTTGACCTGACCGAGAAGCCATTTCAAAATAATCTGAAAAAGATAAAGAAACTAAACCAAACAGGATTTTATACACAAAAAACGAGGTCCCTTACTACTCTTCTATGTTCTAAGGATTTCAAAATCCAGTACTTTCAAACGATCTGGATAAGATAATCCAGCCATTCCTGGAATTCTACGCGTGAAGGATCGCTGAACACGCTCAATTAAATCAATATCTTTAATTAAGCACGGATTCCACACTTCTGTAGCATACTCCAAAAGTGACCGAACGAAGGTGATGAACATCTTCACCAAAAAGTTTCTATCTCTACAACGGAACACTTTAAAAATTAAAGCAGCCATGATGAATGCCTTTTGTGCTCTCATTTTGCAGTGTGCACTAAATTTAAGATCGTCCGAAACAATTACGCCCAAATCACGCATACATTTAACCGAGGGAACTGGAAAATCTTGGACTTCATACTGCATCTTGGCATTTCCATGACTGATTTGAAGAACGAAGCACTTATTTACTGTAATTCTCAATTGCACATTGTCTGCCCAGCTCATTATTTGTTTCAAATCTTCTTTAAGTTTAACATTTTGCTCGTTTCTTGGACATGAAATGTATATTTTTGCGTCGTCTGCATACAACTTTAAAGAGGCTGTTTTCACGTAGTTCACAATGTCATCGATATAGATTTTTAAAAAAAGGACTGGGCCAATTAAAGAGCCTTATTCAACCCCAGAGCTAACCGGACGATTCTCAGAAACAGCGTCTTCAACTTGTACAAATTGAGATCTGTTAAGCAAATACAACTGATAATTTTCACATTAAAACCATAGGCGGTCATTTTTTGAATGAGTTTTGTATGACTAACTGAATCAAAAGCTTTTGGTATGTCCAAATAAATAACATCCACAGTATTGTTTTGATCGACAATCTTAGTCCAGTCATCCAAACAGGAGATGAGCTGCATTATTGTAGAATGCTTCGGTAAGAAACCGTGTTGGCACTCCCTAATGATACTATTCTGTTTCAAATGTGTTAAAATATACTGACGAATAATCGATTCTAAAGGCTTACTAGCAACATTCAATAAACTGATAGGAAGATAGTTTTCCACTTCTGAAATGATGCCTTTCTTATGCAAAGGAACCACTTTCGCTATTTTCCAATTTGAAGGGAAAATGCCAGAGTGAATAGACAACGAGTAAATTCTAGACATAGAAATCTAAATAGTAAGCGAGTAAACTCCGACAACTCAAGTGCTAATTTAACCAAGAAATTCTGAAGAGTAGAATCTGGGCCAGACGAAAATTTAGCCGAGCTTTAATATGTTCAAAAACATTCAGCCTATCACACACAGGCAAAGGAGGAGACCTAATATGATCAGGGTTGATCATATTTGCCAGTTTACCATCATCTTCAGTGAAAACCGAAACAAACAAACAAAAAAAAAAACTTAAATATTTTCGCTTTTTCACCGTAATCTCCCACAATATTTCCGTCCGCACCGACCATAGGCGGAATAACCGATCTGTTACTTAACCTTGACTATATATATATATATATATATATATATATATATATATATATATATATATATATATATATATATATATATATATATATATATATATATAAATATAAATATAACTCCAGAATTTGTTAATTTGTTTCCAATTTAAGAACTCCATTTTCTTGCATAAAAATATATTTTCGTTTCAAAAATCTCGCATGCCTAGATGCTGCCTTCCCATTCCAGTTTGTGCTTATCTTTTCCCGATTTTTTATACCTAAGATGAGTGCTCCGTTGTCTCTCGTAAGCACTGGAGGTTTCAGAGGACCAATTACAATTTTTTGGACGAACGGAACAGAATGGGACCATTTCAGGACGAGGAAAATTAAATAATTGTGCAGAATTTCCCACATTCACACAGAAAGAAAAGGCTGCTGTCCAGTCAAAAAGGCATAATTCACGAGAAATTTCCACATAATTAGCATTTTTAAAGTCAGGTATGTCATTCCGACTAACAGATCGCTTATTACTTTGAAACGCAATTTTAAAAAAAAATTGCAAGATGATCAGAGATATCATGAAACTGTTCTACTTCACACTGCTGCATAAGAAATAAGTTGTTCACAAAACTAAATCCAGAATATTTCCAGCTACATGCGTCGGAACATGAACATGCTGAGTCAAGCCTATCTCAAACATAGCCTCACTAAACATTTCCTCATTTTTGTTTCCTACTGAGATTACCGTCCCACTTTAAACCTGGTAAATTAAAGTCACCACAAAGCACAAACGAGGAAAAAGGATCATAATTAGTGCGGATATGATTGATCACGGCATTAATCGAATCGTTCTGTGGAAAAAAGGAGATCTATAGGAAACACCACAAATTAACTTTTTTGTCGCCGTATGCTCTCGAGAAATTGTACACCAAAGGGACTCAAAAAAATTGGATTTTTCAACTTTTACCTCAAAATTTGTATACTTCTTTGGAATTAAAACTATAACACCCCCACCATGTCGTTCCCTGCCCTCCTCCTGACTCCTGTCACAACGATACACAACAAAGTCATTCAAAAACCGACTGAAAAAGCCGCTCGGGATAGTCTCATTTAACCATGATTCAGTGATTAAAAAAACATTTGCAGGATTTTTTTTGTAGTCAGAAACAGCAAATGTGCTCTTTTTGCAAAATACTACGAAAGTTAGTAAGGTAAAACGGAATAACATGCTCAGGCCCGCCTAGTTTCCCGAGCCGCCCCCACGTCGGGACATAACTTCACCGTGACAAATGTAGATGTCGAGCTCTCCAGCATTTTTCCTGGCCTTCAACTGGGTAAGCAGATCGCAGTCGACCTTCCTCTGCTTCACCGTCTGGTCGGGTCGGACGAACGCACGGAACTTGCCGTTTTTGACCTCCGCATCCCCGGCCATGAGCGAGCTCGCCCCCGTCAGGTACATCTGGCGCGCTGTGGAGTCGCTAAACACCACCTTCATGATCCGATCCTTGCGGTCGTGGGATCCGTGGTAGTGCTTCGGCCGTCGCGGAAGTTCTTGACCATCAGCTCCTTCTTGATGCGCAGCTGGTCACACAGGCGGTCGATGATCACCCGGTCGCGTTCGTTCTGCTCGTTGTCCCACGCCAAGGTGGTGTCCTCCTTCCAGCCGACACAGACCAGGTTGGGCTTTTTCTCCTTCAACTCCATGATGGTCTCCGAGGCCGCCTGGGACGCGGCCAACACGACTTGGGCCATGTCGAACGGTTGTTGTTGTTGTAGCTGTCGTTGATTCCCAACAACTTTCTGAGCCGCGACCTGAGTGGTCAGATGCGAGTGCATTATTGTCCATCAGGTAATCAATGGTTTACTAACAGCATTACACATTCAACTGGATCACCTGAGTCGTCATCAACTCAGTTCTGTGATTCACCACTATCTTTATGCTCTTGACTTGGACAGAGCAATCGATCAGGTAACCTCGAGGTGTCACCAGTGTGCTGCATTGTGCAACATTCCTCATACCATTACCAAGCAGTCCACTGGAGAACCCCCTGGTGCTGTTGGTGTATCCTTCGCAGCGGATATCATCAAATGCAATCACCAGCTAGTTCTTATATTGCGAGAATGTTCCACTTCCTACACTACATCGTGCATTGTGGAGAATGAACAACACATCACTCTCCGTGACAACTTGATCCGCTTATGCATAGAGCGCCGGCCATTGGATGGACCACTTGCTGTCATCCGCACCGATCCGGCTCCCGGCTTCACACGTCTGGTCCACGATGAGCTTCTTAAACATCAGCGGATGTGCATCGAGATTGGTCGCATTAAAAATCCCAACAAGAATCCCATCGCCGAGAAGGCAGTTCGTGAATGTGAAGACGAACTTCTACGACAGGAGCCAATGGGAGGACCAGTCACTCCACTAACCCTCACACTGGCCACCACCAGTATGAACTCACGAGTTTGTGCACGGGGCCTCTCGGCCCGAGAGATGTGGTGCCAGCGGGATCAGTTCACCAATCAACAAATCCCTTTCTCGGACTTACAAATGATACAAGCCCAACACCATCTTCGTTCCATTAACCACCCCCATAGTGAGAAGTCGAAGGCACCCATGGGGTCCGTCAAGCCCAATGTGTCAGTGGAAGTTGGTGATTTGATCTATTTGTACTCTGATTGTAACAAGTCATGCGCAAGAAACCGCTACCTCGTCTCTGCCACCGATGGACCCTGGTGCAACATACGTAAATTTATGGGGTCCCAATTGAGTGCAGCTTATCGGGTGAAAAATTGAGTGCAGCTTATCGGGTATCCCACTCCCTCGCAATCGGGGATATGGTGTTGCACAACAAACCGAGGACGTATGCCTCCAACCAGCAACAAAACCACCAGACCCCCCATGAGCTGTCTTCACCTGCCGACAGTGCTGAATCCTTCCCAATCCCTAGTAGCCAGGTACCAGATCTAGGTTCTGATGCATCCCCAAGGCTTGACACCTGTAGACCTGGTTACTCGAAAGCCATCGGCGACACCTGTGAGGAACATCCAACGGTGTCCCCAACCGTCTGGACAACAAGACGCTCCAACCGTGTACGTTACCAGCCCAAACACTTCAAGGATTTTATTTTGGATGCTTCGAGTCATATTGTGGTCACAATGCTTGCAGAAACTGTCATGGGGCAGAATAATCCCCGAGACCGGAGGGCAGTCTACCCGGTGATGGTCTCAGTATATCTGACTGACTGGTACATGATTTATGTGACCATTATCCTTGTTTAACGTTGTGTACTCTGCCTCAGTATTTGAAGCCATGTACTGTCACCTACTTTCTTCATTTATAACACCAAGGAAGCATGATAGTAGATAAATGACCTCGTTTAAAAAATGTAAAAAATAAAAGTGGTTACACCAGTAGAGTACGTGGTTTAATCCGTCGTGCGAGCGTGGTGCACGGGGTTACCGTGCAGGGGTGCTGTATCGTGGAAGGTTTGGCCAAGCCGGGCACGTTGTATCGTGTGTTATTAAAGTTGATTTCAACCTCACTAAGACTGGTGTTTGGCCTCGGTGCTCCGTTGGGGATTCCCTTTAACCATTGTGGCGCTGCGGCCTAACATCTAGTCAAGGCGCCCTAGGCCTTGCGCGCCATCGAACATAAACCTTATAAAATATCGGAATTTTACAAACTTCACAACTACCGAGTGTTAAGCATCCTAAGCGACTGCAAAAACCGAAAACAGAATTTGAATTGACTTTAAAACGAACCCGCAACGTCGATCGAAGCAAAAATCTCAATTCACCACAGGAATTCACGGCATTATTTAAATTATTTTGTCAAAGTCATAAAACCGTAATATTCAGACATCCACGAACAATCTTTACATAATCCGACAGCTTAACAAGTCAGGCATGTGATGATAACCATAATTGGGATGAAAAATGATTTTTAAACCTCATCTTTGTGGAAAAAGCGCCGCGGCCTAGATCTAGCCAAGGCACCTGCGGCCATACGCGCCAGGCGCCCTCAACTTGAAGCATTCATAACTCGACGAATAAAAGCTCAAATTGCACAAAACTTACCTTATTCTTGCGAGCGCACGTTCCCTGTTAGTGGGTGAACAATCCAACGCTTGGCGAATTCTGCTTCACAATGATAGGAAGAGCAGACATCGAAGGATCAAAAAGCGACGTCGCTATTGACGCTTGGCCGCCACAAGCCAGTTATCGCTGTGGTAACTTTTCTGACACGTCTTGCTTAAAACCCCAAAAGTCAAAAGGATCACGAGGCCACGCTTTCACGGTCTGTATTCGTACTGAAAATCAAGATCGAGCGAGCTTTCGCCCTTCTGCCTCACGGGAGGTTTCCGTCCTCCCTGAGCTGACAGTCAGTCCTGCCACTTGTGCACGAAATAGGCCGTTTTCTTGCACTTGCAAGTGGCTCAAATTTATCTGGCTCAGGGCCAGAAACTCCATCTATCTATAATTCCAGCAGTGTGTGTGTGTGTGTGTGTGTGTGTGTGTGTGTGTGTGTGTGTTTGTGTGTGTGTGTGTGTCTGCGTCTGCGTGTGTGTGTGTGTGTGTCTGTGTGTGTCTGCGTCTGCGTGTGTGTGTGTGTGTGTGTGTGTGTGTGTGTGTGTCTGTGTGTGTCTGTGTGTGTCTGTGTGTGTGTGTGTCTGTGTGTGTGTGACCGCTGTTTCTCGACAACCTCTGGTCCGATCTAATTGAAACTTGCCAGGTATATTGCTGGGGACCTGAGGATGTGCCTTTTCAAGGTTTGATATTAATCGGACAAGTGCTTCCCAAGTTATGGCCATTTATTTACCAAACCAATGGCAAGACACGTTGTTGCGTAGGCGTGGCCGATGGGGGAAGGGAAGCTCAGCCGCGTTCCCCATTACGGGTTACAACGTACGGGCTTCCGGAGAGTGATGACTTCGTGTATTCTAATAATTTCTCGATTTCTTATGCGCATTTATAGATAAACACAATGCCCTAAGTTATGATCGTTTTCATATTAGACGGTGCATAAATTTTGGTTACATCAGAGTGAGCTGGTATACTCCAAAGCAGGAAGTAATTTTTTTAAATTTTTTTGCACAAAGGTTTTTTTTCTCTCTCTCTTCTCTTTGTGTTTTTCCTTGAGACGACATTGCGAAAAGGCAAAATACGTTGGAGCTAATTGGCCATTAAAACTAAATTACGAATAATCGTAACTGTGATATGCGAACTTCCGAGCCACGTACGGACGGGCACGCGAGAGCGAAGAAACGGCCTGTGTGGCTGTTGTTTCTTGCACGCGGTTTGAATTTTTTTTTTTACGGGCACGTTCTAGTAGTATAAATTCCCATTATCCTCCGACTCGTCCTCGGCAATATCGGAATGAAAACACTCAATTTCATCGCCGCTGAAATCACTCTCTGATTTGCATCTCACCATTGTTCACACGCTGTTTCCGAATGTTCACGAAGTTTTCGGAGAACGTGACGTCACAGCATCTTCGGTAAATTCCAGACTGTTTTTTGATCACTGACAAAAGTTTTGACTTAAAAGTTAATTTTAGCATATTTTGAGTTTCAAATGTAAGAAAATAATTGCCCAACGATTATTATTAATGTGCTTACAACCTTCGAATCACGTGAAGTCATCAATGACCCAAAACCTGCTCTTTAATTAACCCAAACACCCAGTCTTCACTTTTCTACTTTCTTGGAGTTTTCTTCGTATGCATGCAAAGTTTCAGGCTGATAGGTTTTATGGTTTTGGAGTTATGGAGGAAAAAAAAAACACACACACACACACACAGCTTTTTATTAGTATAGATGCAGCATAAGGCTGAGGGGTAGCATCAAAGGCTGATGGTGTGGGTGTGTCGCTGATGCAGTGCCCCATTTAGATTAGGGCAAGAATATGCAATTTGTTCGAGGTGCCAGAGATAACCCGCCTACTCTTCGCGAAGGACACCATGCGATCTTTAACATCCACCAGCAAATGTCGGCAGATGGGAGGTGATCCACAAGTGTCTGGCTTGACAATAAAAAGTCAATTTCTGACATAACGACGACACTTGGTGGAGCGCATACCTCCACCAGGCTGAATAGTTTATATTTTTTTAATCCCACTGATAGGCCAGATCTGTATCCGGGAGAAGCAATTTCATGAAATAAAATGTCCTAAACCATCCTGCAGGCATAGCCATATTAACCATGACTTCAGGCATTTTGTCATTTAAAAAAGGTTACTGACATGAAAACCGAGCTGTATTGAATCGAAGAATCTGAGGCTTTATTGTACGATGCCAAAGATACTTATAAAATTCCTCCACAATTGTTTTACTTTGAAAAAGGTACAGCTTATTGTTTCTTGACATCACAATTGACAGATGTGTTATGACAGATGCAAAACCATCACAATTGACAAACCATTGTTGCTTTGCCTCTAAAGAACAAGAAATATACCGACGGACGTGTGATGCAAGTTTCGGTGCATGTCTGCGTGTCTCGTACTCAATGTTCGAAGTTAAAAAAGCAGACACATTCCTGTGGAATGAGGCGTGGCACGTTCTCATAGCGGTACGTGTAGCCACCGTCAGAAGTAGTGCGGACATGCAGCGGTGCCAAAGAGCCCGGCACGGGCGCACAGCACGATTGCTTGCTTTGTGTGCCGGTGCAAATCCCACGACAGAAGTAAAAAGTAAAGTTTTTGGGATGGATTATCCAGTGTGCCCACTCCAATTCCTCGAACGAGATGCTCACGGGTAGGCGCTTGCAGTCTTTCTGGGGCACGGGCTTCTGTGCATGACCAAGGACAAAGGGGACATCTCGGGGCTGTCTGCGAGCTGGAGGCAGGGCACTGGTGGTGATGAGAAGGAAGGGTAGATTTATGGAGGTACATCTGGATAAATCTTCCCCTGTTAATTGCAGACAGAACGTGCGTTCTTTCATGAAACGCAAGCTTGATAATGATGTTTCAAAGACTATCCAGTGGTCCTCCATAGCAGTACACCCGGTGGAAACAGTGTTGGTCATTTTATCCATGGTAACGATGTTCAAATTGACGGCATCGCAATCACCCCACAGATCGTCATCGCTGGTATGATACCAAAACTTGGCAGATGTAATCATCCTTCCATGCTGACTTTTAGAGGCTTTGAAGAAGAAAGTGCAACCGTTTGGAGCAGTCGGGACATCCGCGTCAGCTGGTGGATCTGTTGGGAATTAAAATGTGGAATAAGCCTGTTCAGGATGCATCATCAATCTTTCACAACCAGGCAATCTCTTTGCGATATGTATTTCAGTTTTTCTTACCCGAAAGAGGTAGCAAGGCAATTTCGATAGCGTCGTGCTGTGGCCGATAATCCTCCGGCGGTTCCAGCAGCTTTAATGCCATCTCATGCCGCTCCAAAATGGAGCTCTCAAGCGCTTGTCCATCCAACACTGGCCCACTCCGACCGAGGCTATCCAAGATTCGCGTCTTCACATAGTCTAGCAACGTCGTACGGTTCACGACTTCAGTCTGTGGATCATCAACCGTGTCATCCTCTAGGTCTCGTAATATTGCATGGTCAGTGGCTGCTCCACATAGAAGCCAGAAGCAAAAGTAATCCCATACCAAATTGCGCATTTTGTGTTCTCGGCGACCTGATGGCTTCCTTTCTCCTGCCTTGGGTGATGTCGCTCCTAGCAATATATGCAGTTCACAAGGTGCTATCAGCCCACTTCATGTTGAAATATTGTTGCAATGTTTATTCATATTGCCCTGACTTGGCATGGCTGATGCCAACCGATGCAGTTCAAGCATTCACATTTTCAGAATTCTTTGCGTGCGATATTGGTTACTGAGGCAAAAGCAGAGGCAATGACTGTTTTGTGTAAACAAAGCAAATAAATAGAGGTAAATGCAATTTGAACATTTGGTAGTGTTTTGGATGTTTTTTGAAGTAAATGTAATTTGTTGTTAGGAATTTTTAAAACAAAAAGACAGCATTCAGACAGTTAGCCAGAATACTGTGCTCACCACTACATATCCATGTTTCAGAACAAAGTTTCAGCCACAAAGTGACCTTCAATGTCACTTCTGTCATACAAGAAGCAAAAGCTGTGTGAGACATGAAAGGAGGACTAGGAGGGATAAGTTAGGAAAGGGATTGATGTGTCTGTGAGAGAGAGAGAGAGAGAGAGAGGGAGAGAGAGAGGGAGAGCGAGAGAGAGAGAGAGAGAGAGAGAGAGAGAGAGAGAGAGAGAGAGAGAGAGAGAGAGAGAGAGCGAGAGAGAGAGAGAGAGAGAGAACGAGAGAGAGAGAACGAGAGAGAGAGAACGAGAGAGAGAGAGAGAACGAGAGAGAGAGAGAGAGAACGAGAGAGAGAGAGAGAACGAGAGAGAGAGAGAACGAGAGAGAGAGGGAACGAGAGAGAGAGAGGGAACGAGAGAGAGAGAGAGAGAACGAGAGAGAGAGAGAACGAGAGAGAGAGAGAACGAGAGAACAAACGAACAAAAATGATTCTAAAAAGTTATTTCTTACCATAAATCTTGAACAACAACGTCCATGGTATATAACATTTATTTAGATAATATAAGGGTGATTGTTCAGAAGAATCCATTTTTGTTTTTACAAATAGCTCTGTGGGGAACTAACGGTTATTTTCTCAACAGGTGAGATGAAAATGAGGGATTATTGGGGAAGGGGCCGTAGCCCCCCTTCCTGAAGTGATACGGTCATGGGGAGCACAATTTAAGTGAATGATATAGTCCTTATGTTTCATGAAGAATTTGGTCTGCATCTGCCTGTCGGTTTTTGAGAAGATTTTAAAATAAATTGCCTGAATTTTAGACGAAACCCCCCTTTTCAGACTCTTATACGTGTGGATCTGGATGGGGAGTACAACCCTACGAGACCTTACTATTCTGATGTATCGTACTAAATTTGGTCCATATCAGTCATGGTAATTTGTGTGGAAAATGTTTCAGTGAATATGAGGGATCATGGGAGGGAGGCCGTGGCCCCCTTTTCAGGGGAGACACAGCCATGGAGGGCACAACTTAAGGTTAGGGCATGGTCATGATGCCACAAGTTCAGTTTGCTCTGGATCCTGTTGTCTGTTTCTGAGAAGAAGATTTTTGAATGAAATACCAATATTTGGGGAAACATCCCCCTTTCACCTCCTATAAATGGGTGAATCCAGATGGGGAGTGCAACCCCACGAGACATTATGCCAGATAATAATAAATAATATAAAATACCAGTTGATCGTCCCCACCTGCTTCCTTTTTTGAAGCCGCCTTTTTTATTATTATTATTTATTATTTTGTCAAACATCCCGAAAAAAAAACATCTTCGTGTACAACTCTTGCACCATTCTTTGAACTAGCAGAGTACCCAGGTTACGGGCGATTATGTTTCAATCATGAAACACGTTCTTCTGACGTGAACCTTTATTTGGGCGGTCTATTGGCAACTGACATTTCTGTCGGCCAAAAAAAAAATTAACCTGGGTTACGTGCATGAAGCAAAGGCATACCTACTGCTTATGATTCAAAACACCTAACTGTACTGGAAAACGTGTGGACAGGAACACTGCACTGCACTGTAAATGGTGGAAACTTGTAATACCCTCCCTCACCTGGAGGGGGCACTATACGATGCCCCTTAACAAAGAGAATTTGCATCCCTCCCGCTCCTCCCCCACCCAAGAGCACCGGCAAAGATAAAAACACCTGTATACACTAATTGGGGCCATGCTAATCCGATGTAGCAAGTCTGGATGTAATCGGCCCACAACTGTTTGACCGTGCGACACACACACACACACACACACACACACACACACACACACACACACACACACACAAACACACACACACACACCGGTCCAGGAATTATGGTAAGGATAAGGGAAGAAATGGGGAAGTGATTGTGAATATAATGTTCCATCTTTATTTGCTTGTTCTTAACAAACGGGGACAAGACCAACGCAGGCATGATATGCTGAATGGCCTTCTCATGCACCAAAGTTCCCTGTGTATGTTTGTGTAACGTTGTTAAGAACAGGAATAAATGGGGAGGGAAGGACAGAAAGTTGGGGGTGAGGATGCATGGAGTTGGAAGAGGGAGTTTGAGACATTGGAAATGGGATTGGTGGGGGGGGGAGGATTGAGGACTCGGGGTTGGAAGGGGGCTTGAGTAATTGGGGTTTGGGACAGTTGAGGACTTGACGAAGAAAGGGGGAAGAGATGACAGAGTTGGGTTGGGGAGGGCAGAGAGGGGACAGAGTTGGGATCGAGGAGTATGAGGCTTTTGAGAGGGGAGGAGTTGAGGACATTGGGTTGGGAGGGGGTTTGAGGATTTGAAGAAAGGGGGAGGGGAGCACAGAGTTTGCGTTTGGTGGTGGGTGGGGGGGCAGAGAGAATGGAAAGCGTTGGAAGGGGGCTTGAGGCATTGGAGTGTGTGTGTGTGTGTGTGTGTGTGTGTGTGTGTGTGCGTGTGTGTGTGTGTGTGTGTGTGTGTGTTGAGGAGGGAGGGGGCGTCGGGGACTTCAAGTCACATTTTACATGATGCAGAAGTTGCATGGGTCCCAGATAATCCCATTGGGTCTTTTGGGTCCTCCATGTATTTTGGGTTGTCCAGGAATTCTGGGTCCTTTGGGTCATTCGTGGGTCCTCAGGGTTGTTTGTGGGTCCTCGGGGTCACTTAGTTCCTAAGGATCGTTTGGATCTTTTTTGGTGGGGGGGGGGTGGGTCCTCTGGGAACTTCAGGTTAAGTATTTCAGGTAACAATTATGGGTGACGTCAGGTCAGCTGTCCAACGAATGGGTGAAGAGTGGATATACATACATACATATATAATCATACACACTTGCTCCATTATATGTAGATTTTCCCAATGTCCGTACTGAGTTTTTATAGCTTCTACCAAGTCATAGCGCCGAGAACTGTTCTGCCACTTTCCATTTCCATGCGCGATATGCAAGCAATACCGATCTGTGTACATGTCTGTGTATCACAGCTATTGAATTTAGAATGGGATTAACATAAATTAAATTCAAATCAAATGGAAGACCAAATAAGTACAGTCCTGCATTGGAGTAATCAAAAGGAACCTAGAAAAGTGTAAAGCAAAGATGAAGTCATCAGGAGGAACCTGGATAGGATTCACATTTCAGCTGCTACCCCTGAACCCTCAAACCCATCTAGGCACAACTAAGTAAACTTTATTCAAAAATATAAAAATAAATATTAAATTAAATGAATAAAAAAAACCACAAAAAACGCATGTCAAAAAATTAAATCATTCTGGTTGCCAGACAATGCATCGGTTCAAGTTGAAATTTAAAACATGTATTCCGCATCTCTATTAGATCATAAATGTGCAGTTTCACATCAATCGATTAAGCGGTTCTAAAGAAAACATTATTTAACATTTTTTATTCAATCCAATATGGCTGCCAAACCATGTGACCTATCAATTATTCCTTAACAAACTTGTATACCCATGGCATGGGGAACATTTGCGTGACGTTTCCCCTCAATCTGTCTTGCCGTTCTGGAGAAGATTTTATAGGTTGTCGGGTAAACCCAATATGGCTGCCAAGCCACGTGACCTATGATGTCATATTTGTGAACCTTTCGTTCCTCGTGGATAGTCGCTCATACGTGTAACGTTTCACCTCGATCTGTTGAACCACTTCAGAGAGGAAGATTTCTGAAGTTATTAAAAAAAAAATGCGGCTGCCAAATCACGTGAACGATGACGTCATCAATTTTTTTTTCTGTGGAGCATTTTATCCCAAGATGACCCTCAAAATTTTTCAAGTAATCACATGTAGCGTTCCATATATGCAATTGCAAGCAAAATTTTTTTTTGCCAAGCATGTTGGTCTGTAGCGTTTGTCTGTATATGTTTGTCGCATGATTTTTGGCCACACTTTTCAAGCAATCGTTTTGAATTTGTTTTGTGTGTGTAGGTGACCAAGCACAACACCAAATTTTGGTGACGACCTGAATCCAGATCTGTATCTGAGAATTTTTAAGTGATTCTTCACCATTCAGGGATAGGGCCAAAACGATATGGAGTACAATATCTCAAAAGGTTATGGATGGATTCAAACAAAACTTGGTGGACTGTTTGGGAGTGCCATGAGGAAGAATTGACTCAGTTTTGTGAAGATCCGAATCGAGATCTGGATACAATAATTATTTAATTCTCAACTGATTCTTCACCATTGAGAGATGGGGCGAAAAACGATATTGCATGATATTTCAAAAAGTTCATTGGACAGGTTGGGTGTGTGACAAGAACCATTTGATTAGATTTTGGTGAAGATCTGAATCCGGATCCGGATTCGAGAATTTTTCAGGTGATTCTTCACCATTGAGAGATGAGACCAAAAACTATGTGTAGCATGTTATCTCAAAAATTTGTGGACGACTGGTGACAAAACGAAGTGGAAGAGTTGGTTAGGTGACAAGAACAAGCCGATTCGATTTTGGTTCAGGTCCGGAATCAGATCCGATCTATCAGTGGCATACAAAATGTAAACTCTTCAGTATGGCGGACGTATGTTCTCAATGGAGTGCCATTCCCTTTTGCCAAGTTGTCACTCTGAGTGATTTTACATTCATTTGTTGGGTGGTCGCTAGAGTACCCTTATTGTCGGGTTTTCCGTCTGTGTGTGTGTGTGTGTGTGTGTGTGTGTGTGTGTGTGTGTGTGTGTGTGTGTGTGTGTTTGCGTGTGTGTGTGTGTGTGTGTGTGTGTGTGTCTGCAACACGAGGCTCCACAGCACAAACCAGCAAACCGATTTCGATGAAACTTGGCGAGCAGGTGCCATATGGGCTGGGAGTGTCCGCATTTGAGTTTCGTTGCTAAGCAACCACCCGTTGCTATGCAGCGGCCGAAAAACCGCGTACGGTATTTTCAATACTTGTCCTACAGTTTTGAATGTGGAGAAACGAGACTTCGGAATTAAACACTTCGAGATATTTAGAAAATTTTACTCGAGCCGATTTTTGATTTAGTTTTTATTTTTCAAATGGTAGTCCTTCAAAAATCAGGTGTCTATTTACCGTCATTTTTTGTTGTTGTTTGTTTGTATGTAATGGACAGCTCTGGAGGCCAGAGGAGTCAACCGATTTTGATGAAACTTGACAGGTATGTTCATACCAGGATCAAGTTCTATGCTTTTGAGCACCGTTGCTATGGACACCACCGTTGCATAGCAACGGAACTTTGAAATTTTAGAAAAATCCGAAAAAAATTATTTTTTCGAAAATCAAAAATGGGCTTCCAGGCTTTTATGTGCACTGTAATCAACTTCTTTGTCAAAAAATTTCAGCCTGATCCATCAAAAACTGTATGACTAGTATGTAATTATGTCGCGACCACCCATGTCGCCTACGGCTTGTCTGTCTGTCGGTCTGTCTGTCTGTCTGTCCGCACAGAACTTTTGTATTTTTCTCCGCAACCACTTTTTCATCAAAGGTGCGACGACTCAAATCTAATGTTTTGATCATAATTATGACGTCATAGGTCACATAGTGTGGCAGCCATGTTGAAAAAAGGGCAAAACTTTGGACCTCTGTATCTATGAAACCACACAAAGAAAAAATTGAAACATGGCAAGTACTCCTTATGGGGAATGTGCGATTTTTTTATGATGTCATAGATGCCATCGTTATGACGTCATAATTGCATATGTAGAATGCTACATCTGATCAGCATGAAAAATTTTGAGGGTCATCTCAGGATAAAATGGTCCAAAGAATAAAAATTGATGATGTCATCGGTCAGGCAATTCAGCAGCCATATTGTTTTAGAAAAAAAAAAAACCTTGAAAAACCTTCTTCTCTGAAGTGGCAGAACAAACAGATCGTGGCGAAACTTTACACGTATGACCGCCTATCCATGAGGAACAAAAGTTTCACACATATGACATCATAGGTCACATGGTTTTGTAGCCATATCGGATTTACCCTAAAACCTACAAAAAAATCTTCTCCACAAAGGGTGGACAAATCGAGAGGAAACTTTACAGAAATGTTCCCCAAGCCATGGGTGTACAAGTTTGTTCAGGAATAATTGATAGGTCTCATTGCTTGTAAGCCATATTGGATTGAAGAAAAATATTAATGTTTTCTCTGGAACCGCTCTGAAACTTCAGATTTATGATCTAGTAGGGATGGGGAATACATGTTTTAAATTTCATCTTGATCGGATGCATGGTCTGGCAGCCAGGGTTATTTCATTTTTTGATCTGAGATCTTTTTGAGATTTATTTTTTCGAATTTATTTTTTTTTTGAAAAAAAAAAGGCTCATTTGGCTGTGCCTTGGTGGGTTTGTGGGTAGAGGAGTACCAGCTGAAATGGGAATCCCATCCAGGTTCCTCCTGATGACTTCATCTTTGCTTTTTGCTTGTTCGTGTTCCTTCCGATTACTCCATTGCAGGACTGTACGAATTTGGTCTTCCATTTAATTTGAAATGAATTTATTTTAATCCCATTATGAATCCAATTGAATAGTAATAAACACCATGGGTCAGGGTCAAGTGTCCAATCAAAGCGGGGTTGCATCAAAGCAGGATGTATTGGTACCCGGTCATCACTGCCAGCAGTTAAAAAGTGGCAGTTCTAATTATGTCTCTTATAACACACCAGTACACAAACGCCACACAAAATAAGTCCTGCTGAGGGTCTGCAATCTCTGATTGCTCTTTTTCTTGTTTTGAGTCCTGTTTTTGATGCAAATCGGTTCATTTTTGTTACTTTCGTTTGCATATATTGGTAGCTCGATGACAAAAGGGCAATGTCGTCAGCAAAGTCCAAGTCCTTAAGTTTTGTTGTAAACTTCCACCTAATCCCTGTGTTGTTGCCATCTGTTGTCTTCCTCATTATCCAGTCTACCACTAGGAATAATATAAGACCGCACATTACATCTGTTTGCTTCACTCCTGTTTTTACCATGAACCATTCTGATTCCTCTCCCTCCTCTCGCACTGCACATTCACGATCTTCATATAAGATCTGTACCGTTCTGATAATTTTGCTAGGTATTTCAAAACCAGCCATGATCGTCTAAAGGCTTTCTCGGTGCATGGAGTCAAAGGCATTTTCAAAATCCACAAAAGCAAAGTAGTGGGTTGTCTATCACTCTGCTACGTGCTCAATTATGTTGCGCAAAATAAAGATTTGTTCAGCTGTGTTTCTACCTCTTCTAAAGCCTGCTTGCTCATCCTTCAATTAATTCTATCGCAAGTTAACAATTTCAACGCAGCTGCTACAGTAAAAATCAGGGCACGCTTTCGATTAAAATGATTCAGAATATGATTGGTTTTAAAACTAGCAAATTGTGCAGCGAATGTGGAATGCAAACAAATTGCGCAAACGCAACAAATCATTTTCAGCTCACCTGGAATTTTCAACTTTACCACAACCTTAATGACCCTGTTTGTACCAAAGTTTGTTCATGGCATTAAAAAAGTTAAAAAATAAATAAAAAAATTAAATTAAATTAAAAGTAATAATAACAATAATAATAACAATAAAAAAAAATCGGGACCGAAGGGAATTGCCCCTCAAAATAGGTATTTGCTTTCTTCTCAGAAACTTGACCACAACTTTCATCACCCGTGATGCACCAAAGTTTTTTTTCTCAGCATAAAAAAAGTATAAAATCGAGGTCTGAAGGGGTCGACTGATGGACTTCACTGTGGGGGTTGCCCACCCAAAAGAGGTTTTTTTTTGTACACCTTGTCGAGGCTCGTATGAGAGCTAACACACAAAGCATAGCAAGGGGAGCATGAGACAAGAGGGGCGGGAGTGGGAAAGACAAAATAGTGGGGAACAGAGACATTAGGAGATCTGTGGAAGGGAGAGGGATGGGGCGGGGAACATGGGGAATAGAAGATGGACATTACAGGGACTTTCAAGAAGGAAAACAGGGAATTTGAAGGAGGTGGGCTTGGGAGGATTATCGGGGGTAGAAAATATCGAGGATTTGGATGGGGGATAATAAGAGGTGGTGGTGAACAGCTGTTTTGAAGGCCTGGAGGGAAGAGTGGGATTGAAGAGAGTGAGGGAGTTTATTCCAAAGGCGGGAAAAAAACGAGGAATGAAAGAGTGAAGATGAGCAGTGATTCGTGATTTTGGTAGTTTTACCAGAAGGGGGTTGTTGGCGGACCTTGAGCACCCTGTGGAAATGTGGTGGGGACAAATTGCAGATAGTGAGACCCAGAAGCTTGAAAGGAAGGACTTCTTCAGAAGGATTGTTGAGAAAGTGGATTGGGGGGGGGGGGTTCTAAATGGTCCTTTCGGAGAGACATAGTGAGAGTGTGAGATTTGTCCGGATTGAAAGACATGTTCCACGTGTTGGACCAGTTTGTGATTTTACCCAGATCTGCAGTGAGCGAAGAAGCTGCTGGTTGCCGGTCTGAGGGATGACAGATGTTACGGCAGAGGGTGAAGTCATCAGCAAAGAGATAAAGAGGATTTTCCAGAGAGTCGGAGAGATCATTGATGAAAACCAGAAAAACAACAGGGCCCAGAACGCTACCCTGAGGTACTCCAGCCTGGACAGGAAGAGGGAATGAAAGAACTCCATTTAGGGCCACATGTTGACTGCGACAGGAGAGGAAGTCTGCGAGCCATGAGTGGAGATGGCCTTGGATACCATAGGAAGAGAGTTTGATGAGCAGGGCAGGGTGCCAGACCGTGTCAAAAGCATGTGATATGTCTGGGGATATGGCTCTGATTTCATGTCCGGCATTGAGGACCTCCATCCATTGTTGGGAGAGCAGAAGCAGAATATCCAGGGTAGAGTGACCTGGTCTGAAACCAAATTGAAGATCGGAAATCAAGCCATTGGAGAAGAGGAAGGATTTAATGTCTGAAGCGATGATGGATTCCATAACCTTGCTGATGATTGGGAGAAGGCTGATTGGTCTGTAGTTGCAGGGATCTGTTTTTGCACCTTTTTTATGCAGGGCAGTAATGTTTGCTGATTTCCAAGCAGATGGCAGATGACCTTGGGCAAATGAGAGGGTGAATAGAACAGAGAGAGGGTGAGCAAGAGCAGAGGAGCAGGTTTTTAGGGCACGTGGGCTGATGCCGTTTGGACCGGTTGCAGAATCTGAGTCGAGGTTTGACAACAAGCTCTCCACCTTGTCAGGAGAAAAGGACACAGAGTCCAGGGACAGTTGGATGTGACTGGGTAAGGTGGGTCGAGAAAGCGATGGGTTTTGGACACAAGATTTAGCTGCAAACACCGTGTTTAGGCATTCAGCCTTTTCACGTGCGGTATCAGCAGTGCGGCCATTTGAGGTAATATAAGGGAGGGGATGGAGGGGGAACATACACCATAAACAGATTTGATTACACGCCACCAGGATTTTGAGGAGGGAGAGAGGTTTGAAAGTTCGGACTTGAACTGAGAAAGATGTTTTCTGGCTCTCCTGAGGGGAGATACACACTTGTTCTGAGCTTGATGGAAGGAACTGAGATTACCCTCAGTTGGGTTTGCTTTCCATGAGGAAAAGGCAAGTTGTTTCAGGACAACTGCCTCGCCACAAGCTTCAGTGAACCATGGGCGGGAGGAAGGGTAGGACAACTGGAGACGAGAGGGGATAAATCTGTGCACGAGGGAGAGCAAGTTTCTTTGAAAGAATTCCCAGGATGAGTTGATGTTGGAGAAAGTAGTGATAGGAGATCAGTCTATAAGTTTGATGGCTGCTTGGAGATCCTGCCAGTCGGTTTGAGTGAAATGCCAGACTCGAGGCGGTGAGGTGGTTCTCTGATAATAGCCAGAGAGATGTCCACTTTGACAAGCACGTGATTAGAAGAACCGATTGGAGCGGAGGAAGAGCAGCAGATGTTGTCAGGGAAATTTGTCAAAATCAGATCCACAAGAGATGGAGTACCATTGGTTGAGATCCGGGTCGGGAAGTTGACCGATTGAGTCAGTCCCAATGAGTCGCAGAAAGCTTTTGCTGAAGTGCCTTGACAGGTGAGAGAGGTAGCCACACCTAGCCAACTGGCATGATGACAATTGAAGTCACCACATATGAGGAAGAGAGAGAGTTTGGGTGAGAAGATAGAAGTTGGTCCATGTTTTCGGATAGTGAGGTGTTGATGGAGTCATCACTGTTTGGTGGACGGTTCAGTACACACATAAACATGAGGTGGGAGTGTAGGGGAAGCCGTAGCCAGAGGTATTCCTGGGGGTGTGGGGGAGTGAGGGCAATGCATGGAGAATGAGGAATAGAGTCTTTGATGAAGAGAGCAACTCCTGCCAGGACGAGGCTAAGGTCTGTCATACTGGAGGAGGGAGTAACCAGGGAGAGATACTGGGGAGTCATACACGTCTTGGGGGGGGGGAGAGTTTCTCTGAGGCAGATTATGTCTGGTTTGTCAGAGGCAACTTGTATGGAAAGATCTGAAAGGTTTCAGCGAAGGTCCCCGATATTTGAGGTCCACACTGTTAATGAAGAGGTAGGGGAGGAGGCTTTGGGTGCAGGGGGTGGGAGGGGAGGGTAGGGTAGGACAAGGGACATGGGGTGGAGGGGGGTAAGGAGGGTTGTTGAAAGAGTGTGGGTGATTGCAGAATAGCTAGGGGAGGGGCCGGATGAGGAGGAGAAAAGGCTCTGTTGCACTGGGGGAGAGGCTGGACAAGAGAGGGGGCAAAGGCGGTTGAGGATTTCAGGAGGTGGAGTGAAGAGATGGAGGTGAGAGGGCAGTGGGAGGAGGAAGCTTTGTGGATGAGATGGGGGAGCAACCTTGATAAGGGTGAGTGAGGGGGTGAATGGTGGGAGAAGGGTGGGTGGGTAGAGTTGAGGGAGAAAGGTGAGGGGGGAGTTTTGGAGAGAGGTGAGAGGGAGGCTTGGAGGGAGAAGAGTGTGATGGTTGCTTTGAGAGGGAGGGTGAGAGGGGTGAGTTGGCACTGAAAATGGAAAAATATAATGGTTGATGGAAAGCGAACATTCATTGCAAACTGGGTTTTTTTTAAGTTTTAGGTCAGAGATGCGATTAAACACCTTTCTTGATGGATGCAATAAAGGCGAATTCAGAGAATGGAGAGAAGAAACGCTGTAACAGTTGGATTTTTTAGGCAAGGTAGGAAGGAAAGGTCGAATGGAGAGCAGTCTGTTTAAATCGTAGAAGAGTAGTGCATTATAATACAGTAATGAGTACCACCTGTGTGAAAGAGGAAGATGAAGCATTTTAAGAGATAGTTTTTATTATTATTATTATTATTATTATTTTTATTATTATTGTTTGTGAGAGTTTTCATCAGATCAGGTCATGGAAGTGTTGTAGAAAAAATCGTGAGGTGAGTGGTGAAATTGGATCGTTTAACGCAGGGGGTCAAAACAGATCACGTGGTTACGGGAAAAGTACTTGGCTGTGGGAGGTGTATAGTCAAAAGTGAAATTATTTATCTTAAATAAGGATTGCGTAACATTTGGAAAAGGGAAGGTTGAAGTAAAATTGTGGAAGTGTGTGGTGAATTTGGAATGGTAAACGCAGAGTGAAGCTGCTGGGTTGATGAAAAGTACCAGGAAGAGTAGAGAGAGACACGTGGTTACAGGAGGTGTCGAGATCAAACGGATACAAGGAAGATTATTTTTGATGTATTTTTGAAGAACAGGTAAGATTCAGGAATGGAAGGTTGTAGGAAGAATTCTTGAAGGTAATGGCGAGAGAGGGTCAGCTCAGAAGAATTAAGATGGTGTGCCAGCAGGAGGAAGAAGAAGAAGAATAAGGATCAAGACTCGTGAGTGTGCAAGGAGAAAGGTATTTTTTTTGGATTTAAGACATGAAATAGAGTGTTTAGTTGGGAGGGATGGGGGACATTGGGAAAGTGGGGAAGATAGAAATTGAAGGTAATGGGGAGAAAATAAAAATAAACACAATCGTACACCAAGGGGAGGGATGGGTAGGCTTCAAGCACCCGATAAGACAAGGTCGACGAAAACTCACAAAATAACACGATTTTTGAAACAAAACCGAACTAGGAACACACAGTAACATGGAGGTGAGAAAATAAACAGTTAAAACGGGACAGATAACGACCGGAAACTTAACTTTGAGATCGTCAGCAGAGAGCCCTGAAGGAGACCTGCCGACGCTCCAAACCCAGAACCGGAAGTCCAAACTCCAAACCCAGAACCGGAAATTATTTGCTTTCTCTCAGAAACGACACACAATATTCCGATGAAACTTGAATCCAACCTTCATCACACATTATATACCAAAGTTAGTTCATGACATTAAAACAAGATGGGTAAATACATGTCCAAGAAATTATTGAGGACATGTTTGACACCTGTTTTTTATATATTTTTTTACAACTAAAATGGCCACCAAACTGCCATCTTTGATCGCATCGTGAAAGAAAATGATGTGCATATGTACACATGACCATCATGTGTTGTCTTTGTGCCAAGTGTGAATAAAATCGGATTATACATGCCCGAGATATGGATGCGGACGAGATATGGTTGCGGATGCACGTATGCACGCACACGAAAATTGAGACCAAATCCATAAGCCCCGGGTTCGGATCAAGTCCAACGGGGACTAAAAAAATGAAATAATAAAATAAAATAAAATTTGCTACTGCAAGCCTGTGGTTGGTATTAAGGAACTGAGAACTCTGGTGGACCCTGCAGTTCTTGATCATCTTCCAGCAACCATCAATGAGTACGTGGTCAATCTCCTTTTCCACACCACCAGCATTGGAATACCAAGTCCAGTGATGAGCCTGTGGGTGCTGAAACCATGAACCAGCCACCCGAAGTCCACAATTTCTTGCAAAGTCAGGGAATTTGTGCTATTCTCATTCACAGTTCCAGACCCATGGGGACCAACACGTCTCGTTACCATCCCTATCAGTTCCACTCGATGCATTGAAATTCCCCAAGACTAGAAGAGTGTCTCGTTTGGGGCACTGATCAACCACAGACTCGAGTGTGGCATAGAATGCGTCCTTCACGGTGAGATCACTCACTTCAGTCGGAGCATATACAGAGACCAGGGAAAAGACACACATGGAGTGACGAATCCTGAGTCTCATACGCTCGTTGACTGGTGTTTCCTCAATTATCATTGGAGTCAGCTTATTGGACACAGCGACAGCAACTCCTTGGGCATGGTAACCATAAGAGCGACCAGACCAACAGTAGGTGTAACCACCCACCATGGTCTCGCCACTATCCGGTCTCCGAACCTCAGAGAGTGCTGCAATACCGATGTTCAAACGCTTGAGCTCAGATGATAACAGAGACAGGTGGTCATCCTCTCTTATGGATAGGACATTCCAGGCACTCACCCGAAGGGACCGCCTCAGGTTAACCCAAGAAGATGGCCGTCTGGCGAATGACACCTCAGCACCACTTCGACAAACAGCACTGCAATCTGACCCTGGGTGTTTACCCCATGCTTTTCCTCCTATTTTCAAGGAATGGGGGTCCCGAAGGCTTTTCCCTGATCCCATCATCCAGTGAGCTGCTCTGCGAAGGGCAGCAGCACAGGAGGTACTCCCACAGAGTGGGCTTTCAGTTTTCTTTGCGTTTTTTGTGTGTTTTGCGGAATGAAGTGTTTTACGGTGGCCGGAGTGCAAATACTGCCACCAACCTCGTAAAAAACAAAAAACAAAAAAAACAGGGGGTTTCCCCCCCAAAATATGCATTTCCTTTCTTCTCAGAAACTACACACAATTCTGAATAAGCTTGACCACCACCTTCATCACCTGTGATGTACTAAAGTTTATTCATGACATAAAAAACCCAACAAAATCTGGTTCTAAGTGGGTCTACTGGGGTGGGGGAGGGTGGGGGTGTGGGTTGCACCCCAAAAGATGTATTTGCTTTCCTTTCCAAAACTACACACAATTTTAATGACACGTGACCACAATCTTCATTACCCATGATGTACCAAAGTTTGTTAATGCTATTAAAAAAAAAATTATAATAATAATCGGGCTCGAAGACGATTTACGGTGGAGAGGGTGGGATTGCTCCCCAAAATAGGTATTCGTTATAACATCTCACACTCTCACTATGTCTCTTCGAAAGGACCGTTTACAAAACCCCCCCATCCACTTTCTCAACAATCCTCTGGAAGAAGTCTTTTCTTTCAAGCTTCTGGGTCTCACTATCTGCTATGACCTTTCCTGGGAAAGTCACATTTCCAACCTTGCCTCAAAAGCCAGTCGCCGACTGGGAATCCTCCGTCGTGCAAAGTCCTTCCTCGGCCCTCTTGAGCTCCTGACCACTTACAAAGCTTTTGTCCGTAGCCTGATGGAGTACTGCTCTCCCCTCTGGGCTGGTGCTCCTGCCTCCCACCTTTCTCGACTTCACGCTGTCGAAACCAGGGCTTTTAAGATCATTGGCATCTCCCGCAATGAAGCTGAGTCTTTGGGCCTCTCACTCAATCACCGCAGGTTGGTCGGTGGTCTTTCTGTCTTCTACCGACTCCTCTCCAGCCTTGCCCCCCTGCTCTCTCTGTGATTTGTCCCAACCACATTTCCACAGGGCGCTCAAGGTCCGCCAACAACCCCCTTCTGGTAAAACTACCAAAATCACGAATCACTGCTCATCTTCACTCTTTCATTCCTCTTTTTTCCCGCCTTTGGAATAAACTTCCTCACTCTATTCTTTCCCATTCTTCCCTCCAGGCTTTCAAAACAGCTGTTCACCACCACCTCTTATCTTCCCCCATCCAAATCCTCGATCTTTTCTACCCCCGATAATCCACCCAAGCCCACTTCCTTCAATTCTCCTGCTTTCCTTCCTGAAAGTCCCTTTAATGTCCATCTTCCCCTCGCCATGTTCCCCGTCCCATCCCCATCCCTCTCCCTTCCACAGTTCACCTGTGTCTGTTCCCCAATGTTTTGTCCCTTCCACTCCCGCCGCCCCTCTTGTCTCATGCCTCCTTGCTGTGAGTTGTGTGTTCGCTCTCATATGAGCCTCGACCAAGGTATACAAAAAAAAAAAAAAAAAAAAAAAAAAAAAAAAACATTGCTTCATTGGAACATTTTGCCGATTCCATACCACGTCTTCCTTCTCAGTATCATTATTCTACCAGGTGAGCACCCAGGGGTATCTCGCCATATTTTTGAAGATGGTTTTCATCTGTTTGCAAATTCGGATGTGAACTAAAGTCCTCAAGCCGTGGTATGTGAGAACAGTTCTTGATGTTTTCTCTGATTTTGCTCATCGGGAGTTGGACTAGAGAGAGGCCATACAGGAGCAATACCAAACAGCACAACCCACGAATGCAAATCTGTATATTAAATGTTTACTGGAGATCTATAGAGAAAGATGGCATCGCCAATAATTTTAATGAGCATGAAGTGGCCAAACTCCTTCCACAAGTGGCCAAACACAAGGGGCTCTGAGCTCCAAGCTCTGACGCGTAAAACCAGACGCCAGTGTATTGAACCCGAATAGCCTCCACTCCACCACAACATCCCATAGCTCGAACACTCCAAGAGACTGTAACAGCAGTACAGCACGTCCCTCCGTGATGTTTCTGTGTTCCATCTCTCAATGCCAGTGAGACACAACACACAATGAAAAGCTGCCGTCCACCATCTTATTTAATTCATGATAGGGAGTTATGGAGGGGAGAAGGATTCAGAGAGCAAAGGAAGCAATATCAGAGAAAAGGCAGGTAAAACACAAACAACATGCCATTCTCCTGCCTGTGATCAAAATCTAAGGTGTAGCAGGTTTGTCAAATGAACTACTCATCAAAATGAATGACATTCATTCGATATTATGACACTCTATAAACAAACAATGTGCAGTCATCTGATAGCCAGAAAAATCGGACCGGGAATCATTCATGTGTGAAGTCTCATTAAAGCACCTTCATTATCGAAATAGCATTGTGGCTTAGCTGGTGGCATAACTGGAGAGTCCAAGCAAGTCGAGATGGCTTGGATCTGTCAGTCTGTGGGGGACGTGAGAGGATAAAATTCCTCAAGGATGTTGGCTTTCCTCCAAATTTCTTTTAGTTTAGTGTTATAGAGTAGTATAGTGATTGTTCAAAAAGGTAATCATGTGTTGGACGCAAGTGATGAAATAGATTGTGGTGATGTTAATTTGTCCTTTCAGTAGATGTGCCTCCTGAAACACCACGATAAGCTATTTATGTGCCTTCGTCCAAGGCAGGGTCTACCTGAGTGCTGAGTTCCTCAATACCGACCACAGGCTTGTTGTCGCAACTCTGAAGTTGCAGCTTAGATCCAGGAGAATGGTACCATCCCAGCCTAGGCTGGATGTTAGTAAGCTCAAGGATGAGAGGGTACCTGAGGAGTTTGTGAACAGTGTGAGTGAGGATTTGGGAGGTCTGGGTGTTTTGGGGGATCCTGAAGAGTTGTGCAGTGCCTTCAAGACTACCATCCTTGCTATTGCCAATGATTGTCTTTGAACCCACTGTCAGGTGAAGAACTTTGTCTCACAAGATACACTGGACACCATTGACCAGAGTCGCAGGGTCAGGCTTAATGGCGGAGCTGAGCAGTTCATGGAGCTGAGGTGTAAAAATGTACGTTTGATGAAGGCGGTCAAGGCCTATGTGCGAAGTAACTGTGAAGGGGTAGAGCATCACCTGTGGTCAAGTGATTCTCGTTCTGCTTGCAGAGGAATTTGTGCATTGCGTCCTCCAAGCCCGTCCCTCGGTGTACTACAGTTACAGTGGACGGTGGTGAGCTCTTGACAGATGAGTCTGAAGTGAAGGCCCGCTGGGCCGGTTAATTTGAACAGCTATAGCAGGCTGACCGACCAGCTGTTGAGTTGGATGTCAGGAGTGTAACTTTCCCTATTGCTGACCCTCTAATCAACTGTGAACCACCTTTGTTTGTGGAACCACAGGCTGCGGTGAACTAGGTGAAAGGAGGTAAACTCCTGGTATCTGTGGCATACATGTTGAACTTCCCAAGGCTGGTGGAAATGCTGTACTCGTGTCACTGCATGCAGTTCTGTGTTCTGTTTGGAACACAGGCATCATCCCAACTGACTGGAAGGGGGGCCTTGTTGTCCCTCTCTGGAAAGGGAAGGGTCATCACCAGGACTGCAAAAACTACCGAGGGGTGACACTGCTGTCAGTGCCCGGCAAGGTCTTTACTTGGATAATTCTTGATATGGTTCGCCATCATCTGTTTGAGCACCAGTACCCAGAGCAGTCTGGCTTTACACCAAAGAGGTCAACGTTCGATCGTATCTTTGCTCTTCAGGTCCTCACCGAATGCAGTTAAGAGTTTCAACAGGGGTTGCTCATAGCCCATGTTGATCTCCATAAAGCTTTGATTCAGTGAATTGGGATGCCCTCTGGAGGATTCTTAGTCTTCGCGGGGTGCCACCAAAAGTGATCAATCTGAAGTCTGAACTATGCTTTGGCATTGATAGTGCTGTGAGATGTGGTGGTTCCATCTCTGACTTATTGCCAGTTGTTACTGGAGTTTGTCAGGCATGTTCTGGCCCCCACACTTTTCAGCACTTGTATGGACTGGATTCTAGGGAGGATGTCGGAGAGATCAAGCTGCGGTGCATCGTTTGGGAATGTCAAGATCTCTGACCTTGATTTCACAGATGATAGTCATCTTTGTGGAGACGCTGGATATCCTTTTGGGGGCCCTTGAGGTGCTGAATGAGGAGTCAGAGCCGCTGTGATTACAGATTTCCTGGGTCAAAACTAAGATCCAGGCTTTCAATGACATCTTGGATGCTGCTATTTTATCTGTACCAGTTTGTGATGAGGATGTTGAGTGCACGGAGAGGTTCACGTGATGTGCTATTAGGAGGTTGGCATACCTGAGGTGGAATGGAAAAGGAAGGAGGGGGACATTTGACGGGCAAATTACAGGATCATGAAGACAGGCCATGAGGAGTCACGGGCTTGAAAGGTGAACATGGCGAGGGACCGGCGATGGATGGGCAGTTGGAGCCATAGAGGGATCCAAAGGTGGATCGATCGGCAGAGGGATTAAAGAGAACCCTACCATTCTAACTAACGATGCATATCCATTCCAAAGTCTCACTACACACAAGGTAGACATTCTATCTTCCATAAACAAAATAAATATCTGTCTGGGAAAATCCTATGTGTCTCTGAATACATGTGGGGGTCTTTTCCTAAACCGCAACACTATGATTGATTTAATTGATGGTGAACAGCATTTTAGGGAAAATGGGACTGAGTTTATTTTTGTTCCTTTTAACAGTTTATCCTCAACTAGTAGGGGTACCCGGCATTGCCCGCTGATGTTCTTATCCTGTTGGAATTTTGAAGAAATCAAATTGGTTTTTTTGTTTTTTTTGGGGGGGGGGAGGGGGGAAAGGGGGAGGGGGCTAAAACACTTCCCTACTCCCACAAAGGAATGAGGTCAGGGATCATTTAATATTACTTTTCACAAAGATACAAAGGCTCAGGCATGATGGAGCGATTAAAATTATTATTATTATTATTATTATTATTATTATTATTTTTTGCCTAAAACTCTCCCTGGCACTCACTGATGAACCTCTCAATGTTTGACGAAGATCTGTTGGGCCATCTCTGAGACACAGACAGACACAAACCTATCTCTTATGGTATAGATCACACCATGGCGACATAAAAGTCCAGGTAAGGATCCTAGTGTTCTGGCAAGGAAGATTATTTTTTTTTACTTTTTACCAGTCAGTTGTTTTTTTCATGCGGATTGTGTCCGAATAATAGGTGACAGTTTCGGAATTAATCAAACAGATGTACTGAAGGACACTCAAGCATATGAACATAAATGAACACGGCAATTCACTCCATTCGCAGCACGCCTCACATGGATCCTCAGCCACACACAACATAAAAACCACCAGCACCACCTGTTGGTCGTAGAAACACTACTGTAACTTGTTAATCTGTCTGATTCCCTACTTGTATTCAATTGAAATTGAACACCTCATCGTATTTATTCAAACACATCAACCAATTTTGGTAACTGCTAAATCTCTATATTCCTGTCTTCTGCTCTGGGACATTTCCCAATTCCTCCATTCTCTCATGACTTCATTAAGATAATTATGTTTATGATAAAGAACAGAAACATCTGTTATTTTTTTCACGACTGACAAAAAGTCACGTCTATGCTTCAAAAAACAAAATCTATATCTATATCTATATCTGAGCAAACTGAGGCTTTTATAAAGCCACCAATTAATGTTCCGATGTGCAACTTGTGCTTTTTATAGTGAAGAATATGAATTTGTTATCTGTTAAAGGTGCTGTTCGTCCCAGGGATCACCAACAAAAGAAAACAAAATGAAGATTGGGAAAGTTCACAGCACACAAAATATATTATGTACATGTCACTTAATCAAGGCTTATGAAGTGTGATCAATACATTTAGACAGACATGGAGGTGAAAGAAGTTCAAATTTAATGTAACACATGAAATGAGGAAGGAAGTCCAAAAATAGATTCGAGCCTAAAGCTACATCATTGCCCAGGAACGTGTCCTCCATGGGCGTAAGGAGGTTAGAGCCTATTTTAAACACCTTGCACATCACATATCTCTTTGGACAGAGTGCTTGGTGGACTTTCCATCACATTCGGGTGAGCGACAACACATGTTTGACTAATGTGATTTTGACTAATAATATGCCAAGTAAAGGCATTAACCCTTAATTAATTATTTGGTCTAAATTCGGACACGGATTTATATTGTGCTTCATTTAGTTCTCTGTTAAATGCTTTCATAAAAATTACAGTAAGATGGCACTTCTAGGTAAATAGTTCAATACAGACCCTATTGTTATTGCTCAGTGTGGTTTTTAAAAAGTTTTTTAAAAAAGTTACCAGGATATTTCAGAGCTGTTTATGTCAATGCTGTGGGAAGAAAGGAATGTCAGGTTCAAGTTGATTTCTTTCAATATACAGTATCTTAATTATAGTCTTACACTAAAGTTGTGGTCTTGTAATCAGTAATCATTGTCATCTTGTGTGCAGCTTCTGAAGTGATCATATATGTATATATATATATATATATATATATATATATATATATATATATATATATATATATATATATATATATATATATATATATATAATAGACCAGTTTCAGAATCTTATTGACCAGTCCACCCATGAGAGGGAACACATAAAACTGTGAATGAAATTATCTTCCCGGTAATGGCAGCAGCACAAGCCTACAGATGATATTTAGGAGGTTGTAGCTCTGGGCCGATGCAACTGTTTAGCCAGAAGAGTCTTTTTAAATTTAAATTGATCTTGGCTGATCCAAGAACTGTGTTGTGTCCCACAGACAGGTGAATGTATGACAGCCATTTCCTGTTGGTCAGGAAGCATGCAGCAATATCTATTTTGGCACTTACTTACTGCACTTACGACATGCTGACAAATTGTTTTATCGTGATCATAGTAATCTTGTTTCTCATTACTAATGACAAATTTGGCAGTATGTCATCCTGACGAGCCCACATCAAGGGCGAAATGTGGATCGGTGGCTCTGCTTTCATTTATTTGTGACCATAAAGGCATAAATATCAATCTTCAAAGACCTGAGTGCCACATGGATGCCATCCTCGTTTGAAGATGATGCGTTAGCATCATTTATGTGCATGATGTCAGTGTCATGTCACATCTAAGGTCAGCATGCTGCTTTTGTTTAATATATATATATATATATATATATATATATATTTATGTATGTATGTGTGTACGTATGTATGTGTGTACGTATGTACGTATGTATGTATATATATATATATATATATATATATATATATATATATATATATATATATATATATATATATATATATATATATATATATATATATATATATATATATATATATATATATATATATATATACCCCCTCTGAACCATCATAGTTGGGGCCGTACACCTTTTGCTCTTATATGAGCTTGTAGTACCATTGGGTAACATGTTCAATAAGATTCGTCTGGGCCTGGAATATGAAAAAAACACACTTGTCAGCTGTTGCAGTTTTTTCTCTTTTTTTTTCTCGTTAATGGTATTCTCATCATGGCGGAGATGCATAATGATAAAGTTTTTGGCCTCATCTCAAAACTGTAAAAAGACAGCATGGACTACTTTGTTTTGGGGGAATGGAATTTAATTAATTGTGATTGGGATTTCAGTTGGCACAGCCAACTTAAAAAGAGAATGTGATTCTGATGTACCATGCTCCGTAACAAAGCATCAGTGTTGCCGAAGCAGTTTCTTGGCAAGTGTTATGCTTGGTGGTTTGCCATTGCCTTCCCAGCAGTAGTTATGGTAGGAATTTGGAATTTGGCCATGGTGCTGGCAATAGATCACCCACTCTTCACGAAGGACACAGTTGGATCTTTAAAGTCCACCAACTAATGCCGGCAGACAGGGCACCCAGTTTAAAATCCATCCAAGAGACAGCCCACACACTGATGATTCACCCAGCCGATAAAACAATGGGATGACCGTTTGTATCTGGGCCAAGATTCACACCCAGGCAAAAACAGCTTAGAGGCGAGTGTGTAGACCTCTAGACCATCCTGCCAGCACAAGTGTGGGAGACAATGGGAATGAAAAATACTTTGGGTATTACTTATCATAAGTTATGTGCCATGATGTTGAAATGTAATCTCTACGAGCAACATGCTATCTTTGTGTACGATAAGGTTGTGATGGCAGCATACAACTGGTATTCTAAAGGATCACTGGATAACATCTCAATGTGTACATCGATACATTGATCCATGTTAAGACCTTCCTGTACTTGCTGTTTGAAATTTTATTTTTGCAGTGATCAGCAAATATGAACGGTTTCCTTGGTGCTCCTCGTTTCCTGGCTCGACCCAAGCCAATGGGAAAATTAGCAGTGGGTGAGAACGTAGTCATTGCCTGTCAAATCGCTGGTGACCCAGCACAAACAGTTTCATGGAAGAAAGATGGGCACTGGGTAAAATCGGATGACCATTTTCAAGAAATCTTTGAAGATGACTTGTATGGGCTGGGCATATCTGGCTTGCAGTGTTCTGATAGTGGTGAATACGTTTGCTGTGCAAAAAATGCTGTTGGTGAAGCTTACGTGGGTGTTGTACTCAATGTGGAAGAGTCCCACTTCTCATCCTATTTTGCTGCAACAGAGAAACCACAATTCATATCAAAACCAGTCTCTCAGCATGTCCAAGCAGGTAAAGAGGTGGTGTTCTCTTGTGAAGTTGCCAAAGGGCGACCACTGGAGCTTTGGTGGGAGAATAATGGCCAGGTACTGCATAGTGACACAATGGATGAACGATGCCACATGGACTTTGTGGACAACGAAGCAACACTGAGCATCTTTGCCGTTCGCCCTGAAGATGCTGGCACTTATGTGTGCAATGCAAAAAATGACGTTGGTGAAACAAGTGTAGCAGCATCACTGTCTGTTGAGAACCATCCAAGCAATAAGACCATTTACCAAGCCAATTTGTACGGCCATTGGGAAACACCAACCAACGAGCTACAAAAAGGTCAATCTAATCATAAATACTATACAGACATCACAGCAGGTCACAGGGATGATGCACTGCAAACTTTTCAACGATCTTTCGATGATTTACTTCACGGCAGTGACACCGTTGGTTACAAGTCCGCAGTATCAGAGCAGATGTTACAGGTGAAGAACTGTAGTATTATTGAGGGAAGGCATGCGAAATTCAGCTGCTGTGTTACAGGAGAGCCCAAGCCAAGCGTCATTTGGCAAAAAGATGGCCGAGTTGTATCTGAAGACTGTCGTCATCTTATTTATGAGGCACCCAATGACATTCAGGTTCTCAAGGTGCTCTTCTGTCGACCACGTGACATCGGCCTTTACACCTGCTCAGCTTCGAGCAGTCTTGGTCAGACATTCAGTGCAGTTCGACTGGATGTGAAGGGTGAGTGCCTCATGATTGAAAATATGATGTTTTGAAGGATGTGCTCAATAATGCAGCCAAATATTTATTACTGACACATGGAATGTTGGTGGGAACTTGGGTCATTAGATGCAAAAGGCCTTTGGTTCGGGGTTTGTGGTGAAGGGGGTGGTGCTTAGTTGGGGATTGTGTACATATGATCATTGTTGAATTGTGTTAAACATTTTTGAAATTTTTTTCTCCAAACAATTTGTGGAGTTTTAAAGTTCGTTTCAATTAAAGATTGCTTCTGATACTTAAGAAGCAATCACATTTCTTTTCAGCTCCACCGCATTGACATAATCTATGAACTTGTGCAGTAATCCCCTTCTTACCATTAACCTAATCTAACTTAACAAGTATATCGCTAGCTATTTAACTAACTTCCACATTTGACACGCAAGCAATAGTTAGTTGCATACGTTCACCTTTTCCATCTCCCTTAAGCTTTCTGCACACTAGCCGATTTTCACCGATGCAATGCAACAAGACCGTCGGGGAAGAATCTTGAACAATCTTGTTTTATTGTAGACTGCCGCACACTACACGACAATCGATGACACTATGGCCTGAAACCAAAATGGCAACGAAAATAAATTGCAGGGAGAGGATGAGAAGGGTGAAAGCTCTGAGCACTGCTACTTTGGTACTATTGTTGGTACGTCATCGATGGCGTGCCAGGAGAAAGTAGCAGGTGCAGGTAAAGCTCTGGTTGCAGATAAGGCCGGTTCAGGGAGCGTTTAACAACTTGCTAGTGGAATTGCTGCAGAAGATAAGGTAACTCACATTGATACAAAATTTACTAGTAAATACTCATTCACTCTGGGAATGTGCCACCGCATTAAGCTCACATCGCTGCTTCTTCTCCTTCAAATCTGGAAAAAACGTTCTTTTAAAAACAGGAATATTTATGATGAAATGGACACAAAGTTTTGGTCCTAACCCTAACCCTAACAAAAAAAAGTAAATAAAATGGTTCTGAAACAGTGAAATCGTATTCCACTTACTGCATTAAAGTAAAATTACTACTGATACTCTGCATCAGTTTCTTTCTCAAACACACGCACCCCAACATGTCGCGCAGAGCGCGGGTTATGCTAGTCCTTATTAATGTACAACAGCAGGAGCAAGGTATTCCGCAAACACTCATATGAGCGAGTGGAGCATGTCAGTCCGTGGCTAGCGAGGAGAAATGCGATATTCAGGTGTTCAGGATATACTCAGACTAAGCTGTTGCTGACGGTCTTGGTGCATTGTGTCGGCTCGTGTACGCCTGCGGGCTGTGCCTGATCACTCATTATTCTGACTCATCTCCCACAGATTAATATTAATCAATGAGGTTATCAGTAATGAGATTTGCCACATTTCTGATGCTCCCAGAACCAAAAAGCAGGTTTCCAGAGAAGCTGAGAGATGCAGAAGCACGTGAACGAGGCAAAGCCACTCTCATGTGCCAAATTCCCTTTGGTGCATTGGGCCGTGGATGGTACAGAGATGGAGAGCTGCTACAACCTGGCCGTCGGTTCCTCATGGAGGAGCTGGGAACCATCCGTCGACTGATAATTCGTGACGTGGAGCCAAACGATGATGGAATCTATGTCTATGAGCTAGATGATGGAAGCCGCACAGTATCGGAGCTCTCTGTGAAAGGTACAGTGCTGTTAACATTCAAAGTGTATTTCCAATGTCAAAACTACCAATAGTATATTATACTATCTACTCTAGAGCTCATGAAGGGCAGACAGTGGTTTATGTTGTTGCTGAGGGATAATAGAGTGAGGTTGAGGCAAGATACCAGGTGAACGGTGTGTGGCCGACGGTGGCTACGGAAACGGGCGCCAGGGAGACGGATGCACACGATTTCTCAGGATGCACATGATGTGCCGTGAAAAGCAATGAAAAAGAATGAACAAATGGGGAAAGAAAAGAAAAAAGACTCGTGAGTAAAAAGGCCATTTAGGCTCAGGCCATTTAGACTTTTACACTCTTTAGACTTTTTTTGTCGACATTGTGACGCTTGTTGTAGAGCTAGTACAATGAACAGATCAGCATGTAACAGGACAGAAAGGAACAGTCGAGAGAGCGATTGGAGGGGGGGGGATCACCAACAGCAGAGTTGAAGGCCAACATAGAGGGAGACTCGGACAAACAATGGATGTCAGGAGGAATGGGGAGGGGGGGTAGGAAATGATGCAAGGATTGGATAAGATGGATACAGAAGGAAACTCCACTGGAAATTTGGAAGGAGGGATTGGAGTGGGGTGGGGGTTAACGAGGGTAGAAACGATCATAGTTTTGGATTTTGTACGATCTGAGATGGTGATAAACAGTTCTGTTGATGTCCTGGAGGGAAGAATGCGATTATAGAGTATGTCAAAGTTGGCTCCACAGGTGGGGAAAAAGAGGAACAAATGAGTGGAGGTGAGAAGTGATCCTAGATTTAGGTAGTTTCACCAGAAGGGGGTAGATAGTAGTCCATATGAGCCCCACAGAAACCTGGAGGGGGGAGGGTGGGGGACAAAGCATATAAAGAGCAGAGAGTGCAAGACCAAAAAGGAGGTGGTAGAAGACAGAGAGACCATCGACCTGTCTGCAATGGCAAAGTGATAATCAGCTTCATCAAGGGAGATTCCAATAATCTTAAGGCCTTGGTTTCGACAGCATCAAGCTGAGCAAGATGTGAGGCAGGGGAGCCAACCCATGCATAGCATAGAGCAGTACTCTATCAAGTTCCAGATGAAGGTGGATAGGAGGATGGATAGGATAGTGGATAGGTGGATAGGAGTGTAGGATAACTTGGTTACCCTAACCTTCTAAGTGGATAGGAGTTCAGGCATGCCAAGGAAGGACTTTGTGTGACAGAAGATGCCCAGTCGGCAGCTGGCTTTGGAAGCCAACTTAGAAATATGGCTTTCCAAAGAAAGATCATAGCTGATAATGAGACCCAGGAGTTTGAATGACTGAACTTCCTCAAGATTATTGTTAAGAAAGTGGAACTCGGGAGGGGTGGTTGCCAGACGGTCCTTTTGGAGAGAGTCAGTGAGAGTGTGAGATTTGTCAGCTTTGAAACACATGTTTGACCTGCTTGTGATTTTTTTTAAAGGTCTGAAGAGAGGGAAGAGGCTGCAAAGTCTTAAGGATGAGAAATGAAGGATGAGAGGGTGGAGTCATCAGCAAATAGACAAAGAGGATTTTCCAGAGAGATAAAGAGAATCATTAGTGATGGGTCAATGCCATCCGAAACATGTAAAACACCTATTAGGTCCCAATTAGAAAAAGTATCAACCAAATCTGTTATGTACAACAATCAATCATTTAAAACACTTGATCGGTCAAATTTGCTAAAATTCCTGTTTCCATGGCAACTATCGTTTATTTGGATTTTGCGAGTACCGTGCTATGCACATCTTTCTTGTGTTATTTATTTATTTATTGATATAACCTCCTTCAGCATCCTGAACAGCAGAGGACTCTCAATGGCTGACAGTTTATCAGGCAATTTCAAATCAAAAATGTTTCGTACACTGAACTAAAGGTTGGATTTGGATGTAAATATACAAGACAAGAGTGGGAAGGGGTGACATTGTTCCCCATTTTTAGTGAGGGGGGAATATTTTATCATCTTAATCTAAACATAAATTTGAAGACTATAAAGTCTTTTTTATTTATTTTAAATTCTAGGTAATTTAAAATAATAATACGACTTTCATGACAAGGAATTTAAACACAGGAAGAGGTTACGAGGCTTGTCAAAACCTGTGTTGTGATTTCCAACTTCCAGTTGTTTACTCTACAATTTAGCACCTTTGGTGGATCCAGAAGGAAACTCCAAGGCAAAGATAGAGGGAGACTCGGACAAACAATGGGTGGCAGGAAATGATGCATGGAGTGGACAAGATGGATACAGAAGGAAACCAAATTCCTGTTTCCATGGCAACTATCGTTTATTAGGGATAACTGCTCCTGAAGGGAGCAGGTGTTTCTCATGAGTAAACTTTGGCTCATCATCACAAGACTAAATTGAATCTCAAGCATGTAAGGTGGTTGCTTGTGAGATGTTGCCCGTTGCAAGGATGCACTTGATTGTAATTTTACACAAATACATCCCCCATTAAACTCAAAAGAATTCCACAAATCAGATAAATGAACCATACATTTTCAAATCAATGCTTCATAGCTATTAGTCCTGAAAAATAATAAACCAAAATTTGTTTTGTCGTTGGCCATTTGAAAAGAACAACAAGATTTTGTTAAGGAAACATAATATTAAGAATGCATGCTCATCAAATATGTTTACCCAACACCTCACAAGCAATCAACTCTTGTTGGCATTGCATCAGCCACCTGTGCAACCAGGAAGAAAGAAGTTGTGCTGTTGCTAACGCAGTATGCATGGGGAGTGGAAAGGTCGGCGGGAGCTAATGCACATTGGACTACAGTACTAATAAATTGTGAATTTGGCCTGTTGGTGGCTGAGGAAATCATTGCTGTGGTGTGGCTAGTGACACTGATGCAGTGCCCTTACACATTATACAAATATTGAGGCTCATGGCAGAGCTGAATGAAAATAGTGATGTTGACACAGCGATGGAAGAGACGAAGTTGGCATGTAAGGGAGGACAGAGAAATGGGGAAAGAATGAACACATAGAAAATATAAGTAGGAACAAACAGGACAAAGGAACCGAGTGGGATGAATAGACAAAGATTGTGTAAGCAGCCATAAAAAAAAAACTGACAGTGTAAATGTGAAAAAGTGTGGGTGGACACATTATAGGGCAAGAATTTGGAATTTGTTCAGGATGTCAGTGACAACCTCATACTCTTTGTAAAAGAGACCGTGGGATCTTGAAGGCCCCCAATAATCATTGCTAGCAGATGGTTCCCCAGCTTAATGTCCATCTGAGGGACAGTGCACTCAGTGATACCATGCCTTACTTGAGAAACAGCTGTCCGATAGTTTATCATCAGCTTGAGAATTCAACCCAGACTACACAGCTCAAAAGCAGACGTGCTGCCTCTGCACCTTTCTGAGGTTTGGGTATAGAGGAAGAGGTGGGGGGGGGAGGGACGTGGGGGTCAAAATAATTAATTGCATTAAAAATTATGTTCCATGGAGGAATCCCCTCTGGTTCTGGTGAGCCTTTACATGTATTTTGCCACCATTTTCTTCTGAATTGCAGACATTTTACGTACAATCACACAATTCCATCAACTTCAAATCATGAAAGTTCACTGACTTTATCAATATTCAAATATTCAATATTCAAATCAATATTCAATATTCTAAAAGCTATCAATATTCAAATCACATCGAACGATTTCATGTTCTCTGCAGCATTCTCCATCTTCTGCATTGCCTATCATGGGTTAGCCTCTCCCAGGCCATTGTTACCTTCAGTCTTAATTGCCTTCTTTACAATAATGTTGTTGATTGAGCTGTGATAATCTGTATGTTATGTATGCCACAGGGAACATTTGCAGTGAGAGGGAGAGGAAGGGGGTGTAAATTGACAAATTTAAATGAAGAAAAATTTTGTGCAAGAAATTGAAATTCTGTGCAATAATTGAGACCTAACTTAGTTTCTCTTTAATTGTTGACATTTCTGGAAAATAAGATTAGATTAGTGGATTTGGTCCACAGCTTGTATCACATGTTGCTTTCGAGTAGCCACCTCACGGGTTGACGGAGTTTGCGCACTACTTGCTGAAAAAAACGTATGGTCTGTATTTTGCAAGAAGACTAGATAGATCTTTGTGTGGTGGTCTAACAGGAAGAAAGGGTTCAGGGGATATCAAAGGTGTAAACGTCAAAAAGGTCTCAGGGGTCAAAAGTGTGTAAAGGGTCTAAAGGTCATCTCCATCCCCCATGTCCAATCGTAGTTAGAGGCGAAAGGGTCTTAAGGGGTATAAAGGGGTCTAAATTGTTGAAAGGGTCTGAAGTGTCTAAATAGTCTAAAAGGGGGGGGGGGGTTGAAAAGGTCTAAAGGGTCTTACAAGTTATAAAAGGGTCTGAAGGGATCTAAAATGCTACTTATTTTATTTTTTTTGTTTTTTTTTTTGTATTCTATGGTAGAGGCATTGAAATACAATACTGTTGGACCCTGCTATTCGTGGGGGATCCGTTCCTGGAAAATCCTGCAAATGGCAAATCTGTGAATAGTGGGACATTGTTTCAATGGGAAAAGGAGGGATAGGTTCCTGGCGGTTCTTGATTCAAAAGGGAAAAATCAAAAACCCCGTGAAAAACCGCAAATACCCCTGCAGAAAACTACAAAAACGTGAAAAAACCATGAATGCGCCTGTGAAAACTGTGAAAAACCAAGAAAAAAACAAAACAAATGTGAATATGCCCGTGAAAAACTGTGAAAACGCGAGGGGGGGAAAAAAATCATGAGTACGCCCAAGAAAAACTGTGAGAACGTGAAAAGAAAATGGCAAACTACCCAGCATAACTGCTTCCAAGAGACTGTTTCAGCAGCACTGATACTCTTTAAAGAGTGTGAAAATTGAAGAATTGGAGTGTGTAAATGACATCCTAATGTGTGCATTATGCAACATATAGTCAGAGAAATATTCTTGTTAAAATGTTTCTTGTAAAAACCATTTCCATTGAACATGGGAATGTTTTTTTTTAATTAACAATGAAAACCAAGCAAAAGAAAATGTATATATTGGAGGAGTGGAGTTGATTATACTGTTAATGGAATTGAGAAGCTATAGATGTGAAATGGACAGCAGCAACTCTGGGATTGGATTAGATAAATGACTATTGGTAATTGTATTGCACTGGTTGTAGACAAATGACAATTGACTTGCCAGTTTTCTGCACGTTTCCCTCTCCCCATACAGGAAAAATAGCTAAGCGCCTTCCAAGGAAATTAAAGGCAACAGAGGGTGATGAGGCTGTATTCCAAACAAAGTTGGCAAGCTCACATTTGCAGAGCTGCTGGCTCTGGAAGGGAGAAAAGGTTGATCGTCATCCACGTGCTGTGATGCGAGAGGATGGTCTGTTTCGCTTTCTCATCTTGCACGATCTGAGACCAGAGGATTCTGGAGAGGTCAACTTTGTGGTTGATGGATCCCGAACCACATCTCAGCTCTGCGTCAAGGGTGCATGTTTTCTTTATCTCTCTGCATTCTGCAACATATCGTTTATGAAAGTTTCCATCCACAGCTTGTATCACCTGGAATGTTAAAGCAATCTATCCAGCTTTGAGAGGAAGACTATGAGAGAACCATCAAATCCACAAAAGGATAATCCAAATTTCATCCACAAAAGGACTGTTCATTTAACATTTCTATAAATTTAGTAAACTGTTTGTTCAAGATCTTGTGTGAGCTTTAACATAATTGGGTCATCGTGCGAATCTCCAAAATGCGGGAGAAAAATCTTACTTTTAATGGTGCATTGTAATATTTAAATAGAAAGTTACCAATTCATTTATCTACCTATTGTTAAAATAGTTAGATAATCGATTTCCTTCTATCTGCGTAATATTGCCGAAATTTCATTGATGCTTAAATGAGAGGCTCATACTCTGACAATGAAGCGCTTGGATTACTGCAAGTCAATCTGAGCAGTTTTGCACACTTTTCCTTCTTCTTCTTAAGCACATTTAACTTGGTGAGATTATGGGAGCCAAATCTTATCGTTAAAGCTCATAAATTGAATCACATCGATCCAATCCTCAGGACACTTCATGAGCTCCAACCAATGTGAATGTTTTATAATATAGCTGATTTTATAATTAAAAGTCAAAAATCAATTGGTTCCCCAACTATGAAACTTGTTCCCTTTAAAAAAAATTGCATATTTTTCAATAATTGTTTTTAATCTTTCTTAAAATAATAATAAAAAACAATCATTTTTTGGTGTTAACTTTTACTTCTATTACCTCTTCTTTCATTATTAAAGCATTTTAAATTTTATTTCTAATGATATTAAATGTTCTAAATGAGAAAATGATTGCTAATAATCCAGAAACAAGTGATGCAAGTTTATCTGGTTTGTGACTCCAACCGCAGGTTAGTTTAGTCTATTTACACCAAGTGAAGCAATTTCATTTTTTCTCATTTTCAGCTGACAAGATAAAAACTATCAGCCCCCCGGAGCAACCAATGTTACAAAAATCATCAGAGACATCGGCCATGCTTTCCTGGCTCCCTCCGAATCCATCGGTGGGAGTCCATGGCTACAAGGTGGAGTATAGCCAATTGGGAAGCAATAAGTGGTTCTGCTACCATCAAGCTGAATATCTTCAGGAAACAAACATGACCGCGGTGGTTCCTGAGGATGGAGAGTACATATTTCGTATATTTGCTGTTTACACAAATGGTCAGAGCAACTGTCAGGACATTCCAGGCTCTGTCCACTTATGTGAGTTATAGATTCCATTGTTATGTGAGTTATAGATTACATTGTTATGTGAGTTATAGATTCCATTGTTGTGTGAGTTATAGATCCAATTGTTAAGGAAATAAATCATTTTCAACTACCAATCAATTTCAACTACTAGATTTCATTGTCTTCAATTAAAAATGGTTAAATAAGACAGCCTAATAATGTACAGTTACATGGGACTTACCAGTGATATATTTGTGAAATAATCACGTAATGAGCATGTGCATTTAAATACATAAGTGAAAGAACTATAGAAACAGCGACCTCACTTGTGAGCATGTGACTTAATAGAACAGCTTCATTTAGATATTTTCCTTGGAAGATGCTTTGAGATTTTGCTGAAAAATGAAAATCTCTATGTAAAGAATTGATTGAGTTACAAGTTGACAAGTGATTTCGTGGCATGAATTCTTCTTCTTTTTCATTGATGGTTACAATTATTCCCACATTCATGTGGGGAGGGAGCTTGGCCCAAGTCTTCCAGGAATCAGCTCGCCAGGCCTGACGTTCGACTAAAGTTAGGGTAGGAATTTAGAAATTGGCCATGGTGCAGTGATAGATCACCTTCTCTTTGCAAAGGACATCGTGGGATCTTTAATATCCACCAACGAATGCTGGCAGATGGGACACCCGCTTAACGTCCATCCGAGGGATGGCACCCACATTGATGACTTACCCTGCGTGTGAGAGTGTCGTTGATTGTGGGAAGCAGTTCCTACATGACAAACAAATTTATATACCCAGCTATTTGCATGTCATATGTGAACAGCTAGCTTTGACTATGAAGGGCAACCATGATGTATGTTTGTATGTATGTTTTTTTTATGTTTGTATGTATGTATGTATGGAAATCTGCATTGCCTTTGAGTCTTCATTTGATGATGAACATTTAACCAGAGATCAAATCAGGATATTTTTTGGAATACTTTTCAGAATATAATTAATGAAGAATCAAGATTGCATAAATAAATGTTTGCTGCCTTCTTTCCACAGTGTCTAAAGCCCAATTTGCATGTGGCCTTCAAGATATATTGTTACTCGAGGGAGAAGAAGCCACATTTAGTGTGGAGCTTACGAACCCAATGGAAGGCCATTGGCTGCTCAATGGTCAAAAAGAAATTGCCAGTGAAGGCCGCTTTAAGATAAAGCAAGATGGTGGCAAACACTACCTGTGCATTAGCAAAGTACAGAGGGAGGATGATCAGATGGAGGTGAAGTTTGTCTGTCGAACGGAAGAAAGTGCTGCGGTTCTCCATGTTCAAGGTGCCTACCCTATGTTTCCATGAGTATTCAGTTGTTATGTCATTTTTTCCCCTGAATGCAAATGTGATTCCTTTTTTTATTCTGCCAAATAATTCCAATTTAAATTTGTTGCTGCTAAAATGCTTTGATAAAATCTGGAAATTTTGGATTTCAGTCTGAGAAAATAATTAAAAATTGGGTCAAAGTGGTAAAGGGCAAAGTCATAGTGACTATAAATAGCGCTTATTTGCCCCTCCGCAGGGCGTCAAGCACGAGACGTCCTGTTTTTTAAATCGCTTCTGTGTTTCTTTATTTATTTACCATTGAGCATCAGTGTGGCTGTCCAGGCCACAACATTTTTACAAATTCAGCTTTTGTCATCAAACCTTCAACAAACCTATGTTATGAGAATATGGAGAGCACAAGTTAATAAAATGTACAATTTATTTTAAATGTCCTTTTCGTCAAGTTTAGTTTGAGTACAAAGTGGACGCGGACGGGCTTTGCATTTTGAGATGCTTTCTTGTTAATAACTTCTATTTTTTATTTTCTATTTTTTAGCTTCTAGCTTTAGCTTTTTTTTTTAGCTTTCTATTAGCTTCTATTTTTTATTTTTACAGATTGAGGCTCATGAAAGAGCTGAATGACAGAAGGTTGATGTTGACACAGCATTGGAGCAGATGGAGTTGCCATATAATGGAAGGCAGAGAAATGGGGGAAGGAACAGACACACGAGCAGTATAATTAGGGATAAACAAAAGAGGATAACTGGAATGGCACTTGGTAGCGCACATACCTTGACCAGGCTGAACAGTTTACAATTTGTATCCCACTGAAAGTGGGATCTGGACCTGAAAGTGTATCTGGACTTCCAAAATCTAATCGGCTTGCTTTTGTCACCTACCCAACTCATCCACCTAGTTTTGTCATAGCTCGTCCAAAACTTTTTGAGATATCACGCCATAAATAGTTTTTGGCACGATATCTCAATGGTGAAGAATCACTTAACAAACAAAAAAATTCTCCTATCCAGACCTGGATCTTCAGCAAAATGTAATCATTTCGTTCTTGTCACACACTCAACCTCTTCTCCAAATTTCATCCAAATCTGTCCACAACTTTTTTTGAGATATCCTGTTCAAAGACAAACAAACAGACAGACAAGGGTGAAAACATAACCTCCATCCACCTTCGTTGGCGGAGGTAATTAAACCAATTTTCTGTAGTATTAATTATTTATTCATAATCGTTAGGATCCTTATATGCTGCTCCTCTGATGTTTTTTTGTTTTTTCTTTCAAAAAGTGTTTGGTTGTTTTATGCAGATTTTGATCATTTTGATGCAAAGCGATGTTGAAATTATTATTGACAACTTTTTGACAATAGTCCAGATGATTATACTTTAACGATTATAATATTTTGATGTTTCCAACTACTACTTTGTACTAATTCTTTTTCGCATGTTCTGTTCTTCTCCTTCCTCCACCTCTCCCTTTTCTTTTCATGGTTCATGGCTATCCCAGCTGTGCCGCAGACGTTACAGCTTTTAGAAAACCACAAATCAGAGTTGACGGTCACAGCAGGAGAACCTGTGATGCTGACCTGTCAGACATCCAGTCCTAATTGCCTTGTCAAATGGTTACGTGACGGACAAGATATGATAATTCAGAGTGAAAGGGATGAAGATTTAATAGAGTTTGTCAATAAGAAGGAGATTTTATCAGGTGAAATTACAGATAGGAAAACAAGAACTGATGTGATTGCAGAAAAGAGAGAAGCAGATGATGGAAAGCTAACATGTGACATTGAGAATCTGGAAGAGATTGACTATGAAAAAAATACTGACGACACGGTAACTGATAAGATGGAAATTTCACAAAGCGAATGCATTCCAGAGAATGAGAACAAGGAAAATTGGAATGAAACAAGGAACAATGAAATTGTGGAAGCGGAGGTGGAAACAAATATGGAGAGAATGGTTAGTGTAAAGAGAAACAACACAGTGGATGGAATCCAGAAAGGTGATAAAGAAGTGACAGTGGGTGAAGACGAGTTTTTGATGGAGACCCAAGACTGCATCCAACGACTAACCATTCAGAAAGCACGACTACAACACTCTGGGATCTACCAATGCTCTACAAGAGATGATGTCATTACTTTCACACTGGTTGTGCAAGGTTTGTTTTGCCCTATCAATTGTGCTACCACCATCTATGAAGTTTTACATATTCCCCTTTGCAATCAAATGATAAAGGGCACAGTATGAAAGAAACAGCATTTCCGGAAATGAATCTCAAGTTCAATAGAAGGAGGCAGCAGACTCAGTTATGTTTATAAACTCTTTCAGCCGATGTTTATGAGGGTGTCTTCTTTTACCCACAAATCTGAACAGATATAAAGTTGCTTGTGTTGCTGATGAATAAGGTTATGAGTTCAGGGTTGTAGCATTGTGGAGAATATCTTACGTTCTGTTTTCTTTCAGCTTGTGTTTAGGAATTATAATTTATTTTGAAAGTTTCGCTATGTTGTCTTATGGTATTAATCTTGTCTTTGGCTGCTCAACGAAGTGTTTTTTTTGTATTTCTGTTGTCTTTTTATCCACAAAACCAGTTGAATCCATGGCATAGAAACTATTTATGCAGCTGACACATGGAAATGCCTGAATTGGGGTAGGAAAGTTTATTTTTCCGCCTAGCCTAGTTACCCCTTCCTGCACAGTCGTCCTGTGAAGAAGTTTCCTTGTTTCAGGTCAAGGTGTAGGTTTTGCCAGTTTTTCCTCTTATTCTTTTTCTTTGTATCTCTTTACATTTAGTGGCTTTCACCCTTGTTTAGCGCAAACTTCAATAAAATCATTGCAGGACTGACATGTGACAGTATATTTAGGGTTGTTCTCACCTGGAATGTTAATTACATCTAAAGATGCAATCTATCCATCTTTGAGAGGAAGACAGTGAGAGAACCATCAAATTATCAAAAACCTTCTATGGACAAATATTGCTGAGAAAGTGTGCAAAACATGACAATGAGATCAGAAAACTCACCCATTGGCATGTCTGGAGCATATCAGCTTATGTCTGAGACCTATTAGCTTCCTTTCAATCATCAGCAATATCATGGAATCCACAATTGCAGTTGATATGAAATCCTTTCTTTGCTCAAAAAGCCTCATCTCAGGCCATCAGTTCAGATTCAGAACTGGTCACTCTGCCTTGAACATGCAGCTTATACTCTCCCAAAGATGGACGGAGACCCTCAATATCAGACATGAGATCAGGGCCGTCTCTCTGGACATATCTCATGCTTTTGATACAGTCTGGCGACCTGATCCATTATGTGTTCTTGCTCTTCCACGAGCCTTGACTCTGCATTCAAAAAACATAACTCACCTACTAAACAGTGATACAAGAGCAAATTTCAACTTAAATGATCACATGGACCATGATATTCTGGATATCTCCTTAGGAGTGTACTGCAGCCAATAACATGAAGATAATTAAATTCTCAATTTCATAGACCAGTCCCTAATGGAGAATTTCCCTCTTGGGTGGACTGGTCTATAAAATTGAGAATTTAATTATCTTCATGTTATTGGCTGCAGTACAATCATACGAAGATGTCGGCGGCTGTAGCTTTGCTTAGCTCATGTAGGCATAGCCTCTGCCACTATTTCGCAAGCAGAGCCTTTTTCAAATTATAAACACAAGTGGGGTATGTTTTCACATTGTAAGCAATAACGAACCGTACATAGGTACATATGCTTCATGCATAGGTACATAATGAATAGGAGCAGTTACAGCATGACCTCCCATTGTCCCCATTGTCTCAGGTCGCTCACCTGCAATGAGCACAATAAGGCTGCACTTATTTTTGAATATTTTCATTTCCAGATGCTTTCCGAGGGTTCTGTGATTTTTCTTACCAGTGTATCGGCTTTGATGTCTTTCAGTACGCAAAATTTCAGCTTTCTACGTCACCCGGAAGCTATTGAACATGAATATCAATGAGCCATTGAGTGGTTAGAAAGAGCTTTATGTATCAGATATACATGTACAATTATGTATGTGTATATATATATATATATATATATATATATATATATATATATATATATATATATATATATATATATATATATATATATATATATAAAAAGCTCTTTGTAACCACTCATTAACTTATTGATATAAATGTTTACTACCTTCTAGATGACGTAGAAGCTACAATTTTTCATACTTAACAGAAAAAAAAATCACAAACTGTCGGTAAGTGTCCGTAAACGAAAATACCCATAAAAAAATGTCAGCCCATGTTGCCTCGCTCTGCTCAAGGACAGTCACGTGACTGGACAATGGGACATCATGAAGAGAGCACATGTTTCTTGTGAACAGTCATCTTCAACTTGGAAAGGTCATCAATTCAACCCAGAGTACTTTATCGTTTCAGCCCTATCTCTCATTGGTGAAGAATCACTGAAAACATTTGAGTATCCGGATTCAGATCTTCACCGAAATCTTATCAGTTCAGCCTCGACACACACCCAACCTTCCCACCAAATTTCATCCAGATCTGTCCACAACTTTTTGAGATATCCTGCACACAAACAAACAAACAGACAGACAGGGGTGAAAACATAATCTCCTTCCACCTTCAGTGGCCGAGGTAATAACATGTATAGTGACACTGAAGGGCTCATTAAATAAATACGAATATATTGATCATATTAAAGTAATATAACGTACAAAGATTATATAATAAACTAACCCTTTCATTTTTTTCAGCACCTCCAGACAAGTTTATGCATGAAGGTGATGCTGATGCTCGACGAGACCTGATATCGATTGCTGGAGAGCACCTGGAGCTTACCTGCCAGGTGTGTCGGCCTGATGTTCCTGTACAATGGTTTCACGATGGAAAGGAACTTCGACCAGGGGATCGAGTTCAGCAGGAAACAGATGGCAACTGGCGACGCCTGGTGATCAATAGTGCAGATCTTGAGGACTCAGGACTATATTGGTGCCTCACAAATGATGACCAAGCGGACTTCTACCTCACTGTGTCTGGTAATTACTTTGGGATTGGGCTGTGGGAATCTTCATATTGAAATCGTTATGAATGGTAACTGAAGGAACACTGAATTTGACTTGTTTTCATGTGAATTTAGTCAGGATACAGGCCCCACTTACCATGGGGCTGTCTATCCTAGGTTTGAAGCCTGACCCAAGTATAAACTGTGGGACTGAAGCTCTGTAGGCTGAGCGGGCATCAAGGCCCATCGAAGTGATGTTAACCCAGAGCCCATATTTGCCAAAACTGTTTTTTGGTGGATGTTAAAGATCCCACAGTGTCTTTCGCAAAGAGTAGGAAAGTTACTGCCAGCACCATGGCCAAATTACAAACGCCTGCCTAAACTAAGGTTGCAGATGGTCTATGTTTCTTGGATGCTCCTTGACACCATGTTACACTGCTTGCTATCACTTAGTGTGGTTGTTGTCTGCGCAGAAGCTTCTGAACTATCAAAAAAATTTCAGGACTCTCGATGGAAAATTCAGCACAGTTAGGGCTTTTGATGGAAAATGCAATACCTGTCTCGGGCAGAATGGCAGAATGTTAAAAGGGAATAAAACAATAGGAAGTCTCATAATGGGGGAGGGAGGGTTTTGGTGGGGGTGGGGAAGGGGTTTAATAACACTTATTCATAACTGCTTGGGGTAACAATGGATGAAATCAATAGAATGTTGTTGAGGTATGCTAACCACGATGGAAAGTATGAAGAAGCTGATGTTTTGGGCATTAACCCTTCATCAGAGCAAAAGAGAGAGGCGGGATATGGGCAAGGGTTGATTTTGTGTAGGGGTGAGTTATCGGTGCATGCGTCAGAGTGGGTCAGTGGTCAGGGAGCACAAATGGGTGACAATGACTGAGTAATTGATCAGGAAGGTCATGGTTCAACAAAGGATAAAAGTTAAGAGGACTGGTACTGGGAAAAAAGTGAAAATAATAAAAGAGGGAGGGGGAGGGGGGGACCAACAGAAGATTAGATAAATAAACTGAAGCAACTTTAAAAAGTGAGACAAATTAAAAGTAGAAAGAGCAATCAGAAATTGCAGACCCTCGCCAGGACTTGCTTTGTGTGGTGTATTTTGGGTGGCAATTAAATGGAAGGATGTACTAAATGAAAGGTCATTGATTGCAAATGAAAGGTCTAAATGGTCCAAAGGGCAAAGGTCTGAAAAGTTGTAAAGGTCGCAAGGTCTGAAAAGGACTAAAAGGTCTGAAGGGTCTAAAGTATCAAAAGGGTATTGAAAGGGTTGAAGGTCTAAAGGGTCTAAAAAGGTTTAAAGTGTCTAAGGGTCAAAAGGGTTCTAAAGGGTCTAAAAAGGTTTTAGGACTTCCGGTTCCGGGTTTGGAGCGACGAGAGGTCTCCTTCGGGGCTCCCTGCTGATGTTCTCAAAGTTAAGTTTCCGGTCGTAATTTGTCCCGTTTTAACTGTTTAATTTTCTCACCTACATGTTACTGTGTGTTCCTAGTTCGGGTTTGTTTCAAAAATCGTGTTATTTTGTGAGTATTTTTGTTGACGTTCTGACCTGGTGTTTGAGACCTAGGCCTGAGGCCTACCGGTTCCACTAGGTGTTCGATCGTTTTTTTTTTTTTTTTGTTTGTTTTTTCTCCCCATTACCTTCAATTTCTATCCTCCCATTACCTTCAATTTTCATCCTCCCCACTTTCCAAACATCCCCCATTCTCCCAACTAATCTCTTTCTTATCTCAACAAAACAAAACAAAACAAAAAAACCCCAACAACAACAACACGCTCACCTTCTCCCGATTCTGCTTCTTCTTCTTCCTCTTAACTTCCTCCTCGTCTTCTTCCTCGATTTTTTTCTACACTTCCATGACCTAATCTGTTGAACTCTCTCAAGCATTAATATTAACAACAAAAACGATCTTATAATGCTTCATCTTCCTCTCTCAAACATGTGGTACTCTCTACTGTTTCATAATGCACGACTCTTCTGCTATTTTAACAGACTGCTCTCATTTCGAGCTCTCCTTCATTCCTTGCCTAAAAAAATCCAACTATTACAGCGCCTCTTGTCTACATTCTCTGAATTCGCCTTCATTGCATCCATCAAGAATTGTGTTAAATCGCATCTCTGACCTAAAACTTAAAAAAACCACAGTTTGCCATGGATGTTCGCTTTCCATCAACAATTCTTTTTTCCAACTTCAGTGCCAACTCACCCCCTCACCCCTCACTCTCACTCTCAAAGCAACCATCCCACTCTTCTCCCTCCAAGCCTCCCTCTCACCTCTCTCAAAAATTCCCTCCTCACCTTTCTCCCACCATTCACCCCCCCTCACTCACCCTTCTCAAAGTTGCCCCCCCATCTCATCCAAAAAGCTTCCTCCTCCCACTGCCCTCTCACCTCCATCTCTTTACACCACCTCCTGAAATCCTCAACCACCTTCTGCCTCCTCTCTTGTCCACCCTCTCCCCCAGCACCACAGAGCCTTTTCTCCTTCTCATCCCGCCCCCTCCCCCAGCTATTCTGCAACATCCCACATTCTTTCAACAACCCTCCTTACCTCCCCCCCTCGTCCCTTGTCCTACCCTCCCCCTCCCCCTCCACCTCCTGCACACAAAGCCTCCTCCCCTACCTCTTCATTAAAAGTGTGGACCTCAAATATCTGGGGCCTTCGCTCAAACCTTTTCAGATCTTTCCATACAGGTTGCCACTGACACCCCAGACATTATCTGCCTAACAGAAACTTTCGTCTCCCAAGACGTGTCTGACTCCCAAGTATCTCTCCCCGGTTACTCCCTCTTACGGTATGACAGACCTGAGCCTCGTCCTGGTGGAGGTGTTGCTCTCTTCATCAAAGACTCTATTCCTCACTCTCCATGCACTGCTCTCACTCCCCCACACCCCCAGGAATACCTCTGGCTTCGGCTTCCCCTCCACTCCCACCTCATGTTTATATGTGTACTGTACCGTCCACCGAACAGTGATGACTCCATCTACACCTCACTATCCGAAAACATGGACCATCTTCTATCTTCTCATCCAAACTCTCTCTTCCTCTTATGTGGTGACTTCAATTGTCATCACGCCAGTTGGCTAGGTGTGGGTACCTCTCTCACCTGCCATGGCACCTCAGCAAAAGCTTTCTGCGACTCATTAGGACTGACTCAATCGGTCAACTTCCCGACCAGGATCTCAACCAATGGTACGCCATCTCTTCTGGATCTGATTTTGACAAATTTCCCTGACAATATCTGCTGCTCTTCCTTCGCTCCAATCGGTTCTTCTGACCACGTCCTTGTCAAAGTGGACATCTCTCTGGCTGTTATCAGAGAACCACCTCACCGCCTCGAGTCTGGCATTTCACTCAAGCCGACTGGCAGGGTCTCCGAGCAGCCATCAAACTTACAGACTGCTCTCCCATCACTACTTTCTCAAACATCAACTCATCCTGGGAATTCTTTCAAAGAAACTTGCTCTCCCTCATGCACAGATTTATCCCCTCTCGTGTTCAGTTGTCCTACCCTTCCTCCTGCCCTTGGTTTACTGAAGCTTGTGGCGAGGCAGTTGTCCTGAAACAACTTGCCTTTGCCTCATGGAAAGCAAACCCAACTGAGGGCAATCTCAGTTCCTTCCACAAAGCTCGGAACAAGTGTGTATCTACCCTCAGGAGAGCCAGAAAACAACATCTTTCTCATCTCAAGTCCGAACTCTCAAACCTCTCTCCCTCCTCAAAATCCTGGTGTTTAATGAAATCTGTTTCTGGTGTATGTTCCCCCTCCATCCCCTCCCTTACCTCAAATGGCTGCACTGCTGATATTGCACGTGATAAAGCTGAATGTCTAAACTTGGTGTTTGCAGAGAAATCTTGTGTCCTAAACCCATCACTTTCTCTAACCACCTTACCCAGTCACACCCAACTGTCCCTGGACTCTGTATCCTTTTCTCCTGACAAGGTGGAGAGCTTGCTTTAAAACCTCGAGTCAGATTCTGCAACCGGTCCAGACAGCATCAGCCCACGTGTCCTCAAAGCCTGCTCTTCTGCTCTTGCTCACCCTCTCTCTGTTCTATTCACCCTCTCATTTGCCCAAGGTCATCTGCCATCTGCTTGGAAATCTGCTAACATCACTGCCCTGCATAAAAAGGTGCAAAAACAGATCCCTGTAACTACAGACCAATCAACCTTCTCCCAATCATCAGCAAGGTTATGGAATCCATCATCGCTTCAGACATGAAATCCTTCCTCTTCTCCAATGGCTTGATTTCCAATCATCAATTTGGTTTCAGACCAGGTCACTCTACCCTGGATATGCTGCTTCTGCTCTCCCATCAATGGATGGAGGTCCTCAATGCCAGACAGGAAATCCGAGCCGTATCCCTGGATATATCACGTGCTTTTGACACAGTCTGGCACCCTGGCCTACTCACCAAACTCTCTTCCCATGGTATTCAAGGCCATCTCCACTCATGGCTCGCAGACTTCCTCTCCTGTCGCCCTAAATCAAAGTGTGGCCCTAAATGGAGTTCTTTCATCCCCTCTTCCTGTGCAGGCTGGAGTTCCTCAAGGTAGCGTTCTGGGCCCTGTTCTTTTTCTGGTTTTCATCAATGATCTCTCGGACTCTCTGGAAAATCCTCTATTTCTCTTTGCCAATGACTCCACCCTCTGCCGTACCATCTGTCATCCCTCAGACCGGCAAGCAGCAGCGTCTTCGTTCTCTGTCGATCTGGATAAAATCACAAACTGGTCCAACACGTGGAACATGTCTTTCAATCCAGACAAATCTCACGCTCTATGTGTGTTCGAAAAGACCGTTTAGAAACCCCCCCCCCCCCCATCCACTTTCTCAACAATCCTCTGGAAGAAGTCTTTTCTTTCAAGCTTCTGGGTCTCACTATCTGCCATGACCTTTCCTGGGAAAGTCAAATTTCCAACCTCGCCTCAAAAGCCAGTCACCAACTGGGAATCCTCCGTCGTTCAAAGTCCTTCCTCGGCCCTCTTGAGCTCCTGACCACTTACAAAGCTTTTGTCCGTAGCCTGATGGAGTACTGCTCTCCCTTCTGGGCTGGTGCTCCTGCCTCCCACCTTTCTCGGCTTCACGCTGTCGAAACCAGGGCATTTAAGATCATCGGCGTCTCCCGCAATGAAGCTGAGTCTTTGGGCCTCTCACTCAATCACCGCAGGTTGGTCAGTGGTCTTTCTGTCTTCTACCGACTCCTTTCCAGCCTTGCCCCCCCCTGCTCTCTCTGCGATTTGTCCCCACCACATTTCCACAGGGCGCTCAAGGTCCGCCAACAACCCCCTTCTGGTAAAACTACCAAAATCACGAATCACTGCTCATCTTCACTCTTTCATTCCTCTTTTTTCCCGCCTTTGGAATAAACTTCCTCACTCATTTCTTTCCCATTCTTCCCTGCAGGCTTTCAAAACAGCTGTTCACCACCACCTCTTATCTTCCCCCATCCAAATCCTCGATCTTTTCTACCCCCGATAATCCACCCAAGCCCACTTCCTTCAATTCTCCTGCTTTCCTTCCTGAAAGTCCCTGTAATGTCCATCTTCTCTTCGCCATGTTCCCCGTCCCATCCCCATCCCTCTCCCTTCCACAGTTCACCTAATGTGTCTGTTCCCTACTGTTTTGTCCCTTCCACTCCCGCCCCTCTTGTCTCATGCCCCCTTGCTGTGAGTTGTGTGTTAGCTCTCATACGAGCCTCGACAAGGTATACAAAAAAAAAAAGGTTTAAAGTGTCTGAGGGTCAAAAGGGTTCTAAAGGGTCTAAAAGGTACATTCCAATAGTACGTAATTTATGGATGTAATTAATGGATAAATATATGTAGTCACGGTACAATAATAAGTGATTAATCGACTTGCTCACATTTCAATAGTACATAATTAATAGGCATACTCAGTACTCACGTTCCCATGAAATGTAATTAACAGACAAGTAGTCACATTTCATGAGTACATCATTAATGTACGAACTCACGTTCCAATAGTATGTAATTAATAGATGTACTGTACTTACATTCCAATAGTACGTAATTAATAGACGTACTGTACTTACATTCCAATAGTACGTAATTAATAGACGTACTGTACTTACATTCCAATAGTACGTAATTAATAGACGTACTGTACTTACATTCCAATAGTACGTAATTAATAGACGTACTGTACTTGCATTCCAATAGTACGTAATTAATAGACGTACTGTACTTACATTCCAATCGTTCGTAATTAATAGATGTACTAATGTTCTACTATTATCATTATTATCATTGTCAACAAATATCATTGCTATTATCATTATCTCATTATTATCATTATCACTTTGGACCATTGTCATTATCATCATTATTATTACATACCATTATCATTATGTACCATTTGAATTAACGTTCTCAATATTATGATTATTATAATTATCCTCAATATTATCATTATCATTATGTTCCATTATAATTATCATTACCAATATTATAATTATCATTATGTTCCATTATAATTATCATTACCATTATTATTATCATGTATCATTATCATTTTGTACCACTATCATTACCACTATCATTGTCATTATCATTGTTATCATTATGTATTATTATTATGACACCATGTACCACTATCATTGCCATTATCATTGTTATCATTATGTATCATTATTATGACACCATGTACCACTATCCCAGGCAAAAATGTGACAATTAGAACTATAGGAGTTGCACTCTTATATACTACAGTAGTTTGCAGAGAATTACGACAGAAAAGGAATGTAGTCACGGGTTATTGTCATTTTGCACCACTATCATTGCCATTATCATTGTTATCATTATCATTATGCACCATAATCATTATGTATCATTATTATTATCATTATCATCATTACCACTATCATTGTCATTATCATTATCATTATGCACCATTATCATTATGTATCATTATTATGATCATTATGTTCCATTATCATTATTATAATTATGTTGTTGCTTCATATGGAGCCTGTGGCTACTGGTTACATCATTTTCTCGAAGCATGGCTGTGACGCTGATGCAGTGCCCCTGTTACTCGTAAGCTGATACTCATTTTGCCAACTTCGGAAGGATGACAGGCTGAGTCAACCCACCTGGTGTTATTTCAACGAAGGACAAGGTCTCAAACTCAAGACCCAAAGATCTAAAGCCAACCCCAGATTTATCATCATTATCATTATGCACCATTATCATTATGTACCATTGTTATTATTGTTATGTATCATTATCATTACATACAACTACCATTATCATTATAATTTCAATATTATGTAATTAATAGACATACGTTCTGTGCGAACAGGCAAACGGACCCAAATGCAATAACTTCTCCCCTCTGGTGAGGGTGATATTGCAATAATGAAATGAGTCCCGGTACATTCAAAGTACACCGCCTTCATGGCAAATAAGTAAATCATAAATCCTCCAGCACGCGACATTGCCACCGTGCAGCAAGTGGAGATGGATAATGAGTGCACGGTGTGCAATAATTAACTGATGCAGTGATTAATTGTGTAATTAAAATAAATAATAGTCGTAAAATAATTTATTTCCCAATCAATTGCCTAATAGCATACTGAAACCACCACCGTTTCATCTGAATCTGTAACATTTTGAAAATGAAGTAATTAATCGAAAAATTAAATAATTTGTTGATTAATCAATAAATCAAAAACATCCTTTGTAGCCAAATCACTTGTTCTCTGTCATGTCCAAATATCAGCTTCCAAGCTCAAAGGGTGCCTGAGATATTGCCAAGATGAAAAATAAAATAAATAAGTATTAATAAATCGATAATAATTAACGTAATTAATCAATTAATTGATTAATCAAAAACGTTTTTTAAAAAATAACAATTTTGCAAAAGCATATCTTCACTTTCGTCCCCAAATTTCAGCTTCCTCGTTCAAAGGATGGCTGAGATGTTGCCTGGTAAAGCAAGAAAGAAAATAATTAATCGATTAATTGATGAATCAATAAATCAAAAATACTCTTTACAGCCAAATCACTTGTTCACTGTCATGTCCAAATATCAGCTTCCTCACTCAAAAGGTGCCTGGGATATTGCCAGGATGAGAAATAAAATAAATAAGTAATTAATAAATCGATAATAATTATGTAATTAATCATTGAAGTCATTAATCAAAAAATAATAAATACTTGTTTTCGCCAATGCACATCTTCACTTTTGTCCCCAAATTTCAGCTTCCTTGCTCAAAGGATGGCTGAGATATCCCGGACTCCCGGACAAACAAACAAACAAGCCGGTAGGCGGCGATGGGTCGCCAAGCATGGAAACTATAAGATATGGAGCAAAATGGATGTCATATAGCGGATAGGGAATCACCTAAAGATTATGCATATCAAATCTCATCGAGTTCCATCTACTAATAACTACTCAGTATCAATTTGAATGAAAAGTACCGAAAATGCGGTTTGAAATCGGAAATCCCCAAAGTTTGAGGGGGTGCTGTGGGTGAACAAAGATCTAGATAGAAAATCCGGCTCGATCGTTTGTGCACAATGTATTCCAGACGATTAGTGTGAATTTTCATAACCATCCGACCATAACCTTAGGAGGAGTAGCATTTGGCCCGAAGGCACCTCCAGCTCTCGCATATTATCGATTTTTGCAATAATTGACCTTTGACCCCTGACCTAAGTGAAATCAGTCAATATGTCCTGAGGCAAAGTTGTAGTACTCATTGAGTACCATGAACCTGCAAAGTTTCATTCGTATCGATGCACTCACCTGGTCGCTAGGGGGCCTTCAATTTTCGCCAATTTTCGCGCATACCCTAATTGTAGGGGGCGTTGCAGGTAAAGTATTCCATATATCACAAAAACCGGAATATATTTGATAGAGCATCACCTGTAGATCATTCGTGCCAAATTTCATAACCCTACATGGGATAATGGCTTTCGGAATTGATTTTGTGTGAACGGTACCGATTTTTGAAGGTTTTTCGGTTGTTGCTAGGGAACCAAAGCGCCCCGAGCAACCATCACAATTTCCAAAGCACTAGGTCATAAGATGTACCTACCACCCGAGTTTGGTCAAAATCGGCCCACGTTTACTACCAATTATGCTGATGACAAATGAACAAACATCCAAACAAACAGACATAATTACTGACAATAAGGGTCACCTATTTCGGTGACCCAACAAACAAGAGGGCAAGAAAACAAACAAAGGAGTAAAGAGTACCTGGCCTATGGGCGATCTTGTTCCAAGCCTGCAACTTTTTCTGCTGATGCATTGCATTATTTGGGTGGTGTATAGGCAACTGACAGCTCTGGATCAGTAAAAAAAAACAGAAGAAGAAAAACCACAGTTATGTGCATGAAGCAATAACATACTGACTGCCTAATATTCAAAACACCTCACTGCACTGGAAAACGTGTGAACAGGAATACTGTACTGTAAATGGTGGAGACTTGTAATACTCTCCCACACCTGGAGGCGGTGCTACACAATACACATTTACATAGAAAATTTGCGTTTGTCCCACTCCCCCTCCCCCATCTCCAAGACCACCGGCAGAGATAAAAACACTCCTATGCACTAACTGGGGTCATGCTGATCCTTTATAGTAAGTCCGGATGTAATCTGCCCAGAACTGTAGGAGGAGTAGCGTGATAAACAACACACACACATACACACACACACACACACACACACACACACACACACACACACACACACACACACACACACACACACACACACACACACACACACACACACACACACACACACACACACACCGGTCTGTGAATTATCGTAAGGATTGTGAGAAAATCGATGTGGTTTCAGGACCATTGTGTAAAACTTTGACGTTCCTCTGGATGTGATTCTTGACTCAAAGGTTGATCCGATGGAAGATCGGTGTGAACGGGATCCTTTGTTCGTTTTTTTTCTCTCTTTCTCATAAGGTTGTAAATCCATCTGTCTGTCAGTGTTGTGGACACACTCCGCTGTACTGGCCACAATGGAGGTAAGAATGGTACACTCGGTGATGAACTTGAGCATCATATTTGATTTTGATTCAGTCGGAATCACAGGTGCACAAACGACGGAGCATGAGGAATGAGGAGTATGAAATTGAACTTTCAACTTGAGAGGGTTGGAGGATCACTATTAGAAGGTAGTTGTTTGATTCTGTAGGTTTGTAATGGACAACGTTGGCAAGTCTGTTCTCGTTGATGGAAATACAAATGTCAAGAAAGGTGACAGAGGTACAAGAAATCTTTCTGTGAAACTCAGGGCAGGGTGGAAGGAATTGACGAAGTTGATAAACCATTCAGGGTCCTCTCAGCAAAAGAACGCAGCACTGATGCAGTCATCTACCGTATGTTATGGCCAAATAATTCTGGGATGGGACTATCGAACTGTTCGAAAAGAGGACCAGTTCAGCGAGGGAGAGAAGACTTTCTATGCTTGGTTCCTTGGTGGTCCAGAGATTGAAAAAGTGTTTGAGAGACAGAAGAGCCTCGTCATTTGGGATGATGGTCTCCAGGGATTTGATGTCCATAGTGAATTGTTATCAGAGGAAAGCTTGAGCAATACAAAGATTATAAGCATGTGATTGGTGTCCTTGATGGAGGTTAGAGATTGGATGAGAACAGCTATCTTGTCAAAATAATTGGACACAATTTTGGTGGGGCAGCTACAAGTGGAGATGAAATGACAAACTGAGTTTTTGGCCTTCTTAGACCTTTGGTAAAAAGGAAGTGTTTTTAACATTCTTGGAGTGGTTGTGATGAATTTGTAAGCATTTGGTGGTAGTTCCTATTTGTAAATCAAGTTTTTGATGGTCTCCTTTTGGTTCACTTGTGTAAAGTCTTAGGTGGCGTTGGAGTGAAAGACAGTGTAGGAAAGTTGTTGGAATGCTTCTGGTTTGTAAAGGTCAGTGTGCTCAACTACTCTTACATGCCTTTGTCAGCTGGTTGATGACAATGTCCTGCAGTTTATAAAAAAAATTCAGTTTGTGGATGTCTTGGAGACATTTTTTGACAAATATGTCTACAAAGGTAAACTGTCAATCTAGAGTGGTCCAATTAGATTTCTGAATGTTGATAAATTTGAATTCTTCTTTTAGGGATTGGACAGGATTATCCTGCTTGTTGTGAAAGAGAGCCTTCAGTTTAACACGGCAAAAATTTTTATTTCTGTCTTCTTTCGCAGTAAAGTCGACAGTTCTTTTGGACATGGGGAGAAAGGTTAAGCCTTTGCTGAGGATGGATTTTTCAGCTTCGGAGATGGGTATGCCATCTGGAATAGCTACAACTGTATTGTAAGGCTCTTGTGTGTAGCATGGTGTTCCAATTGCAGGAGGACCAATGAGCTGGTTAAATTTCTGGGTCTTGATTTCAATTAAATGATGCAAAAGCTTCAAGTTGATATCTATATTCTTGAGATGGATGGAGTTCCTTAATTGACATGAGCCTTCACTACTACTGCAGCATAGCAAAGCAATTGTTCGACTTTTCATAAAAGCATCAAAATTGGTACATATGTTGACTAATGTATTCTGAACAATTCTGGATATGGAGCCACTCGAGATTTTGCCTTGGTCAGCTTTGGTGGCCATTTTGGAAAATGGCCACCATTTTACTTTAACAATATGGGGTATCTGTCATTGTTATTCTCTTTGTTAGTTTCTCAGAGGTGATAAATACTCCATGTGATGTGCATTTACAAAAGAAAACAATACAAATGTCATTTGTGTTGATTTATTATATTTCCAACCATTGTATTGGGGAAAAATGGTCATTTTTATGGGAAAATCTAATCTAATTTTTATGGGAAGGCTAATCTACAATGCACTGCACTTTGTGCTTGTGAAGGAGAATGCCAGTAGACAGACGCAGTAGACACAGACTGAGATATCGGCCTAGCTTAGAATGTGCAAATGCAAAGTCGCATTGCTTGTAAAAGTGTTGACTTATTGATCCAGAGCCAGAACACTTGAGCTCAGAAACTCATATTGTACTAAACTGATGTATGTGTGTACCATGTGTTCTGGTAGAATGGTAGTAGACAGTAAACCGTAGCCGCTTCAAAGTGAAGTGTGCAATAATTTGACTACATTTTCTGAGTTTGTCATTATCACGATTATCAGTTCCCTTTTCAAAATAGACTAAAGTATGTAATCTATAATGGAATTTTTGTTGATTCCAAACCCATTGAATGTGATGAATATCATTTGACTCTTGTTCTCCAGGCAATAATGGGGACTTTTCAGCGAAAAGTTTCAGGAGAGCAGCAATTTACAAATCAAATAATGGCTTTTTTTACCGAAAATACTGGCTCATAATATTCGAATACGCCTTTTCATGGTCAATTGACTGAATTTTACACTTTCCTTATATCTACCACCAATACAATAAGAAAATAAGAGCATATAGCCAATTTCGCTAAAGTAGAATGGCGGCCATTTTGGAAAATGGTCACCGAAGCTGACCAAGGCACAATCTCGGGTGGCTCCATATCTAGAATTGTTTGGAATACATTATTCTACATGTTTACCAATTTTGGTGCTTTTATGCAAATTTGAACAATTGATCTGAAATATCAGACTACACTGCAGGACAACACCAGCAAGACTAGTTCCTTATTACCCCCACCACCGAAGGTGAAGGAAGTTGTTTTCACCCCTTTCTGTCTGTTTGTGTACAGGATATCGCAAAAAGTTGTGGACAGATTTCCTGATGAAATTTTGTGGACATGTTCAGTGTGTGACAAAGATGAACTGATTAGATTTATTGAAGATCCTGATCCGGATCCGGCTCCTATAGTTTTTAAAGTTAATATTCACCATTGAGAGATTGGGCTAAACTGATATATAGCACGATATCTCGAAAAGTGGTGGACGGATTCGGCTGAAACTTGGTGGACATGTTGAGTGTGTGACAAGGAAGAATTGATTCGATTTTGGTGAAGGTCTGAATCGATATGAGAATTAATTAATTAACCTCCGCCATCGAAGATGGATGGAGGTTACTGTTTTCATCCCTGTCTGTTTGTTTGTTTGTTGTGAACAGTATTACGGAAAAACTCCAGGACGAATTTTGACGAAACTTGGTGGGGGGATTAGGTATGGTCCAAGGATCATGCAATTAGATTTTGGACTTGGTCCAAAAAAAAAATTTAGAAAATTTTGCACCATTTTTTCAAAAGAATTTCGATTTTATTTGAAAAATATTTGAATTTTTTTTTTTGCATTTCTACATGTTTTAAGTGATTTCCAACCCCCCCAAAAAAATTTGTTAGAGAAAAAAACAACAAATTTTGCAACTTTTTTATCAAAAAAAAATTCGATTTTTTTTTTTGGGCATTTCTTCTCTGCGCGTCGATCTTGTTTAGTTTATTCAATTGTGGTTCAGTAGAGTCTGATCCGTTTTGACCTACAATTAATAGGATACCAGGTTCACTTAAGTGACCCAGCAGTATTGGCGGCGGAGATTTTGCACTCTACCGAGTGCCCCCCCTCTAGTTTTCAATGTGATTCTTCACCATTGAGAGATCTGGACCAAAACGATATAGTACTGTATGGCATGATATTTCAACAACGTATTGGGCCTGATATGTTCTCATGGATCAGGCATTATGTGCTGGAGGTATGCGCTCTACCAAGTGTCCTTGTAGTTCGACATGCTGTGGTTGTTTTCGGGGTTGGATCGATTGCAAATTTTTTTATCAGTGGCAAAATATTTCCGATCATTTCCAGGTGGGTATGTTGCTTTTGCTGGACTTGTAGGTTTGCGATGTAGGAGAATGAGGAGAACAGGAAAATAGCATACCAATTCTTATTTCATTCATTATTCAATGACGTGTTCAGTCTCCGATCATGCCTGCTGCATCAAAAATCTTCCACACAGTTTACAGCACAAACAATGCATGACCTGCATCACATACAACACACCTTATGGTGATGCATTCAATTGAAAGTGGCGTGCATGGGTTATTCGTGCATCGATGTGCAAGATTTTTAAAATCACATGACCTTAATCACATCACCAAGTGTTAACACGTTCAAATCAAGACCAATGAGTTAGACAGGAAGTCTGGAATATTATATCGAAAACACTGCAGTGGACTTCACTTTACAGTTCTTTTTCAAAGGAAAGAGAAAATAATAATAAACCTTCTTCTAAGGTTCACTGTTAGGTACTATGACCTATGTCATCTGTCTGATTAAAAGGGTCATAAAACAACTATGATGGCGACGGTTTAATCACATTTATGACATGGAAACACTCACCAAGCTTTTTGTTTCTGAAAAAGCTGCTTACTTGACTTGAAAAGGAATATTCTGTGTGAATGATGTATTCATGTCCTTAATATTGGTGTAATATAATATACAGCGCTGTCCAAAAATGAATTGGCGAGATAAAATTGATGGCGATCATTTCAAAATCAAGGTTTTCATCCATTTTCAGAAAAATGTGTTTGACTTTCCTTTTATGAATGTATCGTAATTTTGCAGTCAATTTACAAGGTTTGGCAAATGGTGTCTCAGTGTTGTCTGATATATGATTACTTTGCAAGAAATAGGCATGGTATTATCGGTAAATTCTCTTTTGAGAAATGCTGTATGAATAAACCTCTGCATGAGCCTTTTGATTTTGATATACTGTGCTCTGTTAAAGAGCTTCAGTGTTTCCATAGCAGTCTCTTGGCAAGGGTTATGTTGGGTGGTTTGCCGTTGCCTTCCCAGCAGTAGTTGGGACAGGTATTTGGAATTTGTTCAGGGTGCCGGCAACAGATCGCCTCGTGTTGGCAACGCATGCTGGTAGATTGGACACCCAGTTTAACGCACATACAATCCTGCCTGAAACACCGAGATGACAGTTTTATAGCTAGGCTAGACTTTCTAGCTAGGCTAGTTTTATAGCTAGGCTAGACTTTCTAGCTGGGCTAGTTTTATAGCTAGGCTAGACTTTCTAGCTAGGCTAGTTTTATAGCTAGGCTAGACTTTCAAGCTAGGCTAGTTTTATAGCTAGGCTAGACTTTCTAGCTAGGCTAGTTTTATAGCTAGGCTGGAATTCAAAACTAGGCAAGACAGCTTAGAGGCGAGTGCACGTACATATTGGCCATCCCGTCAACCCCCATTAGCCTTATGTAATGTAAATACAAACATATAACCTTTCTTTCCCATGGATGCAGCACCTCCTGAGAAGTTTACTTGTAAAGGTGGTGCCATTGTCCAACGAGACGTAAACCTTATCGTTGGAGAGCGCCTGGAACTTAGCTGTCAGGTGTGCCGGCCTGATGTTCCTGTGAAATGGTTTCATGCTGGAAAGGAACTTCTGCCAGAAGATCGAGTTCAGCAGGAAGCAGATGGCAACTGGCGACGCCTGTTGATCAATAGTGCAGATCTTGAGGACTCTGGTTCATATGATTGCCTTACGAATGACGATCAACTGGACTTCTGTGTCACCGTGTCTGGTAATTACGTTGGGGTTGGGCTCTGACAATTTATATTGATTTACTTTACCAATTTCCTTTGTTGTCATGATTTACATCAATCATAATACAAACATTTCTTTTGTACAAATTTATTTGCAATATTGATGATATATTTGTTTATAATATAAAAAGGTCCAAGTGGTCTAAAGCTCTAAATGGTCAAAGGTCTAATCTGTCTGAAGGGTGTAAGAGGTTTAAATGGTGTTAAGGTCTTAGGGGTCTAAAGAGACTTAAGGGGTGTAAAGGTCTAAGGGTTGTAGGAGTCAAAAGGGGATAAAAAGTCTCAAGGTAAAAGGGGTTATAAGTGGTCTAAAGGATCTTAGCGGTCTTGTGGGTCTTTTGGTTCCTTGTGGTCTTTTTGGTCATCTTGGTCTTTTGGGTCCTCTGTGTCTTTTTGGTCCTCGGGTCTTTTGAGTCCTCAGGGTATTTTGGGTCCTCGGTGACTTTTGGGTCTTTTGGGTCCTCAGGGTTTTTTGGGTCATCTGGGTCCTCAGGGACTTCTGGTTCTTTTGAATCATCTGGGTCATCAAGGGCTTTTGGGTCATCTGGATCTTTTGGAGTCTTTTTGGTCTTCAGGGTCTTTTAGGTCCTCAGGGTCTTTTGGGTCTCAGGACTTTTAGGTCCTTGGGGTATTTTGGATCATCAGGGTCTTATGGGCCTTTTGGGTCCTCTGGGTCTTTCGGTCATCTGGGTATTTTGGGTTTTCTTGGACTTTTGGGTCCTTGGGAACTTTTGGGTCATCTGGATCTTTTGGGTCGTCGTTGTCTTTTGGGTCCTCGTGGTTTTTTGGTCATCAGGGATTTATGGGTCTTATGGGTCCTTGGGGTCTTTGGGTCATCTGTCTTTGGTGTCATCTGGGTCTTCGGGGTCTTTTGGGTCATCTGCGTCTTTTCGGTTTTTGGGGTTCTTGGGGTATTTTGGGTCCTCAGGGTCTTTTGGGTAATGAGGTCTTAAGGGTCTTTGGAATCTCAAGGGTGTTGAAGGGTCTTCAAATGTCAAAGGGGTCTCAGCAGTATCAAGGTATATTTCCATAGTATGAAATTAATAGACCTACAGTAAGTGTGTGAAGTCAGGGTGCAAGTGATGTTCAAATAGTACGTACTTAAAAGACATATAGTCATTCAAACAGCCTCATGGCTTCACGGCTTCATGGACAGATGGACAGAATGACCGTGTTTTTCATTTTTATCTCATACTAGACGACCCGTGAACCCGTTGGGTTCCCGTCATGACAGCGGTTGATGAAAAAAATCATTTCGAGAAAAAAAAAAAGATAGCTCCAGTGAACTATACTGCTGAGGTTGTTTGCATTGATCAAATTCTCCCGAAGAGTACTTGACTGAATCGGGAATTGATTTTTTTTAAAATTTTTGTTGCCCGATTTGAACGAAATGTGATACTGCACACCATAGGTGAATGGTGAGTAAGGTGGCCCTAAAATTTTTGTGCTATCATGTATCGTTTTGGCTGTATTTCGGGAACATACATACATACATACATACAAGATGAGAGTTTTCGTAATATATAGATATATCAAGCTCTTTCTAACCAATGACAGACTCACTGACTGATATTTAAGATCAGTACCTTCTGGGTAATGCACAAAGCTGAAATTTTGCGTGCCGATAGACATCAAAGTCGATACACCGGAAAATCCACAGAATCATCAGACAACATCCAGAAATGAAAATATAAAAAAATAAATAAAAATGAAAAAAATGCAGGTGAGTGACCTGAGACAATGGTGGAAGCAAGGTAGTTTTGTGTGCCGACGGACATCGAAGACGATACACCAGGAAAAATCACAGAACTCTCAGAAAGCATCCGTAAATGAAAATATAAATAAATGAAAAATCAAATGCGGGTGAGCGACCCGAGACAATGGGGAAGCATGGTTTGTATGCTTACACAATGTGTAAGCACACCCTGCTAGTATAGATGTAGATGATTCGTTTTATTGATTGTTCAATTTCTTGATTTGTTTTAAGACACCAGGTCATGTTTTAGAAAGAGTGGTTTAATAGTGGTGTTAGGTAATGTGGGGATATAGTTGTTGTCACATTACAGCTGCACAATAAAACATTTTTCATTTTAGTATTCAGTCTGTTCTGTGGTAATTCCTGTTGTTAGAAAAATAAACCTAAATATTTACCCACTTGAATGCAGCACCTCCAGACAAGTTTGTTTTTGAAGGCGATACTGATGCCCAGCGAGACCTTAAATTGATTGCTGGAGAGCATCTGGAGCTCAGATGTCAGGTGTGTCGGCCTGATGTTCCTGTAAAATGGTTTTATGGTGGAAAGGAACTTCTCCCAGGAGATCGAGTTCAACAGGAAACAGATGGAAACTGGCGATGCCTGATGATCAATAGTGCAGAGCTTGAGGACTCAGGTTCATATGGTTGCCTCACAAATGATGACCAACTGAACTTCTGTGTCACCGTGTCTGGTAATTATGTTGGGATTGGACTGTGATAATATATATTGAAATATTTATTGATGGAAAATGGAGCAATAGAGCCTTTGAAAAGTTTTGATGTGATTTTAGCCAGGGACACAGGCAGTGATGTCGTGCCAAATTTTGAGGTACCGTAGTCCTGCAAAACAAATGTGTCGGTCGTGACGTCATCACTACATCTTCCACCATATCAAGTTTTAACATGCCATTTGCCATTTGAGACCCGAAAAATGTGTGATAAATGAAATACGTGCATGTTATTATGATAAACAAAAGCGTAACACTCACAACCAAATAATCTCATTATTAAAATACTCCTTTAAAGAAAAAGTCAGATCAATTTAGTCTCTAACCACCGTTTTTTGACAAAACTATGCACTGTCGGACCACACTATTCATGGATTCGCTATTCATGGACCTCACATATTCGTCATTGATAAAATGTGACATTCGCGACATTTGAGGCCATGTGCTTCGCGTATTCGCAATGTTTTTCGCGGGCATATTCGTGTTTTTTTGTGGGGATGTTCGCGTTTTTTTATTTTTTGGCGTTTTTGAGGTTTTTCGCGGGTGTATTCATGGTTTTTTTTTCATGGTTTCACAGGTTTTTTTTCGTGTTTTCGTGGTTTTCCGTGGGTGCATTCGTGTTTTTTTTCTTCGTGTTTTTATGGGTGTTTTTCAGAACCTATCCACCTTTTTCCCATTGAAACAATGTCCCGATATTTGTGGAATTTTCCAGGAATGTATGCCATGCGACTAGTGTTCTCCGACAGCAAATAATACAATAAAACCATTCCTTTCGCACTGTAAAGGCACAATGGGGTGCCGAGGCAGTTTCATGGGCAAGGAGTACTTACCTTTAAATAGAGTTCTTTAAAAGTGGAATTCAAGTGAAAAGTTATCAAAATTCAATTAAAAAAAAGAAAATCAAGCAACAGAGATCATAAAATGTGGGTCTCTACCTATTACAGCAAGAACCAACATGGTGGAGTTCCAAACATGAGGTTCGAGTCAACGTTGGACTTTTTTCATTTTTTTTTACAGGTACTAAATGTATATAATGAAAGCAGATTGCACAAAAAGGTGAAACAATGCGATCTTGTGTAAAATGTTTTTGTACATTTAAATGTAACAAATATGGCCAGTTCCACCCAGTCCAAAAAAGGGCCTGAAACAAAATGGCGGCTCAATACCCCTGCAGGGTGACAGCTGGCTGACTAAGATGGTGCGCCACCATCTCGGTTAGACTTTTTTGTTTATTGATGATAAGCACCCTGTTAATTATCTTCAAAAGTGGTGTTTAAATTTACACAAATACCCAGTACTTTGTTGGAGTTCCCTTTGTATGCATGCAAAGTTTTGGGCCACTGCGTTTCATGGTTTTGGAGTTATGGAGGACACACACACACACACACACACACACACACACACACACACACACACACACACACACACACACACACACACACACACACACACACACACTTATTATTGGAGATTATTCGTTTTATTGATTGTCGAATTTCTTAATTTTTTTTTTTATAGTACACCCGCTCCCTATGGGACCTACATGGGGGCAAGCAAGTCGATTTGGCCTGGGTCCATTAGTCTGTGGGGGACGTGATAACCATATAATGCCTCAAGAACATCAGGTTTCCTCCCTTTCAATTTAGTGTTCAACAGCAGTAGCGATTGTTTAAAATGTAATCATACATGTTTGTGGTTTATAATATATTTCCTTCCTGTAGAGGTTCCCCATGAAATGCCATGATAAGCGATTTATACACATTAACACAGCGCTTGGGGAGAGCGACAGATTTTCTTCTTCTTCTTTCGGCAGCTCCCTTTCGGGGTCGCCACAGTGGATCATCCGTATGATCCGCATAGTGATTTGGCACATGTTTTACGCCGGATGCCCTTCCTGACGCAACCGTGGTCGCCTCTTACGACGCAGGGATATGGTACACCTATTTTAACCGGGGTATACACCGGCCCAGTATACTGGTACTCATTTCGCCGACCTCGGAAGGATGACAGGCTGAGTCAACCCCCTGGTGTATTAATTCAGTGGCCCAACGGGGCTTGAACTCAGGACCTTTTGGATCCCAAGCCGCTGCCCTAACCACTGCACCAACACCAGGCTTGGGGAGAGCGACAGATGAAGTCACTAAAACCTCTGTCGTGTGACCTGCAGTCACCCTGGCAAGTTTGGTTGAGATTGGTTAAGTAATGACCAAATGCATCGTGGTCAGACAGACAGACAGACAGACAGAGAGAAAAGAAATAGCTTATTTTGGTATGATGACACGAAGTCGTTTTTATCAAGGGAGTTGTCATGGTGGTGTTAGTTAATGTGGGGATTTTGTTATTGTCACATTACAGCCGCACAACAAAACATTTTTCATTTTACAGTATTCAGATCTATTGCGTGGTCATTCCTGTTGCGAGAAAAATAAATCTATATTCCCCCTTCGATGCAGCCCCTTCAGAAAAGTTTATTTGTGAAGGCGATGCTGATGCCCAGCAAGACCTTAAATTGATTGCTGGAGAACACCTGGAGCTTAGCTGTCAGGTGTGCCGGCCTGATGTTCCTGTAAAATGGTTTCATGCTGGAAAGGAACTTCTGCCAGGAGATCGAAGTCAGCAGGAAGCAGATGGCAACTGGCGGCGCCTGCTGATCAAAAGTGCAGATCTTGCGGACTCAGGTTCCTATTGTTGCCTCACAAATGATGACCAACTGGACTTCTGCGTCACCGTGTCTGGTAACAATTTTCTACAATTCAGAACTTTATATGTTAGGCTTATAGCTATTGCAGTAAGTTACCAATATGTCAGGTATGATCGGAGGCATTTTATTTTCTCTGGAATCACAATATATTGGGATACCTCGTTTGAACGAAATTGTTTGAAGGATTTTTCGACAATTCAGAACTTTATATTTTGATGATGTCTTGCAGAGAGTAATCTTTTTGTAAGATTTCTTTATTGTCTGTTCTTTGAATGTGTTGTAAAGAGTTTGTCACAATTCTTTAATTGAAAAATGATTTTTAATTCACAACATAAAGTTCACCAACTAATTGTAGCTTGGCTACCTGAGGTTTCACTGCATTTACTTTATTTTCCTTAAAGCAAACGACCTAAATTCACATTTATTTATGAGACTCATGTATCATATGATTACTCAGGTTTACTACCTACTTAACAGGTTTTGTGCAACATAAATTAAACAAGAGTATCTCCATGAGAATGCAACAAAAATCTCAGATGAAAAGGCCATTTGGCCCAATAACAGGTTTTGCACAACCCTTTCAAGGCTGCTGGAGGTTAAACACCAACAATGATTGTCAAGGAAACATAGCAACAGTGTCTATCCAAGGGAATCCAATTAAAATCTCAGATTAAAAGGCCATTTGGCTCACCAGAACAATTTGGCCGAAAAATGTCACTGGAAAGCCCTTTTAGCTCGCCTGTTCGAAGAACAGAGAGCTATAGCGATACCCCCGGCGTGAGCGTCAGCGTCAGCGTGAGCGTGAAAATGTTAAAGTTTTTGGTGCAAGTTATTTAGAAGCTTGCCATTCATTTAATATGTGTACGAGGATGCTGATATTTGGCATGGAGGTTCCTTTGGGGTATATTATTGATGTAGTGAAATTTAAATTTAAAAATAATTTCAATTTTTTTTTTAATTTTGACCTGTTTTGAACTTAACTTTTTTGTAGCACATCAACGTTAAAGTTTTTTCCTTTCTAATATTTTTATCTACCACACTATTTTTTACTGATTACAATATACAAATACATATATTGCTTTAAAATTATTTGGATCAGACTTCACTGCAATTCTTTATAAAAAACATTATTAGACTAGTCTTTTAAAAACGATAAATGTATAAACAGGTGAGCATTGGGTGGCTTTGACACCAACTCTCTGGTTCTTTTTACTGCCATACATGCATCTCACACACACACAGCGAGCTAACCCATCGCCAGGGTGGGGGGGGGGTAAGGGTATATGGGGTGCGGATGCACCCCCTTTTGTCTGTGATGTTTTTAAAGTATGAAATCCCTTGTCACGCTTTCTATTGTGCAGAAGATATGGCCATTCACACTTACACACTGAATTTAATCACATCCTTACCAGCAAAAGTACACGTTTTCAACCGATATGGTGACTGAATAATCATTCCGCAGGATAAATTTAGAAAAAGCCATGACACCAATGCTAATTCATCCAGAGAGATTACTTATATAAGCGAAGATCGATGGCTTTCATCACGTGACACCAGATTTGCATTGCACGGCACAGACAGTCGACATCGTTGTCAAAATTTTCATGTCAGGTTCATCTCTATTTATTTGATCTTGTCTGGTTTTCTGGTAGATTTGACTTTTAATAGAGTGTATTCAGCATTTCATGCATTTATAATCTGGATATTTGTGAAATTGTAGCTTGAATAGTGTGTTTTCTACCTTGGTGTCAGGGTGGGAATGAGACAGCACACTGGTTGTGACTCTCCCCAACACAAGTGAAGTACCTCGTGATCACGCAGTCATTTAGCTGCTAGCAAATCCGGATACGAACCACTCGCTCAGGGTGACGGAGCTAAAACCACTCGCTTAGGGCGATGGAGCATGAACCACTCCCTCAGGGCGACAGAGCATGAACCACTCGCTCATGGTGACGGAGCACGAACCACTCACTCAGGGTGGCGGAGTACTAACCACTTGCTCAGGGAAGCAGAGCACAAACCACTCGCTCAGAGTGATGGAACGTGAAACACTCGCTCAGGGTGACGGAGCACGAAACACTCGCTCAGCGTGATGGAGCACGAAACACTCGCTCAGCGTGATGGAGCACGAAACACTCGCTCAGGGTGATGAAGCACGAAATACTCGCTCAGCGTGATGGAGCACGAAATACTCGCTCAGGGTGACAAAGCACGAACCACTCACTCAGGATGACAGAGCACGTCCACTCGCTATGAATGACATGGCGGGCAAAAGCGTGTGCATTGAGTGAACGATTTGCTGAGAAGGATGTAGTGCAGTACCGCTATCAACTGTAAGGTGTTTGGCAAGTGGCTTAAGCACTCATGCAAGTACTCCAATTGAATGGTTGATAAGGAAAGGTTGGCCAGGCTGTCGCTGCATATCATATAGGATCCCTTTAACTTTAAAGCTGATCTTCACTATGCATGCAGCAGTTAATGAAATAAAATGAATTTGTTCAAAGAATAACTTTATCCACAAAAGAGTTGCAGCTTAATGCAGAACAACCCTGGAGACATCGCAAAGTTCAGTCATCCGTGAAATAAACATTGCAGATAATCTGCCATATTGCCTGTGCACGCCTCACGTGGTACATCAGTTCGGGATCCGCGCAAACATTATAATGTTTTTTTTAAAAAACGTCCGTTTTTCACCAGATTTGCTTTGCTAGCCTGTTGAGCACCTCATGAAACCTCCAAAATATAGACACAGATCTGGCAGATGCTATGGAAAGGCAGTCCCTCTGGGGGACAGGGCACGAGGTCTCGCAGTGAATGCATTAAATCATATAGCTCAATGAAGTTGGTTAATTTTTCCACATTCCTAAATCTTTTGTTTACTCAATATAATTCTCCAAACAGTAGAAAAAGGTAAGTTTAATGCTTTGGAAATTTCACATTTTCTTGTGTATCTATGGCGAAGAAGGGAACATAGCCGAGCTTCCTTAAAGGAAACAGGTATATCAGTTTAGTTATAAGACTCGTTATTGCTTTAAATTATCAGATTCACAACAGATTTCAGCACTTATTTGGTCTGGATGATATCCGATCCTCAAAACTGAAATCTTTCAATGATATACTTTAATTTGTCCATGAGAGTGGATCATGTGAAAATCATATCATATAATACATGAAATTGCTCAAAGCTCCAAATTTGAAAACTGTAGTACTTACAAAAGCGATGTACACAACGATTCGTAGCGATGATGAACAGGCATTCGATAACATGAGTGAGGAAAGTGAAAAAAAACAACTTTATAATGAAGAAATTGTTGCAGTCTGTTCCAAGGCTAGGCATAGTTGAGCAGGCCAAAATACATGGCGGCTTCAGACCCCAGTGATGTTACCCCGGAAACGCTTCAAGACCCACAGAGCGAGGTGACCAAGGATCGCCTGATGAAGGATATCATTAAATAAGGCCATTAATTATCTTCAAAAGGGGTGTTTTAATTCACCCAAACATCCAATTTTCACTCTTGCACTTCCTTGGAGTTTTCTTAGTATGCATGAAAAGTTTCAGGCTGCTAGGTTTTCATAGTTTTGGAGTTATAGAGGATACACACTGACACACACACATATTGCCTTTTATTCGTATGGATAAATGATGTTGGAGTGCTTCCAAATGTTCCATTATCTGAGTTAAGCTCATACTCATGACAAGAATAATGTTTTCTCTCTTTTGGCATCACAGATGACGCAGCAACGGTTAGTTGGTTAGAGCTGCAGTGGCTGGCTTTCTTTTTCTTTAACCTGCATTGGTTTAATAGCAATGTTTGTTAGCTTCCAGGAGAAATGCATGACATAATCCCTTATCTTCGCTGACCACAGCCCCTCCAGAGAGGTTTGTGCATGAAGATGATGCCCAGCAAGATGTAATAAGTGTTCTCACTGGGGAGCACCTGGAGCTTCGTTGCCAGGTGTGCCGGCCTGAAATTCCTGTGAAATGGTTTCATGCTGGGAAGCAGCTGCTGCCTGCTGAGAAAGTTCAGCAACAAGCAGATGGCAACTGGCGGTGCCTGATCATCGCTGATGTGAAATGTGGACACACTGGCTCATACTGCTGTCGCACTCAACATGACCAATTTGACTTTTCAGTCACTGTTTCTGGTAAGGAACACTAAATATATTTGCGATTGTTCACCTAATGGCAGTAGTTATTGTTAAATGTCAATGCGTTTCAAAGGATAACTTAAATGAGCAAGTATTATGAAGGAAAGTGTAAATCAGAAGAAAAAGATTGATCAACTAGAATGGTACGAAACTTGAGCCCCCTACCATTGCTGAATCCGAACCGAGACCTTCGTTCCGATCCACCAAGTTTTGTCATAACCCCTCCACAACTTTTTGAGATATCGTGCTATACTGTATATCATTTTGGCCCTATCTCTCAATGGTGAAGAATCACTTAAAAATTAAAAGAAAACTCTCCTATCTGGATCTGGATTTGGATCTTCACCAAAATCAAATCAATTTGTTCTTGTCACACACCTTCACAGCTTCACACTCCAAACCAGAAAACGAATGCTTCGTCAAAAAGTTGATTTTACAAAGAAGGATGTGTGTTTAGTTACCAAGTTTCATGTGCAGTGCTCGCCAAGTGGCTTAAGCATCAAGGAAACACTCCATTCAAAACCGCTGGCTTGGCAAGCGCTAGCGAGCTGCTTGGTAACTGAACAAACCACTGTTATCGATCATACGTCTGTGGGGTCTCAGAGGTCGAAAGACTGACTATGGGATCGAAAGGAGCCTAAAGGTCAAAAGCGTCTTCAGGTGTAAGGGGTCCAGATGGGTTTAAAGGGTCATAAAGGGTTTAACGGTCTGTGGGTTCAAAGAGGTCTAAAGATCTAAACAGCGGTAGTGGGGGTAAACTGAAACTTAAATTAACGACGAAGGTCTAGATTTGGGGGGGGGAGGGGTCTTTTGTAAGGGGTCGAGATGGGTTTAAACGGTCATAAAAGGTTTAAAGGTCTGTGGGTTCTAAGAGGTCTAAAGATCTAAACGGTGGTGGTGGGCATAAACTGAAACTTAAATTAATGACGGTCTAGATTTTTTTTTTTGGGGGCGGGGTCTTTTGTAACGGGTCTAGATGGGTTTAAAGGGTCATAAAGGGTTTAACGGTCTGTGGGTTCTAAGAGGTCTAAAGATCTAAACGGTGGTGGTGGTAAACTGAAACTATTAAAATGTAGAAATGAACAGTCCAAAGTGGGACAGAGGCTCATCTCCCAATGGAGGGTGGTCATAGTTGAGGTGCATTCGGTGCTAAAGTTGATTTTCAGTTTGATACGAGGAATATCATGGGTCCATGGTTGCTGATAGTCCTGATAACCCGATTGTATTTGTGCAGCGAAAACTATGAAGGATGAGCTGGTCCTGAATTGTTGAAAAACGTTCCATTCGTTTTTGTCCAGTGAAAGGACCTTTAAATTATTTTAGACCCTAAAGGGGTGTAAAGGGTCTAATAGGTCTAAAAGTTGTAAGGCTCTCAAGGGTGTGAGGGTCTAACATGCTGAAAGTCTTAAAATGGTCATAAAAGGACTAAAATATATAAAGGGTCTACAAGTCTAAAAGGTCTATCGGGGTTTAAAGGGTCATAATGGGTCGAAATGATTGATGGGAATCTAAGGGATCTAAAGGGTACATTCCAATATTAATTAGGGCCTAAAGGGTCAAAAGGGTCTATAGGATTGAATGGAGTCTAAAGGTCAAAAGGATCTACAGGTGTAAGGGGTCTATATGGGTTTAAAGGGTCATAAAGGGTTTAACAGTCTGTGGGGTCTAAGGTCTAAAAATCAAAAGTGTACATTCCTAAAGTAGTTAGGGTCTAACGAGTCTGAGGGTGTCTCAAAGATGTAAATGTCAAAAGGCTCTTTAAAGCTTTATAAGGTTTTAAATGGTCTCAAGGGTCTTAAGGGGTTTATGGAGTCTAAAGGATGTAAAGGTCTAAGGGTCTTAAAAGATCGAAGGGGTTCAAAGGGTCAAAGCAGTCTAATGGATCTAAATGGTCTTAAGGGGTCTAAAGGTCTAAAGGATCTATACGTCAAAAGGGTACATTCCAAAAGTAGTTGGGGTCTAAAGATCTAAAGGGTACATAGGACATTAAGGGGTCTAAAAGGTGTAAAGTGTTGAAAGGGTCTTAAAAGGACTAAACCAAAAGGATCTAAGAACTAAAAGTGACTAAAAAAGGACTGAAAGTCCCCTCTCTGACCACCACCCCCCAAGCCCCTCACCCCAACTCTCTGTCCTACCCTCATCCCCCTTTCTTTCCCGTTCTTCAAAGCAAGAGGATATTAATGACATTGAGGTTAAAATTTAAATGAGGTTAAATTAAATTAAATTAATGACGAAACATCGTTTTTTAAAATTGAATTCACAATCTCGTGAGATGACTAAATCTCTTGCAATATGTGATGGACATACAAACGTAGATTACATTTTGATTTAATTACCTAATTATCTCATCACCATTATGCCTGGTGTTAGCTTCATGGTTAGGATGGTGGGCTTTGGATCCTTGGGTTCTGAGTTCAAATCCTGCTCAGCTGTTGAATTAATACCAGGTGGGGTTAACTTGACCTGTTCATCCTTCCAAGGTCGGCAAAATGAGTGCCAGAATGCTGGTATACTGTGTCGGAGTGGCGACCCGTCCAGGATTGTGTCCAATAGACAAGGAGACTGCTTAAGTAGCACCAATGCTCTGCAAAGAGTATGGTCCCAATCTCCTTCTCATCACCTGGATGGAAATTAAAAAGGGCTCCATAAATTTTTGCTCATCGACGTCATGAATCATCAGGCTGAGTTTCAAAACGATCCGTTGAGCCGCCTCAGAGGAGTTGGGAAATAACGAAAAAATGTTAATGGACCCACTGACTGACTGAAGGACATTGTTATGGCTTTAACAGTCCATTTCGACTTTGTTGTAGCCGAGCCAAAAGGAGGGGCAATAAGAGGGAGAAAGGAGGGTGGGAGAGTGTTGAAGTAGGGAAGGGAAATGAGGTTTGGAGGAGATACATCAAGGAGGAAGTAGACATGGAGCATGTGGGATATTGAATCTATATTAAGCAAGTATTTAATAACATATTTATTGATTCATTCACAAAATACAATCAGCTGTCCTCCATGCTTTGCAGAAGCACCGTTGATGTTTGTACGAGGCCTACAACCTATAGCAGCCAAGGAAGGAGACACGGTACATCTCCGTGTGGAATTGAGCCGTCCTGGAGACCATGCGATCTGGAGCCGGAACGGGAACCAGGTGTTGCCAGACGAGCACCTCTCAATCAAAATTGATGGCCGGGAGCTCTCCCTCAATATTTTTCGGCTAACTTTTGAAGATCGTGGTATCTACTCGTGTGAGACGAATCACGACCACACACGTGCGAGGCTCAGTGTGGAACGTAAGTTTGCATTGTTAACTTGTTTTGCGAAATGAAAGTCACTTCCCTATCCCTTCATTGATAAAGATGAACAACACTTGCCTAGATTCTTCCTTCCGAACTCACATTTTATAACATTTCCACCATATCTTTGTTTATTTATTTTCCTCTTCTCATCTTGGGAAACCAAACATTGTGATTACAGCATTGTTGTTGAAAGCAGTATTTCAGTTGTTCAAAATCTGTGAAAACCTCTGACAGTATTGCCAAGAAAATTAGAAAAGAGTTTGGTGGTGTGGTGGTTGGAGCATCCACTCTGAGTCTGGGTGGTCGGCGGTTTAAACCCCGACTGAATCATCCTAAAAACTCTTAAAATGTTACGTGCTGATTCCTTGCTCAATGCTCCAGAATTTAAAGAGTTATAAAGCATGGACAAGCAACCATAGGTTGGCAACCATTGTGAAGGCTTGATGGGCCTAATGGCCTCCTCTAGTGTTGGTTCCTTGTAAGGGAATGTATCTATTTTTTATTTTTTACATTCAAAGGAGCTGTTCAATTTTCAGTGGAAGACAAGCAATCTATCACTAAAAGGAGAAATGTCTGTCCGTGTCTCCGTCAGTCACGCGAAGAAGCAGGACTCTGAGCTTTCATGTCGTGGTTCCTGCTGTTGTAGAATGAAACGAATGGTATTGGTGGAAAGTTAATATTCGATATACTTGAAACAAAAATTTGTGTCTGTTTACTCAATCATCAGAATGCTTGTTTTAAAAGCCAATCTTTCTTGGTTTGAAGAAGAAAAGAAGAAGCGTGAAGTGGAGCTCAATGCAGCGGCTCCAAAGGTAACATTTATTGTTCTACGACAGCAGGAACCCTCTCGAGTTTAGATTTTTAGGACACGAAAGGAGCACACAAAATTATGGAGAGTAATAACTCCAGAGGTAATTAAAAAAATATATATATATATATATATATATATATATATATATATATATATATATATATATATATATATATATATATATATATATATATATATATATATATATATATATGAGTACATGGAAGGAGCACACAAACAACAACCAGTCACAACAACAACAGCAACAACTATGTGTTAAAACTATCCTTTTTCCACATGTTTCACTTCATTTTACATCCTCATTGAGATTCACACAGAGACACGCAATCCGTTTGCAAAGTACAACATGCTGTCGTTTGATTAAACCCGTCAGGGAAGCGACGGGTACGCACGCCTTGTAACTTCCGAAATGAGTTAAAGGTGTTGTCTCACAAGTGGCCTACTTTAATGAGGGCAAACTAAAGTGATTTCCTCAAAAGAAAGTTTTGCTACTAAACTTGTTCAGAAACTTTACTGATGCATCCTACATATTCAAGAGAGTTATTTAACAGACTTGGTGCCGATTGACGTGGAGTTTAAATTATGAAGTAATATTTACTCAAATCTTGAAGCAGCTGAGACCAACTTCTTTCAGCTGCAAGAAGTCATATCAACGATCCTTCTCTGCTGTTGGAAATTCTCTTTACCTGAACATCTTTGTTCAAGCTGTACATGACTATGTTGACATTTAGAAATCTGCTCACTGCTATCTCATGCCTGTGATCTCCTTTGATGGAAAGTTTAACAAAGTGTTGTATATTATGAGGTTTCTGGTTTTGAAGTGACTTGTGAGACTGATACTTGTGAGACTGATACCTGACAAACTTTGTTTTTATGAAATAAATCTGAAAGTTCAACCTTTGATTACTCACTTTAGTGCTGTATGTCTTGCAGCCCTCCTGATCCGCCTAGCAAGACCGCTTGCACCAGTAGAGATTTGTGAGCATGGCACAGCTTGTTTCCACCTCGAACTCTCACATGCAGACGTGGCTGGACATTGGTTGAAAAATGGAAGGCTATTGGAGCCAAGTAATAACTGCTGCATAGCCATGAGTGGGACAACGCATAGCCTTGCACTGTCAGACGTCAGGCAATCGGATTCTGGCAGCATTATGTTCAGCACAGAAATGTTGCAAACTTCAGCATATCTCACTGTGCTCGGTGAGTTTACTCCTGGTATCTGACTTATACAGTCTCGTCTCATTATGAACAAAATGTGTTCCTTGGCCTGATTGGTGTAATCAAAAGTTTGTTGAATTGGTGTTCCTTTTCCTTTTTTTGTACACATAGTCGAGGTTCGTAGAACAGCTAGTGCACTGAATGGATTAGGACATAAAAGATTGCAAAAGGAACAGTCAAAATGCACAAAAGTAACTGCAGAGAGAAGGGGTGAGAGGGGTGTAGAAAAGGTCATAGCTTTGGAATGGGGATGATCTGAGATGGTGGTGAACAGCTGTCTTGAAGATCTGGAGGGAAGAATGACATTGAAGAGAACGTGGAAGTTGGTTCCACAGGTGGGAAAAAAGAAAAACAAATGAGGGGAGGTGAGCAGTGATCCTGAATTTGGGTAGTTTAACCAGAATGAGGTGGATGGTGGAACAGGTGTGCCCAGCAGAAACCTGGGTGAGGGGGGGACAACGCATGGAAAGAGCAGAGGGTGCAAGACCAGAAAGGAGGTGATAGAAGACAGAGACTACCGACCTGTGTGTGATGGTGACGTGATTGGCACATAGATTCAGTTTCATCGTGGAGATTCCAATAATCTTGAAGGCCTTGGTTTTCATGGCATCAAGCTGGGCACGATGTGAAGCAGAGGAGCTAGCCCGAAGGGTAGAGCAGTACTCAATCAAGCTGCGGATGAAGGCATTGTAGGTGGATAGGAATTCAGGTGTGCCAAGGAAGGACTTTGTACAACGGAGGATGCCCAGTCGGCAGCTGGCTTTGGAGGCCAATATTGAAATATTGTTTGTTCATGAAAGATCATGGCTGACAGAGAGACCAAGGAGTTTGAATGACTGGACTTCCTCAAGAGGATTGTTTATAAAGTAGATAGTAAGGTTTGCCAGACGGTCCGTTCGGAGAGGGAGATGTTGAGAGTGTGAGATTTTCCAGGATTGAAAGACATTCCAAGTGTTTGACCAGCTTGTGATTTTATCAAGATCTGAAGAGATTGAGGAGGCTGCAGCCTGCCTGTCTGAAGGATGAGGAATGTCACGGCAGAGAGTAGAGTCATCACTAAATAGATAAAAGGGATTTTCCAAAAAGTCAGAGAGATCATTAATGAAGATCTAGAATAGGACTGGGCCCAGAACACTGCCTTGGGGCACTCCTCTGGCTCTACCAACCACCCCTCTCCCTTCCCCCATCCCTACCCATCCACTACTTCCCCAATATAATTAGCAATGCTCTCTAGCTATGTAGCATTCAGGGTTATGAGCATGGTACATTATTGTGGTGTTGTTCAGACATAAAAGCTAAAATTAAAAAATGTACTTTTTGTCTTTTATGGCTCAATTTGCAGTTCCCGTTTAACCACAATCACTCTTAAAGAACTGGCAATGACAGTTTTCGTTAATTTCTCTGCGATGGTGCAACATATTTTTGTGACCTGGAGAAACCTGGTGGAAGGGGCAGAGCACAAAGGGAAAAGGGGCAAGACTATAAATGAGGCACTAGAGCACATCGAGGCCAGCGACCTGTCTGCAATTCAGGAGCAATAGGATGCAATGGTATCCATGGCATTGAGACGAGTTGTATAATTAGGGGCTTGTACATGTATCATATTCAGGATGACAACAGTACACATCGCACATCAGTGTACTTTTACATTAATTACAAGGACATTAATAGACAATTGACAAACACACAAGGCTTATGGGATTTGTACCTTTATTCCTTGTATCATGCATGAGGGGTTCAGATGGGAACACAAGTAGGCTAACCTGAATGGGAAAAGAGCATAGAGGGGCATACTATAACAGGCTAACCCTCAAGGTTTTTTGTTTTAAATTAAAATTCAACATTAAAATTTTGCCTGTCACATTATTATTAAACACATGTAATTGTTTATGAGAATGAGAATCACACATTTTCATCCCGAATGCAATATACTGATGATGATGGTGTGCTATGTCCTAGAGCCACCAGTTCACATTTTACGTCCATTGCAAGACCTAAAAGTCCCTGAGAAAGGTCGTGTACTTCTGGAATGTGAAGTCTCCAAAGAATTGGTTGACGTGGAATGGTTTAAGGTATGACACTCACCTATTGATCTAGTTAGGTCTGCCAATGATGGTGGATGGAGGTTATATATTCACCCTGTTTGCTACTTGTGAAATTGAAGCTTCAGGGTTGAAAGGGCTGACCTGAAGTGGTATCATTTATGTGGAATTTAGACGCTGTAGACCTTTTCGACCCTCGACCTTTTAAGACCACTTAGACCCTTTCATAGTACTGAAGACCTTTACACCATTTAGACCACTTACACGCTTAACCTATAGACCTTTTAGACGTTTAGACCCATTCCATCCTCTTTGGACACTTTAGACCCCTTCGGCCTTTTTGACCCCTTTATACCAACTTAGACTCTTTTGGTACTTTAAAGACCTTTCGACCCTTTTAGACTGCTTAGATACCTTGACCCTTTAAACCGCTTACACCCCTTGACTCTTTTGACACTTTAGATCCATTTAGACCTTTTATACCCCTTCAGACCTTTTAAGACCCTTTCGACCCCTTAGACTCAAGATATTTTCACCCTTTAGATCTCTTGACCCTTCAACCTTTAGACACATTAGACCCCTTTAGACCCTAACAACTCTTGGAAAACAGCCTTTAGATCTTTAGACCCCTTATAGACCATTATAGATCCCCTAAAGACCCTTAAGACATGTACACCCCCTTTACACCCTTTAGACACCTTAGACCCTTTCGGCCTGTTAGACCCCTTTAGACACACACCATCATAAACATTGAAACTCTTCTTGCAATATACAGACAATACTTTTTTCCGCAAGTAATGCGTAATCTCCACCGACCCAGAGGGTGGGTACTCTGCTAGGTTAAACAGAAATTGCATATATGGTCCTGAATTGGTTCACCAATCAAAACCTAGAAGCACATTGTTTTTGAGGTCAAAAGCTCAAATGGTCAAAGGTCAAGGTTGCATAAAAACTTCATTTTTCACCTGAATGAATTAAAATTTGAACAAAGTTTGCATATTGGGTCACTGAAGCCTTTAGTTTGAGGTCAAAATATCAAAGCTCAAGGTCAAATAAAATCTTTAATTTTCATCCCATTAACTTGAAATTTGAAAAGGATTTGCATATTGGGTCACATACCTGTTTTACCAAAAATCAGAATGATCAATTTAGCCTTTTTGACGTGTCAACGGTTTCCGTGACAACAATTTCATCCCATAATAATCAAATGGGTCTTTTAAAAAAAAATTTATAATTAACATGCCTCGGTAATTTTTCAAGATATCAAATTTAAACTTGCACAGCTTATTTGTAAGTATGTGTAGTATATATATATGTATATATATATATATATATATATATATATATATATATATATATATATATATATATATATATATATATATATATATGGAGCCTATATTCAAACTTTGTTGAATGTCAAAGTCAATGCCATCCAAAACATGTAAAACACCTATTAAGCAGCAATAAGAAAATGTATCAACGAAATGTGTTATGCATAACATTGAATCATGTAAAACACTTGATCGGTCAAATTTTCGAAACTTCCCATTGGCGTTTCCATAGCAACTATTGTTTTTTTTCGATTTTGCAAGTAAGCACGACATCTTTCTTGTTTATTTATTTGTTTGTGAGCAGGATATCTCAAAAAGTTATGGACGAATTTGGATGAAACTTGGTGGTCAGGTTGGGTGTATGATACGGAGGAATTGTTTAAATTTTGGGTGAATATCCGGATCCAGATACAATAAGATTTTCAGCGATTCCTAACCATTGAGAGGTAGGGACAAAGACGATATATCGCATTGTATTTCAAATCGTTGTGGACAGGTTATTACAAAACTTGGTGGATGAATTGGGTAGGTGACAGGAACAAGCCAGTTAGATTTTGGTTAAGATTAGTCTGGGCATCCTCCATTGTGAAAAGTCTTTCATTGGCTCTCCTGAACTTTTATCTACACACAATGCCTTCATCCACAACTTGATGGAGTAATGTTACCCCCTCTGGGGTAGTGCTGATAGCAATATGTGAAGCAGGGGCTGTGTTATTGTAGTGTTTTCCAGAAACACTGCTTTGGGACACTCCTCTGGCACATTGTGGTAAATAGCTTTGAGGGAACACATGTGCCTCACACCTTGCTCAGCTTGACAGCATGGAAACCAAGGCCTTCAAAATCATTGGAATATTTTGTGATGAATCTGCATCTGGGCATATCACTTTCACATCACAGACAGGTCGGTGGTCTATCTATCTTCTACCGTCTCCTTTCTGGTCTTGCACCCTCTGCCTTTTTCATGCTATGCTCCCTTTTCCCCCAAGGTTTATACAGGGCACACATGGTCTTACAGTAACACCCTTCTGGGGAAACTCCCAAAATCTAGACTAACTGCTCATTCATCCGTCTTTTTTCTTCACTCGTGGGAGCAATTTCCTTAGTTTCTTCAATCTCATTCTTCCCTCCAGAGCTTCAAGACAAGTTTTCTCCACCATCTCAGGTCACCCCCCCCCCCAATCTAAAAAGCATGATCTTTTTGACTCCCAATATCCCTCCTCAAGCCCATCTCTCTCCAAATTTCCAGTTTTTCCCTCCACTTCTCCTTCTCCTCCTTCATATAAAGGCTGTTGTTACCATCATCTGCTGATGGTGCGGCTGTGCTGTGAAGTAATGCCCTTATTACCATCCATTGGGACCATACTCTATGCAGAGCGTTGGTGCTGCCTAAGCAGTCTCCTTGGCTATTGGGCACAATCCTGGACTGGTCGCCACTCCGACACAGTATACCAGCATGCTGGCACTCATTTTGCGACCACGGAAGGATGACAGGCAGAGTCAACTCCACCTGGTGTTGATTCAACAACCGACAGGGGCGCAAGGTCAGGACCCTAAGATCCCAAGCCATCCACCCTCACCACAAAACCAACACCAAGCTTTTTCCACTTCTGTGATTGAGAGTTTGTGGCTGTGTCCTTCCATTGCCATTCTTCTTTCCCACATCCTTTATTACCCCCATTTGGACTTACTCCGAAATGGGGGCTTATGGATTTGGTCTCGTTTTTTGTGTGCGTGCGTGCATCTGCAGTCATATCTCGGACATGCATGGACCAATTTTATTCGTCCATGGCACAAAGAAAACATATGATGGTGTGCATATGTGCATCATTTTGTTTCGCAATGCAATCAAAGATGGCTGACTGGTGGCCATTTTAGTTGTAAAATAACCCCGTGTCAAACATGTCCTCAACCATTTCTCTGAGATGCATTTCCCAATCTTATTGAAACTGAGCACACAGATAATGAAGGCTGGCTCACATATACGTGTCATTTGTTTTTGAGATCAGATCCAAGATGGCCGACTGGTGGCCATGACTGGCAGCCATTTTGTTACTTAAATGTGTCCCCAACCATTTCTCAGACATGCATTGTCCGATTTTGTTCAAACTTGGCATAAGCACAGTTCATGATAGCATACATGTACACCTCCCATTATTTTGTGATGTGATCAAAGATGGCCGACTGGTAGCGTGGTGGCCATTTTATTCGTAATAAAAACCCGATATTGAACACGTCCTCAACGATTTCTCAGACATGCATTTACCGATCTTGTTCAAACTTGGCAGACAGATAATGAATGGTGGCTTATGTAAGTACATCATTGCTTTTCAAGGTCAGATCTAAGATGGCCGATTGGCGGCCATTTTAGTTGCAAAAAACCCAATGTTGAACTCGTCCTCAACCATTTCCCAGATACTCATTTACCAATGTTATTCAAACTTGGCACACAGATAAAGAATGATGGCTTACATATGCAAGTGATTGGTTTTCAAGATCAGATCCAAGATGGCCGACTAGCAGCCATTTTGTTACTTAAATGTGTTGCCAACCATTTCTCAGACATGCATGGTCTGATTTTGTTCAAACTTGGCACAAGCGCAGTACATGATGGCATACATGTGCCCCTCACTTTACGTTGTGATCTGATCAAAGATGCCCGATTGGTAGGCCATTTTAGTTGTACGTAAATATGGGCTAGCCCTTTAACTCCATCCAGCAAAATTGTGAAAACAACAGGGCGATGACATTTTATGTCTATTTCACTTGTTTCTTCAAGTATCCTTCTATTTTGTTCCCTCAACCCTGCTGTTGCTTATCATGGTGTGGTGATAAGCAATAGTAGCAATAGCTCACCGTGGCATTACGTGGGGCACACACACCTCCTGGAAGTAAAAATTATTATAACCACAAACTGCAGTTTTCAGTCAATTCTATTGAACATATGATTACATTTTTAAACAGTCGTTGCTGTTGTTTAACACAAAACTGAAAATAAATTGGAGGAAAGTGAACGTCCTTGAGGCATTCTATGCTTCTTGCATCCACCACAGACTAACGGATCTGAGCCTTCTCGACTTGATAGGCCTCCAGGTAGGCCACCAGCCCACCAGCTAGGCTGCAATGATCTTTAGCTAATAAAGGTGCTTAAATGTGTCTTTACACATGAATGACATATGCCATTGCCTCTCCTTGTTACATTTTACATCAGGTAAGCATTTACATAACCGATTGCCCAGCCTTTGCCATGTCTCCCTGATAGATAGTTTGTTGCAAAGAGTACACCTGATACCATACGTAACATTAGTGGAAGTGTATTCATTGTGGTAAATAGCTTTGAGGGAACTATTTGAAGTTGACATTGACGTGGCTCAAACAAGAGCTTGTAGATAAATCTAATGTGGCACAAACACAGTAGTACATATCAGTGTACTCATGATATGAATTACAAAGACATCAGTAGACAATGGACAATTCCCAATAGTATTTGCAATTTGAAGCTGAGCTTTGAACATAATAATTGTCATTGGTTCAAATAAGAGCTCTAAACAAGCAAATACATTTATGTGGTAGATAAACCGAGGATTGATTGTGGACAATATTGCCTAGTGAAGTATAATGTGCTGCACACAGGGTGATGAAAAAATCCATCATGGAGAGAAATTCCGACTCCTCATGCAAGGTCAGCGGCATTGTGTTCTCCTACCTCGTTGTGAATACACAGATGCTGGGATATACAAGTGTCGTGTCGGAGAATTTGAGACATCTGCACAGCTCATTGTGTGTGGTAAGTATACGGTTATGCCCATTAAGACCCCAAAGACCCCTAACGATCCTTAAGACTCAGAGGACCCAAAAGTCCCCAAGGACCTAAAAGACCCAGCTGACTCCAAAGTCCCTGAGGACTCGAAATACCAAAAAGACCCAGAGGACCAAAAGACCTAAAATTCACTGAGGACCCAAAAGACCCCGAGACCTTGTAAAACCTTTAAGACTCCACTATAAATGGATGAGGTGTGTGTGTGTGTGGGTGTGTGTGTGTGTGTGTGTGTGTGTGTGTGTGTGTGTGTGTGTGTGTGTGTGTGTGTGTGTGTGCACGCGTGAGGAATGTTTTTTGTGGAATTCTACTGGAGCATTCTGATATGGAATGTGACACACCAAAATGATCGCCATGATCTCCTGGGTTGTTTAGACTAATTAACAACAACAAACCCAGAAGAATTCCCATGTTTTAAATGCACGCCATTTTAAGATGTATCGGGCAGCTTAATAAGTCCTTCCGTGGCATGGCATTCTCTTTACAAAATAAATAAAAATAATGGTAACATTGTAACAAAGCATATACGAATTAATACAAATAATATTAACAACAATAATAATAGTACAGGTAGTATTATATGGTAAAAAATAACCATGAACGTATAATCTCGGCTTGGTATAAAGTAAACCAATGCAAAAGCAGTACAGCAGGCAAGTATGCAACAAGGCCTTGAAGACTAATGAAAAATTTTGTCCAATGGACCAATGGGCCCACTGGTAATTCCAAACCGTTCTAAAGGGTAATTCTAAAGGGTAATTCTAAAGGGTGATTCTAAAGGGTAATTCTAAAGGGTGATTCTAAAGGGTAATTCTAAAGGGTTCTAAAGGCTAATCGTAAAGGGGAATTCTAAAGGGTAATTCTAAAAGGTTCTAAAGGGTAATTCTAATGGGTTCTAAAGAGTAATTCTGAAGGGTTCTAAAGGGTAATTCTGAAGGGTTCTGAAGGGTAATTCTCAAGGGCAATCCAAAAGGGTGATTCTAATGGGTAATTTTAAAGGGTAATTCTAAAGGGTTCTAAAGGGTAATTCTGAAGGGTTCTAAAGGGTTATTCTGAAGGTTTCTAAAGGGTAATTTTAAAGGGTAATTCTCAAGGGTAATACAAAAGGGTGATTCTAAAGGGTTGTCAAGGGTTCTAAAGGGCGTATGCCTGGTGTTGGCTTAATGGTTAGGGTGGCAGGCTATGGATCCTTGGGTCCTAAGTTCAAATCACGCTCAGCTGTTTAGTTGATACCAGGTGGGGTTAACTAGGCCTGTCATCCTTCCGAGGTAGGCAAAATGAGTGCCAGCATGCTGTTATCCTGTATTGGAGTGGCTACCCATCCAGGATTGTGCACAATAACCAAGGAGACTGCTTTAGCAGCACCATCGCTCTGCACAGAGTATGGTCCCAATCTCCTCCTCCTAAAGGGTAATTCTCAAGGGTAATCCAAAAGGGTGATTATAAAGGGTTCTCAAGGGTAATTCTAAATGGTTCTAAAGGGTAATTGTAATGGGCGATTCTAATGGATAATTTTAAATGGTAATTATTGTGGGTTCTGAAGGGTAAATTCGCAAGGGTAAGCCAAAAGGGTGATTCTAAAGGGTAGTTCTAATGGGTTATTCTAATGGGTTCTAAAGGGTAATTCTACAGGGTTCTAAAGGGTAATTCTCATGGGTAGTTCTAATGGGTAATTCTAATGGGTTATCAAGGGTAATTCTAAAGGGTTTTAAAGGGTAGATCTCAAGGGTAGTTCTAAAGGGTAATTCTCGAAGGTTCTAAAGGGTAATTCTAATGGGTTTCGTTGGTTCTCAGCTTTGCCTATTTCACATTAAACATGCCAAACTGAACCGCTTCCTTCAGACACAGTTGCGATTTGTTTTTTTTAAACTTAACTTCTTACTTTAGTAGAATTGCAATATGTGATTAGATCTATAATCAAAAATTACTGTGTGTTTTGGAAAACTTGTTTGCCTCAAAATTATTTATGACATAATATTCTGTGTTGACAGCAAGGGATGTGAGCATTGTGCGAGGGTTAGAACCTGCTGATATCACCGCGGGGGAATCTGTGAGCTTTTCCTGTGAAATATCAGACGATGATGTCAAAGTGACGTGGTTCCAGAATGGCAAGCGAGTGAAGACTCGGGAGGGAGTCCGAATTCGACACCAGGGTACGTAGGCAGACCATGCTTTGTATTTAGCTGCAATGTTGCTATTCATAGGAGGGTATAGGTTTCCATGTATTAGATGAATGCAGCTATTTACGCACAGGTATCGAAGTGTTGTTGTATTCATCCTCTTTGTCAACTTCACTTCCAAGAACGTTCTTGTTATGAAATACATTTTGGGCATTGTGGTATTTTTCAGAAAGACATCTTTTAAAAACAGAGAAAGAGAGATGAGCTCATAACATGTTAATTGTGTATGGGTTAATGGCATGTGACATGATTGCGAGCTAAAAATATGACATCTGTAGGAGCTCATGACATCTGACAAGTGTATGAGCTAGTGACATGCGATATGTGCAATTATATTTTTCTGTGCGATATTTGAAGTTGCCAAGTATCAAGGTTGTTACCCATGGTGTGTGATGATTCATCCCTGAGCCAAGACATCAGGGGAACAGTAACCAATCCATCCCTCCATTGGGACCATACTCTGTACAGAGCATCAGTCACCACTCCAACACAGGATACTCGAACGACTCAACCATCCCAGCAAGTTG
>NC_140963.1:18699646-18714646 GCF_056783735.1 Eptatretus burgeri
AATTTGCACATGTGCTGGGGTTATCTAGGTTCAGGTCATGGGCACAATCCCCCCCCCACCCCATCCCCCTTACACTTGCACACAGATATACACACACACACACACACTAAAATCTCTGTCTCTTGATTGTGCAGAACTGCCAGCACATTTCACCAAACATCTTCGAGACAAAATGGCATTGGAGGGTCGCCGTGCAATGTTAGAGTGCCACGTTTCTCGTCCAAGTGCTGTTGTGCAATGGTTCTGTGATGAAACAGAGATACACACTGGAGACCGTTACGAACTGCGAAGCACCGATGTCATTCGCACACTTGTCATTCATCCCGTCATGATCGACGACGAGGGCAGCTACGCATGTGAGACAGATGGTGATTGTACAGAGGCAAGACTCCTGGTGGAACCTGCTAATTGAGGAGTGGTACAAAGATGCTTTATGGACATGTTTAGCCAAACTGCATTACACAATAAATGTCATGTTGTGCTCTCAATGTACTCAAGTACAATATTTATATGAATTAACACTGACGTAAAGAAGAGAAAAGCACTATGCCCTTTCCAGTCTGTAATGGCAACAATAAAGGGTTATTATGGTTTTACTTCCTTTGAAGTTTGTATTAAGCCGTGTATGTATTTTGTTCTGTAATATATCTACAGAAGTTGAGGCTCATGGGAGAGCTAAATGATGGGAAATGCAAGTAAACATACTGACAAAAGATAATAATACCAAGATCTGAAAATATCACAGGTATAGTATGTATGGCACTTGACCAAAAGAAACAACGTCAAAATATACAAATTTGAGATTTTGTACGAACCCCGGTGTGACTTACAATACAGAGAGCAGATTTCGAACAAAGCTGGAATTATATATTCATACAGCACAATACAGGTGACTGACAATAATAGACTAAGTGAACAGAGCTCACACAACCATTGTCACCTAATCTTTGGTCTGACAAAGTGAATAAATTAATTTAGTCATGCTTCTTCGGCTGGCCGGCTAGCTTTGAGGTACTATATCTGCACTTGCCTTTGAGCTGTCTAGCCTGGGTGTAAATCTCTGCCAGGCTATAATCTTTCATTCTGGTGTTTCACATCAAAGGTGACACTTCAATTTGTGTACCATTCATCGGATGAAAGTTAAATTGGATGTCCCATATCCCAGCATTAATTTGTGGATGTTAAAGATCGATGGTGCCGTTCGTAAAGAGTAGCTGTCGTCAGCATGCTGAATGAATTCCAAATTCCTGAATACTCAGCCGGGTAAGCCTTGCCAAGAAACTGCTTCAAAAGAACCAACACACTGTATGGAGTATGGTGCACGAGTGCAGTTATGCTGCTTCATTGAAATTTAATACTTTTCAGCCTCAGAAATCCAGCCTGGATGGTTAAGGAGAGATCCATATTTCAGTCCCAAACATGTACACAGGCTTCTGCAACAGGTGTCTGGCCTCTGCCCATGAAATGTTCTCTCTGCAATCCCAGCATATATATATATATATATATATATATATATATATATATATATATATATATATATATATATATATATATATATACATGTATGTACTGTATATATATATCTTCTTCTTCTTCTTCTTTCGGCTACTCCCGTTAGGGGTCGCCACAGCGGATCATCCGTGTGATCCGCATTGTGATTTGGCACATGTTTCACGCCGGATGCCCTTCCTGACGCAACCCTGGTCGCCTCTTACGACACAGGGATATGGTACACCTATTTTAACCGGGGTATACACCGGCCCAGTACACTGGTACTCACTTCGCCAACCTCGGAAGGATGACAGGCTGAGTCAACCCCCTGGTGTATTAATTCAGTGGCCCAACGGGGCTTGAACTCGACCTTTTGGATCCCAAGCCGCTGCCCGAACCACTGCGCCAACACCAGGCTTCGTACTGTATATATATATATATATATATATATATATATATATATATATATATATATATATATATATATATATATACACGCACACACACACACACACACACACACACACACACACACACACACACACACACATGATCATTGCTGTGGGTGTTGCTTCGGGATAAGGGGAATTATTATTTGCTTGCCCCGAGGGTTTCAGCTCGTGGCTCTGGTGTAACCTGTTAAAGATAGAGTTTCGTATCAGCCCTGTACCGCTCGATAGCCAGCATCACAAGGCTTGTTTGCTTGGTAAAATATTCGGATCATGGTCAAACGACAGCACTCGGGCTCAAGGACATCAATCTGCACCGTACCATGGCTCTGGTTGCAGGATCTAAATGAAGTCTGAGGCACTGGACTGTCGTGGTCGTTTGATATAACTCACCGGACTAAAACCGAGCAACTATGTCGATCTGATGACCGTACAAAATATAATGCTCAATTCGTAATTGTTTGTTTATATATACTAGCAAAGTACCCACCCTATGGGTGATCTTCTTCCAAGCATGCAACACCTTCTTCTGACACATACCTTTATTTGGGTGGTGTATCGGCAACTGACAGCTGCCTCAATCACTCCCAAAAATAAAAAGAAAAATAACTCGGGTTACGTGCATGAAGCAAAAACATACCTACTGCTTATAATTCAAAACACTTCTGCAATGGAAAACGTGGGGACAGAAATACTGCACTGTAAAGGGTGGGGACTTGTAATACCCTCTCCCACCTGGAGCAGCACTACGCGACACACGTTTACATTTCCATCGACACACAATTTGCGTACCCCACCTTTCCATCCCCACAAGACCACTGGAAAAGATAAAAACACCCCTTTACACGAATTGGGGTCATGCTGATCCTATGTAGCAAGCATGGACGGAATTGGTCCAGAACTGTAGGAGTAGCGTGCAAACAAGCAAACACACAAACACCGGTCAGTGAATTAGAGTAAGGATTCAAAACACCGTAATGCACCGAAAAACGTGGGGTCAGGAATCCGCAAGTGTGGTTTCTGTTGGGATAGCATATATGGAGAAGGGGGTTCAGGGTTGGGGGGGGGGTGATCATAATTCTCTCGAAGTGAATGTGTTTCGTGTTGCGCCACCAGATGGTATCCGGTATTACAAACCACTTTCTTGTATAAAGAAAGTTTAAACAATATGATAATACACATTATGCTGAAATCTGAGTGAGAATAACTGAAAAATTTTCAAAATGTTTCATTTCACTCATTTTAAGCGGGGGTTCAAACCAAAACATCCAATAATGAGCTTCACAGTGAGCGAAAGTGATTTTTGCTCGTGCCATAGAGGATGTTTAATGAAGGTGATGGTCGCTGATTTCCACACAAAGGGAAGATGACCTCAGGAAAATTATAGAGTGAATAGAACAGAATGTTTGTGAAGTACAACACGTTGTCTTTTCATTAAAGTCCATCAACAAAGCGACGGGTACCTTTTCTAGATTTAAACAAAAATAAAGGTTGATTAAATTTTTTGGATACAGTTTTTTTGGCGTCACCCTGTACTTTACTGTGTTCACCTTAATGTGTCGAGCATGCTTGTAAAGACAACCTTTTCCCATGCTCGTGGTGTAGTACAAAGACACAAGTAGTTCTCGAGAAGAAATACTCGCAGTGACTTTTGGAGTGTCATGAAATGTTATTTTCGAAATAATGGTATAGTTAGGAGGTTTGTTGCACTACATCAATATTCATCTGTCTGAGATACACAGCATCCTGAGTGAACAATAAAATAATTGCCAATTTGAATGATGTCCAGAATGTATCTCTTGGTATTGAGGAGAGTCGGCTATACAAGAAGGTTACATAGTGACAACATACCTCTATTTTGCTCTCTATTCATAAATGTATGCCTCTCATTTGGTATTTTACAGAAGTAACATTCAAAAGGAAGTTATATGTGCAGTTCCTGAAATTCAACAAAACTACAAACCGAAATTGGGAAGGAAATTATGGAGGAAGAAACATAAACAAGTACAAATATATTTTTTTATAATGTAAAAGGATGTTGGGATGGAAATGCCAAAAGTATCCAAACAAGGTAAAGATGGTAAGATGAATATATACAATGTCCATTCAAGAGGCCCAGAATTCTTCTCAATCTGCTCTCATACATGGTCAGGACACAGCAATCCCACTAAAACTGGTCACCCTGCTGTGTCGCATTGTCAAAGAAGAAGAATTCATGAAAGAAAAGTTGATTTTCTCTCGTAACAAGGCCCATCAGTTCTCTCTAATTGGCAACATGCTTTCGAAACCACTTGCTCTTGATAGCATGCATCAGTCTCAGTGTGTGAAAGCCCACATCTGAAGTCTGTCCCTCATTATGCTACTGCAAAGTCCCTTGATCATTCGCACCAGTCCAACCTGTGCAATGACCCACAACCTGGGTGCAACTTTCCCTGTTTTTGCTGAGGCTCTCACATTGGCTGTTCTGCCTCATGGTCATACTCACGTACAGGTCAGGAATGGGAGCATGCGCCAGAGCAGCGCGTCGCTGCATCCACTTTAGGGGCCTCCGTCTGGCCATCCCCCAGGCAGATGCCTGGCCCATCCCAACCTGATGCTGCTGATCAATCAATGCTGATCAACCTGCTGCAACCACGAGGCACGTGGTCGGCCCATTGGCCTCCTCCACTCAGGAGACTCCCTCGCTGAGAGAAGCTGGTGAGCAGGATCAGCGTCAGGAAAATGAGCCACATGTCCATACAGCCACAGCTGATGCTCACGGACGATGCAGGAAATAAATCTCATTTGAGTCTCTCTCAGCAACCGCTCATTGGACACAAAGTCCGACCAGCGATAGCCAAGGATTCTCCGAAGAGACCTAGTACCAAAGGATTTAAGTCTCCATCTCAGATCCTTGGTCAGAGTCCAAGTCTCGCATCCATAGAGCAAAACCTGAAGCACCAAGGACCTGAAGACTCGAACTTTCGTCCTCCCGCACAGGTACTGGCAGCGCCACACTCCATTATCCAGTGAATCCATGACTCCCCAGGCCCGATCCAGACGTCTATTGACCTCAGACTCAGCCAGCAGAGACATGAATATCACTGCCAAGGTAAGTGAATCTCTCCACGACCTCAACATGCTCATCACAAACAGGCCCAGACAGGACAGCAGCATCCAAGATATCATTGAAAGCCTGGATCATAGTTTTGACCCAGGAAACCCGTAATCCCAGCGGCTCTGACTCTTCATTCAGCACCTCGAGGGCCCCCAAAAGGATATCTAAAGTCTCCACAAAGATGACTGCATCATCTGCAAAATCAAGATCAGAGATTTTGACATTCCAAAACGATGCACCGCAGCTTGATCTCTCTGACATCCTCCCTAGAATCCAATCCATACAAGTGCTGAAAAGTGTGGGGACCAATACACACCCCTGACGAACTCCAATAACAACTGGAAATAAGTCAGAGATGGTACCACCACATCTCCCAGCAGACTCAGTACCAGAGTAGAGTACAGACATGAGATCGATCAGTTTTGGTGACACCTCACAAAGACCTAGAATCCTCCAGCGGGCATCCTGATTCACTGAATCGAACGCTTTACAGAGATCAAATAGGCTGCAAGCAGCCCCTGCCGAAACTCTCGTCTGCGTTCGGTGAGGACCCGAAGAGCAAGGATACGGTCAATCGTTGACCTCTTTGGTGTAAGCCTGACTGCTCTGGACGCTGGTGCTCCAGCAGATGGTGGCGAACCCTATCAAGGATTATCCGAGCAAAGACTTTGCCCGGCACTGAGAGCAGCGTCACCCCTCGGTAGTTGTTGCAGTCTTGGCGATCACCCTTCCCTTTCCAGAGAGGGACAACAAGGCCCCTCTTCCAGTCAGTTGGGATGATGCCTGTGTTCCAGGCAGAGCACAGAACAGCATGCAATGACATGATTGCAGCATTTCCACCAGCCTTGAGAAGTTCAGCATGGATGCCACAGATCCCTGAAGCTTTACCCCATTTCAACCGGTTCACTGCAGCCTGTGTTTCCACAAGTCAAGGTGGACCACAGTTGATTGGAGGGTCAGCAACAAGGATTGTAACACCCCTGACGTCCAACTCGACAGCTGGTGGATCAGCCTGGTACAACCGCTCAAAGTAACCAGCCCAGCGGACCTTCACTTCGGACTCCTCTGTCAAGAGCCTACCACCCTCTGCTCTAACTGCAATACACCAAGGGATGGGCTTGGATGAACGCAATGCGCGAATTTCCCTGAAAGCAGAACGAGAATCACTAGACCACAGGTGATGCTCTACCCCCTCACAAATTCCTCGCACATAGGCCTCCTTGTCCACCCTTAGTGCACGTACAGTTTTACGCCTCAGCTCCTTGAACAGCTCAGCTCTGCCATTCAGCCTGGCCCTGCGACTCTGGTCAATAGTATCCAGTGTCCTTTGAGAGATAAAATTCTTCTTTACCCAACGGTGAGTTCCAAGACATCCACCGGCAACATCAAGGACGGTGGTCTTGAAGGCACTCCACAACTCTTCAGGACCTCCCAAAGCACCCAGACCCCCCACCCCAAATCTCGACTCAGCTTGTTCGCAAACTCCTCAGCTACCCTCTCATACTTGAGCTTGCCAACATCCAGCCAAGGCTGGGATGGTACCATTCTCCTGGATTTCAGGTGCAACTTCAGAGTTGCTACAACAAGCCACTGGTCATTATTGAGGAACTGATCACTCCGGTAGACCCTGCAGTTCTGGATCATCCTCCAGTGATCATCAACAAGGACATGGTCAATCTCATTTGCCACACTGCCAGCGTTGGAATACCAAGTCTAGCGATGAGCTTGTGGGCGCAGAAACCATGAACCGGCCACCCTAAGTCCATGACTTCTTGCAAAGTCAAAGAACTTGGTGCTATTCTGGTTCATAGTTCCTGACCCATGGGGACCAACACACATCTCCTAACCATCCCTATCAGTTCCAGTCGATGCATTGAAATCCCCCAAGACTAGAAGTGTATCTCGTCTGGGGCACTGATCAATCACAGACTCGAGCGTGGCGTGTAATGCATCCTTCACGGTGAGATCACTCGCCTCAGTCGGAGCATAAACAGAGACCAGGGAAATGACAACTAAGGAGTGACAAATTCTTAGTCTCATAATACGCTCGTTGACCGGTGTTACCTCAATTATCATTGGAGTCAGCTTATTGGACACAGCTTCAGCAACTCCTTGGGAATGGTAACCATCAGAGCGACCAGACCAATAGTAGGTGTAACCACCCGTCATGATCTCGCCACAATCCGGTCTCCAAACCTCAGAGAGTGCTGCAATACCGATGTGCAAAAGCTTGAGCTAAAGTGATAACAGAGACAGGTGATCATCCTCTCTTAGGGATAGGACATTCCAGGCATTCACTTGAAGGGATCGCCTCAGGTTAACCCAAGGAGACCGTTGTCTGGTGGATGACACCTCAGCACCACTCCGACACACTCTCCCTCAATCTGACCCGGGAATGCAACCCCGTGATTTCCCTCCTTTCATCAAAGATTGGGAGTCCCGAACGCTTTGCCCCAATCCCGTCATCCGGTGAGCTGCCCAGCAAAGGGAAGCTGCAAAGGAGGTACTCCCACAGTGTGAGTTTTCAGATTTCTTTGCGTTTTTGTGTTTTGCGGAATCAAGGGTTTGCCGGAGTGCAAATCCTGCCAACAACCTCCTAATAAGAAGTAACCCAACTGCAGTCGGATGTCCGCAGACACAGTTGGGTGCTAGATATGGATGGCCGTTGGCTCACAAGGAGCTCCTCCGCTCTTTGACAGGTTTTCTTTTTAATCCTGCTGGGTGTCCATATCCAAACACCCTCCTCACCAAAAAACCTGGTGGGGGAGACGGTTTAGTCGCCGACAACCCGACCATGGAACAGGTTAGTGCAGGTTTACATGGTACCTGTAGCAAGTCACAGATCTCATCTGGCCTGACCTGACTGAAAGGCATGGCAACATCCTCGATGCTATCGTGAGGAGTTTCTCACAGTGGATGATCAGAGATTACATCATGTGCCTTGTTTGTCCTCTCCTATGCTCAAAATTGTGAGCCCCAGAAAGATAAATCATGCTCACCTTTCTCACTTTTCAATGATTCCTGCCATTGCCTCTCATTTCTCACCCTTGATTTCTGTCCATTGTCAGGTCAGGCTAGATTAATCTGTGACTTGCTACAGGCACCATGTAAACCTGTACTAAACTGTTTCATGGTCGGGATGTCGGTGACTAAAACGTCTGCCCCACCAGGTTTCCTGGTGAGGAGGGTGTATGATATGGACACCCAGCAGGATTAAAAACAAAACCTGTCAAAGGGTGGAGGAGCTCCTTGTGGACCAACAGCCATCCATATCTAATGTCCATTTGTGTCTGTGGACGTCCTCCTGCAGTTGGGTTACTTTTTTAGGAGGTTGGTGGCAGGATTTGCACTCTGGCCAACGCAAAACACTTCATTATGCAAAACGCACAAATGAAAAGAAAACTGAAAACACTCCGTAGTATTACCTCCTGTGCTGCTGCCCTTCGCAGGGCAGCTAACTGGATGACGGTATTGGGGCAAAGAGTTCGGGGGCCCCATTCCTTGATGATAGAAAGAAAAGCATGGGGTAAACTTCCTTTGTCAAATTGCAGAGGTGGGTGGCGGAGTGGTGCTGAGGTGTCCTCTGCCAAACGGTCTCCTTGGTTTAACCTGAGGCAGTCCCTTCGGGGGGTGCATTGAATGCCCTATTCCGAAGAGAAGATGATCACCTGTATCTGTTATCATCTGAGCTCAAGCGTTTCAACATCGGAATTGCAGCACTCTCTGAGGTTCGGAGACTGAATAGTGGCAAGATCATGACGGGTGGTTACACCTACGATTGGTCTGGTCGCTCTGATGGTTACGATGCCCAAAGAGATGATGTAGCTGTGTCCAATAAGCTGACTCCAATGATAATTGAGGTAACACCGGTCAATGAGCGTATTATGAGACGAAGGATTCGTCACTCCTTAGGTGTCGTTTCCCTGGTCTCTATTATGCTCCGACTGAGGCGAGTGATCTCACCGAGAAGGACGCATTCTACGCCGCGTTCGAGTCTGTGGTTGATCAGTGCCCCAGGCGAGATACTCTTCCAGTGTTGGGGGATTTCAATGCATCGAGTGGAACTGATAGGGATGGTTATGAGACCTGTGTTGGTCCCCACGGGTCTGGAACTGTGAACCAGAATAGCACTAAATTTCTCGACTTTGCAAGAAGTCGTACACTTATGGTGGCTGATTCATGCTTTCCGTGCTCACAGGCTCATCGCTGGACTTGGTATTTCAACACGGGTGGTGTGGCAAAGGAGATTGACCAAGTGCTCATTGATGGTCGCTTGAGGATGATCCAGAACTGCAGGGTCAACCGGAGTGCTCAGTTCCTCAATACCGACCACAGGCTTGTTGTAGCAACTCTGAAGTTGCAGCTTAAATCCGGCAGAATGGTGCCATCCCAGCCAAGGCTGCATGTTGGCAAGCTCTAGGATGAGAGGGTAGTTGAGGAGTTTTCCGAACAGGCTGAGTGGGGACTCCGGGGGTCTGGGTGCTTGGGGGAATCCTGAAGAGTTTTGGAGTGCCTTCAAGACTACCATCCTCAATGTTGCCAGTGGATGTCTTGGAACTCACCAAAGGGCGAAGAAGAATTTTGTCTCTCAAGGGACACTGGATATCATTGATCTGAGTCGCAGGGCCAGGCTTAATGACCGGGAGCTAAGCTGTTCAGGGAGTTGAGGCGCAAAACTATACGTGCGCTGAGGGTACACAAGGAGGCCTATGTGTGAGGAATCTGTGAGGGCGGAGAGCATCCCCAGGCAAAAGTGCAACAGTAAGAACTATAGAATATGAGAGTTGTACTCTCATATACTACAATAATCTGCAGAGAATTACTACAGAAAAGGAATGCTCTTTTTGCCTGGGCGATCACCTGTGGTCAGGTGATTCTCATCCTGCTTCCAGGGGAATTCGCCAATTGCCTTCCACCAAGCCCGTCCCTCGGTGTACTGCACTTAGAGCGGAGGGTGATGGGCTCTTGACAGAGGAGTCCGAAGTGAAGGTCTGCTGGGCCAGTTACTTTGAGCGGTTGTAATAGGCTGACCCACCAGCTGTTGAGTTGGATGTCAGGAGTGCTCCTATCCCAATTGCTGACTGTCCAATCAACTGTGATCCACCTTCATTTGTGGAAACACAGGCTGCGGTGAATCAGTTGAAATGGGGGTAAAGTTCCTGCGATCTGTGGCATCCATGCTGAACTTCTCAAGGCTGGTGGAAATGCTGCACTCGTTTTGTTGCATGCAGTTCTCTGCTCTGCCTTATCCCAACTGACTGGAAGAGGAGCCATGTTGTCCTTCTCTGGAAAGGGAAGGGTGATCGCTAGGACTGCAACAACTACCGAGGGGTGACACTGCTCTCAGTGCCGGACAAGATCCTTTTTCCAATAATTCTTGATAGGGTTTCCCACCTTCTCCTTGAGCACCAATGCCCATAGAAGTCAGGCTTCACACCAAAGAGGTCAAAGATTGACTGTATCCTTGCTCTTTGGGTCCTCATCGAATGCAGATGAGAGTTTTGACAGGGGTTGCTTGCAGCTTATGTTGATCTCTGTAAAGCGTTTAATTCAGTGAATCGGGATGCCCTCTGGGGGATTCTTGGTCTTCGTGGGGTGCCACCAAAACTTATCAATCTGATGTCTGAAATATAATCTGGAACTGAGAGTGCTGTGAAGTGTGGTGGTACCATCTCTGACTTATTTCCAGTTGTTACTGGAGTTCGTCAGGGGTGTGTACTGGCCTCCACACTTTTCAGCACTTGTATTGACTGGATTCTGGGGAGGATCTCGGAGAGATCAAGCTGCGGTGTTGCATTTGGGAATGTCAAGATCTCTGACCTTGATTTCGCAGATGATGTAGTGATCTTTGCGGAGACTCTAGATATCCTTTTGGGGGCCCTCGAGGTGCTGAATGAGGAGTCGGAGCCACTGTTCTTACGTGTTTCCTTGGTCAAAACTAAGATCCAAGCTTTCAATGACATCTTGGATGCTGCTATTCTATCTGTACCTGTTTGTGGTGAGGATGTTGATGTCACGGATTCACTTGCCTTGGCAGTGATATTCATGTCTCTGCTGGCTGTGAGCCAGAGGTCAACAGACGTCTTGATCAGGCCTAGTGAGTCATGGATTCACTGGATCATGGGGTGCGGCGTTGCTGGTAACTGTGTGGGAGGATGAAAGTCCGAGTCTTCAGGTCCTTGGTGCTTCCAGTCTTGCTCTATGGATGTGAGACTTGGATTCTGACCAGGGATCTGGGATGGAGATTTAATTCCTCTGGTACCAGGTTTCTTTACAAAATCCTTGGCTGTCGCTGGTCGGACTTTGTATCCAATGAGCGGTTGCTGAGACTCAAATGAGAATTGTTACCTGCATAGTCCGTGAGCGTCAGCTGCGGTTGTATGGACATGTGGCTCATTTTCCTGACGCTGATCCTGCTCACGAGATTCTCTCAGTGAGGGAGCCTCATGAGTGGAGGATGCCAATGGGCCAACCACATGCCTCATGGTTGCAGCAGGTTGATCAGCATCTCAAGGAGATGGGGATAAGCCAGGTATCTGCCTGGGGGATGGCCAGACGGAGGCCCCTGGAGTACCGGTGGAACGTGGATGCAGTGACTTTCTCCTCCGGCGTATGCTCCCATACCTGACCTGACTTGATTTCTGTCAGCGGTCTCGTGTGTCCCAAGTGGTGATGCACTCATGCTGTCACCTTCACCTATATTTACTCTTGCTGATGGCACCATCACCGTACGTGCCTGGCCCACCACACTTATAACTTTACCTCAGGAGTCTTTTGTAGTTTTTTGTTTCTGTTTGGCATTTTTCGGGGCTATCACGAAATACAGAGTCTACAGGCTCAGTGACATAGCGGGCAGTTTGTGGCCTGAAGCAAGCTTCAAAATCAAATTGCCACCATTTTGTTTGCTCCGTATCGGTCTTCGTCTTCAGGCCTCTTTTGTAAGGCTCGTGCTTTCTGCCTCTCTCACAGCTTTATCTTCACTCTAATTCGACAACTGATTTCATTTTTTTTTTCACAGTCGCTCAGATGTTTTCAGACTTGGTTGCAGCAAACGGAGAGAAAATCAGATGAAAGTTGATGTTTTAATACGAAAATCGCATTTTAATAACCATTGATGCTTTCAGATCCTATCACGGTTGATTTTTCTTGAGAGCATGATGGGATGATCGACCAGAGTGAAATGTGAGTGGGGGGAGTGAAGAAGAAGAGGGAGGGAGGCATTGTTTGCCAGGGATTATGCTGCAGTGACACAAAATATACCAGAATACTGAGATAGTTGTTTGACGAGTAAAGTTCAGGAGGTTCCAAGTAAGACAACTTCAAACTCGGTGATTGTGTTGGCATGATTTTAAATATATAATCATAAATGTAAGAATTCCCCTTTGCTTTTATGAGAAGGAATGGGGGAGGGGAAAACAGGGAGTTGGGGATTCGATTGTGTGTGTGTGTGTGTGTGTGTGTGTGTGTGTGTGTGTGTGTGTGTGTGTGTGTGTGTGTGTGTGTGTGTGTGTGTGTGTGTGTGTGTAGGGGGGAGCAGGGGTAGGGGTTGAGGATGGGGAGGGTTGAGGAATTGTTGTTGGGGTAGGATTGAAGCCTTCAGATAGGGAGGGGGAGGTTGAGGACTTGTGATTTGCGAGGTTGAGGACTTGGGGTTTGGGAGGGGGCAGTGGAGAGTTGAGGAGTTGAAGTCACATTGTTGGTTCCTCCAAGGGTTCCAGCTAATGTACAATAGTCTGAGAAACACAAACATTTTAACAAACTAAAATCTCATTTGTCTCATAATTTCAGGAGGATATACAATTTTCGTTGGAGACTAATTGGGTAAAGTGTTGAATAATTATATTGGATCGATTCTATATCGATTGAATCGATTGAATTATATCTCAAAACTTGATGAACTCACCGCCAAACCCCTACAGAGTCACTGAAGTTTGGCCTGACATGTCATGGGAAAAGAGGGAGAGTGTATGGACACAGAAGGTGTTCTGTTAGCGACGCATAAGCCTGAGCTGTGCAGTGTGAGAGCCTGTCCTTGTATGGCAGTATAGGACAACCCTGTGCACTTGCTGGGAACGCGGCCAGCACCACAGCTGCTACGTGAGCCAAAGCAGGCGACACCGCTCATCAATTTGCAAAACGTGGAGCGAGGAACACAATCATCTAGTCAGGGTGGGTTTTTATCATTAACATTAATATGTAGAACCAATCCTTTGATGTGTATGTGTATCATATATATATATATATATATATATATATATATATATATATATATATATATATTTATATATATATATATATGTATATATATATATATATGTATATATATATATATATGTATATATATATATATATATATATATATATATATATATATATATATATATATATATATATATATGTATATATATATGTAATATATATATATGTATATATATATATATATATATATATATATATATATATGTATATATATATATATGTATATATATATGTAATATATATATATATATATATATATATATATATATATATATATATATATATATATATATATATATATATATATATATATATATATATATATATATATATATATATATATATATATATATATATATATATATATATATATATATATATATATATATATATATGTATATGTATATATATATATATATATATATATTTATATATATATATATATATATATATATATATATATATATATATATATACATAGTCATATCACACACACACACACATGGAGGTGGATACTTCGAGACCTGGGAGAGCTCGGTTCTACCTTTTGAATCCCACATGTAGTAAACAACCAACCACACACACACACACACACACACACACACACACACACACACACACACACACACACACACACACACACACACGCTTTATCACTTGAAAATTGGCAAAGATAAACTAGCTGTCATGGGAGGCAAGTAAAGGGTCTTTGGTTCACAGACTTGGTAGGGATTTGACACTGACCTTTGTAAAGTTTCAGTTGATAAAACGCATGGTTCGGATTGTCCTCTGATGCAGGCCAACACACAGTTCATCAATCCTTTAATACCTACCTCGGTCCCCGGGGGTAGAAATTGTTGAAATAAATAAACAAATAAATAAATAAATAAATACATACATAAATATAAATCATCGAGTTGATTCAGAAAAGTTCATGTCAGCTCAGGACATGCCAGCAATGGATGCGACATACGGATAGAGAGAAACTTCCCGCGATGTTTTCTTCATTTCCACGCACTCTGAACATATGGTGTGACCAACACATGAGTGTTTCGATTCATTTTGTGACCGCTCCACCGCCATAACCTATCCCAGTTTATTCTTGGCTTTTACAAAACCTCGTTCGATGAGCTAAGAATAGCACACATAAGCGACCCACTTTTAATCCCTGGTAAAACATAGAAACACGTAAACATATTTGCTTTAATGACTGAGTAATAGAGGACCAGCGCTGACTTCATAAGGAACAAGGCGACACCTTGCAGCGTCCCGAATAGTGCAGACGGTTCAGCAACCACCTGCTGGGGTCCTCTGGAGAACCTGGTGTGGCTCTCGCCATGAGGAGCACGCAGCGGGCGACCTTGAACATCGCCGTACAGGACACGGCCAGAGGACCTCGTTCTTACCGCAACCCGTTGTCCTCCGATTATCTGGGTCAGCCGATCGTGCTCCACTTCGCAAGCTCTGCTTTCGCCAGGCTGTGCTTGGGCTTGCGCCCCCACTTCTCCTGGACGTTTGGCCACTTTGATCATTACTTCGCACCGAGTGAGCCCTTGCACATGTCCCCAGAACACACTCCCAACTCAGACTTCAAAGTCGAGTACCTGGATGACTCAGACGTCGACGACTCTGATTCGGAGGTGACGGACTGCGTCGTGGAGTTTGGTGATTCTAACAGTGAGTCTGAGCTCTCGGATAGTCGGG
>NC_140963.1:18724646-18729496 GCF_056783735.1 Eptatretus burgeri
ACTCACACGTTCCGCATAATACTGGCCATAAGTTGTAGGCAAGTTACGTGATCATTGACACAAGGCGACACACATTACTTGTAAGTTACTCATAAGTCGAAACACGTCGAGGTAATGTTTAGCGTACCCGAAACTTATTTTTAACCTATGAGTAACGTGATGTAGGCATGTTACGCGATCGTTGACACACGTTACTTGTACGTTACTCATAAGTCGAAATACGTCAATGTAATGGTTAGCGTCAGTGTTCCAGACTCCCTGGTTTTTTTTTTCTTTCCTTTCTTCGGTATGACGGTGATGTTGACACTTCAATTTCTAGTGCGGTTATTATATAATATGATTAATAGGCTGCCTGCCGCTCAACGATTTAAATCATGACCGCACTAGAAATCGAAGTGTCAACATCACCGTCATACCGAAGAAAAATGAAAAAAAACAAAAAAACAGGGAGTCTGGAACACTGACGCTAACCATTACATTGACATGTTTCGACTTATGAGTAACGTACAAGTAACGTGTGTCGACGTGTGTCAACGATCGCGTAGCGTGCCTACAACTTATGCCAGTGTATGCGGAATGTGTGTCATACGTCGAGTACGTCGAGAAATTTTCAACATGCTGAAAATTTCTCGACGTACTCGGCATATGACGACGTATGCCAGCGTACTACGACGTATGCCAGCGTGCTATTAACGTATACAAAACTTACCCATAACGTATTTGACGTGTGCCAGCTTGGTTCGGCAAATTTTTCATAAGTCGGCATACGCTGGCTAAAACGTCAAGGTGTGACAGCGGCTTCACACTTCGATGTCTAGTGCGGTTATGATTTGAATCGTCGAGCCACAGCCTATTAATAGCCTACGCCACATGATCGTCGGCGATATGCTGCTGCGCGCTATGCATAAGTTAGACTATCGTTGGGCATAGGTTGTGAATGCCGACAACACGCTCAGCATTCGTTGGTATAAGTTATCTCTATGTGATTAAATGTTCTGCGTACGTTACTAATACGTTATGCATACGTCCAACACGTTATTATACGCCCAAAACTTAAAAAAAACATCAATAGTTCAGCGTACGCCAGCGTTTTACATACATTTTGAGACCTTGCCATACGCTGGCTAAAACGTCAAGGTGTGACAGGGCCTTAATGTAAGGATAGTTGGATGTTAGTGTGTGTGTGTGTGTGTGTGTGTGTGTGTGTGTGTGTGTGTGTGTGTGTGTGTGTGTGTGTGTGCGTGCTTTTGCATGGGAATTGTGTGTGCTTTGCATGTGTGTTGTGCATGCATGCTTTTGCGTATGTTTTGCTGGTGAGTGGTGTATTCTGTAGAGCTGGGTGGTTGGTTGGTTGTCTATATTTTTGGTGCTGTGGATTCTGGGAGTGGAAGATGTTTTACTGTTGTTGTAATTTGTTTTCTCGCTGAATGGGGTGGGACCTGGGGGTACGTACAGTATGTATCCATGTGTAGTTGCTGCACGTGAAGGCATATGTGGCTCTGCTGGCCCACTCGAGCGGACTGTATTGAGGTTGAAGAGCCAAAATGGGATGATGGTGAGGACTTTCACTGAAGATACTTGTGGCCCAGGTGTGTTTTGAATTGTATATATATATATATGTAGATATATATATATATATATATATATATATATATATATATGTAGATATATATATATATATATATATATATATATATATATATATATATATATATATATATATATATATATGTAGATATATATATATATATATATATATATATATATATATATATATATATATATATATATATATATATATATATATATATATATATATATATATATGTAGATATATATATATATATATATATATATATATATATATATATATATATATATATATATGTAGATATATATATATATATATATATATATATATATATATATATATATATATATATATGTAGATATATATATATATATATATATATATATATATATATATATATATATATATATATATATATATATATATATATATATATATATATATATATATACACTGCATGGCCAAAAGTATGCAGACACCCCTTCTAATTAGTAGAGTTGGTGATTTCATCCACACCCATTGCTGACAGGTGTATAAAATCAAGCACACAGCCATGTAATCACCGGTGACAAACATTGGCAGAAGAATGGGCCATATTGAAGAGCTCAGTTACTTTCAACGTGGCACTGTCATGGGATGCCACCTTTCCAACAAGTCAGTTCATCAAATTTCTGCCCTGCTATAGCTGCCCCAGTTAACTGCAAGTGCTGTTATTGTGAAGTGGAAGCATCTCAGAGCAACAACAGCTCAGCTACAAAGTGGTAGGTCACACAAGATCACAGAATGGGACCGCCGAGTGCTGAAGCACGCAGCGCAGAAAAATCATCTGTCGTCGGTTGCATCACTCACTTCCAAGTTCCAAACTGACTCTGGAAGCAACATCAGCACAAACACTGTTTGTCGTGAGCTTAATAAAATGGGTTTTCATGGCTGAGCAGCCGCACACAAGCCTAAGTCACCATGCGCAATGCCAAGCATCGGCTGGAGTGGTGTATAGCTCACCGTCATTGGACACTGGAGCAGTGGAAGCACGTTCTCTGGAGTGATAAATCACGCTTCACGATCTGGCAGTCCGACGGACGAATCTGGGTTTGGCAGATGCCAGGAGAATACTACCTGCCTAAATGCAGTGCCAACTGTAAAGTTTGGTGGAGGAGGAATAATGGTCCGGGGCTGTTTTTCATGATTCAGGCTAGGCACCTCAGTTCCAGTGAAGGAAAATCTTAATGCTACAGCATACAATGACATTCGAGATGATTCTGTGCTTCAACTTTGTGGCAACAGTTTTTATGAAGGCCCTTTCCTGTTTCAGTATGACAATGCCCCCGTGCACAAAGCGAGGTCCATACAGAAATGGTTTGTCAAGAACGGTGTGGAAGAACTTAACTGGTCTGCACAAAACTATGACCTCAACCCCATCGAACACCTTTGGGATGAATTGGAATGCCAACTGGGAGCCAGACCTAATTGCCCAACATCAGTGCCTGGCCTCACGAATGCTCTTGTGCCTGAATGGAAGCAAATCCCCGCAGCAATGTTCCAACATCTCGTGGAAAGCCTTCCCAGAAGAGTGGAGGCTGTTATAGCAGCAAAAGAGGGACCAACTCCATATTAATGCCCATGATTTTGAAATGAGATGTTGGATGAGCAGGTGTCCACATACTTTAGACCATGTAGTGTATATCTGTGCAGACAGGGTGACCTAAGGTTTGCATACTCACCTCGAATGAGTCTTGCCTGGGTTCGAATCCTGACTCAGTTAAAAACTGTCAACCTGATATTTCATCGGCAGGGTCATTAATGTGTAGTTCCTCGGATGGACGGTGAAATGGGTCCCTTCTGCTGGCATTAGTTGGTGGACGTTAATGGTCTCACAATGTCGTTTGTGAAGAGAAGGTGAGCTATCGCCAGCACCAGGGTCAAATGTGGATGTGCCTTTTCAAGGTTTGATATTAATCGGACAAGTAGTTCCCAAGTTATGACCATTTATTCACCAAACCAACGACAGGACACGGTGCTATGACGTCACGATTGACCTCACAATTCTTCTTTTTTTTTGCACGTACGGCCACGCACGTACGGGCCCGCACTAGTTAAATTTAAATTGTTCCTGGCTGCTCCCAGAACTGTTTTGCATACCACAGACAGGTTAATGTGTGGTCGGCATTTCCTGTTGGTCAGGATGCATGCAGCAATAGCTGATGTGACACTTGCTTCCTGGTACCTACTCCAGCAATGGGGTCTTTTTATGACTGTATATATGTGTATATATGTATGTATGTATGTATATATGTAGTGTATATGTAGTGTATATGTAGTGTATATGTAGTGTATATGTAGTGTATATATATGTGTATATGTATGTATATATATATGTATATATATATATATATATATATATATATATATATATATATATATATATATATATATATATGTATATATATATATATATATATATATATATATATATATATATATATATATATATGTATATATATATATATATATATATATATATATATATATATATATATATATATATATATATATATATATATATATATATATATATATATATATATTCTTGATTGTTTTTAAGAACAGAGATGAAGATTTTAAAATGGATGTGTGGTATTTCATTGAAAAATAAATAGAAGAGTGAAGATCTTACAAATACATGAAAGATTTGTAGAAGAGTGATCAAATTGAGAGGGAGTTGGCTTTGATGGTTCAGTCAATTAGCTAGAAGGATAGGTGATGAACCTATTAAGAAGAAAGGAAGTTTTGAGGGATATGAAAAAAAAAAAACAAGAAACAAGCCAAATTAAAAATGGCAGGAATGTGTGAACAACAACATGAAAAGATTAGATCTGAGCAAAGAAGACAGAAATGAAAGAAACAAATGGAGATGGAGTATGTAATCAATCAACCAAACTCCTAAGATAGGGGAAAGGTAACATACCTTGTGTCCTAGCATATTGAGATATGTACTCAGAGGTATTCCATTCATACAAGTTAAAAACAAATTCCAGGGAAGGTGTTAATATAATTTGTGAAAAACCATGTGACCATTGAACACTGCCCTTTATGGGTCGACCATGTATTCTGTTCAAATGAATTTTAAAATGGTGGCGTCATCAGTGGTAAAATTGTCAGACATTTGTTTATTTTGTCTCTTGTTTCCTGGGTGAGTGCATTCTATCCCCAAGCCCCCAAAATGGGCATGGACAGGGTTTCTGGTGGGAGCCCTGCCATC
>NC_140963.1:18729996-18829996 GCF_056783735.1 Eptatretus burgeri
CCATGTTTGACAGTTGGTGTCACACACTGAGGAACCATCATTTCGCCAACTCGACGGCGTACAAAAACCATGCGTGATGAAGTTAAGATTTCAAATTTTGATTCATCGGTCCATAAGACCTCCTTCCAGTTTTCAGTAGTCCACTGGCGGAGCTTCATGGACCCAGGCAAGCCTCTTTTTCATATTTTGCCATCTTAGCAATGGCTTTCTTACTGCCACTCGACCTGTAAAACTTGCAGCTCGAAGTCTTCTCTTCAAAGTTGAAACTGAGACTTCCTTACTTCGACCAGTGTTAAGCTGTGCTTGAAGCTGCTGTCCTGTGAGCCACCTATCACGCAAGCTGTTGACTCTCAGAAACTTGTCTTCTGATTGTGTTGTGGCTGTGGGTCTGCCAGACCTCTTCCTGTCAGTTTCCTCCGGTTTCCAAGTGCCTTTTTATGGTGTAGGAAACTACTCACTGACACTTTGGTGAGCTTTGCAATTTCTCGAAAGGAAAGACCTACACTTTGAAGGGTTTTCATGGTCTGTCTGTTTTCCTTTGTTAATTGTCTTTTTCTCACCATTATGATGGTAATATACTACTTCAGGTCAGGTCAGGTATGGGAGCATGTGCCAGAACAGCACGTCGCTGCGTCCACTTTCCGCCGGTACTCCAGGGGCCTCCGTCTGGCCATCCCCCAGGCAGATGCCAGGCCCATCCCCATCTCCTTGAGATGATGGTCAACCTGTTGCAACCATGAGGCACGTGGTCGACCCACTGGCCTCCTCCACTCATGAGACTCCCTCGCTGAGAGAATCTGGTGAGCAGGATCAGAGTCAGGAAAACGAGCCACATGTCCATACAGCCGCAACTGACGCTCACGGACTATGCAGGTAACAAATCTCATCCGAGTCTCTCTCAGCAACCGCTCGTTGGACACAAAATCCGACCAGCGATAGCCAAGGATTCTCCGAAGAGACCTGGTACCAAAGGAATTAAGTCTCCGTCTCAGATCCTTGGTCAGAGTCCAAGTCTCGCACCCATAGAGCAAGACTGGAAGTACCAAGGACCTGAAGACTCGGACTTTCGTCCTCCCGCACAGGTACCGGCAGCGCCACACCCCATGATCCAGTGAGTCCATGACTCCCCAGGCCCGACCCAGACGTCTATTGACCTCTGACTCGCAGCCAGCAGAGACATGAATATCACTGCCAAGGTAAGTGAATCTCTCCACGACCTCAACATCCTCACCACAAACAGACACAGACAGGACAGCAGCATCCAAGATGTCACCGAAAGCCTGGATCTTAGTTTTGACCCAAGAAACCCGTAATCCCAACGGCTCCGACTCCTCATTCAGCACCTCGAGGGCCCCCAAGAGGATGTCTAAAGTCTCCGCAAAGATGACTGCATCATCTGCAAAGTCAAGGTCCGAGATCTTGACATTCCCAAATGACGCACCGCAACTTGATCTCTCCGACATCCTCCCTAGAATCCAGTCCATACAAGTGCTGAAAAGTGTGGGAGCAAGTACACATCCCTGACGAACTCCAGTAACAACTGGAAATAAGTCAGAGATGGTACCACCACACTTCACAGCACTCTCAGTACCAGAGTAGAGTTCAGACATCAGATCGATCAGTTTTGGTGGCACCCCACGAAGACCAAGAATCCTCCAGAGGACGTCCCGATTCACTGAATCGAACGCTTTACAGAGATCAACATAGGCTGCAAGCAGCCCCTGCCGAAACTCTCGTCTGCGTTCGGTGAGGACACGAAGTGCAAGGATACGGTCAATCGTTGACCTCTTTGGTGTAAAGCCTGACTGCTCTGGACGCTGGTGCTCAAGCAGATGATGGCGAACCCTATCGAGAATTATCCGAGCAAAGACCTTGCCCGGCACTGAGAGCAGCGTCACCCCTCGGTAGTTGTTGCAGTCTTGGCGATCACCCTTCCCTTTCCAGAGAGGGACAACAAGGCCCCTCTTCCAGTCAGTTGGGATGATGCCTGTGTTCCAGGCAGAGCACAAAACTGCATGCAACGACACGAGTGCAGCATTTCCACCAGCCTTGAGAAGTTCGGCATGGATGCCACAGATCCCTGGAGCTTTGCCCCGTTTCAACTGGTTCACCGCAGCCCGTGTTTCCACAAGCGTAGGTGGACCACAGTTGATTTGAGGGTCAGCAACAGGGATTGTAACACCCTTGACGTCCAACTCGACAGTTGGGGGATCAGCCTGGTACAACCGCTCAAAGTAACCGGCCCAGCGGGCCTTCACTTCAGACTCCTCTGTCAAGAGCCTACCACTCTCTGCTCGAACTGTAGTGCTCCGAGGGATGGGCTTGGATGAACGTAATGCGCGAATTCCCCTGTAAGCGGGACGAGAATCACCTGTCCACAGGTGATGCTCTACCCCCTCACAGATTCCTCGCACATAGGCCTCCTTGTCCACCCTCAGTGCACGTACAGTTTTACGCCTCAGCTCCCTGAACAGCTCAGCTCTGCCATTCAGCCTGGCCCTGCGACTCTGGTCAATGGTATCCAGTGTCCCTTGAGAGACAAAATTCTTCTTTGCCCTGCGGTGAGCTCCAAGGCATCCACCGGCAACATCAAGGACGGTGGTCTTGAAGGCGCTCCACAACTCTTCAGGACCCCCAAAGCACCCAGACCCCCAAGTGTCCACTCAGCATGTTTGCAAACTCCTCAGCTACTCTCTCATCCCTGAGCTTGGCAACATCCAGCCTCGGCTGGGATGGTACCATTCTCCAGGATTTAAGGTGCAGCTTTAGAGTTGCTACAACAAGCCTGTGGTCAGTATTGAGGAACTGAGCACTCCGGTAGACCCTGCAGTTCTGGATCATCCTCCAACGACCGTCAATGAGGACATGGTCAATCTCCTTTGCCACACCGCCAGCGTTGGAATACCAAGTCCAGCGATGAGCTTGTGGGCGCTGAAACCATGAACCAGCCACCCTAAGTCCATGACTTCTTGCAAAGTCAAGGAACTTAGTGCTATTCTGGTTCATAGTTCCTGACCCATGGGGACCAACACACACCTCATAACCGTCCCTATCAGTTCCAGTCGATGCATTGAAATCCCCCAAGACTAGAAGTGTATCTCGTCTGGGGCACTGATCAACCACAGACTCGAGTGTGGCGTAGAATGCATCCTTCACGGTGAGATCACTCGCCTCAGTCGGAGCATAAACAGAGACCAGGGAAATGACACCTAAGGAGTGACGAATCCTTAATCTCATAATACGCTCGTTGACCGGTGTTACCTCAATTATCATTGGGGTCAGCTTATTGGACACAGCTACAGCAACTCCTTGGGTATGGTAACCATCAGAGCGACCAGACCAATAGTAGGTGTAACCACCCACCATTATCTCGCCGCAATCCGGTCTCCGAACCTCAGAGAGAGCTGCAATCCCGATGTCCAAACGCTTGAGCTCAGATGATAACAGAGACAGGTGATCATCCTCTCTTAGGGATAGGACATTCCAGGCACCCACCCGAAGGGACCGCCTCAGGTTAACCCAAGGAGACCGCCGTCTGGTGGACGACACCTCAGCACCACTCCGACACACTCTCCCGCAATCTGACCCAGGGATGTTACCCCGTGGTTTCCCTCCTATCAACGATTGGGGGTCCCGAAGGCTTTGCCCCAATCCCGTCATCCGGTGAGCTGCCCTGCGAAGGGAAGCTGCACAGGAGGTACTCCCACGGAGTGGGTTTTCAGATTTTTTTGCGTTTTTGCGTTTTGCGGAATGAAGGGTTTTACGGTGGCCGGAGTGCAAATCCTGCCACCAACCTCCTAATAAGAAGTGACCCCAACTGCAGGAGGACGTCCGCAGACACAGTTGGGCACTAGATATGGATGGCCGTTGGCTCACAAGGAGCTCCTCCGCCCTTTGACAGGTTTTGTTTTTAATCCTGCTGGGTGTCCATATCCAAACACCCTCCTCACCAGAAAACCTGGTGGGGGAGACGGTTTAGTCGCCGACAACCCGACCATGGAACAGGTTAGTACAGGTTTACATGGTACCTGTAGCAGGTCACAGATCGAACCTGACCTGACATAATGGAGGTTACTTCATTACTACTTCCTGCAGGGCAATATTGTCCAAATAATGATTCAGAGGGTGGAGCAACACAGTCTGTTCCAACACTGATTTTGTACAGACAGAGGGTTTGTAACTAATCAACAAAAGTTGGGACACTTTTGTTTCCATCAGAGCAGGAATTGTTTGCATCAACTTTCAAGGCTTAATTTACTTCCATTGCTGCAGAACAGCTGCAGTTGCGAATGCATTACTTGTTCCCTGAAAACGGCCCTTTTAACAACTCTGAAATTTACATTATTTTTCAGTTTTTGGTAACCTAAATTTTTTTTTAAACCTATGTCAGTTTATTGCTTAGCTTTGTACCATTTCAGGTTATTCACTGGACTTGAACTGCTTAAATTTCGGTAAAAAACTGGAAACATGGGGGTGTTCTAATACTTTTGACCGGTGGTGTGTATATATATATATATATATATATATATATATATATATATATATATATATATATATATATATATATATATATATATATATATATATATATATATATATATATATATATATATATAAAGATATTGTTGCGAATTCGCGCCCGCTGGCGTGCGATCGGCCGCTCGACTCGAATGGCGGCCGCCTCGCCCACCGGAACGGACAATTCCGTCGTGACCCTCTTGGAACAGCGCCGGGAGCCAGTCACGGGTGGGGTTTTAACCCCACCACGACCGTGCCAATTGCCCACCCGCGCAATCGTATCTCGCCGCAGGCCGACTCCTTACATGAACAGCTTAAGCTGTCCGTTCCGTGCTATCGGGATAACCGAGTGGTGTTATCGTCGGCCTCGATGGTTCCGATTAATTATCGGGCGTTTTAAGCCCACTACGTGAAGCAGGATGGAGAGTCAATAAAGAAAAGACGGAGCGAAACGGGAAAACAGTTCACACAATGCACATTTATTACGCAACACATGGAAAGCACACATATACAGCCAAACAGTCAGAATGCACCTATATCAGGTAAACAAAAGAAACAACGACACAGAGTTACAACCGAATATGCGTACACACGGGAACACTTACACAGTTCTACTTTACAAGGCGCCACACACATTTACTCAAAAGCAAAGGAAAGAAGCCACCCTCATAGACAAGGGGGCAGACGGGCCTGTAGGCCAATATGTGCGTGGGACCTGAAGGAGCGGCCAGGTCCGCGAGACCGGGTGGGTCCTACCGCGTCCTCGTGGCGCGTTGGCCGACGAGCCGCAGACGTGGCCACGTGGCTGTGCCCTGACTCCGTGCTCCTTTGCGGGTTTCGTTGGCACGACGTTTGGAGTGGGGGGGGGGAACGGGGCCCCCTTGTTGCACTATCTCAGCGCGGGGGAAAAGGCGGAATTGTTGATGCTCTGGGGGAGGGAGAATGGCTGGCTGGCTTGGGGTCCCGCGACGAGCGATCTCCCGCCGCGACCTCGTCGCCGACCTTCTCGCCTCGGACCCGAGCTCCTTGGCCTCTTGCCACAACTCTCCTCAGCCGACTGCAGAACCCAACTCGACGCCTTCGCCTCTCGACTCCACTCTCTGCCACACTCCGCCACTGCCACACTCTGCTCTTCCAAACTGACTCTGCCAAAACTCTGCTCCCAAAACTGACTCTGCCAAAACTCTGCCACGATTCGCTTTGCACTCGGCGCTTTATAGGCCGGCAGAAGAACCCATATGCAAATTTCCGGATCAGGATGAGCTCGGGGGCGGAACCACGCTCGCCCATTGGACGGAGGAAAAGTGGGCGTGAACCTCCCGTGATCCTAGAATTTGCATATTTCGATTTCACACGGACGTGCCTGGAGGCAGGGCCAAGCCACTCCGTGCTTGCTGATTGGACAGATCAGAAGTGGGCGTGTAGCATTCTTGATCCGAATTTTCCCTCGGAAAGGCCGCTATTTGCACTCGCGGCTCGGTGCGTATCGCTTGAACGAGCCCAAGACTGCCCGATGCTCAGTGTTCACAGGTGATGCCGGAATGGCCGTAGAAGGAGAGAGGTGAGGGTGGTGGAGGGTTTATTGGTGGTGGTTTGATGGTTATGGCGGTTGATTCAAAATAAAGATAGAACAGAAAAACGCCTAACTCAAAGTTTCGCAGCCCGAATGAATCACATAAATTCCCTCTAAACAACGGGTTTGGGGCTAACTACACATGTACTTAGAGTTATCTCAGCTACGGGACCTGAATGGTGGTTTGCGAATTTCCACAGCCGTAACAATATATATATATATATATATATATATATATATATATATATATATATATATATATATATATATATATATACATATACATATATATATACATATACATATACATATACATATATATATATATATATACATATACATATACACATATACATATACATATATATATATATATATATATATATATATATATATATATATATATATATATACATATACATATACATATATATATATATATATATATATATATATATATATATATATATATGTATATATATACATATACATATACATATATATATATATACATATATATATACATATACATATACATATATACATATATACATATATATATATGTATGTATGGCTGCCGAACCACATGACTGATGATATCATAAGTTTTTTTGTATTAACCAATTTAGCCCTTGATGACCCTCAAAAAATTTCATACTGCTCAGATTTAGCATTCTACATGCAATTATGACGTCTTAATGAAAACACCTCTGACATCATAAAACATCACACTTATTCCCCATGGAGAGTACTTGACAGGTGCCAAGTTTCGATTTTTCCGAAGCAGTTTTGGAGATACAGAGGTCTCATGTTTCTTTTTTAGAACATGGCTGCCACACCACATGAGCTATGATGTCATAATTATCAATAAACATTCTACACGAGTAGTCGCACCCGCGGTGAAAATTTTGTATCAATCTGACATGTGATTCCAGAGAAAAGGGAATAACAAAATGCAGACACACACGTTCATATGCACGTATGGGACCGATCGCTCAACCCTGCTCTTCGTTTCACGAGCACAGGCTAATAATGGGGTGATGATGTTGATGATGTTGAAGAATTTGAGGGGGTTATTGTGTTGACGGCCCATGTTACTTCGGTAAATAAATGTGGAAAATAGTTTGCCAACCCGCAATTATTGGAGCACGTTGACCGCAATCTCCAAACATTGCCTCAATAAATTAATCGTGCTAGAGCAAAAACCGTAAAGGGGAAACCCACTAATGGCAAGGACGCCCGTATAAGTACATTTTCACATTTTATTTTTTAAATGAAACTGTGTTAGTACTTCTTCATGAAAATGAAAATACATTTTCAGATGAGTTTAAATACTTTATTAAATGCCACACTTGCTGTCAAAGATGTTTATGAAAGATGAAAGACTTATTGACAATAATGACAGCTGATGCATATTTTACTTCTTCTCGTGGAAGTCTGATTGAATGCCATCTACGGGTGACAATTAATTCATGAACACATTTGTTTTGTTGATAATTTGTTTATTTGAACAGTATAACTTGGGGATTCCAAAAATTTCAAGCAAAATAGCATGGAAATATTGGTGACATTCACACTTCTTCATTTCTTGAAATGACTGATGTCAGGTAACTTCTGTTGGAACGTATGCATTCACTGCAGCGGAAAGAAGTTTTGCATTAAGTGTTGAAGTGTTTTAGAAGAAATGCGACATTTTTCATTGCAGATTGTCTGTTGCTTTCAACTGCTGTGACACTTGCATTTTGTGGGGATATTGACTAAGAACCTTCTTCACAATTGCACGCATCGTTTCCCTGTTAATGCCTAGCTCTTGAGATTTCCTTCTTGCCGACTTCGTTGGGCTCTGTTGGATTGCTTCTCTCACTCTTTCAATGGTTTCTTCAGTTCTTACTGAATTCCTTCGCCCTGACCGTTTTGCATCTGCTACACTTTAACAAAGCACAATATTGAATTCTGTGTGGGACGTGTTCGCAAACCAAACTCAGCCCGAAACTGTATTTGAGCAATTGTAATTGAGTAGTCATTGGCACAATAAAGCTCCACAATAATAAATAAATACATGTATATAAATAATAATAATAAATAAAATATATAATAAATAAATAATAACAAATAAAAATAAATCCACAAAATAAAGCTGTGTTCCATGCCACATTTGTTCATTTTTAGTTTTGATTGGGTTCAATCTTCCAAAGCTTAGTCCTTCACATCACCTGAAAAAAAACAAAACCAGATATTTATTATAAAGGGTTGTTCATGATTAAAATGTGTTTATGAATTAATTGTCACCCTGTACATGGATGATAATACGGAAGACAAGGACATTAGTAAATGTAAATGCATCAGGAGATGAATAATAGAGGTTCACATTCGTCTCTTTGTTGAATGGTAAAAGGTTTTTGAATATGAAATGTGATGTGACAAATAATAAACAACATTGAAATAAATGCTATGTAACTATATAAATATTTTCAAGTGTTTGTTTGTGTGTTTCTATGTTATTCTTTCACGGCCGAACCATAGCACATAGAGGCCCCAAATCTTTGGGTGTAGGAACTTCAGGATCTGGGCAAGGGGTCAGGCAGTGCTGTCTCTGGCCCACAGACAAAGGTAACCACCACGAGGCCAATAACTCCATATCTTTTCAATGTCCAACACGTCCAAAAACCACTGATGGAAAAAGCTTACACAGCCCCCCACCCTATCTTGGGTAGCACCGGGTAACCCCTACTGTTAATGAATATGACTTCATCCTTATTGATGAAGCTGATAAGTCAGAAACAGCACTGTCCTGGGGAGGTGTTGGCATATACATCTGAAAAACCATGTCATGATTGTACCCTACCCTTTTTGGGAGGTGGTCCATGGTGTAGCCTTGTTGAGATCTTCATACAAACTGTATTGGGCTGAAAGGATGGCCTAGAGGTATGCACACTCATGTCTGAGCTGTCTAGCCTGGGTTTAAAATCTAACCCAGCCATAAACTGCCATCCTGGTGATTCACAGGCAGGGTGATTCATTAATGTGTGTTCCGTCACTTGGATAGATATTAAATAGTAAACCTGTTTGCCAGCATTTGTTAGTGGATGTTAAAGATCCCATGGTGTCCTTTGTGAAGAGTAGGCGAGCTATATCTGGCACACAAACCAATTTGCAAATTCCTGCCCTGACCTACAGAGGACACCTACATCAGTGGCACAGCTTTGCCCCCTGGCCAATGATGCTACCCTGCAGTCTTGTGCTGCACACAAACTAACAATCTGTATGCACATACTTTCTGTGTCAATGATATTGCAGTAAGGGCCATGTAGCTTTCTAGAACTGATGACTTTCTTTTTCAGAAAGGTAGTCAATGTTATTGCTGAAAGAGTTATAGCTTTGCAGTGCAAAGGGAATCACCTGCAACATCACTTCTTATAGCCTTCAATGTATTTATAGGGGTTCCACTATCGTAGTCTCCGACCTCAATAGCTCTCTGTCCCCATTCAATTTCTCCTTCACATTACATTCCTCCATCTTTTCCTTAATCGTGAATAACCATCCATAGCACAGAATAATTGATAACTGGCCAAAAAAAGTTTCCAGAACTTTGCTTTTTCATCCAGTGTTCTGCTCCAGCCATTGATGCATCCAGTGATATCAATGTATTTTGCAGGGGTGATTTTGGGCCTGTTTTCAAGGTGGTGCAGCACACAACTGGCCAAGCAGCTGAAGCAAAGTTCAAGCAGCTTCCACGCTTTGTGCGTCGGCAAGAGGCCTTGCGAGAGATTGAGATGCTGTTTCTCTTTACTCCTCACCCAAACTTGCTGCTTCTTCATGATGCCTTCCAAATGTTGGATTCCAAAGAGATTGTCCTCATCACTGAACCGTGAGTCCTCCAGAATTTCAAGTGTATTTATTTTACACTTAATTATTTATGCCAGAGACAAGTGATTCACGTGTAAAAAAATTTCCCCCGACAACAAAGAAATGTTGCATTACGATGACACCACTATCAATGTACTGGACGATTATATCTCCCTTTAACCAGCATCAATATATCTCACCCTACAACTGCTTTTACTATTAAAATTAATGTTGACATATTGCAGGCTTATAGGTGAAATTGATGCAAGACATTACCATTGACTATGACCCAAAATGGGAAGAATTTTCATGATGATCACCTAAATATTCGCAAGGTCGATTAACCAGTCCTGAGGCATCCTCAAATGCAGCAGAAGCAGTACCTAGCGATGTACCTTCGATGCTGTGTAAATATTTATCATTCGCAAAGATGGACATTGGACAATAATGTCGGAAATAATTGTTTGTATGATACAAGTCACTGCTCACCTCCACTCATTTGTTCCCCCACCTGTGGAACCAACTTCAACATCCTCTTCAATCTCATTCTTTCCTCCAGGTCTTCAAGACAGCTGTTCACCAACATCTCAGATCATCCCCTCATCAGAAACCATGATCGTTCCTCCAGATGTTAAACTACTCCTAACACCCCGATCACCAAGTCCGCCTCCCTTCCAAATTTCCAGTTTTTCCTTCCTGAGAGTTTGCTTCTGTATCCACAGTGCCCACCCCTTGTTTACTCCCCAACCCCTCATTTTTCCACACACCCATAGTTTGTCCAAGTCTCTCTCTATTTTGTCCTTCAACCATGCAGTCAGTGTTTTCCCCTTTTTCCCCCACTGTTCCCTTTGTGCTATTGCTTCCTGATCCGTTATGTGTTCTAGCTCTTCCACGAGCCATATTTTTGTTTACAGAGTCAAGGATCGTGAAAGAGCTCGAACAGAGAACGGATCAGGACGCAACATAACAAAAGGAACAGTAGGAAGAGAAGGGGGAAATGCCAACAGCAGGGCCGAGGAAGAAAATAGATGGAGACAGACAAACAAGGGATGCAGGTAATGATACGAGGTAGGGGAGAATGTAAGGGGTGGAGAAGATGGATACTAAAGGGGGGAAAAGGTGTAATGGGGAGTGGGTGGAAAAGGTGTTTGACGGGGGTGGAAAAGATCATGGTTTTATCTTGGGGATGATCTGAGATGGTGGTGAACCGCCGTCTTGAAAACTTGGAGGGAAAAATGATTTGAAGAGGATGTGAAAGTTGGTTCCACAGGCAAGAAAAAAATAAAGAATGAATGATTGAAGGTGAGCAGCCTTGACTCTATGTACAAAAAAAATTAATTGCTAGGTAACAAGACTAACCTCAGCACAAATGAAGACACAACCCCAAGGTTAACTCCATTAATGTAGCCTGGTGTTGGCTTAGCAGTTATGGTGGTGGCTTGGGATCCTAGGGTCCTGAGTTTGAGCTCCGTTTGCCACTGAATTAACAGCAGGGGGTTGACTCAGCCTGTCATCCTTCCGAGGTCGGTGAAATGAGCACCAGTATACTGGTAATAGGGGCACTGCATCAGCAGCATAGCCGCGCCCCTAACCAATGATGCAAGCAGCAGCCAAAAAGGCAGCGCACGATCACAAAATAAACGTCCCTCATTACATATAGCTGCAGTTCAGTATACAAGAACAGGATAGTGATGAGAGTACAATGTGAGGTATTACCGAAAGCAAGATGAATGTAAAATGAAATATAGACTAGTACCTGAATGTTTACTCCAGCACCAACTAAGAAGGCAAACCTCAGCACAAATTTGAGAACTTCACATTTTCAATGCCTGCTTATTATTGATTGTCACCACTGTCACCAGTGCACTCACTTCACACATTATCATTTACCAATGGTTTGAAAGAAGAATTATTTGACAATACAGCACATACACTGAATGCAATGCAGAACAACACTGCATAAGAGACAGAATGCTGAGGTTTACCTTCCGTTCCTTCCCACACCCATTGCTTGTCCAAGTCTCCCTCTATCTTGGCGTTTTCTTTTTCTTTCTCTTTCTCTTTCTCTTTCTCTTTCTCTTTCTCTCTCTCTTTCTCTCTCTCTTTCTCTCTCTCTTTCTCTCTCTCTTTCTCTCTCTCTTTCTCTCTCTCTTTCTCTCTCTCTCTCTCTCTCTCTCTCTCTCTCTCTCTCTCTCTCTCTCTCTCTCTCTCTCTCTCTCTCTCTCTCTCTCTTTCTTTCTCTCCTGTTCCTTTTGCATCCCGTTACATCCTGATTTTAGTGCACGAGCTCTTCCACGAGCCTCGATTTTGTACATATAAAAAAAATGCAGTTCTATAAAACTTCATCCTGTAGGTGACACGAGAGCTCGATTGAGCCCCAAAAAACGTTCACACTCAAATTGACAAGTTCCCATCCACTTAGCAATTATTTGTTTACAAATAGGTGATTGAAGCAGGATCTGTTAAGTTTTGATGGTCTTCCTTTAAGACTTTATAACTCTCTAACTTAAGACTCAAAGCTGTCAGTTGCCAAAGATAAGTGTATCTCATGAAGAAAAAAATTGAGATTGTTCAGGAAAATCAAGACAAACAGAATGCAGGTAGAATGGGGGCAGGTGTGATGCTCTGGATGACAGGTAAAGATTGTGACTTAGAATCTTCTGCTTCATAACCATGGTTTTAACTTGCTCATGTAGAGGTACATATTATAGACAGAAAGCTGATTGCATTGTTGGGTATATGCTAAAGTGAAAGAGTGTAATGTTAAGTATGATGAGCATTGTGGTCTGATAGATTACAGGGCTGTTCACTCTTTGAGTGGCTGGTGAGTAGCAGAGGACGTGTTACCGAACGTATATGTGCTGGTTACTTGAGAAAGCTCTGCAGTGCCCTGAACCACCTCCATGCTGCCTCAATAATGCATCTGGATCTCAAGGTAAGCCTGAACACCACAAATAATTTGGATGGTCGACTATGAATTTATTTGCTGTTGAAAATTAGGCAAATGTGGTGTTTCCTCTGAGGGATAATCCAAGTAGAATTCCTTGGCATTGTCCTCATCAAAGAAAACAACTGACACTATCACAGAAGTTCTGGTGTTTTCTCACTGACTTGTAATGAGAAGATAATCCTTTCTTTCATGGTGTACTACATGTTCTCACTCATAGCATATAAACTAATAGCACATCAATGATATAACCCAAGGCATGAAAAGCAGCACAGTTTAACATCCACAAGGATTGTTTGCAAAGCGATGTCACCTCTTTTCAAAACACAGGAGAACAGGAACAGCTTAAAACTTACATCATGAGAGATAATGCATGTTTTTATAATAGTACTCAACTCAAACCATATTTCAAAGTTGGCCTCCAAAAGCCAGTTGCCAACTGGCATCCTCCATCATCCAAAGTCCTTTCTTGGTACACCTAAACTACTATCCACATTCAAGATCTTCATAAGCAGCTTGATGGAGTACTGCTCTCCCCTCTGGGCTGGCTCCTCTGCCTCACACCTTGCTCAGCTTGACGCCATGGAAACGAAGACCTTTAAGACTATTTGAATCTCCCATGATGAAGAGTCTATGGGCCTATCACTTTCCCATCACCAACAGGTCTATGGTCTCTCTGTCTTCTACCACCACCTTTCTAGTCTTGCACCCTCTGATCTTCCCTTGCATTGCCCCTCTCCCCTCCCCCCCAGGTTTCTGCAGGGCACATGTGGTCAACCCCCTTCTATTGAAACTCTCAAAATCCAGGATCACTGCTCACCTCAACTGATTTGTTCCTCTTCCCCCACCCCCCCACCTGTGGAATAAACTTCCACATTCTCTTCAATCTCATTCTTCCCTCCAGGTCTTCAAGACAGCTGTTCACCACCATCTCAGATTGTCTGCAATCCAAAACCATGATTTTTTTCCCCCTCATTAACTCCCTCTCTGCCCCCCAACCCCAAGCCCACCTCCTTCCAAATTACCAGTTTTTCCTTCCTGAGAGTTTGCTTCTGTATCCATCTTGTCCACCCCGTATATCCCACCTACCCTGGCCTCATCCCTCCCCACACCCCAAATTTGTTTGTCTCCCTCTATTTTATCCTTAAACCCTGCTGTTGGTGTTTCCCTCCCTTTCTACTGTTCCTTTTGTCCTGCTGTCTTGATCCGTTCAGTGTTCTCAATATTCCATGAGCCTTGGCTTTGTATACAAAACGAAAATAAACCCTCTTTGATCCCAAGTCATATATTTTTTTTATGTTCATTTTGGCACATAATCATTTCATATAAAAATTCCCCTGTAGTTCCCTTCAAGGTGAGGAAAAGGTAAATTTGGCTTGGATGCTATTCTGGTAAATACTATGTTTATTACACAGATGACTCTTTTAATAAAAGGTAATTCATTGTCAAAACGAATATGATGTAGTTTGGAAGAGCAAAGCAATTTCCTTCTTGTGACTCACAGCTAAAAGATGAGCCTGGTGTTGGCTTTACAGTTAAGGTGGCTGCCTTAAGATCTCCGCGTCTTGAGTTTGAGCCCCTGCCGTGGCGTTAAATAACATCAGGTTGGTTGACTCAGCCTGCCATCCTTCCGAGGTCGGCAAAATGAGTACCAGCTTATTGGAAACAGGGGGCACTGCATCAGTGGCACAGCTGTGCTCCCAGTAATGATGCAACCAGCAGCCACAGGCTGCATTCAAAATATGTGTTAAAGCTCAACGATGGATGGTTACACAAAGCTGTGTGGTTGATTGTATCTGTTCACTATATCAGCTTCTTAAAAATACAACAGGCCGCTGTTTTACATTATTTCTGGGTCACAGCTTTGCCACCCTTTACAGAATATTGCTGGAATTCAAAATTTGGCTGGAGTACCAGCACACAATGACCTATTCTTTTCAGAAGATATCATGGGATCTTTAATGTAGACAAGTCTACAGGTGAGCAGTTGGGACAAAGTTTCATGTTACACATGCACCTACCCCCAACATCCCCAACCCCTCCACACCTCCATCCATGAAGGATGGTATCCTCTTTTATGGAATGACCTGCATGCAAAATACCTGGATGACAGTTTATAGTCGCGTTGTGGATTGAAACCAAGCTAAACAGCTCAATGGAGAAAATTATACCTCCTACATGGCAGCCACAATGTCAGTATCATGGGTGGAATCAATGGAAGGTGGAAATCAACAAAATGTTGATTAAAGTATGCTAACCACAGTGGGAAGCAAGACGCTGAAGTTTCCAGTGTTAACTCTTCATCAGAGCATCGCAACAACAAGAATTGATGCAAACTTGCATGCACAAACGAACCTCAGTGTTCTCCAGCCTCCTAGCCTTCTCCATACTTGTAAAAACAATATATTCTCTTTCAATGCTGTAAATGATTCTCCAACCAATCCTTCCGTGTCTTCTTCTTCCATTCCTCTTTTTTCTTGACAAGATCAAGGCGAACATGATGAGAGCGAGACTCAAGCCTCCCATGTGACTTTAAACCTTTCTCCATTCTCACTTTAAACTACCTTCACAATAGGGTTACCCTGAGGAGTTTCTTTTCCAGCACTGTAATACATGAGATCTATGTGTGAGGCTGGTTTCATTAATCTGCACGGAACCCAATTTTTTTTTAGTCCTTTCTCTTTTCTTAGTTTATCTTGACTGCAGTTAAGGTCAACTGGACTAGCCCATTGTATGACATCCTGTAAGATGTCTGGTGTGGTATACAGATACCTGCCCAGGAGTAATTATATATGTATCATATATTGTGAGTTTGAGAAGTTACAACTGGACCAAATTATTGGTCCAAGGAAGATAAACCAGTAGTTTAATAAATGCATCCAACACAATAATTGTTCTTCGTTCAAACCAAAACAATTGTTTATTATTAGTTCTAAGAAATGAAACACTACATATCTATACAAAAGCAGTTAAGGAAGATAAACTGAAATTTTAAATGTGCTCCAGCTCTTCCTTAATACTGAGTTCACAAAGAAAGATGATGATCAATCATGGCATGTCTGCACACGCAAGGAAGTATGAAGTCAAAGATTAAATCATCAAATATCTGTATTATTGCTAGAATACGTGACTTTCAAAATGATGTATGAATGCTAAATTAGGTATTTTGTGCATGTGCTGTGTGTTTACACTGACTCAGTTCTGCTTACAAAGCAATTTTAACCTGTCGGTGCTTGCGCGAAATCTGGATCAAGTCGAATTTTACACATAACTTTCAGCATTAGATGGCAGAGTGGTAATTTCAAGATGGTGAACCATAATTGTGTTCCTGAAGGAAAATCGGACTCATGAGAATTTTGGAAAATCGGACCCACCACCTCTCCTCCCAGGAGTCTGGTTCGCACCATTAGCTGTTTATACAATTAGCTCCCGGTGACAGTGGATATAACACACATAGACACGCACACAAACTGACTCTTCTCCTTTCGCCAATGGATGCAAAAATGTAGTATAAAATTCCTCTTGTGGCCCAGGAACCCAACAAACTAAATATATATATATATATATATATATATATATATATATATATATATATATATATATATATATATATATATATATATATATATATATATATGACACTCACAGCCCAAAAAACCACCACTCCCACCACCTCCCCACCTTCTCCCAAACATGAGTATTAGTAAATATCTTAATTTAAAACCTACCCTGTGCGTTGACAAGCCCCAGATATGACCTCTCCATCTGTGTTAAGAAGCACGACGGTTTGGTTAGAATGCATCATCTTCGGCCTTTCATGTGACTACATCGCCGGGAGTTTTTGCAACATGGACTGTAAAATATAAACTCATTGGACGAGTTGATCAGGAAGTTCTCCAAATGTTTCATTGTGCAGAGCACACCCTTTTCTCGCAAGTAAGCTTACAAGTACTTACAGCTTCTTTAAAAGTTTTTTTTTAGCCATTTCATTCTGCAATCCTTATCTGGGAGGCATGAAAGATGCCCCAGGCCAACCCTATTTACTTCATTACTTGTAGCTTCTGCGCATCATGCCGAGCAATCTTGGTGGAAATACATCATTTTTAAAGACCCGCATTAGTCAGTGAAATCTCAAGTATTTTAGTCATAGCTTTTCAACATCATTGCCTAAACTACTCAATGAATTTTACTGTTCATACTTGATTATTTCATGTTTGAGTTTTCATTATTGTAAAAGGATCATTGGGCATCATGAGTATTTATAATTGCAATATCAATATGAGATGGTCCTTGCTTTTGTCATTCTGTAAAAAACGATTCCATTTTAACTACCATTCATAGAATCACCTGGGAGAACATAAATATGATGAAAGATCATTATTTTGCTTGACATCATAGTGGATTAGCTTCTGTAAGATTGATTCTTGGATATACCTCAATGTGTCATACGTATTTAAATGCAGATCTTTATACTTAAATCATAATGGAAGGATCATGCTTAAAGCATAAAAATGAAGAGGCAATAAAAAATTTCAGCATCAGAAATATATTTGATCCATCTCTAAATTTTTATATTGGAAGGACTTTTTAAATGGAAGATGCTTTTATTGCATCATAAACATCTTTAAATTCCACTTAAATCTGTTATTTAGGATATGGAAAAATATACAAATTAACAAATGAAAATGTCAAGCAGAGACAATTATGTACAGTGGTGGCCTGATGGTGATGATATTAGACTGGTACCCCAGAACTCGGGGGTTCATATACAGCTAAACATACCATTTGAAGGCTTTGGATTTCACCCTCCTGGGAACTTCAGGAGAATTACCATGCAAGTTTCAAATGGTTTATTACTAACGCTTGGAGCGTTAAACTACCTGCCTCACTCATTTTAATTATTGCTGTTTCTTTATTTCTCTCTTTCTTTATCTATCTGTCTAAGGAGAAGTGAATTCTTGCCAAAAGTTTTCTGTAAGGCTCACTTGGCTGCACCTGGATGTGTTTGAGGGTTGTGGAGTAGCAGCTGAAACCCGAATCCTATCCAGGTTCCTCCTGATGACTCCATATTTGCTCTTTGCTTATTCAGGTTCCTTCTGACTGCAATGCAGTATTTGGTCTTCCGTTTGCTTAGTCTGGCTTACATGTGTGTGAAAATGCATTTGCTCATACCAGCACAAACTAGCGGTTTGTGTTGGCAGCACAACAGAATAAAAACAAAGGATAAAATGATTAGCATTATCCACCATGAAGGATCACAAGGTGCTGTTTTGGGCTTTACCCTATTTTTGGGGGTACTGTTTTGGGCTTTACCTTTCCTTATTTTTGGTTCTGTTTTGGGCTTTTCCTTTACCTTTTCTTTATTTTATCGTTTTAGCCTTTACGCTCCATCAGAGGCTCTTTGCTCCGGAGAAGGGTAAATCCCAAAACGTCTGCATCTTATGATCTTTTATGAAAGATAAATCTAACCATTTTCTTATTGCTTTTACACCAGGCCAAATATATTGATTACTCTTAATGCCTTCAGGGCAACTTGAGATTGGCTATCAAGAAGTGTTACTCAAATTCCTCCGATTTAATTAATAAAGAATCAACCAGACTCGGTGGTGTAATTACTTCTGCCACCAAAGGTGGACGGAGGTTGTATTTTCATCCCTGTCTGTGAGCAGGATATCTCACAAAGTTGTGGATAGATTCATACAAAATTTCGTGGACAGGTTGGGTGTATGACAAGGACGAAATGATTAGATTTTCGCGAAGATCCGAAATCGGATCTGGATACGAGATTAAAAAAAAATTATCTATGTGATCCTTCAGCATTGAGAGATGGGACCAAAAACAATACGTAGCATGATATTTCAAAAAGTTGTGGACGAGTTATGAAAAAACTTGGTGGATGAGTTGGGTAGGTGATGAGACCAAGCCGATCCAATTTTGATTCAGGTCCGGATCCAGGTCTGGCCTATCAGTGGGATACAAAACGTAAAATGTTCAGCCTGGCAGAGGTTAGTGCTCGACCAAGTGCCGTTCTAGTTGTTAAGAGCGTCCGCTCTAAATCTGAGAGTTCGGCGGTTCAAACCCAGCTGAGTCGTATCGGTCTAAAAATAAAATGGGACATGCTGCTTCCTTGCTTCATCGAGCCCCGGACAGCTTCAAGACATTTGTAGTAATATTCCCAGGGATGTTTTTTTAAGATCTCTGTAAGGTTCTCTTTTTATCATTCCCATTTCTCCAATCATCACTGGTACAATTTTGGATCTCTTCAGCTTCCAGGATCTTTTCACTTCATTTTTGAGATCTTGCTATTCGGTCATTTTCTTGATTTCTGCATCATTTAGGCCCAAATCGCTGGGTACTGACACCTCAATTAGCAATGCCTTCTTTTCTTTTTTGTACCACATTACTTTATCTGGTCGCAATGCTTTGTTTTCTATGTTCATGCTCGATGGAATTATTAGGTCATACGTGAACATTACTTCCTGGTTTTTAGTGATTGCTTTTGGTTCATGTTTCCATGAGTTTTCTGCAACTGGGATATTGAGACTTTTGCAGATGTGCCAATGGATTACTCTACATACCTCGTTATGCCTTTGGATGTAGTGCTGTTCTGACATGTATTTTTACATCCTGATAGGAGGTGGCTCGTACTTTCTGTTTTTACCTTGTAGAACCTACACTACTCCGATTGACTCAGTCGCACCATTTTCTGAAAGCCATTGGTGTCATGTACTTGGTCTTGGGCATTTATAATGATTCTTTCTCCATCTCAGTTGAGCTGACCTCTTCTCAGCCATTCCAAAGAGCCTTCCTTGTCTATTCCCAATCTGTCCAACTCTTTTTTTTTCTTTTTTTTATACCTTCCTGCTCTTTTGTCGTTTTCACAGTTGGCGGTGTATATCTGTTGATATTTTGTTTTATATTTTTATTTTGTCTTTTTTTGCAATTCTTGGGGCTGTATTAGTTGTGGCTGTTGTACTTTTCTCCTATTCAGCAAATCCTACAGTTGTCATTCTGTGCACTTGGTAGAGCTCCATCAGGCCGCTACTGCCTTCTCGTCTCGGTTGGTACATTCTCAGGATGCATTGATTTTTGTGGAACATTTTGTGGATAGTGAAGAGTTTCCTTGTTTTGATATCCAGTATATTGATTTCTGCTTGTGGTCAGTTTATTATTCCATAGCTGTACTAGAATACTAGTATTGCGAGTTGGTTTATGGCTTTGATTTTGTTCCTTGGAGAAGGATATGTTTTCAGGATCAGCCTCGTTCTACGCAGGTATTCTTTGGAAATTGCTTTGTGCATTTATTTGTGATATTTGATTGCCCTCTTCTACTCCTAGGTATTTATATGATGCTTCGTTGTCGAGCTCCTGTATTGTTGTATTTGTGTCAATTTTTACATTGTCTGTTTTTGTTGGTCTACCTTGTATGAATGTGCACTTGGCACACTTATCAAGGCCAAATTCCATTTGAATGTCATCAGAGTACTGTTTCACTAATTTGAGTTGTTCTGCCAATTTCTCTTCGTTTGGTGCAAAAAGTTTTAAATCATCCATGTAAAGAAGATGTGTCATCTTTCTTGTTTCTATGGAAGTTCGCTTATTTGTCAGGATATATCCATGTACTTGCTCATTAATGAGGTTGCTCAGTGGATCCAGGGTCAGGCAAAACAGAAAGGGCGAAAGGCTGTCTCCCTGGAATATCTCTCGACGTATCTTCACCCCATGGTATTTCAATCTGTCCTTCTGAGTGCTGTCATATCAACGTGGTATTCCAAAGCTCCATTGCTTTCTCTATCAGTTTGATTATTTGGGGGTTGATCTTGTACAATTGAATGCATTTTATCATCAATAAATGTGGGACACTATCAAAAGCTTTCTTGTTGTCTATCCATGCTGTGGATAATTTGGTTCTTCTTGTATTGCAATTTTCGAGTATGGCCTTGTTTAGTCATAGGTGGTCTACTGTTCCATAGCATCCTCTCTTGCATCCCTTCTGTTCTGCCGTTAGGCCTCCTAGTGTTACGTGACGGAATATCATTTCTGTGAGGATTCCCATCAGAAGTTTGTACATTGTTGGTAGAGAGGATATGGGTCTATACTTGTGAGGTAGTTGGGTGTCTTCAGATTTTGGAATGAAGAAGGTGTTACCTTCTGTGAGCCACTCATCCAAGGTCTCCTTCCCTTGCATACGTTCATTGAATGCTCAACATAGTGATTGTGTGGAGAATCCAGTTGCTTTAGCTGGAAGTTTGGAATTCTATCCGGGTCTGGGCTTTTAGAGTTTGACATTTTTGGTAGTTTTTATATTCCCCCCCCCCCTTCATTAAGTGTCACTGCAGGCATTTCCTAAAGATGTTTTTTTTTCTCCAAGTTTTGGATTCATTCCTCCTCTTTGCTGTGTTAGTTTGGGTATTCATAGATTCCTTTCAGGAAATTTTCAAGTTTATCTTTCTTGGGGGGATTTGATACGTTTTGCTTTTGTTTCCCGAGTTTGCGGTAGAATCTTTTTGGGTTATCTTCAAACATGCGGTTTTGTTTTCTCTCATTGTTAACTTCGTCATTGTTTTTTTGTTGTTGTTTTTATCTTTATGGCGGTCATTTAGATTTTGAGTTTGCTTTCAGAAACCATTATCTCTACGTCTTTATTTCTAATTTTGTATTTGTTTTTTGGATTCTGCTCATTAGCTTTAAGCTTCGATTTCCCCATATAGTTTGCAGTATTTGTCTTGTTTATTTTCCCAGTTGCTCCCTTTGTGTCTCTTGTCTGTTTCCATGGTGGTGTCTGGTCTCTGTCTGTATGGGCTGATTTGCTCTTCTTGTGATGTTGTTTTCCCATTACTTTTTCTTGTATGAGCAGTGCTGCTGCAAAGCTCATGGTGTTGAGTGTCAGCTCCATTATGAGCCTTAGACATGGTATAATTTTTTTTTTTTTTTAATGACTGGCAGATCATAATATTTCTTGATAAATTAGCATTATGGAATGGTAATTAGGGATTATCTGCCACAGTAAATGACGAAAATAATTCGCATTTCGAGAGGTGAGGAGGTGGAAGTGATGAATATGAGAAAAGAAAAAAAGGATTTCTCTACAAACAACACAACAATACTATTTAGGTGGAACTTTGAAGGTCCCTAATACAAAACTGATGGGGATTTATTGTAGATTGGTGTGGACATGATGATGTGTATTGTAAATGTTACATTCATAGGTTTCAACTGTTTTAATGCTGTTGTCTTTTTCTTATCATCATTAATGTCTGATAAACATGAGGAACAACTGAAGCGAAAAACTCTGACTCCTCATATGGGCCAGAGCTCTTTCCCGGCCTCTGGCGTGAACAGCCGGAGAGCCTGCAGTTGGCGTGCGGTGATGAGCTGAAACTGACGGGGTTTGCGGTGGCACGGCGTTGTGGTGAGGAGCCTTCTTTGCTTCGTGGTGATGCTGAATTTAGTGCCCCAGAGCAGCTTGGCACAGAAGCTGCAACCATCAACACAGATATGTGGCCAGTGGGTCTGCTGGCAATCGTTGTGTACGTATATATTTTCATTAAAATGTAGTATTTATTTGGGTATTATCTTTTATATATGCTGTTTTTGGTAGAAATGTTTTTCATATTGTTGTTTCCATTCTCTTCTGTCTTATTTTTATTTTGGCTTCTCTCATTTTTACTTGGGGTCATCACAATGCTGATGGACCTATCCATCCATTCATCAGGACCAACTCCGTGCAGAACGTTGGTGCTGCCTTAGCAATTTCCTTGGTTATTGGGCATAATCCTGGACAGGTTGCCACTCCGACACAGGATACTAGAGTGTACGAGGTGCAGTGGAACACGAGAAGCAAGCGTGCCAGCATCAACTCTGCTTTATTGCGCGTCCGGAAGTACATTCCTGCCACCCCTAGCGGGCGAGACATGATATACGAAAACCCAATCACGTGATACAGCATATTCCTCCCCCCGTAAAATGACAAGTCAAATGATGAAAGGACAATCATAACATGACCACCCGAAACCAATCAGCACTCATAATCCTCCAAGTACCGCGCCGCACCCTGACCCGCCACGGACGGGCAGCGCCGCCAGACAGTCCAGGCTCAGACGCCTCCCGGCTCGGGCGAGGTGACACCCTCGCCGGACTCGCGCCATCCCAAATAACAACCGCCCCCGGCCGACCAGCCTGCCCGACGTCCCCGGGTAGGACAGAATCAGGCGAAGACCCCCTGGGCGTCGGCACATCCGGCCCTGGCGATAAAACGTCTGGCGCCGGCGACATTACAGGTGGGGGTCCCACATCGTTCGGCCCGGAGGGGGGGGGTGTGGGGGGGTGACGCTGGATAGCGATCATGCATCTGGTCCACGTGCCGCTTCCACACTTCCCCACCATCAGTCCGCACCATGCAATTCGCCGGCCCCAGTACCACAGAGACCACAGCCGGCACCCATTTGGAACTGTGGAAATAATCGCGCACCATTACCCGCTGTCCCACATCGAAGCCGCGCAGCCGCGTCGGACGCAACACTGCCCCACTCCCCGACCCTCCAGGTCGCAGCAAATCCAGTCTGGACCACAATGCCCGTCCATAGAGACGAATGGCAGGCGAATCACCCGTGACAGGATGAATTGCGTTCCTGTAATGGAGCAAAAAGACATCGACCACCGTCTGCACAGGTGCAACACCCCCCCCCCCCTGCGCAAAGCCCGTTTCAACATCTTAACAAACGACTCAGCTTGCCCATTCGTCTCAGGATGATACGGTGTGGAGCTTAGATGTCGAATACCATTTTGGCGCATAAAGTCATCAAATACACCCGCGATGAACTGCGGACCGTTATCAGAGACCAGGATCTCCGGTAACCCTTTATTAGCAAAGATCGTCCGCAGTTTCTCTATTGTAATGTTTGCTGATGTATGCTGCATTACTACAACCTCCGGCCATTTAGAGAATGCATCGATCACAATCAAAAACATTTTGCCATTAACCGGCCCCGCAAAATCTACATGGACCCTCTGCCAGGCTCTGTCTGGGGTAGGCCATAGTCCCGAAGCTCGACGCGGGTTATCAGCATCTGTTTGGCACGTGGCGCAACGCTTAACCAACTGCTCAATGTCTTTGTCCAACCCCGGCCACCACAACAGTCTTCACGACGCCAAGGTGACTGACATGCAGTTCTTCCAAACACCGCTGCCTGAACTTCGGTGGAATCACTGTCCTCATTCCCAACATAATGCACCGTTGGACCAACGACAGCTCCGCTGCGCGTGACGTGAAAGGTTGAAATGCCGGTGTCGAAGGTAGATCGCTCCAATTCCCCGTAAAAATCGCCTGGACGACACGGGCGAGCACCGGATCACGAGCCGATTCCACCGCGACCTGTCTGGCCGTGACCGGCCCGCTTTGGACCTGGCCCAGCGCGAACACGTCGACCCGGTCGCCCAGCTCAGACGCAGCTGGACCCTCTGCACACGGCAAGCGTGAGAGCCCGTCGCAGTTAGCATGCTTCTCGGTGCTTCGGAACTGAATATCATAATCGTAAGCACCAAGAAAAAGACACCACCGCTGTATTTGCGTGGCCACTACCACCGGCACCCCGCGTTCGGGTCTCAGGATGAATTGAAGCGGTTTGTGATCTGTCTGCAAAGTGAAATGCCGCCCCAGCAGGTATTGATGAAACCTCCGCACACCCCAGACGAGGCCGAGAGCCTCGCGCTCGATCTGGGCATATTCCCGCTCTGCTGCGGACAGGGTCCGGGATGCAAAACAAACAGGCCGCTCGGAACCATCGTCCATCCTGTGGGAGAGCACTGCCCTGATGACATATGCAGAGCTGTCGCATGCCAATAGGAGCGGACGCGCAGGCTCGTAGTGCACGAGGACCGTATCCTCTGTGAGCAGCCGCTTGACGCGGTCGAACGACGCCTGGTGTGCAGGCCCCCAAGCCCAGCACTCGTCCTTCCTGAGCAACCGTGTTAACGGCGCAAGTTGTGAGCTGAGCCCTCGCACAAACCTTTGATAATACTGGGCCATACCAATGAACGAGCGCAGCTGCATCTTGTCGCGAGGCGGTGGCATGTGTTGAATCGCTTCCACCTTCCGAGGACCTTTCAACAGCCCCTCCGGCGTGATGATGTGCCCGAAGTATTCCAAGCGCTGCTTGAAGAACGCGCACTTGTCCCTGTTCAAGCGCAGGCCGCACGCTTCTAGCTTTGTCAGCACTTGGGCAATGTTCGCAAGGTGCTCGTCCGCCGTTTTCCCCGCAATGAGCACATCGTCCAGGTAGGTCTGAGCGGCCAGGCCAATGCAAACCTGATCCATGGCTTTCTGCCACAAGGCTGGGGCCGAAGCAATCCCAAAACAGAGTCGGGTATATCGATTGAGCCCTTGACACGTGTTGATTGTCAAAAGCTCGCTACTCCCGGGATCCATCGCCAGGTGAAAATATGCATCACGCAGGTCTAGCTTCGTGAAGTATTGACTCCCCGCCAATCGCGCATATATTTCATCGATTGACGGCAGTGGATATTGCTCCACGCTGAGCCCCGGGTTAACCGTGGATTTGAAGTCCCCGCACAATCGGACGTCTCCATTCTGTTTCAGCACCGTGACAACCGGGGTGGCCCAATCTGAGTACGACACCCGTTCGATCACTCCACAGGCCTCTAGCCTATCCAGTTCACCCTTGACCTTGTCCCGCAGGGCATACGGCACCGGACGTGGTTTACAAAAACGAGGTAACCACCCCCTCCTTCAGGAAGAGTTTTGCCTCCATGCCCTTGAGTTTCCCAAGGTCGTCGCAAAACAAACCTTGATGTCTTTGAAGAATCTTCTCCAACTGATCCTCCCACCGGCTCAGCATGGGTTGCACAAGGTGAACTGCGGCCAAGTCTAGCCTGATGTGGGCCAGCCAATCTCGGCCGAGGAGAGAATGTCCCCTCCCCCGCACGACGTACACCCGAAGCGTGGCGACCTGGCCTTGGTACCGCACAGACACGTCTGCCATCCCGACTGGCGTTATCTTCTCGCGGGTGTACGTGAACAGTGTGAGGTTGGACCTGATAAGCTTCAGGCTGTTGAGTCTACGCGCGGTCTGTTCGCCGATGATCGACACAGCCGCTCCCGTATCGACCTGGAACATGATCAGTGTTTTGTTAACTTCGACTTCCACCGTCATCGGGCGCGCCGCCGCCGGGCCAATTGAAAACAGGCCCATCAACGGCCGCCGGTTCCGCCCCGGGTCGCCTCACACATCGCCATCCATGACCCTAATGGTGGCCGGCGCCCCACGGCACACACGCTTCAGATGACCCACCTTGTGACAATTTAAACACACGGTGCCTTTATACGGGCACGCACGGCGCAGGTGTCGACCTCTGCATCCCAAACACGCCCGCGGGGTCACCTCACCGCACGTGTGGCCACGCGGCGACGTCCGACCCGCACCGAAGGTCGTGCGCGCTTCCCTGGGTGCTCGCGACCCCGCGTGGCCGGTGATGGCCCGAACATCCCCGCGAGTCTGCTCGACCACTGTAGCCGTGCTGACCGCCGAGTCGAATGTAATGGCTTCACCTTTCAGCCGTAGAACCGCCGAAACCATCTTCGCATCTTGTAAACCAGCGATAAAACGACCTCTGAGCCGAGCTGGACGCTACCTTGCCGTGAACTTGCAGGCCACGGAAGAATGCTTAATCTGCGCCACGAAATCTGCGACGCGTTCCTCTGCCCCTTTCGAGAGGCAATCGAACTGGTATCGAGCGAGTTGTAATGACTTCTCCGGCGCCATGTGTGCTTTCATCTTCTCCACAACGTCCCAAAACGACAGCCCGTCATCACGGGGCTTGTCCGATGCCACCAAATCACTCAGTAGTCGATAATGCTCCGCCGAAAGCGAAGCGAGCAAGATCGACTTCTGTTTGCTCTCGTCGACCACATCATTCGCGTGGAAATAGCATCCCAATTGCTCCGAAAACAATTTGAAGTCGTCTCCGACGAAAACGGGCACACGTCCGTTTTCAATCATCCTCGTCGCCAACTAGAGTGTACGAGGTGCAGTGGAACATGAGAAGCAAGCGTGCCAGCATTAACTCCGCTTTATTGCGCGTCTGGAAGTACATTCCTGCCACCCCTAGCGGGCCAGGCATGATATACGAAAACCCAATCACGTGATACAGCACAGATACCAGCAAGCTGGCACTCATTTTGTCGACCTCCGAAGGATGACAGGCAGAGTCAATCCCACCTGGTATTAATTCAACAGCCAAGCGGGATTTGAACTCAGGATCCTAGGATCCCAAGCCCACCACCCTAACCATGAAGGCCAACACCAGGCTGCTGATTGATCACCCTCCTTCATCTCCTCCTGTCAATGACCTATTCATCTTCCAATCCCACATCTTTGAAATCTCTCACCACCATATCCTTCCATCTGGTTTTCAGCCTTCCCCTTCTCCTTCTTCCTGGCAGTCCCATCTCCATCACTGGCCTCACAACATACTCTCTCTCATTAAATGACCAAACTAATTTCATCTATTCTCGGCTACTTTCTTTGATGCTTCCACAATCTTCACTCATCCCCTGATATACTGGTTCCTAATGTTTTCCTTTCTTATCACTTCACACATCCATCTCAGCATACAGATCTCATTTATATCTGGTTTCTGTTCGTCATTCTTTGATGTTGCTCAAGTCTTTGGTCTACTTGTCTTCATATCCTGAGCTTCCAGTACTTTTCTCAATTTCTCAAGATACTTAGCCATTCTATCATCATCCCCACAATACAGCTTAATGTCATCTGCAAACACCATGGCACTTCCTGTCTTACTTGCTCAGCTAGAACATTCATGATGATCAGGAAGAGGAAGAAGAAGGGGCTCAGTGCCGATCCTTGGTCCAATCAAACTTTAACTTCAAAACTCTCACTCTCTCCCACACTGCTTCTTCCTCTTGTCTGGCACTCCTTATACATGTCCTGCAATTGTTGTACATACTTCTCAGGGACTCCACAAATTCTTGCACATCTCCAGACTGCCTCCCGAGGCACCCGCCCGATCATAAGCCTTCTCGGTAGCAATGAATACAAACTTTAGTTACTTTGACCTTCCCGGTATTTCTCCATCACTTGTCTAAAAATAAATACATAAATAAATAAATAAATAAAGGACATCCGGGCATGAATCCGAATCGACGTTCGTGGTTTTCCACTATTTTTTTCATTCTCTGATCTATAACTCTTCCATATATTTAAGGTGGTATGTGGTAGGAGTTTAAATCCTCGGTACTTTATGCATTCTTGGATGCTGCCCTTTCCTTTACACGTTGGTACCAGAATAATTTTCCTCCATGCCCTTGGAATTTCCTCTCTTATCATAACAATTGAATAGTTGATTCAGGAACTGGACCCCATATTCACCGAGGTAGGTCCATACTTCCACTGGTATCTCACGAGGTCCCACTGCTTTGCCATTTTTCATGAGTCTCAGTACTGTTCTGATCTCTTCCAAATTAATCCTAGCTGTCATTCTTTGATTTACAACTCTCTCCTATGTCTTTATTTATTGGGTTTTCTTCATTCATAAGCCAGTTAAAGTATTGGGTGCACCTCACTTTGATTTGTCCTTTCACTGGAGTTGCACCATTTGCGTCCTTAATTATATGGACATTTTCCCACATCTTTTGTCAGTCTATTCCGAGCTCCTGCTATTATGAAGATGTCTTTTTGTCCCTCTTTAGTATCAGGACTTTCACATATTTCTTCCACAAGTTATGAATTATTCATTATAATGTGTCGATGTACAAGCCAAACAATATTTGTACAGTTTAGTGTTGAATGCATAGATTCTTTCCAGATTACACTGTAATAGCAGAAAAGAATATCGAAGCTGAACTACAGCAAAAGGACCAACCAATGCCAGCTCCCATAAGTTTTCATGGCGACCGTATTTCTGTTGCATGCCATGAGAGGAATATAACTTTGCAAGGCCTCACCCTAAGATCACTCCACAAAGGACAATTAGATAAAGCATATTGACCAGGTTAAGGTCAACAACAAGTAATGGACAATACCATACTGATTTGCCTGGGAACAAGAAGTTCTGAAAATGTGGTGTGCTTGGAACCCAAGTTTATTTTCGCATTCAGTCATTGCACATCACCAGTTTGTGCTTCTAATCACTCAGTTATTTGAACCATCAATTGGCTCCCTGCATGGAGGGGGGGGGGCATGGCATCAACCGATGGGGAGTGGGTTTGCGGTGGACAACTTATGGTGTCATGACTTTACCCACCAATGCAGGTGGACCTTCTTGATAACTTTAGCCACATTGTATTCATAAAGTTACACAGCAGAAATGGAAGCAAAAACAACTGCTTTAAATAAATTTAAAAAAACATTCTTCCATTACTGTCTATATTATATATTATGTTTCTTTCTGTGGTGTTTGGCAGATTAAGTGGAGTGTCTCCATTCTGGGCAAGTACGAAGGAGGAAATGGTGCAAAAGGTGATATCTGCCACCTGGGCCTTCCCTGACAGTTTCAGCAGTATCTCAAAAGGAGCTAAAGACTTCATCTCCAAACTCATCAAAAAATCTCCTGAGTATGTACAATAGGAAGTGTCGTAGTGAACAAAGGGGGCACCCTGGATACAACTGGTTTGTCTATGGAGCAATTAGGATTTGACAAGGGAGTGGAAAAAGCACCTAAATACCTATGTGGCTACATGCCAGGGGAGAGGCAAGGATGGGGGTTTGGGGGGGTGGGTGGGGGGGGTTGGTCGAGTGGAGTACATGCAGTTGATAAAGAAATACATGGCAGGAATATAGAAGTAAAGTAATAATTGGAGGTCTGTGTCCGTAATACCTGAAGAATTAAAATAAAAAAACTTGTACAATAGTTAAGCCTTCTCAATGTCCACAAACTCTAATACCCCCACCCCCTTGCTTCTCTAACCTCTTCCTCACCAACTGTCTTGGTGTAAATGTCCCATTCATCATCCCTCTACACTTTCTAATCCCCTGTTGTTATTTCCCTGTCTCCTGCTCCACACATTTCCTTATCCTTCCATCCAGAATCCTCTCTTGTAACTTCATGACATGACTTGCAAGTGTGATGCCTCGGTAACTCCAGATCTTGTACATCTCGCTTCCTCTTCCACATTGGAACAATAGACCAGTTTGCCACTCCTCCAGAACCATACCCCCTCTCATTTACAGGTTAAATTTTTCTACCCCCTCTCATTTCATACATTGAACAGCCTTTTCGTCCAACTGCCTCCAACTCCTTCTGCTGCAATTAATATGTCCACATGTATTTAATCAATGGCTAGCACCTTTCCCTTCCTCATATTATTTCATGGTGTTAGCACCTCCTCCTCTGTAGTCTCCACTACTTCCACATAGCTCGGAAGCTCCAGCTAGCCATTACTTCATCCCTAATTCAACAGCTCTTTGAAATAACTTTTCCAGACCTCCATTACCACTCCGCTCTCCATCGCTAATTATCCATCTCCATACTTGATCACCATCCCCCACTTCACATCCTTACCGTCCTCATCGCTGCCTTGGGCCAATTTATAGATAGTCTTCCCAACACCACCGTCTAACTTGATGTACACATCTGTTTCCATATCATTATTCGCCATATGCACAGCTCCTTGCTGCTTTCTTATTCTGCAGGTACAAGTGCAACAAACCTTCATCTGGTTGTCAACCTCCATCCTTTATTTTCTATCTCCTCTTCCAAACCACCTTCGCTACTTCCTCCGTCCACCATACCTAGTTTCTATTCCTTGAACATTGTACCCTTTCCTGATGTTGTTCCACACAAAACTACTGCAATTCTGCTGAAAGATTCTATGTACTTCTTCCACTCCTCCTCCAAGCCCTCGGCTTCCTCACAAAGTTCCTCATACTTTGCCTTCACCCTTTCCTTGTACTTTACAGGGACATTCTTTCCACTTCCACCACTTGATAGTCTTCCGACCCATCCTCTTAACATCATCTACACAAATATCAAGGTCCCCACGCATTTATTATGAAAGAATTCCTGTTTTTTTCCAGGATTTTTTTTTGAGGCAAAATTTTCATTTTTGAAAGTTACATTTTTCTACAGAAAATACAGTGAATAAGTTACTACCATCAGTTTTCCAAGCTGTTTTGTTGTACTGATAATAAGACTTGCTCTGACAATATAGTCATTATTGAGATAAAAAGGAAATTCCAACATACAGTACCCATTTCATTATGAAATTAAATATTACACCCCTAAGGCAGAGTGGCTGTATTGAATTCCACAGCTAGTTCAAATTTAATTGTGAAAATTAACAAAGACGCCTACAAACTCCTGGCACAAACAGTAACACAAAACATGATAAAATGTGGATGCACCAGAAGAGATTGATGTCGAGGCACAAGTTACCATTAACAGTCGAAGTACTGTCGGATCCCGCTATTTGAGGAATAACTATTCGCGAACCCTTGCTTCCACCTTCGCTGCCCTGTGCTTCGCAAATTCGTGTTCTGCTGCCTGCAAATTTGCTGCCCTCATGAATCACGAACCGCCAGGAACCTATCTCCGCTCTTTCCATTGAAACAATGCCCTGACATTTGCAGATTTGATATTCGCAGTATTTTTCAGGAATGTATCTCCCGCGAATAGTGGGGTCCGACAGTATTGTTCACAAGATAAATAATTATACGAGGTAATTTTGCCTTATTTTCATCCAATTCTGATTTACACTTGTGTTTCTCAGCTTTAAGTGGGTCTTGGCCGCTGTTGATGCCAATCCGCTAAGATAAAACGATACATGTGGCACGTGCTTAATGCATGTATTATTAAAAATGGCAACATGAAAAAAAAGCATCAGGATCTGAGTAAATGTTGCTCAGCTATGAAAGTTTACCAAGTTTAGACAAAAATAATTCTCATCAAAATGTCAAATCAATTCTGTACATATCCTCCAACACAATGTCTAAATTAGGTCGGTCTACATGCCCAAGAGAGACATCGAGACCTCGGGATAAGAAATTATAATGGGAAACGATAAGCATTCTTAATCATCCCTCATCCATAGTTATTCCTCACCTTACCCAAGTGACCGCCCAAAACATGGTCCATCCATCCATTGGGACCATACTCTTAGTGGGGTGGCTTAGCCCAAATATTCAAAAGAATTGTGCATTTTGTGATACAAGCACCAAATTTGGCACAAATGTACATTAATATGTTGCGAACATTTTCAGATATTTGGCCACTTGAAATTCTCTCTTTATGTCCGCCATATTGGATTTCAAAATGGCCGCCACTTGAAATCTACATTTGCTATTATCTCTGGACATAATGCAGCTATTTACTTGATTCTGGTATCTAAATGTATGTTTTTGGGGGCAAGGAATCCAATGGTCGTGGCCATGATCCGGCACTCACACAGTGATCCGGCACTCACACATGATCCCACACAGTGGCCATGATCCAACACTCAATGGACGTCGTGAAGAATGCTGTGGAACACCTGAATCCTGGACAGACACCAGTGGTCACCATTGATCAGCCACTGTTTGTTTTGGCCAAGCAGATACAGTGGAAGTGGCCAGAGAGCAATGGTGAAGACCAGATAGTGGTGATGTTTGGTCGCCTCCACATAGAGATGGCGGCACTGAGGACACTGGGGGACTGGCTGAAAGGGAGTGGTTGGGTGCAAGCACTTGTGCAAGCCGAGATTGCGACAGCAGGGACAGCAGACTCATTCCTGCGAGCATCCCATGTCTTGCGCACAAGAAGAGCACATCAAGTGACTGCAGCAGCACTGTACATTCTGCAACATGGTGCCTACAACCACTACTGTCTGGGAGAAACCAGGGATGCAGAGGACCTTCTGGAGTTTGAAGACTGGTGTTGCCAGAGAGGAGAAGACATCCCCCAGTTTCACTACTGGGCAACTGTGCTGGAACTACAACTGTTGGTTCTAGTGTATGTGCGTTCTCTCAGTCAGGGATCGTTAATGATGTACCTTGATGCTCTGACAGAGCTGGTCCCCTGGTTCCATGCACTGGATCACACCCACCATGCCAGGTGGATACCAGTGCACCTGAAGGACATGGCCGAACTCACCATCAAACACCCAGATGTAGCCAGGAAATTCAGGGAAAGCCACTTCACCGTTCAGAAAACACAGAGGGTGTTCTCTTCAATCCTGATTGACCAGGCACATGAGCAGAATAATGCCTGCATCAAAGGAGACGGTGGAGCAGTTGGGCTCACTGACAACCCTAGTGCTCTACGTCACTGGATGGTTGCGGGACCAGAAGTTGCCAGGGTGATCGAAGAATTCCAGGATGGGAATCAACACTGGAGACGGCAAACAGCAGACACACGTCATCATGATCAGACGCCAAGTGTACAGGCCTCATTTGTGAAAGATGTTCGCTCTCTCGTCGGTGTCATAGAGGAGATGGGCAACCCATTCGAGGAGGAGAGTCAGGATGTAGTCAAACTGGACACAAAGGAGATCGCAGATCCTGCTGCTGTGGAGACCATGATGAATGCCAAGAGGATTGGCCAAGAGCAGTTTGAGGCTTTCACCAGAGAGTGTCTGTTGGACAGAACAAAGGCAGTGGACGCATCCATTCCTCGTAACAAGCTGAAGGTGTTCAGCACTTCCACTCCAAGAAGCCAGAGCATAGGTCAGCAACAGCTCGCCTCCATCAAGAATGACCGTGAACTCTTCGCACGCCTGTACATTGGCTGCCAGACGAGGGATGGAAACCTTGAGGAGTTCTTTTGTCAGGAGAATCAGGCATGTCCTCCTGCATTGTCTGATGGTGGAAGCCTCTGCACTGGTACCAAGAGTGATCTCCTCACATGCTTGGAAGAAGTCTCCGACGGAAAGACAGAGACTCCTGTCATGACCTGTATTGTGCTTGATGGAGCAGCCATCGTCCAGATGCTGAAGCCGGCTGCATCAAAGACCTTTGAAGAGTATGCACAACAGATCTTCATCCCATATATGTCCACGAAGCTGCAAACAGTGTCACGCCTGGATCTGGTCTGGGATACTTACCTTGCTGATTCACTGAAAGGTAGTACACGTGCAAAGCGGGGACAAGGTGTGCGGAGACGTGTGGTGGCTGCCGCAGCCATACCAGGAAACTGGCAGAACTTCCTACGAGTGGACAGCAACAAGACCGAGCTGTTCAGGTTCCTCTCAGCAGCTCTCATGGAATGGTTTGACCAGGAGGACAAGCAACTCGTCATTACTGATGGAGAGGCAGTGCTCAGCAAGCCACTACTGCCAGATCTGACCTCACTCGCCCCATGTAACCACGAAGAAGCTGACAGTCGGATGTTGCTGCATGCATCTCACGCAGTCCAGCATGGACACCATGCAATACTCATCCGGACTGGAGACACCGATGTTGTGGTGCTGGCAGTGTCCCTGGCACAGGAGTTGCAACCAGAAGACAAACTGTGGGTGGCATTCGGAACAGGCCAGAGTTTCCAATACCTAGCAGCACACGAAATAGCAGCTGGATTCGGACAAGAGAAGGCTCGTGCACTGCCAATGTTCCACGCTCTAACTGGATGCGATACTGTGTCTAGTTTTCATAGACATGGCAAGAAGACTGCGTGGGCAGTCTGGACTGTACTGCCAGAACTCACTGAGGCACTGCTGCTGCTGTCCTCTGCACCAGACATACCAGACGTGACATACCAGACGATGCAATGTGCATCATCGAGAGGTTTGTGATCCTGTTGTATGATCGAACCAGCAAATGCACAGACATTGACAAGGCCAGGAGGAAACTCTTCGCAAGGAAGAACAATGTGCAGCTCATCCCTCCAATGAAGGCAGCTCTGGAGGAACATGTCAAGAGGGCAGTGTATCAAGGTGGATATGTGTGGGGTCAGATACTGCTGCCAGCACCAGAGCTCCCTCCACCAACCAACTGGGATTGGTCAAGGACTGGAGAAGGACAGTACACACCTTACTGGACCAGGCTAACTGAGGCAGCAAACAGCTGCATTGAGCTGGTTTCTTGCAAGTGCAAGAAAGGGTGTGTGAGGCGCTGCAAGTGCAAAAAGGCTGCCCTTCAGTGCACAACCCTCTGTGTGTGTGAAGCGGACTGCACATGACGATGAGTCAACAACATACATGTACTTGTGGCAATGCGGAACTTGTTAACATGACACTGTTTATGTACAAGTATCTTCAGTACCGGTATATACCTAGCCTCAGATACCAGTACACCTAGCCTCTAATACTAGACCATGTAGCATGTCAGTATTATACCTAAGACATTTACAGAACCAAGACATTCTTTTCAAAGTATTGTGTTGAATCCAATATTTGCCTAGATCATTTCCAAATAAAATTATATAACAGGCTGTGATAGATAATATTAAGTTGAAAATGGTAACATTGGATTCCTTGCCCCCAAAAACATACATTTAGATACCAGAATCAAGTCAATAGCTGCATTACGTCCAGAGATAATAGCAAATGTTGATTTCAAGTGGCAGCCATTTTGAAATCCAATATGGCGGACATAAAGAGAGAATTTCAAGTGGCCCAATATCTGAAAATGTTCGCAACATATTAATGTACATTTGTGCCAAATTTGGTGCTTGTATCACAAAATGCACAACAGGTTTGCTATGCTGCTACACTATCTGTGCAGAGCATTGGTGCTGCTGAAGCAGTCTCCCTGGCTATTTGACACAATCCTGGACGGGTCGCCACTCCGACACTGAACATGGTGGACCACCGATAACCCCGTATGCCACGACAACATGATGACGTGGCACTTAAAATATATTGTCGTGTCAGTCAATTTATCCCAACCTCTCCACCAAGGTACGGAGACCTTGAGGACGAGCCAAATGTTTAAAGGAGGTGATCCCTAAACTACAGACTTGGTGACGCACGCGTGGGACATGGAGAGGAAAGACGTGCACTTAAACTTGGGATTAATAATAATTTATTTACAATAATAAATAAGGAATATGGGGATGTTGGGGAACATGATGGATGTTTTTTTGTGTCAGTTGGACCTGCACTCTGCACATAATACTGACTTGTACAAGAAAAGTTATTTAAACATGAATCGAAGAGAGTGGATGAAATTTATAATGAAAATGAGATTTTAACCACAAACTCACCGTGCAATTATAATGCGATCACTGCAAAGTGAGATTGTAATCATCTGCAAAAACTGCAAAAACTGCAATCATCATTGTGAGACTACGAGGAAATCAGTAAATGGCGCCTTTCGACCAGAAGCATATCATCCACCGTAACAAAACGGACCCGTTTCCCGGGCCTCTCCGAAAGCCTTGCAAATACTTCTGGATGTTGTTACATAGATTGTCAAAAACCCCAGAAATTTACCAACTTTATCGGTATTTCAGTCATTTTCATGTTTTCCCCGAGCAGCAAAACATATTTTGAATTTCTCGGGTTTTTCCCGGTTGAGTGGATATCTTGCAATGTACAATGCTCACGAATGATAAAATATCATCAGAAATTCATTTAATTATTAGTTACCTCGGGTGGAAAAGATCATGGTTTTGAATTGGGGATGATTTGAGATGGTGGTGAACAGCTCTCTTGAATACCTGGAGGGAAGAATGAGATTGGAGAGAATATGGAAGTTGTTTCCGCAGGTGGGAAAAAAGAGAAACAAATGAGTATAGGTAAGCAGTGATCCTGGATTTATGTAGTTTCACCAGGAGGGGTCTATGGTGTACCGTGTGTGCTCTGAAGAAAACTGGGGGGAGGGGAGGGAGACAAAACACAGAAAGAGCAGATGGTACAAGACCAGAAAGGAGGCGATAGAAAACAGACCACTGACCTGACTGCGATGGGAAAGTGATATGGCCCATAGACAAAGCTTCAGTGTGGGAGATTCCGCCAGCAACTGGCATTGGAGGCCAACTTTGAAATGTGGTTTTGCCCAAGATAGATCATTGCTGATAGTGATGCACAGGAGTTTGAGTGACAACTTCTTCAATAAGATTGTTAAGAAAGTTGATTGGGGTGGGGGAGGGGATGGGGGGGTTTCCAGATTGTCCTTTTGGAGAAAGAGATTGATCAGGATTGAAAGACATATTTGAAGTGTTTCACCAGTTTGTGATATTGTCAAGGTCTGAAGAGAGGGAAGAGGCTGAAGCCTGCTTGTCTGAAGGATGAGGGATGTCACGGCAGAGGGTCGACTCATCAGGAAATAGATCGACTCATCAGGAAATAGATCGGGGTAATTTTCCAGAGAGTCAGAGAGATTATTGATGAATATTAGAAATAGGACTGGGCACAGAACACTGCCCTGGGGCACTCCAGCCTTGACAGGGAAAGGAGATGAAAGGATTCTATCGAGAGCTACATTGGTTATGAGAGTTGAGGAAGTCAGTAACCCAAAAGTGAAGTTGGCCTTGGATGCGATAGGCAGAGAGATTGGAGAGCAAGGCAGGATGCCAAAATGCATCGAAAGCATGAGATATGTCCAGAGAGACGGCCCTGATCATACATCAGGGCCATCACTCTGGACATTTCTCTTAACCTATGTTTATCATAAATAACAGCAAATGTGCAAAACCTCAACAAAAAGCACCAGAACATGCAAATGTAGTATTTGTACATGAAAACAGTAGCTTATCACCCCTCAGCCCGCAGAGGTGGACAGGGGTTATGTTTTCACCTCTGTCGGTCTGTCTATATATCTGTCTGTCTGAGAGCAGGATATCTCAGAAAAATTATGGATGGATCCGGACAAAATTTGGTGGACAAATTAGGTGTGTGACAAGGACGAATTGATTTGATTTTGGTGAATATCCACATTCTCATTTCTGTCCTCTCCAGTAACCATGTTTCTGCACGATCGCCTATATTATAATCAGTGTAATCACTGTTTTGTACGTTTTAACCTTCATTTTTCTTGGTATTGTTCTATCATAGACAACTCCACTGACCTCCTTCCATTTTGCCCATGCTGCCTTCACTCTATCCTCGATGTTTGCTTCACAACCTCCTCCTTCCTTTCGTGTTGAACCAAGATCTTTGAATATGTCCACTCGTACTAACTTCCTCTTCTTGAACCTCCTTCATGTATCTTTCAGTTTTCCTTTCTTCCATTAGGATCTATCTGTCTCATTTTCCACATTTAGTAATCTTTCAACGTACTCTTTGCACCTTCTTTTAATTTGCACTTCTCCATGTAGTATCTGTCCAGCAGCAGCTGACCACACACACTTTCCCCAAGTCCTGCTTTTGCTTCTGCTTTCCTCGCTCTTGATATTCGGTAGATAATTTTATCACCCTCTGGTGTTTCCAAATCATCATACCATTCTTATTCTGCTTCCCCTCTAGCCTTGCCTCATGCCTTCCCGTTTTCTTTGCCTCACCATTTGTAGTTTTATACCGCTCTCTCGCTTTGTCTTCTCCTGTAGTTTTCCATTCTTTATATGCGATCTTCTTTTAATCACAAATTGTCCTACCCCATTCCACCACCATGTCTCCTTTTCCTTGGTTTTTTCCTCCCTTTGTTCTCCCCACCATCATTTCAGCTGCCATGAAATTTCTTTCACATTCTTCCATATTCTTTCTACTCCTTCATCCTCGTATAACTTCCTCTGCTTTCTCTGGGCTTCCTCTTTGAAGAGGACCAGCTTTTTTCCTGTCAGATTCCACAGTGTAACCTTCTCCCTTCTCATCCTCACCCTTTGTCTTTAATTTCTCCACCTCATGTCCATTATCAACAGCCTATATGTAGAATCACCCATGCTTTGCCCAATATAGTTTTGCATTTCATAACGTGCTCCTTGTAACTCTGTCTTACCAAGATGTAATCAATCTGGTGACGATTACCTCTGCTTTTGTTGGTCAACAGATGTTTCTCCTTCTTTCTGAACCCCATTTTCACAGGAAATAGCTCAAGGTTCTGGGCAATCTCAAGAATGCTCTCCACATATTCATTTCTCCTGCCATATTCATTTCCTCCATTTTCCAATTGATATCCACCCACTTCTTGTCCAACATGGCCATTTAAGTCTACACCAATTATAACCTTCTCTCCAGCTGTTACACTCCTGACTCGGTCTTCTAACTACTCAATGAATGTCTCTTTCTCTTGGTTTGAATACCCAATTTGTGGCACGTATTTGTGGCACAGCTACTTGAGATTGTATTCACCAGTCCATTCTCAGCCACCAACTTCATTCGCATCAACCTATCATAAATTCTCCTCACTTCCAGCACTTTCTCTTTCTACTTCGCCTTCAATACGATTCCAGTGACTCCATTTCCCTTTATGACTCCATTTCTGTTTCTCTGTTATCCCCAGTAATGCAATTTGTAGCCTTCTCCTAGTTCTTTTATACCCTTCCCTGTCCATTTTGTATCCTGTACACACAAAATATCAACTCTTCTTCTCATCATGGTATCCACCAACTCTCTCCCCTTGCCTGACATTGTACCAACATTCCATGTTCCAACTCCAATGCTCATTTTTCTCCATGTGCCTCTTTATCCACAGCCGTGGATTCTGCGTTGCCCCTTTTCCGCTTCCAACAACAGCCAGGGGTCGCTGCCACATAGCTTGAAGGAGATGCTCCAGCCCTTCTGAAACCATTGGATCCAAGATTCATGTTGGTGTTGGTGTTGGTGTTGGTTTCCCCCCCCCCCCCCGTCAGACTCCATTCTTGCCCCAAACGGGTCCAACTGGACGGGTTTTTTTTAGCAGACATAATTTCCTTACTGGATGGCCATTGGCTCCTTTGGGAGCTCATTCGACCTTTGTCAAGTGTTATTTTTAATCCTGCAAGGTGTCAGTCACCCTCCCAACTGGCAAGCCAGTGAGGGGAGTCGGTTTAGTCGCCAACAAACCGACCATGAGACAGGTAGCACTGGGTTACATTTTATCAGTGACAGTCCAAAGACCAACCTGACACACGCATGGAATGACAGGACACAAAAATAAGCCCGCAGCCAGACTGATGCCCGGTTGGTAGCTATAAACATGTGTTAAACCTATTGGGGGCTAAAACTAAAAACAGATCGATGAATACTCTTGCATCTCTATACGTCTACACATTTACTTTTGCAGTCTCAACAGCATTGCACTCTTAATTTATTGGGTCCCACCCCCTCCCCCCCCGAAGTTGTATTATCACGTAAGAATATACTACGTTAAGATTTAGCTGTGCATTTTTGAAGTCCTTTCATGCTTAAAACTGTATGGAAATACAAGAACGTACGTACCCACATGAAAGACAGACGTGCATGAAGGCAATTCGTCCATGTCAGAACCCATCTCAACACAACGATAAAACAATTACCTCCTGACTCACAAAAATCACCTTTTCTATGGTGCCGATAAGTGCTTGTAAACCATTATTCATTGATGTTAATTCAAAGAAACTTTTTGTCTGCACGAACTTTGAGAAACTCCCTTTGGCTTTAGAACAGTTATTATTGAAACAGAAACAATTTCCAGGAAGGATGTGAAACTAAACGAGTTTTTTTTCACACTAGGCAACTTGTACTTAAACAATTAAAATGAATGACTTGATGTCTACTATGAAACATTGAAGGAGGAATTACTTGCTTTTTTGCATGGGAATTTTGGTTTCAGGACAAGGATGAGTGCAGCATTGTGCTTAGAACATGCTTGGCTGGATGGAACAGCTGCAGACAAACCTCTCTCCATGACAACTCTCAAAGAATTCTGGGGAAGGTACAAATCAGAGGTACAAGTTGAACTGTTGTTCGTGCATCCTTCCAATTTAAAGCATGAGGATTCCACTTGGTCATATAACACAATGGTGCATACATTATGTAGAAAAGAAAAGGGAAAATTCAGCTGACTTTTTACAAATGAAAACAAAGAAAAGCTCAACTGAAAGTACGTGTCCATTTTTGTGTTGCAGAAACCGGCGAGCTATGTACACTGCTTTCCAAAGTCAGCAAAAGGTGTGTTTTGCTTAAACTGAGAGCATTAATCATTCTCGAAGATAATCGTGCATGTTGTATATAACACCACATCTGTGTATGAATACATATGGACAATGGACATCATGTTAATGAACCAGTATGTGAGCTTAATTTATGGCCACTTCTGCCACAGTATTGCAATACAGATCCCACAGATCTGTTTCTCCTTCTCTCCATGTCCTCAATTTGTTATTACTACTTTATTATCATTCCCCATGGTTTTCTGTCACCCTGGGGGCCAACTCACAACCCCGAGGGACCGAGAGTGTTACAAACTACAGAATGATCAGGCGAGGTGAGTTGTGACTCCCCCGAGCCTTCAGGAGACTACGGTGCCAAAGAGCATGACTCAGCGAGTTCTTAGTTAGCCTGAGCATCAGATCACCTTTTGAAGGAGGAGTGCCTCAGTACGGAGAGGACCTAAGGAGTTTGTGACCAGTGCCTTTGTGATAACAATGTCCGGAAGTGCTGGACCAGGAGCCTGCAGTGGCAGTGTGCACAGTAGCAGGAGCCACTGAACTATGCAGTGGATGGTTTTTTTAGTGGCACATGGAAGCCTACAAAAGAGAGGCCATTGCAATTGTTCAAAATATGTTTATCCTCATCTCATTTCTTTGATACTTTTCCTGTGCTTTTACTTTCACCCTGGCATTCCCACTATAGCCCTTTGATGGGGGAAGTTGGGTGGAAGGGGTGGGGGGGGGAGGGGGACAGCAGCAATCTGTATTTCGCTGGGAAGTGAATGTTTTATGTTTGTCCTATACTGTGGCTCCATAGGTTTTATCCCTCCTGGAAAGTACCATGATTATTTTCATTATTTAATTGCATCAAATTAAACTATGTACTTGCCATCTTGGTCCATCATCATTGGCAGGAAAAGCCATGAGCATATCCATAACCGTTGCTTTTGGCTGTTGTGAAATAATGTTAAGGTCACGTGGCCATTTCCAACACGTGAGTTTCAAATTCAGCCAAATACTGCAAGATCGCTCAGTGGTTCTGGAGCCAAGCCTGATGAGTAAGTTGTCCACCAAATACCATTACAAGTTACAATATGATGACTTACCCAGTATCCCACAACAGATTTTTCACTCTTCGACAGGTTTTAGAAAAAATTCAGAGTATGCAAGGTAGAACAAAATAAAAGTATGATATAAAAAACAGCCCTTCACACAATGTTTTCAGTACTCTTACTATGTAGTAGCATTAGTTATCAGGGATAACTTGGGGAGTGATTTAAAACAACGACAGGAGTATGACAAGGAGGTGCTATCTCACTGGAATTGTTTAACGTATTATGGATCAAATGATGTGTAAGTTGTCCATGAAAGTGCAACAGTTGGTGAAGAAACTGTGTAAGATGTGGATTTTGCTGATGATAGAGTACTGTGAGCAGATACAATATAAATCATTAATGCATTGGTGTTACAGGTGGAAGAAATAACAAAATATTTTGGTTTAACAACTAGCAAAGAAACTCGTGAAATAATGTTAGTGAACAGTCAGGAAAAACAAATGCCCCACATAGAAATAAGGAAGGCATCATTTAAGACAAGTTAATTAGTTGAAATATCTTGAGCCTCATACCATCTCAAATGCTGTGATGATATTGTTGCGAATTCACACCCACCGGCGTGCGATCAGCCGCTCGACTGGAATGGCGGCCGCCTCGCCCACCGGAACGGACAATTCCGTCGTGACCCTCTCGGAACAATGCCGGGAGCCAGTCACGGGTGGGGGTTTAACCCCACCACGACCGTGCCAATTGCTCACCCGCGCAGGATAGGGTTGCTCGCCAAATTCGATCTACCTAAGTACCTGCACGGATGGTTGACCGGGCGATCGTACATCGCCGCAGGCCGACTCCGGACACGAACCGCTTAAGCGGTCCGTTCCGTGCTATCGGGATAAACGAGCGGTGTTATCGTCGGCCTCGACAGTTCCGATTAATTAACGGGCGTTTTAAGCCCACTACGAACCCTTTTACGTGAAGCAGGATGGAGAGTCAATAAAGAAAAGACGAAGCGAAACGGGAAAACAGTTCACACAATGCACATTTATTACGTGACACACGGAAAGCACACATACACAGCCAAACAGTCAGAATGCACCTATATCAGGTAAACAAAAGAAACAACGACGCAGAGTTACAACCGAATACGCGTACACAAGGCAACACTTACACAGTTCTACTTTACAAGACACGGAGCCACACACATTTACTCAAAAGCAAAGGAAAGAAGCCACCCTCATAGACAAGGTGGCAGATAGGCCTGTAGGCCAATATGTGCGCGGGACCTGAAGGAGTGGCCAGGTCTGCGAGACCGGGTGGGCCATACCCGTGTCCTCGTGGCACGTTGGCGGACGAGTCGCAGACATCCGCGTGGCTGTGCCCCGACTCCGTTGGCAAGACGTTTGGAGTGGGGTGGGAACGGGGCCCCCTTGTTGCACTATCTCAGCGTGGGGGATAAGGGGGAATTGTTGATGCTCTGGGGGAGGGAGAATGGCTGGCTGGCTTGGGTCCCGCGATGAGCGATCGCCCGCCGCGACCTCGTCACCGACCGCCGTCCTTCTCGCCTCGACCTCGTCGCCGACCGCCGTCCTTCTCGCCTCGGACCCGAGCTCCTTGGCCTCTTGCCACAACTCTCCTCAGCCGACTGCAGAACCCAACTCGACGACTTCGTCTCCCGACTCCACTCTCTGCCACCAAAACTGACTCTGCCTTAACTCTCTGCCACGATTCGCCTTGCGCTCGGCGTTTTATAGGCCGGTAGGAGAACCAATCTGCAAATTTCCGGATCAGGATGAGCTCGGGGGCGGAGCCACGCTCGCCCATTGGACAGAGGAAAAGTGGGCGTGAACCTTCCCTGATCCTAGAATTTGCATATTTCGATTTCACACGGACGCGCCTGGAGGCGGGGCCAAGCCGCTCCGCGCTGGCTGATTGGACGGATCAGAAGTGGGCGTGTAGCATTCTTGATCCGAATTTTCCCTCGGAAAGGCCGCTATTTGCAAGCCTGGTGTTGGCGCAGTGGTTAGGGCAGCGGCTTGGGATCCAAGAGGTCCTGAGTTCAAGCCCCGTTCGGCCACTGAATTAATACACCAGGGGGTTGACTCAGCTTATCATGCTTCAGAGGTCGGCGAAATGAGTACCAGTATACTGAGCCGGTGTATACCCCGGTTAAAATAGGTGTACCTTATCCCTGTGTCGTAAGAGGCGACCAGGGTTGCGTCAGGAAGGGCATCCGGCGTAAAACATGTGCCAAATCACGATGCGGATCATATGGATGATCCGCTGTGGCGACCCCTAACGGGATCAGCCGAAAGAAGAAGAAGAAAGGCCGCTATTTGCACTCGCGGCTCGGTGCGTTTCGCTTGAACGAGCCCAAGACAGCCCGACGCTCAGTGTTCACAGGTGGTGCGGGAATGGCCGTAGAAGGAGAGAGGTGAGGGTGGTGGAGGGTTTTTGGTGGTGGTTTAATGGTTATGGCGGTTTAAAATAAAGATATAACAGAAAAACGGCTATCTCAAAGCGTCGCAGCCCGAATGAATCACATAAATTCCCTCTAAACAACGGGTTTGGGGCTAACTACACATGTACTTAGAGTTATCTCACCTACGGGCCCTGAATGGTGATTTGCGAATTTCCACAGCCGTAACACTACCCCCACCCCTTTTTACAGACTCGTCCCGAGTCGTCAAATTCTCGTGTGCCATCCTGTGTAGTTCTCCCCTCGTACGTTTTACCTTCGGATCCCTGAGTGCGACATTCATGGTATTCATGTCCCCAAAATAAATAACCTGAGTAACTAACTGAACAAACCCACTCACTCAGACGACTTAAATAAAGTTGCCGGCGCTAGACAGACATGCCGGGGGCGCACTCATATGTACAGTACATCTTAACCTTAACTTACAAATTTTACACTAAACCATGGCCCGGGATCAATGGACTCTGCAAAAAGAAAGCAGTTAGCAGGGAGCCAGGCTGCTCGCATGCAGTCTCTGGCTCACGCAATGCAGGTGACAGGGAACATGGCCGGCTGCTCACACGCAGTCCAAGGCCTCCCCCTTTGAAAATGAACAAAGTGAACAATGGCGCATGGGCTGCGCAAATGCAGTCTCCTTGTGCGGCTGCCTCCAGGGCAGTCCCTGCAGCACGCACGATGATCTGACGCAGAAAACAACGTTGCACGGGCCGCCAATGCGGTCCCGTGATGCGGCTACCTACAGGGCAGTCCTTGCAGCTTGCAAACTGTTGCTTGATGATCCTGGCGCACATGGCAATGAATGGGGGGGGGGGGGAAGCAAGGTTGAACGGGGCTGGTGAACAGGGGCAGTGGGCATGGCATGGCAAAGGCAGCAGGCAAACACAGCCTGCAGAACCAGGCCGCTGCAGGCAAACACAGCCGGCAGACGAACTGGCCGATACAGGCCTTGCAGCACAGCAGCTGCAGACGATCCGGCCGGCACAGGCCTTGCAGCAAAACAACAGCTGCCGATGAAGTTGGCCGGCACAGGCCTTGAAGTAACACAACACTGCCCACGCGGCTAACGGCGCCCCGCCTCATGTGGGCGCACCCTTGCCCACTATGCTATCCCGGCCCCCCATGGCCACTTGGCCGACTATGGCTGACTAGCCTGGTGCCCAGGGTACCCACTCAGCGATACTCACCTTTCGCAGCCACACTCCCAACCCGTCAACAGGGCTCCTGCACCCCTCCAAATGGGTTTTCGAGCCTACACTCCCACCAACAGCAAAACGACCTCCATTTTTCAATTTAACTAACCCAACTAACTCACTCTACACTGACCCCGGGGTCCCTTGGGCGGGACTCACTCCTCCCCCCAATCACTCATCGCACCATGCATTCCCCATTCGCTCCACTCACACAGACCCGCTGGCCTCACTCACTCACCAAGCACATGCTTCCACTTCACTCACCAACTCTTCAACACACTCACCGCTGAACTCTGCCATCCTTCTAACTACTTCCCCTAACTAACTCATGCCCCCACGTCGTCCCTTAAACTAGTAGCACGCTCCATTTAACACTACGTAGCTAAGCTACGTCCCCTCTAAACACTCACAAGTCTGTCCATGTCCTCAAATCATTAAATTCCATCTCTCCATTTCTCAACCTAAAGCTCAACTAAAATCCCCTAAACTAATCCATTCCACGGGCTCCATGAGGACTTACCCCTGCCCCATGAAGCCGGTCTAACTAAGCTAACCCTTCCCCCTAACTGGTGTCATCCTGTGCCCTGGGCCAAGGGGATCATCCACCCCTTGCCCAGGAATCCTGTTCACCCGAAAGCGAGGCTTGCTTTTTTTTTATTGCGCAGCACCAGCGCGGCAACTCGCAACCTGCGCACCAGCGCGGCAATTCACAGCCGCGCACCTTTGGCGTGACGTCATGGCAGCTGTTCGCGTCCATCATCCCTCTTAGACAGTACCATCCGGCAGGGATTCACCCTCCTGCCGGATTCCAACCACACACGCAGCCATGACGTCACCCGGCGCAAAAAAAACAAGCCTCACGTCTTGAGGGGTTCCCCACGCGAACACATGTGCTCTGCCCGTTGGAGCTTAACACACCCGCCCGCGTGGAGAACCCGTCCTGTCCAAATCCGAAATCCTGCCTAAACTTTGTCCGTCGCGGGATCGGCAACATCCACCGCTGGCGTTTCCGGACTGGGCTTCACTCCCGCAAGCAAGCACGTGGCGGCCTTGTGCGTTGCACAACACGGACCGCGCGCTCGCTGCTGTGTAAACCCGGCGCGGTCCCCACAATAGCTACAGCCGCCATTCAAACCACGCGCACCTGCGTGTTAAGACGCTCAGACTCCACTCCATCGCATTCACACCGGGAGACGCGGCTGCATGTTCACACATGCCGACCGACATCTCCCTCACACACAGCGACCTTACACATGCTGTCTCCCTCCTTACACTCGGCCGCTCACTCACTCGTGCCGTTTCCCTTGCATACACCATACCACTCACACACGCGGGGGAACTCGCCCACGGTGCCTCATCCACACACGGCGTGCTGGGAAGCACGCACCTCGGCACACTTGCCACCACACCACTCACACACGGGGTCGCTTCCACACACGAGGGCGCACTCACACCTTGCACCACACTGGGGATCAGTGCCACCACAAGGGTTTCCGGGGCCTCTATACCCCCCCAAGCTCTCCGTGCACCTGTCCACAGCACCCGTCCCCTCAAACTCGCAAAGCACGACCGAACCCACCTGGTCGTGACTCGCTTCAAGGGAGCATAGCGGCTCCCTCCGTTCCCGAAGGAGGCTATCCAACTGCTCGCACCGGGTCCAGACACGTTCTGCGAGCTCACCCCCATTATCCTCCACTACCTCTGTGTGTGTGTGCTCGTCACTAACCCCATCTTTATCATGCAGTCTCTCCTTCACTGTTTCTACCTCCCGTGTCTGTTATTTCCGTCTCTTCCCTTATCTCCACTATTATTTCCTTCGTCGTCACCTCGTGTCTCGTCTCACACGTTTCGGTCACCCCATTTAATTTTTCCCTCTCGGTCACCGTCACTTTTTCCGTCACGACCCTCGCCCAACACGTCTCCCGAATTACTTTGCCCTCACCCGCCTCCATTGCGGGCCTGACAACCGTTGCACTCCCTCCCAGCTCGTTCGTCCTCACACGTGGCATCGCCATTTTGAGCTCCCCGGTTATTGCCTTCATGCCCGCCTGCAGGCTTCGGCCCATGATCTGAGTCTCACCCCGCATTTCTCTCATTTCTTCCTTCAATTCGTTTTTCATTTGTTGCGTATTCGTATCCATTTTCGTTTTCATTTTGTTCATTTGTTGCGTATTCGTATCCATTTTCGTTTTCATTTGTTGCGTATTCGTATCCATTTTGTTGTTTATATTCGCATTCATTTGTTGCGCATCCGTATTCATCTTTGCCAGCATGGCGAATAGCTGGGCCATGTCAGGTGCGCTTGGGTGAACCGTTTCGGCAGGGATCGGGGGAGGGTTTTGGTGGAGAGGGGGAGGGGAGGTGTCATACACTGCCGCTGCACCTATTTCGGGCTCTGGGTTCAGTTGGGGGAGTTCGTGTTCCTGCACAACCAACATTTCCTGCTCGGGGTCTTCATCCTGGGCCATGGATTCTACACATTCTACATCCATTCCTACTACCCCCGGCTCCCGCTCGCCTTGAGACTCCATCCTATTTCTCGTAACGGGTCAATTTGGCCTGTTCGTAATTTCGAGGGAATCGGGGGTCGCTCCTCTCACCCCTGGACCGATTCCCCGTGAATTTAGCTCGGAGGCGAGAGGGATTCGAATCCCACTCCCGGACACCAGTGTTGCGAATTCGTGCCCGCCGGCGTGCGATCGGCCGCTCGACTCGAATGGCGGCCGCCTCGCCCACCGGAACGGACAATTCCGTCGTGACCATCTCGGAACAACGCCGGGAGCCAGTCACGGGTGGGGGTTTAACCCCACCACGACCGTGCCAATTGCCCACGCGCGCAGGATAGGGTTGCTCGCCAAATTTGATCTACCTAAGTACCTGCGCGGATGGTTGACCGGGCGATCGTACCTCGCCGCAGGCTGACTCCGGAAACGAACCGCTTAAGCGGTCCGTTCCATGCTATCGGGGTAACCGAGCAGTATTATCGTCAACCTCGACGGTTCCGATTAATTATCGGGCGTTTTAAGCCCACTACGAACCCTTTTGCGTGAAGCAGGATGGAGAGTCAATAAAGAAAAGACGAAGCGAAACGGGAAAACAGTTCACACAATGCACATTTATTACGCGACACACGGAAAGCACACATATACAGCCAAACAGTCAGAATACACCTATATCAGGTAAACAAAAGAAACAACGACGCAGAGTTACAACCGAATACGCGTACACACGGCAACACTTACACAGTTCTACTTTACAAGACACGGCGCCACACACATTTACTCAAAAGCAAAGGAAAGAAGCCACCCTCATAGACAAGGGGGCAGACCGGCCTGTAGGCCAATATGTGCGCGGGACCTGAATGAGCGGCCAGGTCCGCGAGACCGGGTGGGTCCTACCTGCGTCCTCGTGGCGCATTGGCGGACGAGCCGCAGACATCCGCGTGGCTGTGCCCCGACTCCGTGCTCCTTCGCGGGTTTCGTTGGCACGACGTTTGGAGTGGGGTGGGAACGGGGCCCCCTTGTTGCACTATCTCAGCGTGGGGGATAAGGGGGAATTGTTGATGCTCCGGGGGAGGGAGAATGGCTGGCTGGCTTGGGTCCCGTGACGAGCGATCTCCCGCCACGACCTCGTCGCCGACTGCCGTCCTTCTCGCCTCAGACCCGAGCTCCTTGGCCTCTTGCCACAACTCTCCTCAGCCGACTGCAGAACCCAACTCGACGCCTTCGTCTCCCAACTCCACTCTCTGCCACCAAAACTGACTTTGCCTTAACTCTCTGCCACGATTCGCCTTGCGCTCGGCGTTTTATAGGCCGCAGGAGAACCAATCTGCAAATTTCCGGATCAGGATGAGCTCGGGGGCGGAGCCACGCTCGCCCATTGGATGGAGGAAAAGTGGGCGTGAACCTCCCCTGATCCTAGAATATGCATATTTCGATTTCACACGGACGCGCCTGGAGGCGGGGCCAAGCCGCTCCGCACTTGCTGATTGGACGGATCAGAAGTGGGCGTGTAGCATTCTTGATCCGAATTTTCCCTCGGAAAGGCCGCTATTTGCAGTCGCGGCTTGGTGCGTTTCGCTTGAACGAGCCCAAGACAGCCCGATGCTCAGTGTTCACAGGTGGTGCGGGAATGGCCGTAGAAGGAGAGAGGTGAGGGTGGTGGAGGGTTTATCGGTGGTGGTTTGATGGTTATGACGGTTGATTCAAAATAAAGATAGAACAGAAAAACGCCTAACTCAAAGTTTCGCAGCCCGAATGAATCACATAAATTCCCTCTAAACAACGGGTTTGGGGCTAACTACACATGTACTTCGAGTTATCTCACCTACGGGCCCTGAATGGTGGTTTGCGAATTTCCACAGCCGTAACAATATCCTCCAAAATAATTGCGTCCATGGACAACTCATTGCCACTATATCTGTGTGTGTGTGTGTGTGTGTGTGTGTGTGTGTGTGTGTGTGTGTGTGTGTGTGTGTGTGTGTGTGTGTGTGTGTGTGTGTGTGTGTGTGTGTGTGTGTGTGTGTGTGTCTGATAGCCATGGTTTGGATAACCTGGGGATTCGCAGTTCACAGGCCATCATTCTATTGAACGACCCCAGTCTTCCACTTGTGTCGCCCCACTATAGCTGGGTTGCAACTCGACCAACCAACTCTGCCATTCTTGCCCTTAGAGTGGTAGAGTTGGCAACTTCCCCCACCACCCATGTCCCACCAGATACCCACATGTTTTATCCAGAATCCATGATAACATTCAAGAAAAGTGTGTCTTCCAGTTACTTCACATTCAGTAAGCTGTTGCTAGGCATGTTGTCTCTGTTCTCCCGGTGTGACATGAGTGAATCATGTGCAAAGCATCATTTTTTGGAGAACCAGAGATGAATATTAAGGGAAATGGGCAGCAGACATGTTTCCAACTTAGCAGGGTTTCCTTACTGCTTTTATTCCTTCATGTGCAGCACAAGGCTGTGGGGTAGCATCATTGGCTGAGGGCATGGCTGTGCCTCTGATGCATTGTACTCTGCTGCTTGGGGCAGGAATTTGTAAGTTGTTCAGGGTGCCAGCGATAACTCACCTAAGAAGGAGAAGGACACCATCTTTAACGTCCACCAACGAATGCAAGCAGACAGGACACCCGTTTAACGTCCATCCGAGGAACGGAACACACATTGATGAATCGCCCTGCCTGTGAAACACCAGGATGACAGTTTATAGATGTGTCATGATTCAAACCCAGGCTTGACAACTCAGAGGTGAGATTGTGGACCGTCTGATCCGTTCAGTATACTAGCTCTTCCACAAGTCTTGACTCGGCATACAAAAAAAATAAATAAATAAATAAATAAAAAAAAACTTCGAGGCCATCCTGCCAGCTCAAGTATACTACTTATCCAAAACACAAGTAAACAGGACAGACCGTTTACTTTTATTGAGGCTCGTTGAGATGACCTCTTTCATACACTAGTGGTACTATATTGATGAAGTGGAGGTCACCCAAGGATACTATATTAAAGTTGACACGCACACACTAATTACAATATAGGCTCTCCCTTTTGGGTGAGGCTTACATGACGTGGCATTTAAAAATGCAGATGCAGAGCCTGAATCTTTGTCTAGGAAACCTCATTCACAGAGCAAGTCAATGAGTGCGACCCCATCCTCCCTCTCCCCCTTATGGATTAAAAACACATTTTGATAATTCAGCATACATATTTCAAATGGAAAATATATAACCCCATTTAATAGCTGCATGTGTGCGACGTTATTTTTAAATGTCTTGGAATGAACGATTTACATTATAGTCGATCAAGGTGCAGAAGAACAAACTCACAAATGGGTGTGGCTAACTTGGACACAGCTTACAGGCCTTACCAACCATGGCGTCAATCCAGCATCAAGTCTGGCATTGGCTTTGCGGTTAGGGCAGTGACCTGGGATCCGAGGGTCCTGAGTTTCAGCCCTGTTAACATTGAATTAACACCAGGGGGTTGACTCAGCCTGTCATCTTTCCGAGGTTGGCAAAATGAGCACCAGTGTACTGGTAATAGGGGCACTGCATCAGCGGCATAGCCAGGCGCCTTACCAATGATGCAACCAGCAGCCAAAAGGCAGCACACGATGGGAATCCACCATCGTAATCGATACCCCCAACCCAGGAACACTCACTGAATCTGTATACATCTCCAGCACCAAAGAGCCATTTTTCCACATCAACTCTGCTCATGGAATACCTCACTATACCCTGATAGGGAAACCTGACAGCATGCAGGAATGCAAACAGTCCGATTTCGATCTAATGCTCCTGCAAGGCATGCCAACATAGCATTCTGGGCAGGCTGAGCCATTATAGGATTGGTCTGTTGACAATGCAGAGTAGTTTTGTTTTGAACTGAATGCAAAGTTTGGAAGATTCCTTCATTGCTTATTCCCTTTCCCTCCCTCCCTCCATAGCAAAGCAATCGGAAGAGAAGGAATAATGAATGCCCTGGAGACGAAAGTATCAACCTGCTGCCATTGTAAAGCTTCGTACTCACAAACAATACATTGCCCTCACACACAAATGTTGACACACAATACAAAACGCAATGGTTTTTCTTTATTAGAATATTAAACATTTTGATGATTCTTTATAACTATCAGTTATCGAATTAGAATAGGGTGTTTAGTGACTACAAGCAGGCTGAACTGATAGAATAGCATGGTAGGATGCATAAATAATGGCTTTCAGTCAACACGTTGCTCTTCGTTTGGGTTTTAAGCTTGGACTATAAACTTTATCAAAGGTGTGGATTTGAGAAGTGGAGTAAAGTGGAAATCTGGTCAAACCTTGCCAATTGTTCTTTTTTCAATCATTTGTACCACACAATCACATCCATTTCTGGCTACAATTGTTTTGTCGGCTTTTCTTCCGCATGGTCTCTGTCTGACTGGATGGTGCAGAGGTATCACACATAACTTTGAAGTCTCTACCCCGGCTTTGATTTGAGATCCAACTATAAATTATCTATTACTCTGCATTACCAATAAATGGATCTAACTGTTTCCATGTCATGCATAGAGTCCGGTTCGGGTTCATGAATTAAAGCTTCCCATTCCGCTATTTTGTTCATAATATAGGACGTGAGGTTTTGGCTCCAAAATTCAGAGATCCAATTGTGTCAAGTTTGGGAGCAATTGGCCCAGTAGTTTGGACATGATTTGTGTTTCACAAGCACAGACAAACAGAAAATTTCTTTTATTTATAAGATGAGTGATACAAGTAACTTTGACACAAAGGGAGGCCATAAGACCCATCAAAGCCTGCACTATTATTACCAACTTATGGCTGTTTGTCAATGCTGCGAAGTAAAAATAAAATCGGTCCATACATGTCTGAGATATGGATGTAGATGCACACATATCAACACCAACTCCATAACCCCCCGTTTCGGACTAAGGTCAAAGGGGGCTAATAATACATATAAAATAAAAAATATTTTAAAGATCATAATTAGGACATTGTATTAATGGTACACACTTGACAAATCGGTCGACCCAGGCCACGCTTCCTCAGGCTCCCATTCGGTCTCAACATGAGGCAGGACGCATTCCGACATAAAATGGATGAGATATTGGTGCACTGCCACGGTGCAGAAGGCATTGCTGATGACATTGTCGTCCATGGCCAGACGAACAAGGAACATGACATCAACCTACAACCTCCACCACCTCATGACCACTGCCTGCGAACATGGTCTCATCTTCAACAGACAAATGTCAAAGGAGACAGGGCTTTATACACTAGAAAGATGGTGGTTACGAGGAGATATGATGGAGATGTTTAAGATTATGAAAGGTAGAGATAAAATAAGTGCAGATGAATTATTATTCAATAGAGTAGACAGTGATAGAACCAGGGGCCATAGCTTGAGAGTAAATTAGAGAGTAAAGACGGTACTAAGGAAGGGGACTTTCACTCAGAGAGTAGTTAATGCATGGAATGGTCTCCCTGGAAAGGTAGTGGCAGCAGAAACAGTCGTTCAGTTTAAATTATAATTAGATAGGTACCTGGAAGTTATGGAGATGGAGGGGTATGGGGATGTTGATAAGACTTTTATGTAGTTTGAGCATTGATGGGTGATTGTGTACGGAGTGCTGTTGGTGGGGGTCTTGTCAAGGGGGGTTGTGTGGTTGATGTGTGTTTTTAACCAAGCCCATGCCCCCTCTCCGAGGGGAAGAAAAGGGGGGAAAAACTACAAAAACTACAAAACAAACAAACAAACAAACAAGCAGTCATAGACTGGTACTTACGAAATCGTCAACTTGACCTCTGATCTTGTCTAATAAAAGCTGTCTCTTGAGAAGGTAGCGACGCAAACCAGAAGTTTCTACCATGATTCTGTACCAAACCATCAAAAATCGTAACGTCGACCGAAGCAAAATCTCCATTTCTCCACGCAATTATTTAATATTATTTTATCAGTCACAAAACCATAATATTTTTTTTTTTTTTTTTTTTTTTTTTTTTTTGTATACCTTGGTCGAGGCTCGTATGAGAGCTAACACACAACTCACAGCAAGGAGGCATGAGACAAGAGGGGTGGGAGTGGGAGGGACAAAACATTGGGGAACAGACACAGGTGAACTGTGGAAGGGAGAGGGATGGGGATGGGATGGGGAACATGGCGAGGAGAAGATGGACATTACAGGGACTTTCAGGAAGGAAAGCAGGAGAATTGAAGGAAGTGGGCTTGGGTGGATTATCGGGGGTAGAAAAGATCGAGGATTTGGATGGGGGAAGATAAGAGGTGGTGGTGAACAGCTGTTTTGAAAGCCTGGAGGGAAGAATGGGAAAGAATAGAGTGAGGGAAGTTTATTCCAAAGGCGGGAAAAAGAGGAATGAAAGAGTGAAGATGAGCAGTGATTCGTGATTTTGGTAGTTTTACCAGAAGGGGGTTGTTGGCGGACCTTGAGCGCCCTGTGGAAATGTGGTTGGGACAAATCGCAGAGAGAGCAGGGGGCAAGGCTGGAGAGGAGTCGGTAGAAGACAGAAAGACCACCGACCAACCTGCGGTGATTGAGTGAGAGGCCCAAAGACTCAGCTTCATTGCGGGAGATGCCAATGATCTTAAAAGCCCTGGTTTCGACAGCGTGAAGTCGAGAAAGGTGGAAGGCAGGAGCACCAGCCCAGAGGGGGAGAGCAGTACTCCATCAGGCTACGGACAAAAGCTTTGTAAGTAGTCAGGAGCTCAAGAGGGCCGAGGAAGGACTTTGCACGACGGAGGATTCTCAGTCGGCGACTGGCTTTTGAGGCGAGGTTGGAAATGTGACTTTCCCAGGAAAGGTCATGGCAGATAGTGAGACCAGAAGCTTGAAAGAAAAGACTTCTTCCAGAGGATTGTTGAGAAAGTGGATGGGGGGTTTTGTAAACGGTCCTTTCGAAGAGACATAGTGAGAGTGTGAGATTTGTGTGGATTGAAAGACATGTTCCACGTGTTGGACCAGTTTGTGATTTTATCCAGATCTGCAGTGAGCGAAGAAGCTGCTGCTTGCCGGTCTGAGGGATGACAGATGGTACGGCAGAGGGTGGAGTCATCGGCAAAGAGAAATAGAGGATTTTCCAGAGAGTCCGAGAGATCATTGATGAAAACCAGAAAAGAACAGGGCCCAGAACGCTACCTTGAGGAACTCCAGCCTGCACAGGAAGAGGGGATGAAAGAACTCCATTTAGGGCCACACGTTGACTGCGACAGGAGAGGAAGTCTGCGAGCCATGAGTGGAGATGGCCTTGAATACCATGGGAAGAGAGTTTGGTGAGTAGGGCAGGGTGCCAGACTGTGTCAAAAGCACGTGATATGTCCAGGGATACGGCTCGGATTTCCTGTCTGGCATTGAGGACCTCCATCCATTGATGGGAGAGCAGTAGCAGCATATCCAGGGTAGAGTGACCTGGTCTGAAACCAAATTGATGATTGGAAATCAAGCCATTGGAGAAGAGGAAGGATTTCATGTCTGAAGCAATGATGGATTCCATAACCTTGCTGATGATTGGGAGAAGGCTGATTGGTCTGTAGTTACAGGGATCTGTTTTTGCACCTTTTTTATGCAGGGCAGTGATGTTAGCAGATTTCCAAGCAGATGGCAGATGACCTTGGGAAAATGAGAGGGTGAATAGAACAGAGAGAGGGTGAGCAAGAGCAGAAGAGCAGGCTTTGAGGACACGTGGGCTGATGCCGTCTGGACCGGTTGCAGAATCTGACTCCGAGGTTTGAAAGCAAGCTCTCCACCTTGTCAGGAGAAAAGGATACAGAGTCCAGGGACAGTTGGGTGCGACTGGGTAAAGTGGGTAGAGATAGTGATGGGTTTGGGACACAAGATTTAGCTGCAAACACCGGAGTTTAGACATTCAGCTTTATCACGTGTGGGAATCAGCAGTGCGGCCATTTGAGGTAAGGGAGGGGATGGAGGGGGAACATACACCAGAAACAGATTTGATTAAACGCCACCAGGATTTTGAGGAGGGAGAGAGGTTTGAGAGTTCAGACTTGAGATGAGAAAGATGTTGTTTTCTGGCTCTCCTGAGGGTAGATACACACTTGTTCCGAGCTTTGTGGAAAGAACTGAGATTGCTCCTCAGTTGGGTTTGCTTTCCATGAGGCAAAGGCAAGTTGTTTCAGGACAACTGCCTCACCACAAGCTTCAGTAAACCAAGGGCGGGAGGAAGGGTAAGACAACTGAACACGAGAGGGGATAACCAAATCTGTGCATGAGGGAGAGCAAGTTTCTTTGAAAGAATTCCCAGGATGAGTTGATGTTTGAGAAAGTAGTGATAGGAGACCAGTCTGTAAGTTTGATGGCTGCTCGAGACCCTGCCAGTCGGCTTGAGTGAAATGCCAGACTCGACGGCGGTGAGGTGGTTCTCTGATGACAGCCAGAGAGATGTCCACTTTAACAAGGACGTGGTCAGAAGAACCAATTGGAGCGAAGGAAGAGCAGCAGATATTGTCAGGGAAATTTGTCAAAATCAGATCCAGAAGAGATGGAGTACCATTGGTTGAGATCCGGGTCGGGAAGTTGACCGATTGAGTCAGTCCCAATGAGTCACAGAAAGCTTTTGCTGATGTCCCATGGCAGGTGAGAGAGGTACCCACACCTAGCCAACTGGCGTGATGACAATTGAAGTCGCCACATAAGAGGAAGAGAGAGTTTGGATGAGAAGATAGAAGATGGTCCATGTTTTCGGAGAGTGAGGTGTAGATGGAGTCATCACTGTTCGGTGGACGGTACAGTACACATATAAACATGAGGTGGGAGTGGAGGGAAGCCGAAGCCAGAGGTATTCCTGGGGGTGTGGGGGAGTGAGAGCAGTGCAGGGAGAGTGAGGAATAGAGTCTTTGATGAAGAGAGCAACACCTCCACCAGGACGAGGCTCAGGTCTGTCATACCGTAAGAGGGAGTAACCAGGGAGAGATACTTGGGAGGCAGACACGCCTTGGGAGAGGAAAGTTTCTGTTAGGCAGATAATGTCTGGTTTGTCAGTGGCAACCTGCATGGAAAGATCTGAAAGGTTTGAGGGAAGGCCCCGGATATTTGAGGTCCACACTTTTAATGAAGAGGTAGGGGAGGAGGCTTTGGGTGCAGGAGGTGGAGGGGCGGGGGAGGGTAGGACGAGGGACGAGGGGGAGGTAAGGAGGGTTGCTGAAGGAGTGTGGGGTATTGCAGAATAGCGAGGGGAGGGGGCCGAATGAGGAGGAGAAAAGGCTCTGTGGTGCTGGGAGAGAGGGGGGACAAGAGACAAGGAAGATGGCAGTTGAGGATTTGAGGAGGTGGAGTGAAGAGATGGAGGTGAGAGGGCAGTGGAGGGAGGCAGGTTGGTGGATGAGAGGGGGGCAACTTAGAGAAGGAAGAGTGAGGGGGATGAAAGGTGGGAGAAAGGTGAGGGGGAATTTTTGAAAGAGGTGAGAGGGAGGCTTGGAGGAGAAGAGTGGGATGGTTGCTTTGAGAGTGAGAGTGAGGGGTGAGGGGGTGAGTTGGCACTGAAGTTGGAAAAAAAGAATGGTTGATGGAAAGCGAGCATCCATGGCAAACTGTGGTTTTTAAAAGTTTTAGGTCAGAGATGCGATTTAACACAATTCTTGATGGATGCAATGAAGGCGAATTCAGAGCATGGATAGAAGAAGCGCTGTAATAGTTGGATTTTTTAGGCAAGGAATGAAGGAGAGGTCGAAATGAGAGTAGTCTGTTAAAATAGCAGAAGAGAAGTGCATTGTGAAACAGTAAAGAGTACCACATGTGTGAGAGAGGAAGATGAAGCATTATAAGATCGTTTTTGTTGTTAATATTAATGTATGAGAGAGTTCAACAGATTAGGTCATGGAAGTGTAAAAAAAAAAAGAAATCGAGGAAGACGAGGAGGAAGTTAAGAGGAAGAAGAAGTAGCAGAATCGGGAGAAGGTGAGCGTGTTGTTGTTGTTGTTGTTGGGTATATATATATATATATATTTTTTTTTTTTTTTTTGAGATAAGAAAGAGATTAGTTGGGAGAATGGGGGATGTTTGGAAAGTGGGGAGGATGAAAATTGAAGGTAATGGGGAGGATAGAAATTGAAGGAATGGGGAGAAAAAACAAACAAAGAAACAAAAAAAAAACGATCGAACACCGAGTGGAACCGGTAGGCCTCAAACCTAGGACTAGGCCTCAAACACCAAGTAAGAACGTCGACATAAATACTCACAAAATAGCACGATTTTTGAAACAAAACCGAACTAGGAACACACATTAACATGTAGGTGAGAAAATTAAACAGTTAAAACGGGACAAATAACAACCGGAACTTAACTTTGAGAATGTCAGCAGGGAGCCCCGAAGGAGACCTCTTGCCGCTCAAAACCGGAACCGGAAGTCCCATATTTGGCCATCCACCAACAATCTTTACATAATCCGACGGCTTAGCGAGTCAGGCATGCGACGATAACCTTTATTGGGATAAAAAATGACTTTTAAACACCATCTTTATCGAAAACACCGTCAGCGCGCACACGCAAAACCTTTACGTGACTCAACGACGCCTCTGCTCGAGCGCGCTGCACCACGTGACAAGCCGTGATGCGGCGAGTGAAATTTTTTTATACAATCTTAAAACGTCTCCAAAACATCCGCTTTTACCAGAATTTCAACAACTGAGTGATAAGCGTCCTAAGCGATCGCAAAAACAGAAGACAAAATTAAAATTGAAGTTAAAACGAACTCGTAACGTCGACCAAAGCAAAAATACTCCATTTCTCCACATGAATTTACGGAATTATGTTTGACCTCACTGTGACCTCGACCTTTGACTGATTTTGACCAAAATCTAATCAGCGCTAGCCATCACCCTCCTGAATCACGTGGTGTAATTTGACATTGGTAGCTTCTTCTGTTCTCGAGTTATCGTGCCTACAAACAAACACACACACACACACACACACACACACACACACACACACACACACACACACACACACACACACACACACACACACACACACACACACACACGACGGAAGTCATCAATATACTTACGAAATCTTTAGATTTAGTAAGTAACAAGCAGTCATAGACTGGTACTTACAAAATCGTAAACTTGACTTCTGACCTTGTCGAATAAAAGTTGTCTCTAAAGAAGGTAGCGACGCAAACCAGAAGTTTCTATGATGATTCTGTACCAAACCATCAAAAATCGAATGTTTGACCTCACTGTGACCTTGACCTTTGACCGATTTTGACCAAAATCTAATCAGCACTAGCCATCACCCTCCTGAATCACGTGGTGTAATTTGACATTGGTAGCTTCTTCCGTTCTCGAGTTATTTGTGCCTACAAACAAACAAACACACACACAAAGAAACACACAAACAGATGACGGAAGTCATCAATATACTTACGAAATCGAAAGATTTCGTAAGTAACAATTTATTTCGTTAAGTAAAAAACTTTTTTGGTATCTTCTTGCTTGGATCTTGTGTAGATGGGTTGGTGTGGTGTTTGCGCAGACACGATGGGCTGAATGGCCTCCACCTGTGTTGGATTTCCTTGTTAAAATTGTTAGGCCAAGTGTGAAGTTTTTTGGCCTGATCCTTCATTCAAATGGACTTCATCCAGACCCTGGTGGAGTCGAGGCAACTAGCAAATTAAAGGCACCCGTTGATGTCACAGACTACAACAGTTCCTTGGCATTGCGACCGACATGCCATCATTCGCACCGTATCTCTCAGAGCAATAACATTCCCACTGGTCAGGGCACACGGTCTGGTCGTTTGGTCAAGCGGCTACCCCGCTATGAGGTGTAGTATATATGGGGCATTAGCAGATTGCTGTCCCCCTGTTTTGGTTTTTCAGATTTATCAGCATGCTTCTTATTCGAACAAGGGGGATGTCAACCACTGAACTATTAATGGATATTTGCGATTCCATTTAAAGCCGTTCATATGGAACAGCTAGCTTAGCAAATGCTAACTAGCTGCTTGATAACTGAACACACTCCAGTTGTGCAACTTTGATAATTCCATTCTTACACAGATGGACTGATTCTCATAGGTATCGTGACCAATCAAAACTCAAGGAAACGACAGACTCAGGAACACAAGCAACAACTAGAACAGCACTCGGTGGAGTGCATAACTCCGCCAGGCTGAACAGTTTACGTTTTGGATCCCACTGATAGGCTGGATCTGTATACAGAACTTAATCAGAATCAAATTGGCTTCTTCTATTGTCACCTACCCAACTCATCCACCGAGTTTCGTCATAATCCATCAGTAACGTTTTGAGATATTGTGCTATTTATTGTTTTTGGCCCTATCTCTCAATGATGAAGAATCACTTGTGGGCTGAGAGGTTGGGGGAGGGGGGAACTACCCTAAGGCCCAAACCTAATAGGGGTCTATAATTATTCCTTCAATCTTTTTTCATACAATGATTGTTTGTGATGATCAAACACTGAGGGCAACTGTATTTCGCGCCTCCCTCCAAGCCACTCAGTGCAATTGATTCCCCGGCATGCCACGGACAGTGACACCCTCCCTCGTAAAATAAAACTACTGTGGGAACAATTTACATAATCACAATCACGGAAATGACATAATGATGGAAATGAAAATAGGAGTGTTGGCCACACCCCATCCGGGTGAAGTTTGTTAAATGAATTTGCATTGTCGGAATAAGTGAATAACACCCCAATTTCTCTGAAACGCGGCATGTGTTTCTGACAACGAAAATAAGGAAACCTCTGTATTGACCAAATTAAAAAAGCACCAGTTGATCCTCTTCCGCACCCGCTTCCTTTTTTTGTTATTTTGTCAAACATCACGAGGAAAATAAAAAAATCACACCCGTGTCGGAAGGAAGCTGTGCAGTGAAACTGCTACACCGCTTAAAAAGTAGCCTGGTGGGGGGTTGACGGTTACTTCCCCCAACAGGCAATACAATAAACCCCAAACTAAATAATAACACAAAAAACTAGAAAACAACACAAGAAAAACGAATGAAACAAGTAGCGTTATAAGTTTCTTCCTCTTCATTTTGACGGACAGACAGGATGGAAGAATGGAGGAATAAAGGAATGAAGGAATGAAGGAATGAAGGAGTGTAGGAGTGTAGGAATGAAGAAATGAAGAAGTGTAGGAGTGTAGGAATGAAGGAATGAGGGAATGCAGAATGAAGGAATGAAGGAGTGTAGGAATGAAGGAATGAAGGAGTGTAGGAGTGTAGGAATGAAGGAGTGGAGTGTATGAATGAAGGAATGAAGTAATGAAGGAGTAGGAGTGTAGAAATGAAGGAATGAAGGAGTGTAGAAGTGTAGGAGTGAAGGAATTAAGGAGTGGAATGTAGGAATGAAGGAATGAAGGAGTGTAGGAATGAAGGAATGAAGGAGTGTAGGAATGAAGGAGTGTAGGAATGAAGGAGTGTAGGAATGAAGGAATGAAGAAGTGTAGGAGTGTAGGAATGAAGGAATGAGGAATGAAGGAGTGTAGGAGTGTAGGAATGAAGGAATGAAGGAGTGTAGGAATTAAGGAGTGGAGGGTAGGAATGAAGGAATTAAGGAGTGGAGGGTTGGAATGAAGGAATGAGGAGTGAAGGAATGGAGGAGTGAATGAGTGAAGTAGTGAAGGAATGGAGTGAAGGAATGAAGGAATGAAGGAGTGTAGAAGTGAAGGAATGGAGTGAAGGAGTAGGAGTGTAGGAATGAAGGAATGAAGGAATAGGAGTGTAGGAATAAAGGAGTGCAGGAGTGTAGGAATGAAGGAATTAAGGAGTGGAGGGTAGGAATGAAGGAATGAGGAGTGAAGGAATGGAGTGAAGGAATGAAGGAGTGAAGGAATGAAGGATGGATAGACGGACGGACGGACATACGACATATTAAAGTGGTTTACACCAATTAAAAATCCATATATCAGTGTACGACTCTTACACTATTCTTTGAATCGATCATTTTCCTCACACGTCGATGCTGAGTTTTTATAACTTTACCGGGTTGGACGATAGATCGCTGCTGAGTCCACATCCCACACGTGTACATCTGTATATAATAAATGTTTGCTGTAGAATGTAGATCGAAATAGAAAGATGGCATCACCAATCATTTTAAAATGCACCAAGTGTTTAATTTTTTTATGTTTCACCATACATTTATTATATATTTGTTTAGAACTGTGGATTGTATTTTTTAATAGGCTTAGTGAGTGTGTATGTTGTACGTGTCAGGTATTATGACCTTCATCATATCTGTTTGGGGGTAGAAAACTGGCGTGTTGTGGACATGATCTTTCAGGAACTAAAATCCGGCGGCCATTTTGAAAAGAAATAATAAATTAAAAAGGGCCTCCTTCCTTTAAAAAACAAGGACAAATGTGTCCAAGAGCTGAGTCCTAAAGGTTTTGTCTTCACAAAACAAGAAGAAGAAGAAGAAGAACAACAATAACAAAAATAAGAAGAAGAGGATGAAGAACAACACGGAGCTCTCTTCGAGCCAGCGTTCGCAACGCGACGCGGCTAAAAATTCATTACAGAAAGTCGAAACATCAGCATTTTGATCACAATAACAATAACAACAACAACTTCCGATATTTCGTCACGTGCCTTGATGGAGCCAATTGCGAGACCCGTCATGGAGGCTCCTCGTTCATGACGAGAAAATAGTGTATTTACGAAATTACAACACATTAAATGGAATAATCTTTAAATAGTAACGTGAACTTTTCGAAACTTTAAAGCAAATGTCCGAATACATTTAACAGTTCATGATAGACGCTCTCAAAAGGCACCCTCAATGCGAGGAAGTGTACAGGTGTTTAGTATTTAAGGAGATCCGGATCCTGTATAGGCCTAAAGGTTTTGTAAGAAGAAGAAGAAGAAGAAGAAGAAGAAGAAGAAGAAGAAGAAGAAGAAGTCTTCGAGCCAGTGTTTGCTACGTTTTGCTACATGAGACGATCAACTGGTATACGTTTTTTTTACTGAGGTAAAGGTTGTTAAAAAATAATAAAAAATCCGATCAACTGGTATATGGTTTTTTTTTTTTTACTGAGGTAAAGGTTGTTAAAAAAATAATAAAAAAATCCGGACGATCAACTTGTATATGTTTTTTACTGAAGTATAGGTTGTTAAAAAATAATGAAAAATCCGGACGATCAACTTGTATATGTTTTTTACTGAAGTATAGGTTGTTAAAAAATAATAAAAAATCCGGACGATCAACTGGTATATGTTTTTTTTACTGAAGTATAGGTTGTTAAAAAATAATAAAAAATCCGGACGATCAACTGGTATATGTTATTTACTGAGGTATAGGTTGTTAAAAAATAATAAAAAATCCGGACGATCAACTGGTATATGTTTTTTACTGAGGTATAGGTTGTTAAAAAATAATAAAAAATCCGATCAACTGGTATATGTTTTTTTTACTGAGGTAAAGGTTGTTAAAAAATAATAAAAAAATCCGGACGATCAACTGGTATATGTTTTTTTACTGAGGTAAAGGTTGTTAAAAAATTATAAAAAATCCGGACGATCAACTGGTATATGTTTTTTACTGAGGTAAAGGTTGTTAAAAAATAATAAAGAATTGAAGGGGACCCGGATGAAAGGGGCCCGACACCTCGTATTACCCCAGGACCCATTCTGGCTCTCGGCGGCCATGGGTACGAGCCGACTCTTCTGGCGGCAAATTTGTAATTGCATCGATCTACTGTACACTTCTGAGGTAAATATGGACAAATTATACTTTACAAATATTCGATGTGCATTTCAATATGCGCGATATCAAATAGTCATGTAACATGTGGTAAAGTTTCAATTTCCTCCGGTGAACGTTTTTTCGATGTACGTTCCTAACAAGATGCAGACACGTACTGTACGTACCACGTCCGCGACCGATTGCTTAACCCCGCTTTTCGCTTCGCGAGCGCTAATTTAAAAAATTCTCGATTCCGGATCCGGATCTTCACCAACATCGAATCAATCCGTCCTTGTCACGCAACCAACATGTTCACCAAATTTCGTCCGAATCCGTCCACAGCTTTTTTTCAGATATCCTGGTGACAGACAGACACGGGGTGAAAACATAACCTCTGCTCACCTTCGATGGTGGAGATAGCATGTGTCTGTGTACCGCCGGCTTGTTCGTGCACGACAGCCCAGAGATACTGCTCCAGTGCAAACATGCGGAGGAAGAAGAAGAAGATAATGAGCCTGAATATTCTTCTTCTTCTTCTTCCTTCGGCTGCTCCCGTTAGTGGTCGCCACAGCGGATCATCCGTTATGATCCGCATAATGATTTGGCACAGGTTTTACGCCGGATGTCCTTCCTGACGCAACCCAGATCGCCTCTTACGACACAGGGATAGTGAACCTGAATGTCGATCTAAATTAAATGAATATGCGCCACAAAATTACATACAACATGTGTTCATTTGTAAATATGTTTTATGAATAAATATGGTGATATTTTGAAGTGCTTGGCCGGTTTATTCGACCTTTATTTGTGCGTTTGCACATTGGGGTCGGAGAAGAAGAGCCAGACGTGTCTCGCGAGTCATTGCTTGCCGATCCCCGATGAACCGTTTGCCGAGTTTCGTTCCAATGCGCAACGAAGTTTCCTTCCTCTCACCTCGTGCGTGATTCATTCCCGCGCGCTTCACACTGCTATGGTTGGCTATCTCGCCCGCAGCATGGAAACTTAAACGGGGCATGAATACGAGCGTTCAGTGAAGCACAGTCACCGAGGAAGAGACAGGGCCAGGTTATAGGCCATCCGAGGGACGGCACACACCCTGCCTGTGAAACGCCGGGATGACGGTTTATATCTGGGTCGGGATTCAAACCCAGGCGACGCAAGTTCGAGCTAAGTGTGCGTACCTCTGGCCTATCCTGCCAGCCCAAGTCTCCAAAAAGATGGTGCAAAAACATAGCACCTCCCTTTGAGCTGTCTAATGTGGTTTGATTCCCTCGAGTACGACATAAAACTGTCTGGTGCTTCACACGTTCAGTGTTGCATCATAAGGTGTGCCAGGTCTGAGATTGACGTTAAGCCTGTTGTCCTGCCTGCTAACATGAGCTGTGCGAAAGTTAAAGATCCCGCGGTGTCTTTCCTGAAAAGTAGGCAAGTTATCGCCAGCACACTGAACGAGTTCCATAAAAGACCAACGTTTTATTGAACTACACATAAAGTTTCCAATTTTAGCCCAAGTTAAGAGTATGTCATTGTTAAGAAGCTGTGATTTGCTACGACTGTGTAAGCTATTTGAAGTACACTGAAAATACATCACGTGCGTGCTCCCGGGTCTCTTTCGCCCCCCTTCCCCCTCCACTGTCCCTGGTGGATAGTCTGACCAAGAGTCATCGCATATAGCCTTGGACAGGGAATGGCCGTTCCGGTGTAGTTTTCCGAAGCATCGCGACGTGAAGAAGCAGCAAAAATCATCGTCCATCTCACTTTCGCAATTCCCGTGACAAACTCTTTCATCGTCCTAAATCCATCATCGATGTCCCCCGGGGTCCCAGGATTTCCGTTTGGATGTTACATGGTTGATGGAAAATGTGACTGCTCACATCGAACTTTGAGAGGGGTAATTGTTTCATCCCATCTTCATTATCTCCGTTTTTTTTACGCTGTGATCCATAAATCTGATGTAAAACCTGATGCAATGCATTTTTAATCCAGTTGTGCACTTACCTGGCTGTGGTCGTCAAATCGTGGGAATGAAAAAGTCGCGTATGTTCTATAAGCTAGTTTAACATCCACAGGGCCTACATGCTTTATTATTATTATTATTATTATTATTATTATTATTATTATTATTATTGTTGTTACTAGCATGGATCGCCTCTCCACACGTCATCGTTAGAGACTTACGTTAAATTTGCTGTTATGATTTACACCAATCATAATATTGGTGATTTATTTGTAATATAAAAAGGTCCAAGTTGTTTAAAGTTCTAAATGGTCAAGGGTCAAAGCTGTGTAATCTGTGTTAATGGTGTAAGGGCTTTGAATGGTGTTAATGTCTAAAGGGTATAAAAGGGCGAAATAGTGAAAGGGTCTTAAAGGTAAAAGGGGGTTTAATGGGTCTTTGGAGTCGTTTGAGTCTTGAGAGTCTTAGGGGTCTTCAAGGGTGTTCAACCGTCGAAGGTGTCTCAGCAGTATAAAGCATCGAAAAGTACATTTCAATTGTACGTAATTGATAGACATACGTGTAGTCTGCAACCGACGTTCAAACATTATTAATTAATAAACATATAGTCACACAGCTTCAACGTGAAATATACGTTCCAATAGTACGTAATTAATAGTTGTACGTGCTGTCTGAAACCAGCATTCAAACAGTACGTCATTCATAGGCATATCTACTGAAACGCAAAAGAAACTTACCACTTGTTTGAAATGTAATAAAATTGTAACAGTTCAAAATAAAACAAACCAACAATTACTAATTGAAACATTGGCATTTTATTGATGACATGTCAAGTTTTTGACCAAGAAACACCATCTCATAAGTTTGTTCTACAGTACAGAACAGCACAGGGTGCAATGTCAGTCCCCTTTCAATAGCGTGTGTGGCCACCATTGTTTTGGATACAGGCAGTGCATCGTCAGTGCATACTGCCTACCAGTCTTTGGATGGATTGCTGCTGGATTCTGTCCCACTCAGTCCTCAATGTCTGAAGCCATCTGACTTAGGACCATCTGCCCGTCCTGCCTTGCAGTAGTGACTGTTGGCCTCCCTGATCGAGGTCTGTCATCCGCAGAGTTGTGGAGGGTGTCTCTGTCCACCAGGGCCGATATCGTCTGGTGTGAACAGCCAAGGCGACGTGCCACCTCACGGTAGCTCAATCCGCCTTGCAGTATGCCCAAGGCACACTGCTGTTGATCCCTTGACAATCGTGGAATGTTGATTGAAATGCCCATTTTGCACTGGCCTTTTTACAGCCAATATCAAGACATCATGTGCAGCTCATTAAAATCATCCCATACCCCTTGGCTAATCACTGACAGTCAAAACGGCTGTTCAACAGCTGTGCTATGAAGTGACCATTGAAGGTTCAAGTGACCATCCATGACCATTTTATCTGACAGTGAGGACATTATTGTCCACAAATAAGTTCACACATTTACTACACGCAGTGTTATTGTTAATATTTGAAGGTTTAAAAGGTGGTAAGTTTCTTTTGCGTTTCAGTATAGTTACACGGCTTCACGGACTGGCGGTTTGACGGCTTGATGGACTGTACTTTTCATATATATGTATATATATATATATATATATATATATATATATATATATATATATATATATATGTATATGTATGTATATATATATATATGTATATGTATGTATATATATATATATATGTATATGTATGTATATATATATATATATGTATATGTATGTATATATATGTATATATATGTATATATATATATATATATATATATATATATGTATATATATATATATATATATATATATATATAATTATATATATATATATATATATATATATATATATATATATAATATATTGTTATGGATCTGGAAACCATTTGCATTCAACATACAGGTCCCAAATGTCTTGCCTTTGTCTTTATTTTACTGTTAATAAATTTATTAGAAATGTTCCCAGTCCGTTTCTGTCCCTTCTTACATTGGTCTAGCGTGGTCTGGGTCTGAGTATAAGCGGGGATTCATCCCCGGTAATCGGTTTATCATAGCCGCACGGCTTTGGCAGTTTCCGCTCGGCTGCACCCAAACCGGGTTTGGTAGTCGGTAGTTGGAACTCTACCGCAGTCGGTAGAGTGACCTGGTTCAAGCAAGACGTGCTGTGGGCGTGGTTTCCCCGGTAGTCGAAATCGCTTAGTTAATTAGGTAAATTGGTTTAAGACAAACAGACCCTACGCAACGCGGTTGAGATATTGGCATCCACGGTCGGTTCAGCGACCCGCCAGCTCACGGAATTATCCGGAGTGACGGCCTACAATTCCGGGGAGTCTGGTGGGAGACGGCGTAACGTCCCCCACCTAGCGGTCATTCTCGCCACCGACCCCCGGCCCACAACTATATATATATATATATATATATTGTTGCGGATTCCGCGCCCGCCGGCGTGCGACGGCCACGTAACTCGAATCGCGGCACGTCGCCCACCGGACGGACAATCCAGTCGTGACCCTCTCGGACTAACGCCGGGAACCAGTCACGGGTGGACCTTTCGGTCTCACCGCGATCGAGCCAATCAGCCCCCGCGTGGGATAGGGTTGCTCGCCAAATTCGAACTACCTAAGTACCCACGCGGAGGGTAGACCGGGCGATCGCACCTCGCCGCAGGTGGCGCTTCGGACACGGGCCACTTAAGCGACCCGTTCCGTACTATCAGAATAACCGAGCGGTGTTATCGTCGACCTCGACGGTTCGATTAATTATCGGGCGTATTCAGCCCACTACCAACCCTTTACGTGAAGCAAGATGAGGGTTCAATGGAGGAAAAGCAGCGAAGCGGGAGAACAGTTCAACAATAAAAGCACATTTATTCGCGACGAACGGAAAGCACACAAATACAATTCCACCAAATGCACACAAAAAAAAAGAAAACACAATTCCATTTACACAAAAGCAAACATAAAAGTGAAAACACAGTGCAGAGCTAATACCGACTACCGAGCACACGGCAACACTTATACAATTCTACTTCACAGGACGGCGCCGACAACACATACCCAAAACCAAGGAAAAGAAATACCCTCAAGAAGGAGGTAGGCCTGAGGCCGAGACCGGGTCGGGCCTACCCGTCTGGTGATGAGACGCGGAGCGCGATGGCCCGCAACCCGCGGGCCTCGTGGACAGTGCCTGGCAGGGGTGGGAGCGGGGCCCCTTGGTCGCACTATCTCAGCGCGGGGGGGAAACAGGAGGGGGTTGCTGATGCTCGGGGTATAGAGGATCTTTATTATATGCGACGAGCGTCTCCACCTCGGCCAGGTCGCGCTGTCGGCCTCCTTCGGGTGCAGCTTCCTGCACGACGCGAGCACCCCCTCGTCTGGTGTCGCCGCCTTTCCACCGCTCCGTCCCCTCCGTTCCGACTCCCACGCACACGACGAGCAGCTCCACCGCCCGCGAAGTCTTGACCCTCTGCTTCCGACTCTCCTCTTCTTGACTCTCCGACCTCGTTCTGCTGACTCTTCTTTTGGACTCTCCCCCCGCGACTCTCTTGCAACTCTCCCTCGTTCGACTCTTTCTGACTGACGAACACCGTCCTTTTATCCCCCCCGTAACTTCGCCTTTGACCCCCTCCCTTTGACCTTTCACCTCGCTCACCGATTGGACGGCAAAAAGTGGGCGTGTGTCGTTTTTGATCCGTTTTTGAAGCAGAAAATCCGTGGTTTTGTACACGCTGTTCAACGTGCGCCCTACATGAGTCCAACACCGGTACCCACAGCGGGGCAAGAACGGTGGCGATGCTACGGTTGTGAGGTGTGCGTGAAGGTCGTGGCGGTTGTGGTGAAGCGGTGGTTGTGGTCGGTGGTTGATGTTGTGGTTGTGATCATGGCGGTTGGTCCAAAATAAAGATAGTAAAAGAAAAACGGCTATCCTGAAGAGTCGCAGCTCGCATAAATGACATGTATTCCCACTAGACAACGGGTTTGGGCCTAACTACACATGCACTTACCGAGATACCTCACCTAAGGGACCTGAATGGTGGTTTGCTAATCTGGTAACCACAACACTACCCCCTTCCCTTTTTACAGACTCGTCCCGAGTCGTCAAATTTTCGTGTGCCATCATGTGTAGTTTTCCCCTAGTACACTTTACCTACGGATCCCTGAGTGCGACATTCATGGTATTCGTGTCCCCAAAATAAATAACCTAAGGGCTGCCTAACTATCTAAACAAACTCACTCACACGGACGACTTAAATAAAATTGCCGGCGTAAGGACAGACATGCCGGGGGCGCACTCATATTTACAGTACATCTTAACCTTAACTTACAAATTTTACACTAAACCATGGCCCAGGATCATTGAACTCTGCAAAAGAAAGCAGTTAGCAGGGAGCCAGGCTGCCCGCATGCAGTCTCTGGCTCAAAACAATGCAGGTGACAGGGAACGTGGCTGGCTGCTCTGCACGCAGTCTCAAGGCCTTCCTTTTTGAACTGAACTCAGTGAACCACAACGGTGCTTGGGCTGCACAACGCAGTCTCCGTGCCAGCTCAAGTGGCACACGCAATGAGCACAACGAATGGATGCATGAATGGATGGACGCAAACACGGTGCACGGGCCGCCACTGCAGGCCCGTGTTGTAGCTGCCAACAGGGCAGTTCTTGCAGCTTGCAAACTGTTGCCTTGATCCTGGCGCACATGGAAATGAACAGGGGGGGGCAAAGCAAAAATTGAACGGGGCTGGTGAACGTGGGCAGTGGGCATGGCATGGCAAAGGTGAGCAGGCAAACACAGCCCGCAGAAGAAGACCGTTGCAGGCAAACACAGCCGGCAGATGAACTGGCCGGCACAGGCCTTGAAGAAAACAGCCAGCAGATGAACTGGCCGGTACAGGCCTTGCAGAAAAACAGCCAGCCGGCAGACGATCCAGCCGGCACAGGCCTTGCAGCACAGCAGCTGCGGATGAACTTGGCCGGCCTCCGCCTTGAAGCAAAACACGGCCAGCCGATGAAGTTGGCCAGCCTTTGCCGTTCAGTGGAGGTTGATGGAGGGAGTGCGGTTGTGCTGGCCACTTGGAAGGCGGGCTCGGACCTACCTCCCTGTCTCCCTCCCAACCTATCGCCTTTGCCTGTCACTGTACATACCCACTCCCTTAATTTGTGAAAAACCAATTTAGCCCCCACTTATTTTTTTTGTTGTTTTTATTTTTACTTCCTTACTATAAATCGTCCCCTAACCCCCTTTATCGTCCTTGTTCGGCTAACCTATACTGTCACCTAGCCTACTCCCAACCCCTACGTTCCCTTCCCGGAGGGGAGAAGGGAGAGCTAGCGTCCTGTCCTCGAGGCCCAACTCGAGCCTCAGAATGGCCTCCCCAGAGTTCGGCGATCTTTAACCAAAGTGGGTCCAGCGGCCCACAACGACAGCGAGGGGATGGATGGTGCGGAGGGGTACATCTCCTAATCTACCCTAACCATTTAACTGCTAAACTACCCCGGGGCTTTCAACAAGCGCCTCTCGCTTAAACTATTGGTTCTAACAACCCAGATTCCCGTCGCCTGTGTTGGTGTCCTCACAATTTCGGGCCTCGCCCCCCAATTTTCTCTCCGTGCCCTCACACGGTCTCCTGGCTGGGACACGCGGCTCCTTTTGGCAGGCACGACCCTCTGCCGAATCTCCCGCTATGGCACCCCCGGGCACTACACTGCCTCCGAGCCTACCAGCTCCCTAACACCGGGGAGTGCCCCCCCATGGCACCTCCCCTGAAACGCACACGTGGCAGGCCGGCCTCCCGGGCCCCTTTCCGAGGGTCACCCGTGCCCACAACACTGCCCACGCGGCTAATGGCGCCCCGGGCCCCCGCACCAAGCAGGCGCACCCGTGCCCACTACTCTATCCCGGCCCCCCATGGGCCCTTGGCCTACCACGGCCGACTAGCCTGGTGCCCGGGGTACCCACTCAGCGATACTCACCTTTCACAGCCACGCTCCCAAGCCCGTCAACAGGGCTCCTGCACCCCTCCAAATGGGTTTCGAGCCTACTTTCCCACCAACAGCAAAACGACCTCCATTTTTCAATTTGACTAACCCCCTAACTCACTTTACACTGACCCCGGGGTCCCTTGGGCGGGAGTCACTCCTCCCCCCAATCACTCATCGCACCATGCATTCCCCATTCGCTCCATTCACACAGACCCGCTGGCCTCACTCACTCAACATGTACACGTACTCGCCTCACAACTCTTCAACACACTCACCGCTGAACTCTGCCATCCTTCTAACTACATCCCCTAACTAACTCGTGCTCCCACGTCGTCCCTTAAACTAGTAGCACGTTCCTTTTAACCTACGTAGCTAAACTACGTCCCCTCTACACATTCACAAGTCTGTCACTGTCTCAAATAAATCATTTTATTTCCCAACCTAAATCTGACTACAATCCCTCTAACTAATCCATTCCACGGACTCCATGAGGACTTACCCCTGCCCCATGAAGTCGGTCTAACTAAGCTAACCCTTCCCCCTAACTAGTTTTCATCCTGTGCCCAGGTCAAGGGGGTCTTTTACCCCTTGCCCAGGAATCCTTTGCACCCGAAAGTGAGGCTTGTTCTTTTTTTTTTTTTTTTTCTACATGCGCAGCGCCAGCGCGGCAACTCAGAGCTCGCGCACTTTACACCTGCCCGTGACGTCATGCAGCTGCACGTGCACCTCGTCCCTCCTTGGACGGTACCATCCGGCAGAGATACCCCTCCTGCCGGATTCCAACCCCACGTGCAGCCATGACGTCACCGTGCGCATAAAAAAAAAACACAAGCCCCATGTCTCGAGGGGTTCCCCACGCGAACACATGTGCTTTGCCCGTTGGAGCTTAACACACACGATCGCGTGGAGAACCCGTCCGGTCCAAATCCATTTACCTGCCTAACTTTGTCCGTCCGCGGGATCGGCAAATCCACCGCGTGCGTTTCCGGACCGGGACTTCACTCTAGCGAGCACGTGGCGGTCGTGCGTTGCACAGCACGAACCGCGTGCTCACTGCTGGGTGAACCCGGCACGGTCCTCGAAATAACTACAGCCGCTACTCGGCTTTCTTTCTTCTCATGTCGCTGTCTCCGTCTCCATTCCCACACACGCATACCTGCGTGTCCACGACGCACACAGTCCACACCATCACATTCACACGGGGAGACGCGGCTGCGTGCTCCCCGCATGCCAACCGACATCTCCCTCTCATACCGCTCTCTCACACACACGGTCTCCCTGGCACACAGCGACCTTGCACACGGCCGTTCACTCACGCGTGCCTCACTACTCACACAAACCATACTACTCACACGTGGTGCTCCATTCACTCGCGCGGGGGCACTCACCCGCGGTGCCTCACCCACACACGCGAGGGCACTCAACCGCTGTGCCTCATCCACACACCGTGCCTCATCCACACACGGCGTGCTGGGAAGCACGTACTCCGGCACCATCGCCACCACACCACTCACACGTGGTGCCTCACTCATACTGGCCGTTTCACTCACACACGCGAGGGCACTCACCCGCGGTGCCTCACTCACACTGGCCGTTTCACTCACACACACGGCCTCACTCATACACGCGGGGGCACTTAACCGCGGTTCCTCATCCACACACGTGGGGGCACTCACCCGCGGTTCCTCACTCATACTGGCCGTTTCACTCACACACACGGCCTCTTCCACACACGGTTCCTCATCCACACACGGTGCCTCATCCAAACACGGCGTGCTGGGAAGCACGCACTCCAGCACCATCGCCACCACACCACTCACACACGGGGGTCGCTTCCACACACGGGGACGCACTCACGCCTTGCACCACACACACAGGGACAACCACACTGGGGATTTGTGTCCCCACAAGGGTCTCCGGGGCCTCTACACCCCAAGCTCTCCGTGCACCCGTCCACAGCACTCGTCCCCTCAACCTCGCAAAGCACGACCGAACTCACCTGGTCGTGACTCGCCTCAAGGGGGCATACTCCCTCCCCTCGTTCCTGGAGGAGGCCATCCCGCTGCTCGCACCGGGTCCCTACACGCTCCGCGAGCTCACCCCCATTGTCCTCCACTACCTCCGTGTGTGCGTGCGCGTCACTTACCCCGTCTTCATCGTGTAGTCTTCCCTCTATCGTTCCCATCTCCCGTGTCTCTGCCAACTCTTCACCCTTTACCTCCCTTGTCTCAACTATTATTATTTCCTTTGTCGTCACCTCGTGTCTCGTCTCACACGTTTTGGTCTCCATTTAATTTTTCCCTTTCGGTCATCGTCACGACCCTCGCCCAACACGTTCCACGAATTATTTTTTCACCCGCCTCCACCGCGGGCCTGTCAGCCGTTGCACCCCCACCCAGCTCGTTTGCTCCCACACGTGAAGTCGCCATTCCCAGCTCCCTGGTCACGGCCTTCATGCCCGCCTGCAGGCATCGGCCCATGTTCTGCGTCTCACCCCGCAGCTCTTTCATTTCTTCCCTCATTTGCTGTGTATTCGCATCCATCGTCGTTTTCACTTCATTCATTTGCTTGTTCATTTCGTTTTTCATTTCATTTGTATTTGTATCCATCGTCGTTTTCACTTCATTCATTTGTTTGTTCATTGCCGCCAGCATGGCTGTATAGCTGGGCCATGTTGGATGCACTCAGCTGAGCCGTTTCGGCAAGGGTTGGGGAAGGGTCTTGGTGGAGAGGGGGAGGTGTCATACACCGCGGCCGCTGCCGCTCCCACCTCGGGCCTTGGGTTCAGTTGGGCGAGTCCGTGTTCCTGCACAATCAACATTTCCTGCTCGGGGATTCCATCCTGGACCATGGACTCTACATTATTACACATATACATTTCTAATACCCCCGGCTCCCGCTCGCCTTGAGACGCCATCTTGCTTCTCGTGAAGGGTTAATTTGCTCGCTCGTAATTTGGAGGGAATCGGGGGTCGCTTCTCTCACCCCTGGACCGATTCCCGTGAATTTCGCTGGAGACAGGAGAGCCCGTTTTCCTGTTCTCCGATACCAGTGCCGCGAGGAGGGCGATGAATTTGTATCCCACTCCTGACACCAGTGTTGCGGATTCCGCGCCCGCCGGCGTGCGACGGCCACGTAACTCGAATCGCGGCACGTCGCCCACCGGACGGACAATCCAGTCGTGACCCTCTCGGACTAACGCCGGGAACCAGTCACGGGTGGACCTTTCGGTCTCACCGCGATCGAGCCAATCAGCCCCCCGCGTGGGATAGGGTTGCTCGCCAAATTCGAACTACCTAAGTACCCACGCGGAGGGTAGACCGGGCGATCGCACCTCGCCGCAGGTCGACTTCGGACACGGGCCACTTAAGCGACCCGTTCCGTACTATCAGAATAACCGGCGGTGTTATCGTCGACCTCGGACGGTTCGATTAATTATCGGGCGTATTCAGCCCACTACCAACCCTTTACGTGAAGCAAGATGAGGTTCAATGGAGGAAAGACGAAGCGAAGCGGGAGAACAGTTCAACAATAAAGCACATTTATTCGCGACGAACGGAAAGCACACAAATACAATTCCACCAAATGCACACAAAAAAAAGAAAACACAATTCCATTTTACACAAAAGCAAACATAAAAGTGAAAACACAGTGCAGAGCTAATACCGACTACCGAGCACACGGCAACACTTATACAATTCTACTTCACAGACGGCGCCGACAACACATACCCAAAACCAAGGAAAAGAAATACCCTCAAGAATGAGGTAGGCCTGAGGCCGAGACCGGGTCGGGCCTACCCGTCTGGTGATGAGACGCGGAGCGCGATGGCCCGCAACCCGCGGGCCTCGTGGACAGTGCCTGGCAGGGGGTGGGAACGGGGCCCCCTTGGTCGCACTATCTCAGCGCGGGGGGGAAACAGGAGGGGGTTGCTGATGCTCGGGGTATAGAGGATCTTTATTATATGCGACGAGCGTCTCCACCTCGGCCAGGTCGCGCTGTCGGCCTCCTTCGGGTGCAGCTTCCTGCACGGACGCGAGCAACCCCTCGACTGGTGTCGCCGCCTTTCCACCGCTCCGTCCCCTCCGTTCCGACTCCCACGCACACGACGAGCAGCTCCACCGCCCGCGAAGTCTTGACCCTCTGCTTCCGACTCTCCTCTTCTTGACTCTCCGACCTCGTTCTGCTGACTCTTCTTTTGGACTCTCCCCTCGCGTCTCTCTTGCAACTCTGCCTCGTTCGAGCTCTTTCTGACTGACGAACACCGTCCTTTATCCCCCCGTAGCTTCGCCTTTGACCCCCTCCCTTTGACCTTTCACCTCGCTCCCCATTGGCCCGAGAAAAGTGGGCGTGAAGGCTTTGATCCCACAAATTTGCATATATCGATCGTTCTGGAGGCGGGGCCAATTCGCCCCTCGCTCACCGATTGGACGGCAAAAAGTGGGCGTGTGTCGTTTTTGATCCGTTTTTGAAGCAGAAAATCCGTGGTTTTGTACACGCTGTTCAACGTGCGCCCTACATGAGTCCAACACCGGTACCCACAGCGGGGCAAGAACGGTGGCGATGCTACGGTTGTGAGGTGTGCGTGAAGGTCGTGGCGGTTGTGGTGAAGCGGTGGTTGTGGTCGGTGGTTGATGTTGTGGTTGTGATCATGGCGGTTGGTCCAAAATAAAGATAGTAAAAGAAAAACGGCTATCCTGAAGAGTCGCAGCTCGCATAAATGACATGTATTCCCACTAGACAACGGGTTTGGGCCTAACTACACATGCACTTACCGAGATACCTCACCTAGGGACCTGAATGGTGGTTTGCGAATTTGGTAACCACAACAATATATATATATATATATATATATATATATATATATATATATATATATATATATATATATATATATATATATATATATATATATATATAGTGTTGTGGTTGAGGAAATTCGCAAACCACCATTCAGGTTCCGTAGGTGAGATATCTCTGTAAGTACATGTGTAGTTAGCCCCAAACCCGTTGTTTACAGGGAATAAATGTGATTAATTCAGGCTGCGACCCTTTAAGATAGCCGTTTTTCTGTTCTATCTTTATTTTGAACCAACCACGTCTCAACCGCCATCACACAACAACCACCAACCACAACGCCACTTCACAACAACAACAACGCCAACAGCCACGACCTTTACCGTCACGGCTCGCTCCCGTAAACATCGCATCACCGCCATTCCAAGCGTCGCCATGGCCATCACCGCCACTTTAGGCCCTCCACCACCTTCACCTCTCCTCCTGCTGCCATTCCCACACCGCTTGTTGGCACTCAGCGTCAGGCTGACCTGGACTCGTACAGGGCGCGCGCTGAGCCGCGGGTGCAAAAAGCGGCTTCTCCGAGGAAAGGTCGGATCAGGAATGATACATGCCCACTTCCGATCTGTCCAATCATTAAGCGCGGGGCGATTTGGCCCCGCCTCCAGGCGCGTCGGAGTAGAATCGATAAATGCAAATTCGAGGATCAGGGGAGGTTCACGCCCACTTTTCCTCCGTCCAATGGGCGAGCGTGGCTCCGCCCCTGAGCTCATCCTGATCCGGAAATTTGCATATGGGTTCTCCTGCCGCACTATAAAGCGCCGAGCGCGGGGCGAATTCAGTCAGTTTTGTTTTGGGTCGGAAGCAGTTGGAGGCAGTCGCAGAGTTTTGGGCTCGGGCGAGTTGGAGAGGTGTGGCGGCGGCGAAGTGTGGCATCAGCAGTCAAGACGGGTCTGGAGGAGAGTCAGTCTGTCGAGGTTCGGAGCCTGTCGGGGAGCTGCAGAGAGGGGAAGCCGGGAGCGCGGTCGAGGTCGCAGTGGAGTCGCTGGTCGCGGGACCCAATCAAGCCAGCTGTCCTCTTTCCCCAGAGCATCAACAATTCCCCCCCCCCCGCGCTGAGATAGTGCGGAAAGGGGGCCCCGTTCCCACCCCATTCCAAGCAGTGCCAACGAAACCCGTGGAGGAGCGCGGAGTCGGAGCACCGCCGCAGAATTTGCGGCTCATCACAAGACGGATAGGCTCCACGCGGTCTCGCGCCCACAGACCACGTCTGCCCCCTTGTCGTTGAGGGTGGCCCTTTTTCTTTTGCTTTGGAGTATATGTGTTGTCGGCGCCGTCTGTAAAGTAAAACTGTGTAAGTGTTGCCGTGTGCTCGCGTAGTCGGTAGTAGAGCTGCATTGTTGTGTTTCTTTTGTTACATTTGCTTTTGGTGCATAATTGTTGTAATTGTATATGTGTGCTCTCCGTGTGCCGCGGAATAAATGTGCCTTATGTTGAACTGTTTTTCCCGTTTCACTTCGTCTTTTCTTTAATTGAATCTCCATCTTACTTCACGTAAAGGGTTGGTAGTGGGCTAAATACGCCCGATAATTAATCGGAACCGTCGAGGTTGACGATAACACCGCTCGGTTATCCCGATAGTACGGAACGGGTCACTTAAGTGGCCCGTGTCCGGGGTCGACCTGCGGCGAGGTGCGATCGCCCGGTCTACCCTCCATGTGGGTACTTAGGTAGGTCGAATTTGGCGAACAACCCTATCCCACGCGGGGGGCCGAATGGCACGATCGTGGTGAGGCCGAAAGGCCCACCCGTGACTAGTTCCCGGCGTTATACCGAGAGGGTCACGACGGAATTGTCCGTCCGGTGGGCGACGTGCCGCGATTCGAGTTATGTGGCCGTTCGCACGCCGGCGGGTGCGAATTCGCAACAATATATATATATATATATATACATATATATATATATATATATATATATATATACATATATATATATATATACATATATATATATATATACATATATATATATATATATATATACATATATATATATATATATATACATATATATATATATATATATATATATATATACATATATATATATATATATATATACATATATATATATATATATATATATATATATATATATTTCCAATAATTATATGAAATCAACGCTGATAGAGAGGTTGATGGTGTTGATTGGAAGAGTACAGCTATTTATGGGGGAGGCACAAGGGGAAGGTGGAGAGCAGGGCTAAGTGTGTAGAGACTTATAAAGGTGTATTGGTGAACGGAGAGGGCTGATAGGATGGCCTCGAGGTAGGCACACTCACCTCGAAGCCACTCCGCCTGGCTTCGAATCCCGACCCAGCTATAAACTGTCATCCTAGTATTACGCAAGCAGAGTGATTCATCAGTGTGTGTGCCTTCCCTTGGATGGACTGGTGTCTCGTCTGCTGGAATTTGTTCGTGGACATTAAGGGTCCAACGGTGATGGCCTATGTGTAGAGTTGGTGAGCTATCACCAGCACCATGAACAAATTCCAAATTCCTTCCATAAACTGCTGGGTGCACTGCATCAGGTACAGCCTTGCCCTCGATGCTACCCCGCACCCTTGTGCTGCATACGAACGGAGAAGGGGAAACGGGGTGGGGGTGGAGTGGCAGTGTTACCGTATTAAGGGTCTTTAAATAAGCCTGGTGTTGGCTTAAAATCTTCGGGTCTTGAGTTAGAGCCCCTATCGTACCTTTAAATAACACGTTGACTCAGCCTGTCATCCTTCCAAAATCGGCAAAATGAGTACCAGCTTTGTGGAAACAGGCGGAACTGCATGAGTGGTACAGCTGTGCTCCCAGAAGTGATGCATCCAGCAGCCACAGGCTGCATACGAAATGATGATGGGTCTTTAAAGAAAATGCCTAATAGACATACCTGCATTAGAACAGATATCGACTGATCATTCACCAAAATACTCGTGTGTTTTTACTTCATCATGGTATACCTGAAAGCTCGAAATGGGCTCTAAACAGAGCCAGAGGTGAGTTTTGATGAAAACACTTGATTTTTTTGTTTGTTTGTTTTGCATACATTGTCGAGGCTCGTATAAGAGCTAACACACAGAGCATATAGCAAGGGGAGCAGGAGACAAGAAGGACGGGAGAGCAAAGCACAAAACAGAGGGGAACAGTGACGTGAGGAGATCTGTGGAAGGGAGAGGGATGGGGTGGGGTTCACAGTGTAAACTAGATGTACATTACAGGGACTTTCAGGAAGGAAAGCAGGGAATTTGAAGGAGGTGGGCTTGGGGTGGATTAACGGGGGTAGAAAAGATCATGGTTTTGGATGGGGGAATATACGAGATTGTGATGAACAGCTGTTTTGAAGACCTGGAGGGAAGATTGCGATTGAAGAGAGTGTGGGAGTTTGTTCCAAAGGTGGAAACAAAGAGGAACGAAAGCGTGAAGGTGAGCAGTGATTCTTGATTTTGGCAGTTTCACCAGAAGGGGTTGCTGGTGGACCTTGAGCACCCTAGGGAAATATAGGGGGGACAGAGCAGGGGGGCAAGGCTGCAGAGGAGAGAGGAGAAGACAGAAAGACCACTGACCTGCCTGCGGTGAGAGTGTGAGACCCAAAGATTCAGCTTCATCGCGGGAGATGCCAATGATTCGAAATACCTTGGTTTCCATAGCGTGAAGCCGAGCTAGGTGCGAGGCAGGAGCACCACCCCAGAGGGGAGAGCAGTACTCCATCAGGCTGCGGATGAAAGCTTTATATGTGGTCAAGATCTCAGGTGTACCAAGGAACGACTTTGCATGATAGAGGATTCCCAGTCGGTGACTGGCTTTGGAGGCCAGCTTGGAAATGTGGCTTTCCCAGGAGAGATCATGCCAGATAGTGAGACCCAGAAGCTTGAATGAAAGGACTTCCTGAAGAGGATTGTTAAGAAAGTAGATGGGGGTGTTTCCAGATGGTCCTTTCAGAGAGACATAGTGAGAGTGTGAGATTTGTCAGGATTGAAAGACATGTTCCAAGTGTTGAACCAGCTTGTGATTATATATCCAGATCTGCAGAGAGTGAAGAGGCTGCTGCTTGCCGATCTGAGGGATGACAGATAGTACGACAGAGGATGGAGTCATCAGCAAAGAGATAAAGAGAATTTTCCAGAGTCAGAGAGATCATTGATGAAAACCAGAAAAAGCACAGGGTCCAGAACACTGCCTTGAGGAACTCCAGCCTCGACAGGAATAGGAGATGAGATACAGAGACAGAGACAGAGAGAGCCATTAAGAGCCGCACGTTGACTGCGACAGGAGAGGAAGTTGGAACTAAGTTTTATGACACTTGTGGCATGGAGATAGGGGCAGAGATATTTCTTTCATCTTATTGAGTGCCTGATTCAGTTGGTTATCGTCACCATTCAAATTAACTTTTGATGAACTGATAGAAAGGGCCTCAACCGACATTTCACAAACAACCAAATCCAGAAGACGGTCGTGGTTTAACTTTAATTGACTGTGAATTCATGGCATAACTGCAATGAAGGTGCAACCAGCATATGGTCCAATCGCTCATATTTGGCCACCTTCCATATGGGGCCCGAGCAACGCGCGACACCTCCTTCATCAGTTTGTGTAATGAGCATAGCCTAGCACCAACCCATTGTGTTGCCTCAATGCAAGGAACAGTAGGTGTGCTGGATCGGCTCAGTTGCCCAAGGAATGCTCACATTTGCTGATTGTGCATGGCACATTCATTATAGTGATAAGTCAAATATGGAGTGTTTTTTCTCAGAAGGTTGAGCTCAGTGTATGACGATGGAGTTCGAAGAATGGTAATCGAATGCTTTCCATTGGGACACCCAGCTTAACATCCATCCGAGGGATGGCACAGTTTGTGCTCCAATATCCTACCTGTGAAGCGCCAATCAAATAGTTTACCATCGAGTCAGAAATTAAATCGAAGGTAGAGAGCTCAAAGGGAAGTGTGCTGCCTCTGCACCATCCTGTACGACCCTCATTCCCTATATTAAATTGAATTCAAGAATTTATATCCCATAATTCGGCCGAGGTCATTTATTTCTGATACCTGAAGCACCCTGCAACCCACCCTTACAGAAGAACAGACTTTTGGAACGCCAGCTGCATTTTCCATCCACTCATCATGTAATTTTGTTTCAAAATTCTCCATGGGAAGGTGCTCCCATGTTGAAAGTTTCATGTCAATCGCTGAAGCGGTTCCGGAGAAATCATTCAAAAGCAAATAAAGTTGAAAAAGTGAGATGGGATTAAAAAACAGAAAAATAAATAAAGTGAGGACCTCAACCGACGTTCCACAACATGGTCAAGGATGGTTGTGGACGCAGATATTACTCGTATAAAGTTGAGGTAAACAAGCTCTTCACAATCTACAGGATGATGCAAAATTTTAAAACTGAGTTTGATAGGTATCTCGAAGTAGTGGAGACAGAGGGATAGCTCAATATTTTCACGATTGATAAGCTCATTGTATGTAATTCCTTGTAAACCCTCACTATAGTGTGTGTGTGTGTGTGTGTGTGTGTGTGTGTGTGTGTGTGTGTGTGTGTGTGTGTGTGTGTGTGTGTGTGTGTGTGTGTGTGTGTGTGTGTGTGTAGCACTACTCCTACAGTTCTGGGCCGATTACATCCAGACTTGCTACCTTGGATCAGCCTGACCCAAATTGGTGCATTATCGGGGTGTTTTTATCTTTGCAGGTGGTCTTGGGGGGGGGGGTTGGAGTAGGGGGATATGATGCAAATTCTCGATGTAAATGTGTATTGTGTCACTCCGCTCCAGCTCTGCCCACATTTTGCAGTGCAGTGAGGTGTTTTGAGTTATGCAGCAAGAGGTATTTTCAATTACACACTTGAATAAGGACAATAACGTAACCCCCCTGGCCGTTCTGGAAGGGAGAGGGTGCGTCTTCTCTATAATATTTTTTCATAATTGTCTCCACAAAGAAAGCTCTGAAATTAAAGCTGAAATAGCTCATTATGATATCTGCAAAGATTTTTCAAAGTGGATTTTTATACAGGACTTAGGATAAGGTGCTGCCTTGCTCCATGGCACAAGGACATGAATCCAGAAGGATAAATGAGGAACCCTCAATGGCAGCACCTGATTTTTCCTGCACCTTGGCGGATCAAACTGTGATGGAAGGACTGCGTGTTGTGTTGAGCTGCTGTGGAAAGGGAGATCCACAGCCAAATATGACATGGTATCACCAAGGACATGAAGTTGTATCAAATCAGAGAGTGACCTTTATGCAAGGTGAGTCTTTCTATCTTACTATCTAATTAGTACTATCTAATGCAAGCAACTGTATGCCAAATCTAGTGTGTGTGTGTGTGTGTGTGTGTGTGTGTGTGTGTGTGTGTGTGTGTGTGTGTGTGTGTGTGTGTGTGTGTGTGTGTGTGTGTGTGTGTGTGTGTGTGTGTGTGTGTGTGTGTGTGTGTGTGTGTAGCCTTTTGCTTTCTCTACAGTTCCATACCAATTATCCCTAAATTTGCTGTTCCACATTATATTCACACATGGAAGGTCAACATCACAATAAAAACTTTCAATTCAAAATCAAATCACAGCAAAACATGAAATATGGCCGTTTTGGCTGAGAGGGGCAGAGCTTAGCTTCAGTGCCGGCATTTCCTTGTTGACTTCAAAAGTGAGTTCTTTGTTGGGAATCAAACCAATTGCATTTAATTATTCAGCTGAGGCCGAGCGAAGCGAGATCGAGGCCGTTTATACCTGAAGCATGAAACGACCTGCAACCCCTGCTTGCAGAAACCTGGTTTTTTTTAAAAAATTTTTATTTATTTTGAAAACTGGCTGCATTTTCAATCCAATCATCATGTTACTTTGATACAAAAAAAAAATTGTTCAAAGTTTGAAAGTTGTTTCGTTGAATGTTGAAAGTTTCATGTGAATTGTTCAAACAAATCATTGCTAGAAATTCTATTAAAATGCAAAGCTGCGATCATGAAGCACTAACGAAGAAATCGATCTACGATTGCTCACCCATACTCCTAAGAGCCATTAAATGGGTGGCAACAAAAGACGAGGCCCTCCACTGCCGACAGAACCACCGACGGCCTCCGTCCAAAGCACGGAAGGAGTAATAGGGTGAGTGATGCCATTCATAGATTGAAGCCCCAAGTCCACCATGCAGCAGTCAATAGAACCCCACTCCAAAGGACTTCTGGGCAGCTCAACGCAACCGCGCCGCCAACCACCTCCATGTCACCCCAACTCGAGCATGATGCGCACAACACACGGTCACACGTGATTCAAAGCCAGAAGGCACAGCCAGAAGTCATCGTGGTTGGGTAGTAGTGATGTGAAGCCACCAATAGCACAGCCAGGAGTGTCAGAATATTAAAGTCATCGTGGGTAGTGCTGAACCGGAGAACACCATCTCTGCTTCTGGAGATTGACGCACAAAGTTCGCATGAGGAGCACAGCCGAAGACTATGCAGCTGGCAGTGGTGCAGCTCCCTATAATTAACCCTAGTGAAAACTCACCTACTCTTCAGGAATAAGAGTCCAGAGGATCATGACTGTGACCCCCTTTGGATATCCCCTGAGGCTCCTGCAAATGCATACCAAGTTTTGTAGAGATCAGTCAAAAACAGTAGAAGGAGTTTATGAACAAATACTGACACACCATTCATGCTTTATCATATACTGTGTATGTATATGTATATATATATATATATATATATATATATATATATATATATATATATTGTTACGTTTGAGGGGGGGGGTTATGCATTCAAAGGGTAATTAGGATGTTTAATTAGGTATGCCATGCTGTTCGAGTTTACCAGGATCTCGATGTAATAAGTAGCAATTCAGTGGTGATAAGTTGTCTAGTAAATGTTCATTTCTTCAAGGGGGGAAATGATAATTGTCACGTAATTATATAGGGACACGGGATAGGGTAAGTGTGTCTGCGTAAACCCCTTTTGGTATTCTCTGGAGACTGGCCGTGACGTCACAGGACAGTGCAGCGGATGGCTCCGCCCCGTGATCACGATTGGCAGAAGGCGACGGCGGTGGGCCAATAAACGGCTCGATTGGAAGTGACGAGGACAGGAGGATAAAAAGGTTCTGTTCGGGGTCGAAAAGGGAGAGGAAGAAGATCGGGACAAAACGATCGTGTTTTTTTGGTGTGGAGGCTGTTGCGCGGAGAGCGTCCTTGTTGTTGTGCTGATTCGATCGTGTTCTTCATCGTGTCTTGGAGCCTTGCTGAGCCTCGTGCCTCACATTGGTTGGCTCTGGGGTTCTGCTGACTTGGAGTACGGGGTCGAACGGCGGGCGGACCTGCCTCCCTCTCCTGCTCGCAACTTGGCGCCAGAACTGGTTCCCTGGCGGCTGTGAGCGGACTTGGGCCAAGACCAGGAGGTCGACAGCACCACGGTTTCTCCTGCCCCCCTGACGAGAGCAAGGCCAGCTCGTTCGACGCCGATCCAGGGACAGTTGCGTCCACACCACGGTCCAGCCTGACCACCAGAAATAGCTACGTTTTGTGTGTGTGTGCTTGGCACCTTAGAGGGTTTGAGATCTGTATATTCATTGGAATTGTCTGTGTTTTTCCCCACGCCCGATCCCACACCATCCCGTCGAATCGCCCCGGATCCCTTTTCTTGCCGAGTCTTGTTATTTCTGGTTAATAGTAAAAACAAATAAACATCATCAACTCAGTGAAAAGTGACTCGTGCCACCTTCCTCGTCCCATTTGCGGTAGAGCGATTAGAACCGCCATGTTTGGGTTATAAATAAATAAACCGCCTCCATCGTTTCGGCTCATTCTACGTTGGCGGGACTGTTCAAGTCCCGTGGACGTCACATTGGTGTCAGGGTGTTGGATGTTCGAACCCCTCTAAATTATATTTGGTATCGGGAGAATATACCAAGATTAAAATCTCGCCACGAATTGGAATATAAAATTACTACAGAAAAGCATGGGAAAATTTTGCGGAATTTTTCAAATTTAAATTAATTGGCGGCAAACGGGACTTCTGCACCATGGCGGATGTGCAGATGTTTGAGGAGGAAGGCCACGTGTCTGGCAGCGAGTCAGGGGAAGAAGGGAGAGACGGGGGTGGGGTTGGAACCTCCCCCATTCCGAGCGTGGACCGTGCTTCAGCGCCGGAAACCGGCACGATGACGATCTGGACAATGTTGGAACGTTTAATGAGTGCAATTACAGCACAGGGGGCAAAAATGACGGCACAGGGGGCACAAATGGCAGAAATGACGGCACAAATGGAAAATCAATTCGTGACACACAGGGCAGAAATGACGGCACAAATGGAAAATCAATTCGTGACACAGAGTGCAGAAATGACAGATCAATTGGGGGTAATGGGGGTACAGTTGGGTGCACGGATTGATTTAATGAGGGATGAATTGGGGGAAAAGATGGAGAAAATGAAAACTGAGATGCAGGAGTGTGTAGATGTTAAATTGGGGGAAATACAAAGTAAATTCGAGGATAGATTGGAGGAAACAAAGGTAGAAATTACATTGGAGGGGGAAAATATACGAAAAAAATTGGTAGATAAAATTGATGCAACGAACATTCGGGTTGATAAAGTGGATGAAAGCCTGGAACGTCATCGTGCCTGTGTGGATGCTCGTATGCAGCTGCAAATAGAAGAGTGGGGAGAGCTGAGGAAGCAAGGGATGAATTTGGCGGAGGAGGTAAAAGGATTGGAGGCTCGTTTGGACGAACAAGATAAAATTATGAGCCAAGATGAAGTCTTGGATAAAGGCCTGGTAGAGCCCTCTTTTGTAAGTAGAGTGTCCGGGTTGGTTGAGGAGCAGCTACAAACTCGCGACGGAGCCTTGGAGGAGGTTGTGCGGGCCCAGAAGATCCTGCGGGAAGAGGTGAATCGGTCCATTCAACGTTTGGAACAGGAGGCAAAATTGACCCATGAGACCCTCACCACAAAACATCTTTGGCCACAGTGGGCTCCGAAATTGGATACGCAGCCACAAGGGTGTTTGATCCCTGGGCTGGATTCGGACAAGGGAGAAACTGAGAAGCGGGCCACCGTAAAAGTGATCCCCCTGGTAAATTTCGACGGGTCAGGGAGCGTTGAAGCTTTTCTGACGCAATTTGAGTGCATTTCCCGACTAAACGGGTGGAATGAGCGGGAACGTACAGGGAATTTCGTGGCAACGTTGCGGGGACCAGCCGCATATGTGTTAAACGTGATCGCGGAGGGGATGTTGACCAGCTCCCACATTTGCGAGGCGTTGAGCCTTCGGTTTGGGTTCGCGGCAAACTGTGATCTGGTGCGGGCTCAGCTCCAGCACCGCAGATTAAAGCCGGGTGAGACAGTGCAGGAGCTGGCACAGGACATTTACCAATCAGTCAGGATCGCGTATCGGGACCTTACAGTGGAGGCGTGGGACAGACTGGCACTAGAGAAATTTTTAGCTGCTCTTCCGGACCCTGAGGTCCGAGCGCTAGTGGAGCTACAGGATCCACCCACCGTTCACCGAGCGGCTGAGTGCGCAGCCAGGCTGGCCTCGTGGAGGCGGCCGGGTCGGGTGCCCGAAAGGCCATCGGTGACGGTCCGACAGGCGGAGATCCAGGATCAAGGAGAGGGGCTGGGAGAAATTGGCATTACCCAAATGTTTCAGGAAATTTGCCAGAAACTGTCAAGTTTGATAAAGGGTAATCCGGTAGTTAGTGCGCCAAAGCGGCGGGGTCCAGCCCAGCGAATAGAACAATTCGATTATGGCCGAGGGGGTCTGGAACCGGAAGAGACATTTCACCGATACTCACGGGGGCCTTTTATGGGGAGTTGTTTCCGGTGCGGGCGAAGAGGACACATGCAACGATATTGCCGGTACCCGGCGATGGAGGGACCCTCCAATGGACTTTTAGACTCGGAGAGGGTGAATCCTCCTGCTGAACCGCCAGGTCTATCCGAGATGCCCTTTCATAGGTCGGGTCCGGAGATCACTGTCGGGGGTCGGGGAGACTAGATTGGGCTGAGCATATACGGCCATGCTCGGCTGCTGAGATTGTGGCGAAGTGCCCTCCTTTGGTGGAAAAAAATGAATTGTGGGAAAATTGGCATGGTTTGTGAGTTCTGCTGGGTTTTAGAGTGACAATCGGGACAGTGGGTAATTGGTAACAAAGCGGGCACAAGTGGCTGTCCAATGGCTGGTGCGTGGATCGGGTGAGAAGTGCTGTGTGAGTTGCTTCAAGTTAAGAAGTGAAATGTATGGTGCACACATTGATTGTTATTGGACATGGTGTGGTAACAGGGAAGGTCATGGTCGGCGAAGTGTTAGAAATGCAGGTGTCACATGTAAGGCCGATGGGGTGGGGGAGTCATGTAGGTTTTGTGGGTGGGGATGATGTGCTTGTCCACAGGGATTGCTGAAGCTCACGGTGAGCGTGAATTGCGACCCCCTTCAAGGAGATTTACCACCTGGTGGCTAATGGTGACAGTGTCTGGAGGCAACTGGGAGAGGGTCTGGTTGGGCAACCAAGGCGGGTAGGACCTTGGCGACCCAGGAAGGCCAGAGGAGCCTGTGAGACCCCTTCCAGTGTGTTGTACGGGATGAGAGCTGATGGCTACCAGGGGGGGTGGGAATCAAAGGGAGCGGGGCGGAGAAACGTCCGGGTTGGACTAAAGCTTACCTGTGGGCATGGTTGCACCTGAGATGCCCCCATCATCTTGTGGTAACCCACCCCACGGCCACGACGGGATTCAGCCTGCATGATTAAAATGAGGACCATGACCTAGAAATGTGATGATGACCATGGTGTGAGTGTTGTGAAGATGTGTGAGTCCCACTCGATCCCGCACAACTTGACAGGTGCAGCAAGGGCATGATGTCCGCATAATTTTTGGGCAAGCAAATTTGAAAATTGGCTCCCCAGGTAACGCTGGGTCTATTAGCATCCACTGGGGGAGGCGGTCAAGTGTAAATATCCTGTGAGTAGTGTCGTTAAGGCTTAGAGTAGGAATGTAAAGTATAAGTGTTGTGTTTTTGTGGAACCTTTTGTTTCCCCTCCCCAGATCACTGGAAGAGTGCTGGGCAAGAGCGATGATCCAGAAGATGGAGTACAACTTCGCTCAGTGCTCTCATGTGATAAAATAAAAACAATAATAATAAAAATAAAAACGAATGATTGTTTAGGCGAGGATAAGGCCATAAGGGGGTAGTACATTAAGCAGGATAGGTAAGTTATCTGCGACTCGCTGCCCATTGCCCCTCCTACTTTATTTCGTTAGGTTAATTAGGTGTGAGTCAGTAAGTGTTAAGGCTGGTAAGGTAGCGCCTGTGATATACCTTGCAGGAGCTGCGGTACCAGAGGAGGGGGGCAGTGTTACGTTTGAGGGGGGGTATGCATTCAACGGGTAATTAGGATGTTTAATTAGGTATGCCATGCTGTTCGAGTTTACCAGGATCTAGATGTAATAAGTAGCAATTCAGTGGTGATAAGTTGTCTAGTAAATGTTCATTTCTTCAAGGGGGGAAATGATAATTGTCACGTAATTAGATAGGGACACGGGATAGGGTAAGTGTGTCTGCGTAAACCCCTTTTGGTATTCTCTGGAGACTGGCCGTGACGTCACAGGACAGTGCAGCGCCTGGCTCCACCCCGTGATCACGATTGGCAGAAGGCGACGGCGGTGGGCCAATAAACGGCTCGATTGGAAGTGACGAGGACAGGAGGATAAAAAGGTTCTGTTCGGGGTCGAAAAGGGAGAGGAAGAAGATCGGGACAAAACGATCGTGTTTTTTTGGTGTGGAGGCTGTTGCGCGGAGAGCGTCCTTGTTGTTATGCTGATTCGATCATGTTCTTCATCGTGTCTTGGAGCCTTGCTGATCCTCGTGCCTCACCTTGGTTGGCTCTGGGGTTCTGCTGACTCGGAGTACGGGGTCGAACGGCGGGCGGACCTGCCTCCCTCTCCTGCTCGCAACTTGGCGCCAGAACTGGTTCCCTGGCGGCTGTGAGCGGACTTGGGCCAAGACCAGGAGGTCGACAGCACCACGGTTTCTCCTGCCCCCCTGACGAGAGCAAGGCCAGCTCGTTCGACGCCGATCCAGGGACAGTTGCATCCACACCACAGTCCAGCCTGACCACCAGAAATAGCTACGTTTTGTGTGTGTGTGTGTGTGCTTGGCGCCTTAGAGGGTTTGAGATCTGTATATTCATTGGAATTGTCTGTGTTTTTCCCCACGCCCGATCCCACACCATCCCGTCGAATCGTCCCGGATCCCTTTTCTTGCCGAGTCTTGTTATTTCTGGTTAATAGTAAAAACAAATAAACATCATCAACTCAGTGAAAAGTGACTCGTGCCACCTTCCTCGTCCCGTTTGCGGTAGAGCGATTAGAACCGCCATGTTTGGGTTATAAATAAATAAACTGCCTCCATCGTTTCGGCTCATTCTACGTTGGCGGGACTGTTCAAGTCCCGTGGACGTCACAATATGTAAAGAGTACATTTCAGGTGAAAAATAATGATCTGGAAATAAGTATGTAGATAGATGAATTGCAACATTGTTAGTCACTGCTCTACTTGCTTGTTTCATAAAACATAACATGCCTGTTTGAATCTAATATACTATCTTCAGAATTGTATTTTGTGTTGTAATATTTTCATTTGTGTGCATGATCTAATTCCATTAATGTGGTTACAAATTCTGCTAGTTACACATATTCACCAATGCTGTTATTGTTTCTTCTGTTAGATGGTGAGAATTTGAGTCTTGTTCTTCAGTCTGCCTTGCTATCAGATCAAGGTTGCTTCCAGTGTGTTCTGTGCAATTGTGCTGGGAAGGCATCCTGCCAGGGTCATCTGCAAGTCATCGGTATGTTTTTCTCCCTCTCTCTCCCCTTTGTCTTTATTTTCTCCTCTCCTTCCTCAATTTGTTCAAACATGTTATTCATGGATATTGCTTTTATTTCACTCATATTCATATTTGCTATACTTTCTTGTTTAAATGTGTTGTGTATGCTTAGTGTTGTGTTGTGTATGTGTATTAATGTGTTGTGTGTTTGTATTAACATCAAATGTGTTGTGTATGTGTATTCATGTGTTGTGTATATGTATTAACATCAAATGTGTTGTGTATGTGTATTAACGTTGCTTAGTATGCCATTCTTGTAGTATGCCATTCTTGTTTTTTTTTCCAAGCCTCTTTTTCTCATTTCAAGCTGCTGTGCCAATTCCAATCGAAGACGCACCATTAGTGGAGAAAGTGACGTGTGAAGCCATTGTTTTATCATGGAAACCACCAAAGATTTTCATGGCTTTAACAGGTTTGTTTAATTGTTTTTTTTTAAAGAAATTGATGAGAAAATTACAAATTGTCGAAAGCCAATTATAAAAAAGAATAGTACTCAGTAGAGGGCATACCGCCACCAGGCTGAAGAGTTTACGTTTTATGTCCCAATGATGGGCTGGATCTGCATCCAGACCTGAACCAAAATCTAATCGGCTTGTTCTTGTCATCTACCTAACTCGTCCACCTAATTTTGTCATAACTCATCCACAACTTTTTGAGATATCATGACGCATATCGTTGTTGGCCCTATCTCTCACTTTTAGAAATTAGGCCTATGTTGTTGACCTTTTTACGTCAGAATAATTTGTGGTTGAATTCAGTGACCTGATATAAAAATCCTCTTCAAATTTCAAGTAAATCGGATGAAAATTGAGGATTTTATATATTCCACCCAAGTTGTTGACCTTTGGCCTATGTTTACCTCAAAAATAATTGGTGGTTGAACTCGGTGAGCTGATATGAAAATCCTCTTTAAATTACAAGTCAATCGGATGAAAATTGACAATTTCAGAAATGTTGGCCTGTGTTGACCTTTTGGCCTATGTTGACATTGTGTCAACCAATTACATGTGTATATATATATATATGTATATATATGTATATATATATATATATATATATATATATATATATATATATTTTATTTTTTTTCAACGAAACTTTGTCCTAGGACCATTACAGGGATAGTGCCTACAATCTGCGAAAGTTTCAGAACGATCGGCTGAGCGATTTGGTCTGAAAGGGAGCGGACAATCAATCAAATGAAAAATCACTCATGGAGTGACACTTGGCGAAATGGAATGGCACTCGGTCGTATGCATCCTTTCGCCAGGCTGAATAGCTTACATTTTGTGTCCCACTGATAGGTCGGATCTCAAACTTTTAGCCAATGTTGACCTTTTGACCTCAAAAACAATATTCTTCTTGCTTGTGACGAGCTCCACCATTTGGTAAAGTTTCGTGAAGATCTCCATGAAGAAATGACAAATATTACAACACAAATTGTTTAAAATTGTGACCTGTAGGCGATTAAAGGTGAACGGAGAGATAAACAAACGGAAGCGATCAACATACTTGTCAAAAAAAAAAGCCAAGTAAGAAACAGACAGGGGTGAAAAACATAACCTCCTTCCACTTTTTGGTGGCAGAGGTAAAGATTCCCATCATACACACATTATCATTGGTGATCTCAGAATAGAGAAAGATAGAAAATTACGTGCATTACTTACAAAAGGACCAAATTAATGAGAAAAAAAAGGATAATAATTGGAATAAAGCAATGGAACTTACAAAAACATGACTGATGGAATGGACGAGAGAACAAATTGAGAAACACAAAATACCAAACACACAAATGGCTTTCTGGTTAGAAGAGGTACTAAGTAGAGAAACATGGGAAAAGGAGAGTTGTTGATTTGTAAAGAAAAGTTTGAATCAATAATCCAAACGTCATTTTAAACAATATGGAAATGCGTAATTATTTAAAACGGCTTGAAACACAATATGTTGCAGTTCCAGTTGACGAAGCAAATAATAATATTGCATTTGAATGCAAAGCATTCCACATCCAAACACTTTTGGAAGAGTTGGGTTTACAGACTGAACTTTCAAAGACCTACCAAGTAAGTAACGATAATAAAATAGACTTGATACAACACCATATAAATCATTGAAAAGTGAGAAGACTATTAGTTCAGATAGACACAATCAATTACTACTCATTTACTGGATCCAAAAAATGCACAAAAATCCTAGTAAGATGAGGTTCATCATCGCAAGTAGAGAACGCAGTTTGAAACCATTGTCAGGTAGTATTACAGAGGTGTTGAAAATAATTTATAAATGCTTAAAGAACTCCTATGAAAAGGAGAGATTTTATTCTGGTAATAAAGAATTCTGGATATTGATAATTCCAAACCTGTAATCAACAGTATCCACAACATTAACAGGGATAAATTAGGGCCTCGGCCGACATTCCACAACATGGTCAATAATGGTTGTGGATGCCTATTAATAGTTACGTATAAAGATAGCGTTCCATTTAAATTACGTCTTAGACTTATTGTTGAATACTTCCTTGTCATGCACAATAATTAAAGATACCAATGTACCAGTACTTTCATAACTAGTACTTTAATATACTATGGATGTCTATGGCAACATGAACCATGAAAACAAGTGGAAAACACATTGTTAATACATGAGAGAGAACCTACCAGAGTACGAGTATGTTTTATCTGAATTAACAATGACAAGTTTTAATATTTTCATCATCACTCGCACCTTTCAATAACATCACAACAATTCAAATGAAATGAGGTGGCAGCAGCATCTCGACTGAAATCTGTCGGACAGCATCTGGACCTCATCAGGCACGCCTGGGTTGGCAGACAAAAAAAAAATCTCCAGTGGTTCCTCCCCTCCTACCCCCATAAAGAAAACAACAAAAGCAACATTTTTGCCTTCTCTCTTTCCCTCCTTCTCAAATATAGATATTACCCTGAAAAAGGTACTCTTGTTAGATTTAAGAAACATGCCTTCAAGCGTCTTCATCACCACACCTTCCTTTTATGTATCCCAGCCTTGGGAACAAACAAAAAATCTTCATGCTGAGGATAAAGCAGCAAATCATTCAGAAAATCTTTTATTTAACATCATTGAGGTGAGTTGCTTGATCTTGCCTTGCCCGGTTACTTAAGGCAAAAGCTGAAATTTGTAACCTTGGGCTGTCCAAGCCATTCCAGGTTCTGTCGGTCATTTCATTCAGCTGCATGGAAGAAGCTTGGGAAGAAGTAGGATAATTTTCAATATTATGGGCTGTATAAATGGCTGAAATAAGTGTTAATGCCTTTGGTTTGACACATTTGATTGGTATCATTTATATTATTTGGGATTCTCCTAACCATTAGGTGCAATTATATGAAATAGTGTCAAAATCTTTTCAACATTAAAATTAATATTTCGTTGCATCCTAAGCTTTAGCTTTGACCTGCCTTTTGGTGAACAGCAGGTATCACCTATGCTGTGCAATACCAAGCAGATGGCCAAGGCCCGTGGATTGTATTGGCATCTCGTGTGGTAGCGACATCATACACAGCACCCTCTCTATCTCCTGGATCCCACTATCGCTTCCGCATCCTCTTGGTCACTCCTCAAGGATGCAGTAGCCCTTCACCACCATCCACACCATGTCTATTGCCAGGTAACAAAGTGGAGCCTCCACATTCAAGTGGCAATGGAGCGAAGAAAAGAGGTGCATCTCATTGGTCACTTATTCCTCCCAGAGTGTATATCCTCCCCTTCCCCTCACGCTTACCACCTCCTAAACCCATCCCCACTTCCTCCCCCCTCCTTGCTCCCCCATCCTCTTCACTCGCACCCCCCTCCTTTTCCGGAATGTATGGTGACACTTGGTGAGGCGTCGTTCTCCCCACCCCCTCTTCCTAGTTCCTCCACCCCCAGCTCGCCCACCCCTCCTCCCTCCTTGATTCGCCCTCTCCTCCCCTCACCCCTCCATCCTCCCTCCCCCTCCCCTTTCCTTCACCTCCTTCCTCTGTCTCCCCTCCTCTCTGTCCCTCCCTCCTTCCCTCCTCTCTCTTTCTCCTTCCTCTCTTTCCCCTCTCCCTCCTCAATTTCTCTCCCTCTCCTCTTTTCCTTTCCTCCTTCGTACTGCGCTCCCCTTAATGCTCCCATCAACCAAGCGACGGGGTTTATTTTCTCGTAAAATATGTATACTTGACGGAAGAAAAGGTTTTATCAATAGCCTCATGGAATGTGTTGACAGTTTTACTAGGACAGATGACAAAGGTGTCATCCACATAGTGATACCATACACTTGACTGTAACTGGATGGATGGGAAAGTGTGTCTCTCAATTTCCTCTATCACCATATTCGCTACCATGGTCAATATCAAGAGCCCATGGCAGTGCCAAAATATGTTTTTAATACGCACTGCAGAACACAAAGTAGGGGGAAGAAAGGCATGCACTGAGCAGCTCAGATATCTGTGGTGTTGGTCATGGTCAAAATGAAATTGCTGGACAATGGTTGAAGGAGGATGATGACTGGAAATAGGCTCGTGGCACATTTAATACTACATCAAGTTTACCTGTGAAGAGGAACAAAATGGATCCCTCCCTTTTATGGACACCATCTTGAAGAGGGGATCGAAGGGAGCTTTTAACATTGCTGTATATGTCGGAAACCCACACACACCCTGACCGTTACCTCGATTTTACATCCTGCCATCCCATGTGCCACAAAAGAGTGGAGGTCTACACTCTCCTGAGACGAGCACAAGACTTACCATACACCATAGAAGGCATGAGGAGAAACATCTTAAAGGTGTCTTGAAAGCTAATGGTTACCCTGACAGTTTACATCCAAAAAGGAAACAATTCTGGGAGCCACAAAAAATACTGGCAGATTGCAACAACCACCAAAAGTTTTTTTATGTTTTACCTTTTATACCAGGAGTGTTTCAAAATTAATTAGGTTGGTAGAGTCGTAAGATTGGCAGGAGTGAGTTACAAATCTGCATTCACCATCCAGCAGGCCCTGATGAAGGTCAAGGACAAACTGCCCAGGAACAATTGGCAGATGTGGTCTACTCAGTTGCCTGGGGTGGTGGGCCTGAATATGTGCGAGAGATCCGAAAGGCCTTCGGCCAATGCATCACTGAGTATTGCAAAACCTTTGAGTGCAATGACCCTGGGAGGTCTGCCATTGCTAAACATGGGCTAAAGCTTCAATTACCCTGCAAAGTCTGCCAGGTGCAGACTATGGGACAGATCATTAAGTCTTTGTGACAAAATTACAAGTCAAATTGAAAATGATGAAAAAAATCAAAACCTGTGACCAGATATGACCTTGAAAACATATCTCAACAATATGCAATAAAGGTTAAAAAAAAAAAACGTTTTGCAGAGCTGGACTTGGTTGACACTGCCAAAAGAATTGTGGCAGGAGGTTGAAGACATTGTAAAAGATGTCAAAATAACACCCAAAAGCACACAGAAATAAGAAGGCTAAATGGCTTTTAGAAGAGGCAATAAAGATTCCAGACAGAAGAAGAGATGAAAATCAAAGGCAGACATTCATGGATAAATGCAAACTTCCAATGACGAGCGAGGAAAGATCAATAAATATTTCAAAGATGCATGCAAAGAAGTAGAAAGTGACACGAGTGGAAAAGAACAAGAGATCTTTTTTAAAAAAAGATCACAGAGATCACAGGGAAATGTAGGTCGAGGATTGTGGTTCTTCAGAGTGGAACAGGAAAAGATCTGACAGAAGAAACACAGGTGAGAGAAAGATGGAAGGACTACACTGACACACTATAAAAATGTGATAGCAATTTGATGGTAACCTTCGAAGAAAGAGAATATGAACAAGAACCATTAGTGATAGAATGTGAGATATGTTGAGCCTTGAAAGAGTTGGCAAATGGAAAAGTACCAGGTGCGAATGAAATGGCAATCAAACTCTTTAAGGTAGGTGGGGAATAAACGATAAAATTTTAACAGCTACCTGTACACAGATCTGGGGTACGATTGTATGGCCTAAAATATGGAATGATTCAGTCTACATGCCACTGCGAAAAATTGGAGATCCAATAAATTGTTCAAGTAACTGAACCATTGTCTTGATATCACATGAGAGCAAAATATTACTAAATATCATTCTACACAGAATATAAAACTTCATTACGTGAGAAATACCCATTGAGCAAGCAGGTTTCACACGAGGAAGAGGTACTATAGAGATCAAATTGCAAATCTGAGGTGATCAACGAAAAAGCAAAGGGATATCAAGGGAAGGTGCATCTCTGTTTTATAGATTACCAGCAGATAGCACGGTTTCACCAGGCTGTTGGAAGGTAATTAGTTTCCAATAGATTGTGGAATATTTTGGGAGTTTGATTGGAATGTCCTTTGACAGCATAATGGCAGGGATGCGTGGAAATTCCACGTGATGTAAAATGTGACTTCGAGTCCTCAACCACTTTGTTCAAGTCCTCAACCAGTTCCCACTGTCCCAGCCCCAAGTCCTCAACCCCAAGTCCTCAACCCCAAGTCTTCAAGCCCTCCTCACAAACCCCAATTCATCACGCCCCACTCCCAAGCCCTCAAACTCCCTCTCTTAACCCGAAGCCTTCAATACCCCTCTCTACTACCCCCCACCACAACTACCCAACCTCTCCACCCCCATCACAACATCTGAACCCCTCCCCCCATCAAGTTTCAACACTTCCTCCATCCCTCCCTACCAAAGTCTCAACCTCCCCCTCCCAACTCTGTCCCATCTTTGCTATCCTCACCCCTCTGAACCCCAACTACCTATCCCCCTCCTAAAAGTGAAAGTGCATTCTTACATCAGATAGATATTGTTATGGGTTTGGGGGTCGTGAAGTCGCGAGGGGAGTACTCGGACCGACTTCCCAGCCTGTTACCCTGAAGCAGACGAGCTGCAAATAACTCCACGGAATGACAGGTTGCTAGGTAACCACGGATGCCATCCTAAAATGTTTAATTCAGACTGGGTCCAGCGTCTAACTCCGCTTTACTTCTCCAGCTAATTAAACCTCCCAAATGAGGAACCATGCTCTCAACGCCCTACTGCTGTCAATCAAAATGGCTGAACGATACCGTAAGTGGATGTTGGCTAATCACTAACCATAACGGTTTGGTGGGACAGAACTCCCTGTCACTAGAACACACTGTAGTCTAACCAATGGAGAAAAGATGATCGGGCAGTTTGGAAACAGTTTATAAAGATCAAAAGGACACGTATTTACAGGCAAACGGTTCAAAAGAGAAAGATCTTACCCCCTAAGCACATCAGCCCACTTAGTCAGTCATCTTGGCTTGTTTCTACACACGTAGGCAGCTCATACTCTCTGGGAAACGAGAGAAGGAAGGGTGATAGACAGAAAGGGAAAAATAAGGTGGGACTTGTTGGTGGCCCCTCACTCACCTGACGCAAGTTTGTGGGCTTACGTTGGTCTCAACGTGAAAATGGGGAGAGGGAGAGAGAAGAGGTGGGGTAAATGATGTGGTGTGCCATGTGGGTAAATGATGGTTGTAGTGCGACAGAGGAAATCATGAATGCAAGTCAGTAATACAGCCTTGAACGGGTCTAAGGTGTAATCGTTGAATACTCTTTGTGTGTTCCAAGTGAACGAATTAGAAGTAAGGATAGCCAGAGAAAGTGTGTGTGAGTTAGTGCATTGGCCGGCTCATCCAGGGAAACTCCATGGCTCGTCAGCTCTTTGCACCAGCCCATTCATTCTCGCAGAGGCTCCCTCCCGCAATTTCAGCTTTGACTCCTTGATTTTCTCTAGATGCATACCAGCCCTGATTCCTGGAATTCACATGCTTATAAAGTTCCTCTGGGAGACATGGTTCTGGGACCCACCCCTCGAGTACTGCTTGAGCTTTGGTGGGCACCGCCGCCTCATTGGTGCATCTCTGTCGCCCTGCGGCACTCATTGGCCAAGCCCATGATTCTGCAATGGAACCCATGACCAAGCCCATCCATCTGGGGTGCTTTGTTTTGTTGAAGACATTCGCACTCCTGGTCTGTGCCACTTTTTGATGCATTTGCTTGGATTTGCAATGAGTTGAGGTGTAATGTGTGTTGCAAAAGCTTGTATGGATGTGCTGCAAAGAGGTGTGAGGAGAGAGAGGGGAGATTTTAAAAATGGAAGAATTACAAATACGAGGGGAGAGGTAATTTAACTAAGAATTGCGACAGATATAATGACAGTAGAGAACCCTTATGTGTTAGATGTGTCTCCCTGGGGTCTTCCAAAGCCGTAACAATATATAGACAGACAGCCAACACAAAATTGCATTGCACAGATTCCAGCCCCCCCCCTTCCTTTCCTAAAGAATAGCATTCTCACAACAGATAGACAAATAAATAAGATGGACAGACAGCAACACATAGATTTATAGATAGATAGACACACAAATATACATATGGTTACGGTTGTGGGGGTAGGTGGAGGAATTTCATCGGAAAGTTAGGATTGTATGGAGTTGCTTGGTCCGTGGACGTGTGGGAGACATCTCAATGTAAATTAAGTAGGGAAACCGTGAGCTTAAGTGTTACTTGTCACAACACAGGGGGTGGTGCTGTGTTAATTAGATAGGTATTAAGGTCAATTTCCCCCAGTAGGCAATTGCCCCCCTGTGACCTTTTCGTACGTTTTTGCATTTGCAAGCCAGCAATAAAAGAATTGCATTCTTATAACAACAACAATAATAACAGAGCCGCACATTCAGGCAGGCAAGAATCCCCGCCTTCCCAGCTTCGTACCAGCATGCCACGCACCCGAGGCTATGATTGGTCATTGTGACGTGAGTGAAATCCGGGGGGGGGCATGATGGGAGAACGGAGAGGACACAGTTGGTGTGAGGAAAGTGGCTGAGACAGAGGATCTCTTTTTTTTGCTTTCCTTTTGGCACGACGAAATGGCTGCGCGATTCTCGTGTTCGTGCTGGTGAATTTGCAGCATGCTGGGAAAGACGCGAGCCATTCCTGTTCAGCTGAGTCATGAAGTTGTACGATTATGAAAAAGAGAGGAAGAGGAGCGTGCCTCTCAGCGAACTCGGCGTTATCCTGTGGTGTGTTCAAGGAGAAAGATGGGCAATCGTTGTGAGCAGACCTTGTGTAAGAGAGGAACATTCACCATATTCGTTCATGAGAAGAAGCCGCAGGCCGGTTGATGAGCCCTGGTGTTGAATACCACCTCATGAATTACCTCATGTATGTGACCGCAGAGCGGCTTGGCGCCATTTTGGGTGCAGTTGACCATGCAGGATGCCGCGGTTCGATCCCAAAGTTCAATAAAGACCATCTCTGGACAAAGCTAAGTGCCAGAATAAAGGGAGGATTTTCTTTTCTTTTTATTTCCCCCTTGTCTGTATTAAAGTCCGTGGGTAGAGGCGCCTTGACGTTAGGCTTTAATTTACCTCACGTTTTATTATGGCTGTGCTGTGTCACGTGATTGGGTTTTCGTATATCATGCCTCGCCCGCTAGGGGTGGCAGAACTGTGCTTCCGGCTGCGCAATAAAGCAGAGTAGATGGTGGCCTGCGTGCTTCTTGCGTCCCGCCGCACCTAGTACACACTAGTTGGCGACGAGGATGGGATCACGGTCC
>NC_140963.1:18839996-18847496 GCF_056783735.1 Eptatretus burgeri
ATTGAAATAAATGTGCTTGTGTGAAACGTATCCCGTTCGTTGTGTCCTTTCCCCATTGGAAGTGCCATCTTGTATCGTGGAATGAGTACTGGGTTTCGAACGCCCGGTAAACAGAATGACATCCATCGAGGTCGGCGATAACACCGCTCGGTTATCACTGGAGCACGGAATGGACCGCTTAAGCGGTTCATGTCCTCGGCCGACCTGCGGCGAGGTACGATCGCCCGGTCGACCACTTGCGCAGGTACTTTGGTAGGTGGAATTTGGCGAGCAACCCTATCCTGCGTGGGTGGGCAATTGGCACGATCGTGGTGAGGTTAAACCCCCACCCGTGACTGGCTCCTGGCGGTAGTTCCAGGAGGGTCACGACTGAATTGTCCATCCGGTGGGCGATGCGGCTGCCATTAGAGGTACGTGGCAGATCGCACGCCAGGTGGGCCAGAATTCGTAACACTGGTGTCAGGAGTGGGATTCAAATCCACCTCAGTCTCCAACTAAATTTACGGGGATAGGACCAGGGGTGTACGAAGCAACCCCCCGTTCCACCCAAATTACGAGCAAAGCTCAATTAACTCCTTTCCGAGAAATAAGATGGAGTTTCAAGGCGAGCGGGTGCTGGGGGTAGAAATGAATATGTGTAGTAATGTAGAATCTATGGCCTGGTACGGTACTTGTAATTTTAATCCATGGGGGAGCTCACCCTCATATTCTGAGCACGGACTTTGCCGGTAAACGGAGTCGCATAATGGCGGCACAATCGCACCTCAGCACAACACTGAGCAGGCCGCTATTAATGGCGCTACGAATGGCACGACATGAGGCGAACGCTCCCAACAACTGTTTCAAACCACGGCGTCATGGCAGGCGTGGCAGGAGGCCGGAGCATGCATTGACAGGCTTCGGAGACAAGTGTCGAAGTCCTTGCAACGGTGGAGGAATGGTGACAATTGTATAGGGGAATTACACTCGTTTTCCTTTGAGTTGGACGAGGCATGGCGGCGCGTAGACAGGGTTCATGAGGATTACGTGCGTACGGAGTCACAACAAATGGCCGATGCGCAGGAACGAGCGGAGAGCGAACTGAAGAAAAGAAAGGAGGAGCAGATTGGTAACTCCCAGGATAGGAACAGCTTGGAGGTTATTTTTGAAATACACATTTTGAAAGTAAAACAACAAATGGAAAAAATATTGGAGGGGGCAAGGCATTTCAAAGAACTAGAGGGGAGAGTGAGGGAAATACATTTGGAAGAGAAAAAATGTGAACACGATTTGAAAATAATAATTGAAAATTATTATTTAAAATAAAAAAAAATAATAATAAAAAAATAATTGAAAATAATTTGATAGGAACAGCAACTAGAGCTTGAGGTAGAAGGCATTCGGAAAAGGAAAAGCTTGGAGGAGAAGGTAAAAAGAGGACAGGAATATCAGGAACAATTGAGAAAAAAAAGCAAGCTTGGAGTATGATGAGATGAGCAGGAAAAGGGATAAGATGTGCAAAGAAAGGGATGAAGAGAGTGAGGAAGGATGGACAAAAACTTTAGAGATACTGGAGCACGAAGACAAAGAGAGGGGATTACAAAACGAACTGAGAGTGTTAAAAGAGGAAAGAAAGAGAACGGAGAATGAAATGTTAAGGAACCACACTGTGCAAATCAAAAAGTTAGAAGCCAAAGCAAGGTCGGAGTTTGCGGAGATGAGAAAAGAATTAGAAGAGAAAGCTTCTGAGTTACAGAAATATCAAAACAAAGAGACGGAATTACAAAACGAGTTGAGGATGGTGAGAGAAGAAAGAACGACACCTGAGAATGAAACGGTAAGGAACCACACTGTACAGATCGAACAGCTGGAAGCGAAAGCCAGATTAAAGAATGAGATGCAAGAAAGAGTAATGAAGGAAGAACGAATGAGGCAGGAGAAGGAAATCGGCCACTTGAAGGAAATGACGAGATTACAGAATGAGGAACAAGAGAGACAGTAGAATAGAAAACTGAAAGAGTATGAATTTGAAACTGAACGACAAAAGGAAAAAAATAGGTTGGAGTACGAGGAGAAAGTGAAGGAGCAAGGAATGAAGCAGGAAGGAGAAATCAGTCAATTGAAGGAGACAACGAGATTGGAGAGGGAAGAACGAGAGGAACAGTGGGAGAGAAAACAAAAGGAACATGAATTTGAAGTTAACCAATTCGAGGAGAAAACAGAATTGGCGTCCATGGAGATTGAAAAACTCCGGAGGGAGAACGAAGAACTCAGAAAGTTCCAAGAGGAGGAACGGCTCAAAAGGAGCCAGGAAATGGAACAGCGCAATAAGGTGGGACGTGTGGTATCACCACGAGGAGCAATGTCGGTGGTGCAGGACTTGATCGACACCACTCGTCGGATGAAGGAACAGTTAGGATCTACCCTAATAAAGGAGACACAAATAAAAATGGAGAAGAGGGAAGCAACAGAGACAAAGAAGGAAGTAGAAGTATTGCCAGAGACACGGGAGATAGACCGAGTCGAGAAGGAATTAAATAAAACGAAGGAGGAAACAGAGACGAGGATCCAGGAAGAAACGAAGAGACAATAGAAATAAAATGTATAGAGACGCAGGAGATAGAAAAAATAGAGGAGAGACTGCACGATAAAGACGGGGTTAAAGGATCAACACAAACACGGAGGTAGTGGAGGACAATGGGGGCGAGATGGCAGAACGTGTGGGGACCCGGTGCAAGCAGCTGGATGGTCTCCTTCGGGAACGGAGGGAGACGCCGTGCTCCCTTGAAGCTGGTCACGACCAGGTGGGTCCGGTCGTGCTTCGCGGTGTTGAGGGGCGACTGCTGCGAACAGGTGCACACAGAGCTTGGGGGGTATAGAGGCCCCGGAACCCCTTGTGGTGGTGCTAATCCCCAGTGCGATTGTCCCGGTGTGTGTGGTGAAAGGTGTGAGAACACCCCCGTGTGTGAGTGGTGTGGTCACGAGTGGGGCGGGGTGCGTGCTTCATCGCACTCCGGGTGTTTTGTGGAAGCCTGTGTATGAGTGAGACACCGCGCGTGAGTGTCACCGCGTGTGAGTATCACCGCGTGTGTGAGTGGTATGGTGTGAGTGAGTGAAGCACGGTGTGTGAGAGGGACAGCGTGTGTGAGGTCGCTGTGTGTGAGGGAGATGACGGTGGGCATGCGCAAACATGCAGCCGCGTCTCCCGGTGTGAGTGTAATGGCGTGGAGTGTGAGCGTCGTGACATGCAGGTATGCGTGGGTTGAATGGAGCTTGAGCGCGAGAGTTCAACGGAGACGACGGTGACAGATGGACAAGGGCCGGGTAGCGGCCGTAGTTGTAATGGGGACCACGCCAGGTTTACCCAGCGGCGAGCGCGAGGTTCGGGCCGTGCAGCGCACGAGGCCGCCACGTGCGCGCTTGCGGGAGTGAAGCCCGGTCCGTAAACACCAGAGGTGGATGTTGCCGATCCCGCGGACGGACAAAGGTTAGGCTGGATAAACGGATTTGGACCGGATGGGTTCTCCACGCGGGCGTGTGTGTGAAGCTCTATGTGGCCTGTGCAGTGTGTTCTGTTTGCAGAGCGCACGACACAGGTCACGGATGGGCAGAGCACATGTGTTCGTGTGGGGAACCCCTCGAAACACGAGGTTTGCTTTGTAATGCGCAGGGTGACGTCATGGCTGCACGTAGGGTTGGAATCCGGCAGGAGGGAAGTCCCTGCCAGATGGTACCGTCCAAGAGGGACGAGGTGTGTGAACAGTTGCCATGATGTCACGGGGAGAAAGCGCAGGTTGCGAGTTGCCGCGCTGGTGCTGCGCGATGAAAAAAAAAAAGTTGAGCAAAGCAGGCCTCGCTTTCGGGTGAACAGGATTCCCTGGGCAAGGGGTGGAAGATCCCCTTGGCCTGGGCACAGGATGACAACTAGTCAGGGGAAAGGGTTAGTGATAGCTCGACCGACTTCATGGGGCAGGGGTAAGTCCTCATGGAGTCTGTGGAATGGATTAGGTAGAGGGATTGTAGTCAGATTTAGGATGGGAAATGCCAATTTGAGGACAGTGACAGACTGTGAGTGTGTAGTGAGGACGTAGCTTAGCTACGTAGTGTTAAATGTAACGTGCTACTAGTTTAAGGGACGATGTGGGAGCACGAGGTAGTTCGGGGAAGGAGTAAGAAGGAATGGCAGAGTTCAGCGATGGAGTGAAATGGAATGGAAAATGTACATGTTGAGTGAGTGAGGCCAGCGAGCCTGTGTGTATGGAGCAAATGGGGAATGCATGGTGCGATGAGTGATTGGGGGGAGGAGTGATTCCCGCCCAAGGGACCCCGGGGTCAGTGTAGAGTGAGTTAGCTGGGTTAGACAAATTGGAAAATTGAGGTCGTTTTGTTGTTGGTGGGGAAGTAGGTTTGAAACCTGTTTTGGAGGGGTGCAGGAGCCCTGTTGACGGGCTGGGAACGTGGCTACGAATGGTGAGTATCACTGAGTGGGTACCCCGGGCACCGGGCTAGTCGGCCGTGGTAGGCCAAGGGCCCATGGGGGGCCGGGACAGCGTAGTGGGCACGGGTGCGCCCGCATGATGCGGGGTCCAGGGCTCCATTGGCCGCGTGGGCAGTCGTGGGCACAGGTGACCATCGGAAAGGGGCCCGGGAAGCCAGCCTGCAACGTGAGCGTTTCAGGGGAGTCGCCATGGAAGGCACTCCCCAGTGTTTAGGGATCTGGTGGGCTCGGAGGCAGTGTAGTGCCCGGGCGTGCAATAGCTGGAGAATCGGCAGAGGGTAGTTCCTGCCAAGGGAGCCACGCGTCCCAGCCATGAGACCGTGTGAGGGCACGGGAAGAAAATTGGAGGGCATGGCCCGGAATTTACGAGGACACCAACACAAGCGACAGGAATCTTGGTTGTTAGAACCAATAGTTTTAGCGAGAGGCGCTTGAAAGCCCCGGGGTAGTTCAAAAGTTAAATGGATAGGGTAGATAGGAAGTGTACCCCTCCGCACCATCCATCCCTTCACTCTCGTTGTGGGCCGCTGAACCCACTTTGGGTGAGATTGCTGAAGTCTGAAGAGGCCATCCTGAGGCTTTGTTGGGCCTCGACACAGGACGCTAGCTCTCCATTATTCCCCTCCGGGAAGGGAACGTAGGGGTTGGGAGTAGGCTAGGAGACGATAGGTTAGCTGAACAAGGACGATAAAGGGGGTTAGGGACGATTTATAGTGGGGGAAGTAAAAATAAACATAAAAACAAAAAAATAAGTGGGGGCTAAATTGATTTTTGACAAATTAAGGGGGTGGGTATGGCAGAGACAGGCAAAGGCGATAGGTTGGGAGGGAGACGGTTGGGTAGGTCCGAGCCCGCCTTCTGAGTGGCCAGCACCACCGCACTCCCTCCACCAACCTCCACTGAAACGCAAAGTCTGGCCAACTTTGTCTGCTGGCTGTTACTACAAGGCCTGTGCTGGCCACTTCATCGGCTGGCTGTTACTGCAAGGCCTGTCCCGGCTGGATCGTCTGTCGGCTTTGTTTGCTACAAGGCCTGTGCCAGCCATTTCATCTGCCGGCTGTGTTTGCTACAGCGGCCTTGTCATGCCATGCCTTGCCTGTCCACCTTTGCCATCCATGCCTACTGCCCATGTCCACCAGCCCCGTTTTGTTTTGCATTCCCCCCCCCCCCTGTTCATTACCATGTGCGCCAGGATCATCGCGCAAGCCGCAAGGACTGCCCGGTAGGCAGCCGCACCAGCAGACTGCGTTTGTGCAGCCCATGCACCGTTGTGGTTCACTGCATTCATTTCAAAAGGGGAGGCCTTGGACTGTGCTAAAGCAGCCTGGCCCCTGCTTGTGACTGTTGTTTTTCTTGCAGAGTCCATCGATCCTGGGCCATGGTTTAGTGTAAAGTTATAAGGTTAAGTTGTTAAGTTGTATTGTATATGAGTGCGCCCCCGGCATGTGAGTCTTAGCGCCCGCAATTTATTTAAGTCGTCTGTATGAGTGAGTTTGTTTAGTTAGTTACTCAGCCCGTAGGTTATTTATTTTGGGGACACGAATACACTGAATGTCGCACTCGGGGATCCGAAGGTAAAACGTACTAGGGGAGAACTACACATGATGGCACACGAGAATTCGACGACTCGGGACGAGTCAGTAAAAAGGGGAGGGGGTAGTGTTACGGCTGTGGAAATTTGCAATACACCAGAAAGGTCCTCAGATTAGATATATCGATAAGTTCATGTGTAGTTAGTCCACACCGTTGTTTAGAGGGAATATGTGTGATTCATCCGGGCTGCGACGCTTTGAGTTTGCCATTTTTCTTTACCTGTCGTTATTTTGGAACAACCACGCCATCTCAACAACCACGCCATCTCAACAACCACGCCATCTCAACAACCACGCCATCTCAACAACCACGCCATCTCAACAACCACGCCATCTCAACAACCACACCATCCACACCACAACGCCACTAAAGGATCAAGGAAACCAGCCCCACCCCAATTTCTCCTCCGGTAAACAAGTTTGACGGTTGGAAACCAGCCCCACCCCAATTTCTCCTCCGGTAAACAAGTTTGACAGTTGGAAACCAACACCTGCCCCAATTTCTCTGGAATGTTCCTCCCCCACCCACGTGCCGCGAAGGGCGGGGCGGGCGCAGGAGAAATAAAAGGGCAAGAGGAGTGCCTGGAAAAGTGCGCGGATAGCAGAGACTTGGGGCAGTCGTGTGGAAGTCTTGGTCGTTGTGGTCTTGGTCCAAGTCTGTCGTGGTCCAAGTCTCCCTCGTAGACAGACTTGGGGCAGTCGGGTGGAAGTCTTGTCCTATTGGTCGTGGGGAGAAGGCGTCACGACCTGCCCACCGTTGCAAGGCCCGAGATCAGGCGCGGTTACGCTAGTTGCCGTGGGGACGAGACGTCGCGACCTGCCCACCGTCGCACCACGAGGTGCGGGTAAGACCCTTCGGTCTCGTGGGCCTTTTCGGTCATCCACGGCCCACGACCATAAAGGTCTACGGACCCCGTCTACCCCCTTGCCTGTGAGGTCTTTCTTTGTTTTTGTATGCATGCTGTGGCGCCGTGTCCTGCCAAGTCGAAACTGTATAAGTGCTTGTAAATAATAATTATAATTGGTCGTATTGCTTTTGCATTCTATTTGTTGCTTGTATATTGCATGATTGCCTTGCTCGTGTTGTGTGTGCAATTGAAATAAATGTGCTTGTGTGAAACGTATCCCGTTCATTGCGTCCTTTCCCCATTGGAAGTGCCATCTTGTATCGTGGAATGAGTAGTGGGTTTTGAACGCCCGGTAAGCAGAATCGCATCCATCAAGGTCGGCGATAACACCGCTCGGTTATCACTGTAGCACGGAACGGACCGCTTAAGCGGTTCATGTCCTCGGCCGACCTGCGGCGAGGTACGATCGCCCGGTCGACCACTCGCGCAGGTACTTAGGTAGGTCGAATTTGGCGAGCAACTCTATCCTGCGCGGGTGGGCAATTGGCACGATCATGGTGAGGTTAAACCCCCACCCGTGACT
>NC_140963.1:18849996-18939996 GCF_056783735.1 Eptatretus burgeri
CCCCTCCTACACTCCTCTAGTCGAAGAAGCTGTGTTAAGCAACTCAAGAAGCGCTACGCTGTTTCAAACCCTTCCCAGAGTTCCTCAACAATGAAAAGGCGTTCACACATAGTACACACATGAGAATCCCAATGCTGCACACCCCCTCAGCTACTGGACCGGTTTCATCACTTATTGGCGAATCATCAGCGATAGCATACCAACGAGGCTCCCATGCATGTAAGTATGTACCATGTGAATACACCACTACTGGACTCACATGCTCAACCAGTGCAGATGTCCTCGTGTGCAGCCCCTGCTCTCCATCGCACCACAGTTGTACCTCCATGGGATGGGAGACTCAGAGACTCGGATCTGGTGTGACCTGGGTGAGAGGTGCCAGACGACAGCGTCTGACCTGTGTCATGGAAATAGCATGCAGAAGATCCAAAGATGCAAAACCTGCTTCAAAACGGCTAAGCTCACCATCCATACAGGGGAAACAGCTCCAATATCATCCGAAAGACGGCGCCAATGCCACTCTCTCCCGCAGCACCAAGCTCCCCATCCGTCACTGCCAAGCCAGATGGAAAAACTGGCCACACAATGTGGCAGTCAACCCTCTTTGTATTCAGCATGATGTAGATTGCCACGAGCCAACCACAACGGTCGTGACGGTGGCTCCACATATGACCAAACTCCCCCAGCCGGGCAACTGGAAGTGAGGAATCCTGCGGAACATTGCAGTGCCCACCACGCAAAAGCTTGAAGAGCAAATTGCAGAACTTCCAGCTGAGACTAGAGTTGCTGGAAAAAGAAAGTGCCTGCTACATTCCAGACGGTGCTGGCACCTTGTGTTGCCCAAGACACCTTGCCCAAGATGCAAATGCAGACATGTTTCTTTTCAAAGCCTGCACTTGATTCACTCTGGTCTAATTCAAGATGAGCCTCCCCTCAACCAACTTTAAGCTACCGTTGCTGCAATTCTCCTCCTCTACATATCCTGCAAGTCATTCAAACATTGGCTCCACCAAGTCTGCTCGACCGTGTTCAGAAACATCCCCATTGGCAAAGTGCTGCAAGTCCAACACAACTTTGTATGAGTCAGTCAGCCCAAACATGGTCTCAACAGAACCATCAACATCACCAATGAGATGAACAGAAACTCTTGGTTCCATCTCCTCTCCCTTTATGGCTTTGTCCCAAGTATTCAGCTGCTCCTGTAATGTCTCCATCCTTTCCCCAGTCAATTGTGGCTCCCACAAGCCTTTATCAGCTAACATCAGCTATTGTTCTGTGACATGAGTTTCGAAGTTTTGCTCCAAACTGCCATCCTGGCACTGACGAAATCCCAACTCCTCTACCTGCCGTAGCATTATGGCATCCACATGGGTGCAACAGCCTTTCAGGTCCTCATTAACTTTGCCAATTCTTTTATTTGTGGACCCAATTTCTTCCTCCAACTTTTCCCCCATTTGGACAGCCTGGGTTTTACCCTCTTCTATTTTCAATGCCAATTATTCCCGTTTTTTGCTGAAATTCAGTCTCTAATTTTGTCCCGAATCCTCCCAGTCTGTCTTCCATTTGGTGTTCCCTTCTTTTCTCCATTTCCCCAAATTGTACCCCCAGTTCCTGTGTTATTCCCTTCTTAATTTCGTTCATTTCATTTGTGATGTCTTTTATTTCCCTATCAATTTTGCCTTCCATTCATTTCATTCCTTTGTTCATTTATTTTGTTTTCCAAACGTTCATTCATTTCTTTTATTTCATTCCTTTGGTCATGAATTTTGTTTGCCAATCCCCTCATGTCATTCCTTTGTACAACAATTTTGTTCTCCATTCCCCTCATGTCATTCCTTTGTTCATCAATTTGTCTCTTCAATTCACCAACCACTAGATTCAACAGTTCATTCCTGCTTTACTTTTGTTCATCCATTTGTCGATATAATTCACTATTCATTCGTTCCATATCTTCATTAGTTCGTTCATTTTGTCTCCACAACTGTTCCCACATGACCCAGAGAGCCCACACATTCGTTTTCCGACCCGACGGCACAGGAATGGGGGGGAAATTCCTACCCTATCCTCATTACCTGGCTCTACCCCCGGCTCGCTTCCTCCGTACTCACAACGTAACATGAACATCGCCATCTCGTGGATATCTGCCATTTCGAGCATGCGTTTAATCTCCCCAGGAAAAAAAACATATTTCTCTCCCTTTGGAGAGACGATCATATGGAAATGGTGGAAAGCTTCATCTTCCTGGGTTCTAATATCGAAGTAAGTGGAGAATGTGGAGGAGAAATTCATGGACTGCTTGTGTTAAGGAGAACAGCAATGTCAGGATTGACAAAAACCAAGAGGAAGCTGTTGAATGCTCTCGTATTTCCAGTTGCAATGTATGGATGTGAATCATGAACAGTGAAAAAGGAAGAAGATTAACAGTTTTGAAATGTGATGTTTGAGATGAATGTTAAGAAATTCCATGAACTGCAAGAACAAACCAATCGGTGCTTCAAGAAATTGGACCACCGTGTACATTATAAGTGTTGATGCTAAAACAGAAACTGTCATACTTTGAAGACATCATGCATGCAGAGAGCAAAAGTCTTGAGAAATCAACCATACTGGGTATGGTTGAAGGATGAAGAGGAAGAGGCAGACTTTGTGTGTGTTGCATGCATTGGGTAAAGGCTTGCAACCAAGCTGTCCATGCCAGCACTTCGGAAGCAGTGCAGGGTCAGGAGTTTGGAGAAATCTGTTCATGAACGGACCTCATGCGCCATGCAGAAACCTGAGGGGAACAAAGCACGGAAATAGCAGAGGGTGCAAGGCCATAAAGAAGACTGTAGAAGTCAGAGAGATCACGAAACCTGTCTGTGATGGGAAACTGTCCTGTATGCAATGATCTGGAAGGAATAAACTTTTCTGGCTAAATCAATCAGATGATTTCCACAAGCATTACACTCAAGTATTTAATTAACCCATCCAGAGAGAAAAGGCCATGGATGAAGGACATTGTGCAGCAAAGAAATAGTTATACATTTCAAATTTTATATACATGTGCTAAATTATTTTCTTAAAATTTTAAACATGTGTTTTAATCTATAAGAGCCAGGTCACAATGAGTAGCTTGTTGTGTGAAAGAGGTTTCCTCGGCAAATACCCCGACAAGGCTCCTTCCTTGTTATGTGATATATTTGAGTAGTAATGAGCAAAAAAATTATAAGCAATGTATATATGAGCACAAGCATGTACTGTCTCTAAAATTATGTTGAAATAATAATATCCAGAAAAATGTCTTTACCAAACAGTTTCTCCTGCTAATACGGTACTTTCAAAATGGCGTATGAATGTGAATGAGGTCTTTCGTGCATGTGTGTGTTTCGTGATTCGGTTCTGCTCGCTGGGCACTTTTAACCTGCCGTTACTAGCATCAAATCTGGAAGTCGAATAGTCTTTCAAACATAATTTTCAGGATTTCAATGAAAGTGGCAATCTGGAATGGTTAAGCGTATTTCTGGTGTTCCTAGATGCAAATCAGACTTACGAGAATCTCGGAAATACGAGAAATATCTATGGATGTGAGGTGTCAAGTTCCCACCATTTTCTGTTCATACAAGCAAGTGGCGACAGTGGATATATAAAACACACACACACACACACACACACACACACACACACACACACACACACACACACACACACACACACACACACACACACACACACACACACACACACACACACACACACCTGCTTTTAGTAATAGATGCAAAAATCGAGTATAATTTCTCTTATGAGAGGAGATTGGGACCATACTCTCTACAGAGCATTGGTGCTGCTTAAGCAGTCTCCTTGGCTATTGGGCACAATCCTGGACGGGTCGCCACTCCGACACGGTATACTAGCATGCTGGCACTCATTTCACCGACCTCAGAATGATTTTCTCTTGTGGCCTCAGAAACAAACAAATGCGATATTTATAACAGCCCTCACACCTCTTCTCCCAACATGATTAATAATATCTATCATCATTTTAAAAGTTGATTTTTTTTTTTCATCTCCTTCTTATGGAAGATGCACCCCCTCAAGGTCAGTGCAGTCAGTTTGTTCATTTGCACTTTTTTGCTGCAATAAAAACAAATAAGTAAAAAGAAAAACCGATTGATGTATCGATCAAAGATGGATTCTCAGTTTGTTGAAGTGCTTTCTCGGAAATACGTAATGTTTTTGAGAACAATGCTTTTCCTGGGTTTAAAGGAGAATGTGATATGAGCTTAGGGAAAAGCAAACATGAAATTGCAAAATGATTTTTCTTGCTGAATAAGTGAGGAGCTAAAAGGTGACTTTGAAAATCGATTCTCATTGTATTCCATGCAGGTGACAGGGAAGCGGTTATTGAAGACTTTCCACACAAGGAACGGAGAATAACAGACGAGTACATAATAAAGGAAGAAATTGGTTGGTAAGAACAATGCATTTTATCAGCAACATTACCAGTTGATCGGCTGTGTTACAAAGATCAATTGAGAACGCCATTAATTTATTAGTGTTTGACAAATACTCTGTCATCAACACAAAAGGCCTGGTGTTGGCTTAGTGGTTAAGGTGGATCGCTTGGGATCTTAGGGTCCTGAGTTAGAGTCCTGTTTACCACTGAATTAACACCAGGTGGGGTTGGCTTAGCCTGTTATCCTTCCGAGGTCGGCGTAATGAGTACCAGTGTACTGGTGTAGGGGCACAGCATCAGCGGCACAGCCACGCCCCAACAAAATGATAGCTACCCGGCAGCCAAGCTGCCAAACATAAGACGATTAACACATACAGTAGATAAACTTGAATGGAAAGTTGGAATTGTGAGTAAAGGCTCATATAACTACATATTTCAGCATATTATAGGTAGTATCTCATACTTTGAAACGTTATGGACGTTCAGCTGCATTGAGAGATTTTTGTAAAATGTCACTTTTCTCATCTCAGTGGTTCATTCTAGGATGTACGTAGAACGTCAGCATCTGTACTAACCATGGTAATACTCAAAGGAAGGTTGTAACATTTAAACAGTTTGAGAAGGAATTACTTGGTGTTGACAGAGGAATACCAGACTTTTTGAATGCTGGTGTTCGTATATTAACTGCAACGTAATGTTTGGTGAAACTAAAGCAGGAGATATAGTATCATAAACAATAGCCTTCTCCATCACACAGCAGGTGTATCAGTGGCTTTCAGCACAAATCAAAGTGTTCAGAACAGAGAATGCTTATGCATATCTTGCCACCCAGGAATGTTTGAGGCTCAGAAAATTACCAGACTTCATGAATGTGTATCACAAATCTGAGTCAAAAGCTGAACTTGTATGGACAAAATAATATCCTTAGCTATCACGTTGTATGTTTAGAGTAAATTGCGTTACCTCGGAGAACTTCATAGACTACAGTGGGTTTTGGGGGAAAAAAACAAGGTTGATTTTAGGGGCGGGGTGGGGGGGGAGGAGGAGTGCAGCCATCAAATGATTGATTAAAGTACTGGTCTTGTTCGAAGAAGTTTGTTGGGAAGCAGATGAAATGTCACATGATACCGGATCTGCTCACACTTGTTCATTACTAAGCTGGCAGTATTGATCTCTCAACAATTTATTGGTTGGATGTGCTGTTCCTTTTTCATAACCGTTATCCCAACTGCCCTCATCTTATATCATGTGTCTATATGAGGGCAAACAATATATATATATATATATATATATATATATATATATATATATATATATATATATATATATATATATATATATATATATATATATATATTGTTGCGGTTCTTGGAACCGCATGCATCCAACAGACAGTGGTCCCAAGACAGTTATTCCATTATTATACGTGTAGATAGTCCCTTTCCATTTGTCTAGCGGGACAACAAGGGAGTGCATTGCGATCATCTCACAGCTAGGTTTGCTTTCATCATTTCTTCTTCATTTCGTCCCTACTCTTCTTTTTGTCTGCTTATTCCTGAGGTAAATGTGAGCCACGTGCGCCTTCGCTGTGAGGTGGGCCCTAATGGAGACCAGCACGTGCAGCGCCGCTGCGAGGAAACGATGACGCGCGAGTATTGGCAGTGCAGAGCTCTCGTTCCCAGGCGAGCCCGAAACCCAACGTGTGCAGCGAGTCAAACAGTGCGCTTGGCAGTGTGGGATTATCGACTCGAGCTTCGGATGATCTGGGGAAGATTGCCAGTTGCATTAAAAAGGCATACGAATGAATACCTCTTAAGAGGCTGCACGAATGGTGTTTTTCACAACACAGGAAACAGCCAGCACGACACCCACGCTGCCTGAAACGCATACGGAGGCCAATAAAGGCGACTCCATGCCACATTGGGCGGGATACGAGTGTGCTAAGTAAGAATCGGCGCGTTCCTTTTCAACCAAATATTTGACCCATATTGGTGTTCGCCCCGCGCACACGCAAGCAGAGTCGTGCGAACGCGAGCGCTGGCCATGTGCGTAATGGTCGAACCCCGCGCACTGTATAGAATGTGCTCGAAGGCAGACATGTATGCCAATCCATAATGATGTACCTTCGGCCCTCGCTGGCAAAAGTGGATTCCCCACGCATGGTGAACGTCTTCTCGTCTCTACGGCCAGCGAAGCTGCAATCGAGCCGGGGAATGTACAGTGCGGGCCACGTTGGCGCACGCGGAGCGGGCGCGTTGATCGGCGCTGGTCGGACGCCTGAGCGGGCGGGTGGGACCCTCGGCCAGTCGCCGGGGCGTGGCCCGGGGGTTTTTGCAGGACGATTCGCTTGCCAATTTCGGTGTGGGCGATTCGTGTCATGTCGTGGGGTCAGAGCGGAGTATTGCCGCTGTCTGAGATGGCCTTGCCGGAAACGAAGTGAGGCGGTTTCCAGCCAAAGTTAGCAGGCCACGTGAGAAGTCAGGGCCAATCAGACCACCCGATTCAGGTGATGAAGTTTCGCTTTGTGGTGGCCCCTCCCCCTGTGCTGCAAGTCCTATAAAGGTCGGAGCGGTCCCTCCGCCTTTCTCTTTCTCTTTTGCTCACTTGCTCTGGCCTCGCCCTCGTCTCTCGGCACGACCCGCCTCTTGCTGCCTGGACTCCGCCTCTCTCTCGTTCTGGCCTCGCCCTCGCCTCGCTCGTCGACATCACCACGACCCACCTCCTGCTGCCTGGACTCTGCCTCCTCTTCTCCACTCACACGATGTCGACCCCACCCGCCAACCTGGTCCCACCTACCACTCCGTCCACACACCCTGGATTCCGCCCCTTCTCCACTCAAGCCCATCCTTCACGAACACGGTCTTCACATGCACTGTTGAAGCCAGAGACGACGCGCCATCTGCCGGGTACCGCACCATGGAGCACCCCCCCCGAAACGTATTGGTGGCGCGTCGTGCTATCAAGCACAAAGGTACCGAGATCGTAGCCTCAACTCCTTTCCCTTCTTGTATCAATACTCCCTCTTCATTGGGTTGTGTGTGTGTGTGTGTGTGTGTGTGTGTGTGTGTGTGTGTGTGTGTGTGTGTGTGTGTGTGTGTGTGTGTGTGTGTGTGTGTGTGTGTGTGTGTGTGTGTGTGTGTGTGTGTGTGTGTGTGGGGTCCTGGCGCCTGTCTGCTGAAGTAAGACTGCAGAAGATTGTTATCATTATTATTGTTATTATTTTCGCGTTAAGTCTGCTCTGTGTCCCTTTTGTAAGTTGCTTGTTTATTTGCTGCACCACACCTCTCTCTCCCCTATCTCTGTACTTCACACCCCAATAAATCCTGATCGTACTTCATACCATTCCTGGCCCATTGTTAATAAATTATTATTCGGAATGTTCCCTGCTCGTTTTTGTCTTTTCTTCCATTGATCCAGCATGGGCCGAATCCTAGTTTAGCCGGGACTTTATTCCCAACAATCCGTTCCTTTTAGCCGGTACGTCCTTGGCAGTGTCGCTCGACTGCATCCGATCCGGAAAATTGATCTGATCCGGTAGAGTGATCTGGTTCAGACAAGGCATACCGAAAGCGTGTTCCCCGGTAATTAAACCACGTGATAAATTGGGTAACCCAATTAACGCATAGACGGGAGGACCTGAGGTCACCCGGTTGAGTTATTGTTGTCCACGGTCAGTTAAGCGACCCTCCGCCTAACGGAGTTATCCGTGAGCGACGGCCTACAATTCCGGGAGTCTGGTGGGAGACGACATAACTCCCCCCACCGAGTGGTCTTCTCACCTGACCCCCAGCCCGCAACAATATATTATATATGTATGTATGTATATATATATATATATATATATATATATATATATATATATATATATATATATATATATATATATATATATATATATATATATATATATATGTATATGTAGTTATGGATCTGGAAACCATATGCATTCAAACATACAGATGTCCCAAAAGTCAGTTGTTCCGTTAAGTACATGTGAAGACAGGTCCCTTCCTTTTGTCTAGTGGGAGAATCAAAGGTGTGCGTTGCGATGTCCTTTTAGGTAGGTTATTACATCTAACGACCATCCAACAGATCATCCTACGAACCCTCCAACGATCATCCAACAGACCATCCAACAACCAACCACAGTACCTTCCAGCGCTTGCAACCCTCGCCTCGCTGGCCACAGCATACGGGGCAAAAACATCCCGTCCGCCATTCCTTTGCACTTCTACAAACGTTCCTTTTCAATGTTGGATCTACCCCTTGATGAGTCCACACGCGTCGAAGGGGGGGGGGGGCTCCCGGTTTGGCCGAGGCCCCGCCTAGAAAGGGCGGACCCCATGAAGACCCTGTCCAATCGGAGCGGACGGTGACGTCTGTTTCACCAAGCCCCCGCCCCGTTCGGGGAGGTCCATAAAAATATGACGCGATCCTCAGAATGTAAGTTTTTTTTGGAGGAGTTGAGTTAGTTGGTGTGCGTCTTGCGGTTTGAGCTGGAGTCTGGGGCGTTTGAATGGAGTTCTGCATTTGGCTCGCGTTCGTTGGAGTTTTCCTGGATCCCGTCCGCGACCCTGATCTCCGCCCTGGGACTCCGACTGCTCCGCTCGGGTTCCTCCACAGGCACGAGCCCCACGCATTTGACTGTGGGCCGAGCCGCACGACCATTAGCAAGTGCCACACCACGGAGCACCCCCTCCCTTCAACGTGCAGGTTCCCAAGCGAACTGCGACCCCCAGCTCGTCTCTCCCTCTCTGGCTGTGGGGGTATTTTAATAAATCATCTGAGTGTGTGGCCCTGTATTGGAAGTAGAAACTGTTTAAGTGTTTATTCCATCATTGTAAATTCTTACTTGTATATTCCATGATAAGTATTGCTCTGTCTTCTTTATTGTAAATAAATTACTGTGGAAATGTTCCCAGTTCGTTTCCGTCCTTTCTTTCATTGGTCCAGCATGGTTCGGATCTGAGTTTCAGCCGGGTTTTTATACCCGATAATCCGTTCATCCTAGCCGGCACGGCTTTGGCAGTTCCGCTCGACTGCACCCGAACCAGAGTTTGTAGTCGGTAGTTGGAACTCTACCGCAGTTGGTAGAGTGACCCGGTTCGAGCAAGACGTGCCGAGGGCATCGTTCCCCGGTAGTCAAAATCGCGTTGTTCATTACGTAAATTGGTTCTCGACAAAAAGACCCTACGCTACGCGGTTGAGATATTGGCGTCCACGGTCGGTTAAGCGACCCGCTGCCTCACGGAATTATCCGGAGCAACGGCCTACAATTCCGAAGAGTCTGGTGGGAGACGACGTAACCTCCCCCACCTCGTTGTCGTTCTCGCCACCGGACCTCCGGCCCGCAAATATATATATATATATATATATATATATATATATATATATATATGTATATATATGTATATATATATATACATATACACACAACCGGTCCCCGACTTTACGATTGGGTTACGTCCTGATAAACCCCTTGTAAGTTGAAAATATCGGAAGTCGAAAATGCATCGAATTAATACCGAACATCATAGCTTAGCTTAGCCTAACCTACCTTCAACATGCTTTGGCTACACATGAGAATCTACTTGGTTTGTTCAGCTGATTGTCACTTTTCAGTTCTCCAGGCCATGGAAAAACAAAAAAAACGAAATCGGTTTCGTTTTGGAAAAACAAAAAAACGAATCAGTAATTCATTCTCGTTCTTAATAATGATAAACATAATAATAATAATAATAATAATCATAATATTTTCCAGATGACATCTTTTCGATCTGCTTCTATCAATGGCAATGATTCTGGTACCATTCAACAGAGTTTTACCTCGTGAATCATCCTTTGGTATTGTAATTTTTATCGCTCTGAAGTATTCCACGAAACGTCCACAAAACGAAATTCCTTTGTGAAAGAATCGGCAGGATCCGAGGGATGGGTGGGACTGTACGACTGTCAATCAGCCTGATGGAGGCGGGGCTGTATGACTGTCAATCAACCGGATGGGGGCGGGGCTGTATGACTGTCAATCAGCCTGATGAGGGCGGGGCTGTATGACTGTCAATCAGCCTGATGAGGGCGGGGCTGTATGACTGTCAATCAGCCTGATGGGGGCGGGGCTGTATGACTCATTCAACCGGATGGGGGCGGGGCTGTATGACTGTCAATCAACCGGATGGGGGCGGGTCTGTATGACTGTCAATCAGCCTGATGGGGGCGGGGCCGCTCTGCATTTGCCTCAATATCGCACATCTGGACATCAAATAACATGTGCAGAAATATAATTCCTCGGGAAATCCCTTGTTTTTCAGTGTTATATTTATGAAAATAAAAAATAGCGAGGTACGAGTGCTTCACATGGGACACGTGATCACGAACCCTCCTCCAATCACCATATCAAGGGAAAAGCGAACCACGTGATCAAGAACCTTCTGGAGTCACGGCTTCTCGGCAACAGATTCATTGCGGCTGCGCATCACGTGGTCGAGAACAACCAAAACAGCGAATTATTCACTCGGCCTGAAGAATGTTTGAAGCATTGAAGTAAAATTAATTGCTGGATGATGGAGATGCTACCAGCGACAGGGTCATCAATTTCTCTCTCTTCTGATGAGGTTCGAGTATCTGGTCTTCTCTCGACTTTCCACTGAATGCGGTTTCTACTAACCCTTACAGCTTTCGCACCATCGTAAAGTTGAAAAATCGTAAGTCGAACCACCGTAAGTCTGGGACCGGCTGTGTGTGTGTGTGTGTGTGTGTGTGTGTGTGTGTGTGTATATATATATATATATATATATATATATATATATATATATATATATATATATATATATATATATATATATATATATATATACACACTAGCGATACCCGTGCACATGCACGGGATAGCAGTACATCACAGCTGGTAGCAGACGACAGACCGTACACGGGGAATGACAAAAATACGCATTGTGCAAAATGCAAGTGGTACTATGGAACGCCAAGACTTCCCAAACATTGTTGGCATGTCCGCTAAGTACCACAGCAATTTCATAGGGAACGTGTGACGGCGAGCCGAGTTTTTAGTGTGCAAGCTTGGTATTATAATAGAGATATATACACACACACACACACACACACACACACACACACACACACACACACACACACACACACACACACACACACACACACACACACACACACACACACACACACACACACACACAGTCAGAGGGGTTCATTAATCCGGTTGCTTTGAGCCGGAGGTCTTATAAGTGTTCCCACGGATCCCGAAACAGTGTTTAAGATGTGACTGCATTCAAAATTACGAGGATTCCCCAAGGTTTACCCAAACACAGCCAAAACTGGTGGTGTTAGCACAGGAAGGCAGGAAAAAGGGAAAATGTTTTCTTTGTAATCAAAACGGTTTATTAAAGGTGTATGGGAGGGGAGAGATGAGACACTAATAAATAATAATTGGAACAGACCAAGCCCTCAAAGGACAATGACGAGGGAGGCACATGCACTCTTCTTCTTCTCCTTCTCCTTCTCCCATTATAAGGGGTGAGGTCCAATAGTCTGGGAGCTCACAGAGATTTGTACTGCATCTCGAGTACAAAAGGTTTGAGAGCTAAAGTCATTAGATGGTGGGGTGGGGACCTCCGAATGGACATTCTTAAGTTTTCCAATTGGTGCATTACATAAGGGGCGCTGCTTAAAGTACACGCCAAAATCCGTTTAAATTACATTTTGAGTACATGAATCAAACTGGTGCCAAGAGTTTAATTTTGGCACTGTGATTACCGATATGTAATTCTTAAGTAACGGATTTGGTGCAAAACACATTTAAGAACAGCCGAAAGGGGGTGCCACTGTCACGTTTAAATCACATTTTGAGTACATTATTGAAACTTTGAAGAAATAATCTTTAGACCTCCTGATGAAGGATCAGTAATTCTTAAGTGACGATTTTGGTGCAAAACCCATTTAAGAACGGTCTAAAGAGGGCGCTATTTTTATCACATTTAAAACACATCTCGAGTGTTTGTAGTCGGTAGTTGGAACTCAACGAAACATTGTGGAAATATTATTTTGACCTTCATAATAAAAGGATCACTCGTTCTTAAGTGATCATTTTGGTGCAAACCCCATTTAAGAAGGTGTCAGATGCAAATACCTGTTTTCGTGATATTAAGATCAATACAAAGCAGGTGAAACAAAGGTCATTTCTTACCGAGTACCCTCTGGCTCTGGGGCAGCATGCTAGAGTTACCACATGTCTGAGCAATTGGTCTAGAGGAATACTGGTTTTCCAATATAGCAGAACATTGTCACTTTCATGGTTTTGACAGTATTACTGGATTATTTTGAATACGTTTCCTGATATAGCTGAAATACTGCTAAGTAGGGCGTTGAAATCTAATCAATCAGTCAGTTAATCATATCGCATACATGTACTCACAACTAAACCATTGACGTGTAAAATTCCATCAGACATAAAGCTTTTCATTACATTCTGAATTAAAGCAAATTGTGATAAATTATGGTTAAAATCCTATTTATGTTCTCTGCTAACATCATAAGACCATCTATTCTTTTAAGACATGAAAGATTTAAAACATAGACTGCATTGAAATTTGAATGTGATAGAATAGAAGAACTAAGAAACTATCAATTTTAACTTTTCTATCAATTACTTATATTTCAAAAACAAAATTAAGTGTGACATGTAGATATGGCACCGATACATGGGAGGAGCACGAGTGATCAGTAAAAGTATTTGGACCTTGTCATTTTCCTGACACATTCAGTGCATATGGAACAAGCATCGTGAAAAAATGAAAAAATAAACATTTTTTCCACTTTCGGCAAGAGGACGTGCATCCACTAAGTAGCTACCGTTGTAAAACACTTGTATTGAATTATATGTTGCAAAAGAACACTTACATGAATATCTTTTAAGTCATTCTGCTCTTTGGAAACAATTTTTTTGTCATGTATCGATTCTTTTGATGTCCATATCCATATCATGCTAAATTTTAAAATGATATCAGTGTATCCCTAAATCTTACGAGACAAAACATTAAAACTGCTGATGAGTCATACACATACACCCAAGCAAAAGTTATATTCCTATACTGTGAAGATGTCCACAATTATGAGTTCACTAGTAGTTATTATTATTGATATAATTATGCCTCAGTCTGCCTGTCTGTTACAAGATTCTAGTTATCCTCATCAGAACTGTTATCTTCATATGATGCCATTTCAGCTTCGTCATCTGCCCTTGCGTTTGAATGCAAATGAGGAAAACTCCTCTCACTAAGGTCAGATGGTCTATCTCCAGGAGCTGAGGTTGTTGATGTAACGGCTGTGAATTTCTGGTAGCAGGCTACATGATACCCATCATTCTCATCCGGGTTCTGAGGCAAGCTGACAACCAAGTCATAGTACACTGATTTCAGAAATTTGGGTTTTGCACGCCTTTTCTCAACTGCAGCCTGCACAGTACTCCAGTTCTTCTCATCAAATGGAAAAAAAAACATCACAACGTGAGGTCTTCGCTGAGGGCTTGCCGGCATTGTGGAGAATACAACGCCTGGATGCAGGAACATCGTTGTTGGAAGGATCAAATGATTCCATATCTGTTTCACTGGCCTATGACCTGAAATGAAATGGATTTCATAAGCTATAACTAGCAAAAATGCCCTTCAAAAACATGTTATAAAATCCAAAAAAGTTGGGATTACATACGACCCAATACCAGTATTACCAGCGTTTATCAATACTGGTGTTAATTCCAAAATGATAGATAATGGGATGAGAGACATCTGCAGCTCTATGTCGGAGACTAATAAGTAGTGCTGTTCGCTGACACCATTTCTTGTATTACTGGTAGAAAACATTTACATTATTATTTGTGAATATAATAATAAAGAACGCGAAAACAGTTACCTTCAACAAATGTTACCTCAGTGCATGGTGATGCAGTCAATAATGGGCCAGGGATCCATGAATTGTAGGCTGAATTATGGGATATACTAAACCCCTCCTCGTGGACAATTCGTCGATTTAACCACAATAAGTTATTGGCTTAGGGTCCCTAATATATTGTTATGGTTGTGGAAATTCACAGAACACCATTCAGGCTTCCCAGAGATCAGTTATGTCGATAAGTGTGTGTTCAGATTAGATTTCCCCACCGAGGTCTAAAGGGGATTATTCGTGTAACCGGGCTGTGATCTTTGAATCAGCCATTATTCTTTTGCTATCTTTATTTTGGAACAACCACAACCACCTTCTCCACAACCACATCTCAACAACCACGCCATCCCCACCACAGCGCCAGCCACAACAACCACAACCAACTTCTCCAAAACCGCCGACATCTCCACAGACAACGGCCTCCCCAACGAATAACATCTCTGCCACCCAACGCGATGGTTACTCGTAAACAGGAATGACGGTTGGAAAACAGCAACTCAACTCAACTCCCGCCCCGATATCCACGGTAAACAGAAATGACGGTTGGAACTCAACTCCCACCCCGAAAGGACGGTTGTGGGCGTGTCCCCCAGAGAAAAGTCGCCCCACCCCCCGCCGCGTGCCGGGAAGGGCGGGGGATAAAAAAACCGCGCGTTCGCTTCAGAAGAGAGGGGAAAACGGGGACGTCGGGTTCAGGTCGAGTTGGCAGCTTGGAAAGCTGCAGGCTGACAGAGAATGGAGGCTGACTGAGACCGGGAACGGGTGGAGTCCCGCCAAGTGCGGGCAGAGCCACCGAGGGTCGCCGAACCAGGGCCCAGCGAGTCACCACGAGGGTGACAGGTAACCAGCGCGGCCTCTCGGAGGTTTTGCGGTCTCCACGGCTCCGTGAACTATAAAGACCCACGAGGTCCAGTTCTGCCCTTGCCTTTCCTGGGGTTTCTTTGAATCAATGTTGTGGCGCCATGTCCATAAGTAGAACTGTTAAGTGCATGAACAGTAATAAATAATAGAACGGTAGTAGTTCTTCTGTCGTGCTTGTATTACCTGCGTTGCTTTTGTTGAGTGCATAATTGCATACGTGCTTTGTGAATAAATGTCCTTGTGTGAATGTTGACCTGTTCGTTGCGTCCTTTCCCTTAATTGAGCTGCTGTATTGCATTCGGGATATTAGCTGGCTTTTAAATAGCCGATTAAAGTAATCGGATCCGGCGGGGCTTCGCGATATACACCGCTCGGGAAATCGCAAACGGAGCGAGCTGCTTAGCGGCTCATTTTCAAGCACGTCCCGTCGAGGTGTAAATCCCCGGCATTTCTGTCTGCGCGCATACTTAGGTAAATCGACAATTCGGCGATCGGACCCTGTCGGGCATGGACAGAATAGTTGGCTGATTTTCAGTGTGATTAAAGACACACCCGCGGCTGGATTTCGGCGTTGATCCGAAAGCTGCGACTAGGTTTGCCACGTCCGGTGGGCGCGTAGCCACGATTAGCTAAAAGCGGTCGCTCGCACGCCGGCGCGGCGGAAAACTACAACACTGGTGTCAGCGAGCGGGATTCAAACCCCTCCGTCTCCACACTAAATTAACGGGAATCGGATCAAGGGTGTGCGAAGCGACCCTCCGTTCCCCCAAATTCCGAGCGTATAAAATTTTATTTCCGTTACGCAAAATGGCAGCTCAAAGTGAACAGGCGCAGGGTGGATTAGATTTAGAAATGTTAGAATCTGTGGCCCAGGACGAGAACCCCGTGCAGGACATTCCCATGCAGGTTGAACTTTCCCCACAAATGAACGCAGAGCTCAAAATGGGCGAGGGGGCGGAGGCGGCTCTTGACACCCCCCCCCCTCTCCGTCAATTCCCTCCCCGGTCCCCAGCGAAACTGCGACCGATAATGGCGGATCAGTCCTGCTAGAGCCATCAGGCATCGCACGGATGGTGAAGATGATCAGACTAGCAATGAGTGGGGATTTACAAAAAAACACGGAAAATAAAATGGATGGCATGAAAGAAAACGCAAAGGAAATAAAAGAAGAAATGCGGCGTGAGATGCAGTGCGTGGGGCGAGGCCTGCAGGAGGGCATAAGGGCGATTGCGTGCAACGAAACATGGACAACGGAGCACAAAATGGCTGTGCCACGTGTTGGAGCGAACGAGTTGAGAGGGAGTGCAACGGCTGTGCGGCCCGCGATGGAAACGGGGGAGCTCATGATGAGAGACGCCGACACAATAATTCGGGAGACATGTTCGGCGAAAGTCGTAACAGAGAAAGTGACGGTGACAGAGAGGGAAAAATTAAATGGGGTAACTGAGATGTGTCCAAGACACGTAAATCTGGCGAAGGAAATAGAATTAACAGAGACACGAAGGGAGACGCAGGAATTAAAAGAAATAACAGACACACGGGAGATAGAGGGTGAATTGGACGGAAGTAAAAACGAACACACACACATGGAGATAGTGAAGGACAATGGGGGCGAGCTGGCAGAATGTGTCGTGACCCGGTGCGAGCAGCAGGATGGCCTTCATCAGGAACGAGGGGAGACGCTATGCTCCCTTGAAGCGGATCGCGACCAAGTGAGTCTGGTTGAGCTTTGCGAGTTAGAGGGGGCGAGTGCTGTGAATGGGTACACATGGAGCTTGGGGGGTGTGAAGGCCCCAGGACCCCTTGTGGTGGAGCGAATTCCCAGCATGGTTGCGAAATGTGTGTTTACGGGTGTGGCGAAATGTGTGCTGAAGCGCGCGCATAGTTTGGGTGAAAGGTGTTGTGTGGAAGAAGCACGATGTGTGGAAGAAACAGCGTGTGTGAGTGAAATGGCAGCGTGAGTAAAATGGCATGCATGAGAGAAACCGCTTGTGTGAGAGTGCTGTATGTAAGGGAGATGACGGTCGGCATACGGGAACACGCAACTGCATGTCCGAGTGCAAGTGTCATGATAAGGAGTGTGAGCGTTATGGCACGCGGGGGTGCGGGTGTGAAATGGTGACAAAGATGGTGCCAGACGAGAGACAACGGCCGAGTAGCGGCCGTAGCTGTTTTGGTGACCGTGCCAGGTTTGCACAGCAGCGCGCGGGGTCCGTGCTGTACCACGCACGAGGCCGCCGCATGCGCGCCTGCGCAGGTGAAATCCGGTCCGGAAATACACGCGGTGGATGTTCACCGATCCCGTGGACGGACGGACGGAAGGTAGGCTGGGATATGAATTTGGAACGGACTGCTTCTCCAGGCGAGCGTGTGTGTAAAGTTCCATGTGGCCTGCGTTCTGTTCACAGAGCGCGCGAAGTGGCTTCCCCGATGCTTTACGCAGGCCCTGGCTTGCACGAGAGATCGCGCGGGTTCGGGGTACGAGTGACGTCATCCGGGATTCCGCGGCGCGGGTTACGGGCGAGCAGAGCACATGTGCTCGCGTGGGGAACCCCTTGAAACGCGAGGCTTGCTTTGGGATGCGCAGGGTGACGTCGTGGCTGCACGTATGGTTGGAATCTGGCAGGAGGGAATCCCTGCCGGATGTTACCGTCCAATAAGGGACGAGGTGTGCGAAGCGCGAACAGCTGCCATGACGTCACGGGGGAAGAGTGCGGTTTGCAAATTGCCGCGCTGGTGCACGCCTTAAAAGAAAAAAAAGAAAGAGAGAGCAAAGCAAGCCTCGCTTCATGTGAACAGGATTCCCAGGCAGGGGGTAGTAGACCCCCCTGCTTTGGGGCACAGGATGGAACTAGTTAGGGGGAAGGGTTAGTGTTAATTAGACCGGCTTCATGGGGCAGGGACAAGTCCCCATGGGGCCCGTGGAATGGATTAGTTAGAAGGATTGCAGTTAGATTTAGGATGGGACATGAAACAGGATTTTTGAGGACACTGACCGACTTTGAGTGTGTAGTGGGGATGTAGCGTAGCTACGTAGAGTTAGATGGAACGTGCTATATTGTAAGGGATGACGAGGGAGCAAGAGGTAGTTAGGGGATGCAGTCAGCAGAATGGCAGTGTTCAGCGATGTGAGAGAAGAGAATTGAAAGGAAACATGTTGAGTGAGTGAGGGCGAGCGGGCCTGTGTGTATGGAGCGAATGTGGTATGCATGGTGCGATGAGCGATTGGGGGGAGGAGTGATTCCCACCCAAGGGACCCTGGGGTCAGTGTAAAGTGAGTTAGTGGATAAGTCAAATTGACAAAATGGAGGTTGTTTTGCTGTTGGTGAGAATGTAGGCTCGAAACCCGTTTGGAGGGGTGCAGGAGTCCTGTTGATGGCTGGGAGCGTGGCTGCGAACGGTGAGTATCGCTTAGTGGGTACCCCGGGCACTGGGCTAGTCGGCCGCGGTTGGCCAAGGGCCCAAGAGGGGCCGGGATAGCGTAGTGGGCACGGGTGGGCCCGCATGATGCGGGGCCCGTGGCGCCAATAGCCACGTGGGCAGTGTCGTGGGCACGGGCACCCGGGGAAGGGTCCCGTGGCACCAGCCTGCCACGTGAGCATTGAGGGGGAGTAGCCAGGGAGGGCACTCCCCAAATTTTAGGGAGCTGTTAGGCTCGGAGACAGTTGCAGAGCCTAGGGGTGACATCGTTGGAGAATCGGCAGAGGGTAGTTCCTGCCAAGGGAGCCACGCGTCCCAGCCACAAAACCGTGCAAGGGCACGAGACGAAAATTGGAGGGCATGGCCCGTGCTCCATTCATTTTCTTGTGTTGCTTGAGTCAGTGCCCATCCAGTGTTCTGCAGGGACTGCCCTGCAGGCAGCCGCACACGGGAACTGCATTGGTGCAGCCCGTGCACCGTTTTGTGTTCACTGTGCTCATTTCAAGGGGGAGGCCTAAGACTGCATTGGGCAACCGGCCACATTCCCTGTACAACACCTGCATTTGTTTCATGAGCCAGAGACTGCATTTGGGCAGCCTGGCTCCCTGCTTCAAAAATGGCCTGTGTGATGGCGCATAGCCGCCGGGTTGGGGTGAGTTGCCTTCAGCAGCTGAAGACATAAAAAGGTTCAGTGACAGACAACGGGGCCTTTTGAACAGGCCCCGAAGACATCCGACCTTCAGCTGCGGGGGCGCTCACCCTCAAAATACTGACATTGCTATGTGCCTTTTTCCCCACAGAGTCCATCAGTCCTGGGCCATGGTTTAGTGTAAAATTTGTATGTTTAGGTAAATTGTAAATGAGTTGCTCCCCCTGCATGTGTGTCGTAGCGCCGGCAATATCGTTAAGTCGTCTGTATGAGTGAGTTTGTTTCGTTAGTTACTCAGCCCGTAGGTTATTTACTTTTTGGGACACGAATACACCAAATGTCGCACTCAGGGATCCGAAGGTAAATCGTACTAGGGGAGAACTTGCACATGAGGGCACACTAAAATTTGACGACTCGGGACGAGTCTGAAAAAGGGGAGGGGTAGTGCTACGGTTGTGGAAATTCACAGAGCACCATTCAGGCTTCCCAGAGATCAGTTGTGTCGATAAGCGTGTGTTCAGATTAGATTTCCCCACCGAGGTCTAAAGGGGATTATTTGTGTAACCGGACTGTGATCTTTGAGTCAGCCATTATTCCTTTGCTATCTTTATTTTGGAACAACCACAACCACCTTATCCACAACCACCTTCTCCACAACTGCATCTCAACAACCATGCCATCCCCACCACAGCGCCAGCCACAACAACCACAACCAACTTCTCCAAAAATGCTAAAAACTCCACAGACAACGGCCTCCCCAACGAATAACATCTCTGCCACCCAACGCGATGGTTACTCGTAAACAGGAATGACGGTTGGAAAACAGCAACTCAACTCAACTCCCGCCCCGATATCCACGGTAAACAGAAATGACGGATGGAACTCAACTCCCGCCCCGAAAGGACGGTTGTGGGCGTGTCCCCCAGAGAAAAGTCGCCCCACCCCCCGCCGCGTGCCGGGAAGAGCGGGGCAAGACGGGTGGGGGATTAAAAAAATGCGCGTTCGCTTCAGAAGAGAGAGGAAAACGGGGACGTCAGGTTCAGGTCGAGTTGGCAGCTTGGAAAGCTGCAGGCTGAGAGAGAATGGAGGCTGACTGAGACCGGGAACGGGTGGAGTCCCGCGGAGCGCGGGCAGACCCACCGAGGGTCGCCGAACCAGGGCCCAACGAGTCACCACAAGGGTGACAGGTAACCAGCGCGACCTCTCGGAGCTTTTGCGGTCTCCACGGCTCCGTGAACTATAAAGACCCACGAGGTCCAGTTCTGCCCTTGCCTTTCCTGGGGTTTCTTTGAATGAATGTTGTGGCGCCATGTCCATAAGGCCTAGGTCACATTTGCCACGGCGGCCGTGGGGTCTCCAAAATCTACGGCCACTAGCAATTATATGGCGGCCGCAGTATTTCCACGGTCACACAATGTAGCAGTCACATATGCTTTTATTTAGCCGCATGGCGTATTTATAAATTGTGGAGACCGAAAACGTGGGGTTGCCGTACGGTCATTGATTTGATGTCGCACGGTGACCTTAGGGCGTTCCTGCGGCGGCCATAGAATTTTCAAGGCAGACGCAAGGTCGCTTCAAGGTGACCGCAAGGTGACCGCAGGGGGCCCTAAGGCGAACGTGTGGCCAGACGGACGGTAACGAATGGGTTAATTCTTTTTTTTTTAAACCAGTTTTTTTTCGGCTTGTTGAATTGCCACAGCGAACGTAGAAATGAAAAAAAGTTATAACTCCGCGTTATAATTCCACGGCGACCTTACGACCTGTAAAATATAGCCAAACGGCGTAGGGCCACCCTGAGGCCACCTCAGAAACTCTGCGGCCACCGCACGTTTCTGTCAATTCAGAGGGCGTATGGCTGCCGTATCCTCGCTGTAGAGCAAATGTGACTTAGGCCTCGGTCTTAGAAATTGTGGAGACCGAAAACGTGGGGTTGCCGTACGGTCTTTGATTTGATGTCGCACGGTGACCTTAAGGGGGCCCTGCGGCGGCCATAGAATTTTCAAGGCAGACGCAAGGTCGCTTCAAGGTGACCGCAAGGTGACCGCAGGGGGCCCTAAGGCGAACGTGTGGCCAGACGGACGGTAACGAATGGGTTAATTCTTTTTTTTTTTTTAACCAGTTTTTTTTTCGGCTTGTTGAATTGCTACAGCGAACGTAGAAATGAAAAAAAGTTATAACTCCGCGTTATAATTCCACGGCGACCTTACGACCTGTAAAATATAGCCAAACGGCGTAGGGCCACCCTGAGGCCACCTCAGAAACTCTGCGGCCACCGCACGTTTCTATCAATTCAGAGGGCATACGGCTGCCGTATCCTCACCGAAGAGCAAATGTGACTTAGGCCTTAGTAGAACTGTTAAGTGCATGTACAGTAATAAATAATAGAACGGTAGTAGTTCTTCTTTGTGCTTGTATTACCTGCGTTGCTTTTGTTGACTGCCTAATTGCATACGTACATGCCTGCATATGTGCTTTGTGAATAAATGTCCTTGTGTGAATGTTGACCTGTTCGTTGCGTCCTTTCCCTTAATTGAGCTGCCGTATTGCATTCGGGATATTAGCGGGCTTTTAAATAGCCGATAAAGTAATCGGATCCGGCGGGGCTTGGCGATATACACTGCTCGGCAAATTGCAAACGGAGCGAGCTGCTTCGTGGCTCGTTTCCAAGCAGGTCCCGTCGAGGTGTAAATCCCCAGCATTTCTGTCTGCGCGCATACTTGGGTAAATCGACAATTCGGCGATCGGACCCTGTCGCACGCGGACAGAATAGTTGGCTGATTTTCAGTGTGATTAAAGACACACCCGTGGCTGGATTTCGGCGTTGATCCGAAAGCTGCGACTAGGTTTGCCACGTCCGATGGGCGCGTGGCCGCGATTTGCTAAAAGCGGTCGCTCGCACGCCGGCGCGGTGGAAAACTACAACAACATGTTATCTGAACTACTCTAACTCGAGATAAAACTCACCTCTCAGTTGTAAAATATCTGTAACTACTACATTCAGAATGATGAAATGGGAATCACAGCACCAACTATGCTGCACAGCTTATCTACATGTATCACTAACATACTGCATGAGCCCATCCTTGCATGCTAAGCCAGCAGTATACGAGGTGTGTTCAAAAAGTATCCAACCTTAATTTTTCGTGCGTAAACAAATGAAGCTAGGGAGGCATGGTTTGGTGCACGTATGTAGGCGATCAAAATCCGTATGCGTGAATATTTTCCTGCCTGCAGAAGCTGTCAGTCGCCGACAGACCGTCGACGAGTGAGGAAGTGTAAGTGAGCGCCGTCGGATTTTCGTTTTTGACAAAATGACGGAAAAACTTGAACAACGCTACTGCATCAAATTTTGTGTTAAGCTTGGCGATTCCCAAGTGGAAATGATCCACAAGATTCAACACGCCTTCCGGAACGCAGCAATGGGCACCACACCCATAAAAGAGTGGTACAACCGCTTCAAAGATGGTCACACATCAGGGGAAAGTGAAGCACGTTCTGGTAGGCTCTCAATATCCCGAAATGAGATAGTCATTGAGCAACTGAGAACCCTGCTGATGCAGGATCGTCGAATCACGATCAGAGAACTTGCAGACGAGGCGGGCGTCAGCATTGGATCCGTTCATTCAATTGTGACTGAGGATTTGGGCTTAAGGAGAATCTCAGCGAAGTTCATGCCAAAGCTGCATCAGCAGTTCGTGCCAAAGCTGCAAAGTAACGATCGAGCAGAAGCATCTCCGTTTGGAGATCGCACAGGACATGCTGGAGACTGTGAAGAGCGATCCCAACTTCTTCAACACAGTGATCACTGGCGATGAGACCACAGTGATCTGTCATTTTGTCAAAAACGAAAATCCAACGGCGCTCACTTACACTTCCTCTCTCATCGGCGGTCTGTCGGCGACTGACAGCTTCTGCAGGCGGAAAAATATTCACGCATACGGATTAGGATCGCCCACATACGTTCACCAAACCACGCCTCTCTAGTTTCATTTGTTTACGCACAAAAAATTAAGGTTGGATACTTTTTGAACACACCTTGTATATGACGAGTCATGTAGGCCCACAAGTGATTCGTCATCTTCCATGCAGTTATCTAATAGTTTAATACCTGTAGCAAATGTTGGTTCCTGAGAACATCAATCTTACTTCTTCCTTCACAGGAATTTGACCATAATTGATATTTGAACCCTTCTTAAATGGGTTTTGCACCAAAGTGGTCACTTTAGAACTATTGATCCTGCATTAGAAAGGTCAAAGAAATATTTTCACAAAGTTCCATTGATTTACTTGAGATGTGTTTTAAATGTGCTAAAATAGCACCCTGTTTAGGCCCTTCTTCAATGGGAAGAATTATCGTCACTTAAGAATTACTGATCCTTCATCAGCATGGTCTAAAGTTTGTCTACAAAGTTTCAATAATGTACTCAAAATGTGATTTAAACGTGACTGTGGCACCCCCTTTAGGCCGTTCTTAAATGTGTTTTGCACCAAATCCATCACTTAAGAATAACATATCAGTAATCACAGTGCCAAAATGAAATTATTTGCACCAGCTTGATTCATGTACTCAAAATGTAATTTAAATGGATTTTGGCGGCTACTTTAAGCAGCGCCCCCTACGTAATGCACCAATTGGAAAACTTAAGAATGCCCATTCGGAGGTCCCCATCCCACCATCTAATGACTTTAGCTCTCAAACCTTTTGTACTCGAGATGTAGTACAAATCTCTGTTAGCTCCTACATTCAATGGTACCATGCTTCTGCCCTGCCATGACCACGATACTCCTCCACCCTCCTCTGTCCTCAACCAACTCCCTCCACTCTCCAACCACCCCTATCTTACGGATATTTCTCCTCACACAAACCTCCCATCTCAATCGTGGTCTACCTCTTTTCCTCCGATCTTGCTCCCTCAACCTATCTGCTCTTTTTGCCATTCTCTCTTCTCCCATCCGCACCAAGTGTCCAGCCCATCTCAGCATTTCAACAATATACCCGTAAAACTCATCTGCACTCCAATATCCTCCCTCATTTCATCTATCTTCCTTCTATCCATCTCTTCACTCCTGCAACCCTCCTGACCCAGTTGTTCTCACAAACCTGCAGCTTCTATTGTCTCTCTGTCAGTGCCACCATCTCTAGACCGTAAAGCGAGGCCGGCATTACACATGACATCAGAACCTTCCCTTTCAATTTTCTTGACATATTTCCATCTGCCATTTCTCCCTCTACCCTCTGCACATTCTCACCCATCTGAATCCTCTGCACCTCTGCCTCAGACTTCCCATCCCTGGTCACGGTTCTTCCCAGACACTCAAACCTATTAGTAGAGGATAAATGGGGTTTCTGTGGCACCCATTCAAATGAATGGGGAAAAAGGGAAAAACATTCTGACTCAAGCCCCAAAAGTCCAAAATAGGAGACTGATTTTCTCCCCACCTATCCCCTTTCCTCCCATACAAGCAAATGTAAAATTGAGACTTACTGATTAAAGCACTTCTTCCCTTTCATATTTTCATTCCACTCAAAGAGCGAACCAACGAATATTTGTCCATGTTCTACTTCAGGGAATAACTTAATTTTCCTATTACATTCGTCACCATCGAGTATATTCACCAAGATTACTTTGGAACTTAATTCTTCGTTTAAGTATCTTTGTTGAGCAGAAATGAAATGATACACTTCTCGTAATGCTCTTATTTGACCACCTCCTGAGCCACATATCATTTTGAGATTGTAGTAAATTGTTTTTCCATTGTGCAATTGATAACCAACAAAGTTTTCAGTCCATTCAAGGATATTTATTTTTTTCTTTACATCCTCCAACTTGTTTGTAATTAAATTTATCCACTTATTTGTTTTATCTACTTTTACCCCAGTTATTTCTTCAAAAAGACTTATTTGATATTTCTCACATTCTTTATGTTTCCCATTTAAATACCAAGGCTGATTACATATCCACTCTTTGGTTTGGTTATTGCTTGTTTCTATCATTTATAAATCAGTGAAAAGACGGCGGAAGCCTGTTAAAATTCCCAACCCAATATCTTAACACATACTTATAACCATAAGGGAGACTATTTATTCCATTCTCTAAAATATATCTTTTATCATCAAAAGCTCCGAATGCTTTCTTATTTATCTCTTCTGTATACGAGTCAAAATCAGCTAAGGTGTAATATAGTGTAACACAATCATCAAATATATAGAATTCTTTATTAAATGATATAACTAATGTTTTTAGGAAGTTGAATTACTTCGCTATAATAATCAACAGGAGAAAATATAGTTATGTACCCACATTTTGAGAAAAAAAATTTACCCCAAGCTTTGAGGGTTGATGCACGTTATTGTTGACAGACAAAGACGGACTATTTACCCCAAGCTTTGAGGGTTGATGCACGTTATTGTTGACAGACAAAGACGGACAGCTGCCGACTTTGCATTGCAGTGCGAGAAGAGAATCGTAGCTTTACTTTCAGGGACATCCTAAAAATTTGGAATAAATACATATAGTGATAATATTTCTACTGTTCTTCATCCCCACCCCCTCTATTTCTGTCAAACAATAACGTGCACAAGACATCCCCCAATTGGCCACGTTCAAATTCACATGCAGTGTCCTTAACATCACCCATAAGAACCACTCGGCGAAAAATATATTTAGGTGGTTTTCCGTGTAAAATGGGGTAGAGTTGGCTTCAAATGCTTCAAAATGGACCAAATCACTGACGTGCACAATATGTGTCCATCAGATTCTAACGTGGAAATGGCCAACTCCGTCAGAAACCATAGGAAGTGAAGATGGTGGACCTGACCTCATCCTTTTCACCATGGTTCTAGCACTTATTTACTTTCTTTAAATGTAATTTACATTCCTATAAAGTCACACAACATTCCTATTCATTTTTTTCAAGTTCAAGACAGATGTATACTTGCGCACGTTAGATATTGCGCACGTTATTTTTTTATGATCGACACCGACTCCTTCAAATATGTTGTCGTTACGGACTTCTTCCACAGATTTCGATGACGTAATACGCACCGGCAGGGTCAAAAGTCTATTTCCGGGTGCAGACCGTTCACGTGATCCACCGTTGGCGGGAGTTGATGGCCTGGATTACGCACGTTATATTCACGACGGACGCGGTCGGGTTGGTTTTCATACCTCGATATTTCAAGACTGAAAAGCTTTGGGGCACAAAATGGGTTACATGCCATCAGGAACTTAGCATACAGACACAGCCATGACACTATTTCAGTACATGCTGCTGCCATCTGGTAGTAAACTCAACCCTGAGCCCAGGCAAGACAATTTGACGGAAGCACTAACGTGCACAAGCGGAATTTTAAACCGCATATATTTTTATTTAGCAAAGGACGGATGATTAAATTTATGTTCATACATAACCTTAGATGGTGACCTTTAAATATATATATATATATATATATATATATATATATATATGTATATATATATATGTATATATATATGTATGTATGTATTGCGAATACAAATCCAGAAAAGGCAATAATAGCAGTGTGAAACTGGTCAATGAAAAATGTGATGCTCAGGGCCTTCAAAAACGGGCCTTCGAAAAAATCGTTTCTCTCTTTTTTTTCCTCAGTCTTTAATATATGTGCCTGAAACTGTCTTTTTTATCTCCTGGAAATTTATACTGAAGTATCCAACCATTAATGGACCATTTTTTTTAAATAGTAGAAATTTATTGAATGATTTTCTCATGGCCTACAAATATAACACCTTCGCTAATTTTGACTCATATAATTGATGTTTATAACTTCTTATTGTATTTATTTTTCTGTACTCTTCCTTCTTTAAAGGCCCGGTCACACCTTGACGTTTTAGCCAACGTATGCCGATTTTTGAATTTTTTTTCTAAAACGCTGGCAAACGTTGAATACGTTATGGGTAAGTTTTGATAACATTGAGAGCACGCTGAAAAACACTGCCATACGTCGTTGTATGCTGGCTTTAAACGTTGTACTTTTTGGTTGTCCTCAAATTTTTTCATGCTTGAAATTTCACGACGTATGCCGGCGTATGACTCACACGTTTCGCTACGCTGGCCACAAGTTGTATGCACAGTCTGCGATCGTTGACAGACGTCAACACATGCTACTTGTAAGTTAATCATAAGTTGAGACACGCCGAGGTAATGTTTAGCGTACCCGAAACTTATTTCTAACCTATGATTAACGTGTTGTTGGCACGTTACGCGATCGTTGCCACACATCGACAGACGTAACTTTAAAGTTACTCATAGGCTGAAAGACGTCGGTATAATGGATCGTCCTTGCGTCAGCGTCCACGGCCACGGCCAGGACACTTATTTGCAGCATTCTTCAAACTTTTCTTCGGCATGACGAGGATGTTCACACTTCGATGTCGAGCTTGGCTATGATTCCAATTGTCCATCGGCAGCGTCTATTTAAAATAGTCGAGTTTGAGCGTTTTAACACGTTCAGAAGAAACGCTTCAAATTTCCAAACCCCAGCGTCAAAAAACAAAGGCGAGTGACAGCAATTAAAATCGTTCATTGTAAACAATGAAAATAGCTGAGTGGTACCGTTTAAAAGTCGTTGAGTGTAAAAAAAATCCAATTGTTGAGCGCAAGCGTCTACTTTCAATAGTGGAGATGCAGCCATTTAAATCGCTGAGTGGCAGCCTATGAATAGCAAACCCTACGTCACCGGCAAAGATAAACTGCCGCACGATATGGATAAGTTAGGCTATCGTTGGGCATAGTTTGTGAACGCCGGCTTCACGATAATTATTCGTTGGTATATCGTATCTATAAGTAATCAAAGCGCTCTATGCACATTATTAGTTCATTGTGCATTTGTCCAACCCGTTATGAATAGACCTAAATCGTAAAAACAAGCTATAGCTCATTGTTGAAAAAGCCCCATAAAAAATTAGCCGCGAAGAACTTCGAACAATGGTGCAAAGATGTCTCCTACCCGTGGACACGCGGACGCAAGGAGGATCCATCATAACCCACACCCTCCCCCTCACACTCACCTACTACTGCCAACATGAACAAACTACTACTAATACTGTTACTGCTGACATGGACATCGACTCAAGAAGGACTCGAAAACACTGTTGGGTTCCCCTTTTATGAGCAGCATTTTTATATATAAATTCCAAAAACCGCTGGGAACACGTCTTTATATGGCAGTTGTAAGTTAGAAACACGTTCATTTATTTTTTTTTGTCGACTGGAAGACGTCATTGGAATACGTCTACATACGTCGATGTGTGTTAGGACTACGTAAAGAATTGGTTCAAAGCACGTCAAACATAAGTTAGAAATAAGTTGCGCGTAAAAAAGACATTACCGCGACGTGTTTCGACTTATGAGTAGCTTATAAGTAGCCTTTGTGGACGTGTGTAAGCGTCCACATATCGTGTGTAAAACTTATCCCCATCGAATGCGGAACGTGTGTCATACGCCGAGTAAGACGTAAAATTTTGAACATGTTTAAAATTTCTTGACGTACTCTACTTACTACGACGTATGATAGCGTACTTTAGCGTTCTACTCACGTATACCAAACTTACTCATACCGTATTTGACGTGCCCCAACGTTTTAGACACATTTTTCTTAGGTCGGCATACGCTGGCAAGATCGCCAAGGTGTGACCGCGATGTTGACACTTCCATTTCTACGGCAGTTATGATTCGAATCGTTGTGCGTAAGCCTTTTAATAGGCTACGTCACGACATCGTCGGCGATGCGTGCAACGCGCTATGCCTAAGTTAGACTATCGTTGGGCATCGGTTGTGTAGGCTGACAACAGGTTCAGCATTCGTTGGTATAAGTTATCTATAACACAACGAAACGTTCTGTGTCCGTTACCAATGCGTTATACATAAGACCAAGTCGCTATGAATACGTCCAAATCTTTAAAAAAAAACATCAAAAGTTCAACGTAAGCCAGCGTTTTACATACATTTTAATACGTTGCCATCGCTGGCTAAAACGTCAAGGTGTGACCGGGCCTTAACGTTAAACAGTTGTAATAATGTTTAATGTTGTTTGTTTCCTTGATTATATTTTTCTTTATTCCCTTTAGCTTCTTATCACACCTTTCAATGTTATTATTATCAATATACGTAAATGCATAAGACTTTGATCTCAATGCTATAGATTCACTCATGACCTTCCCACCCAATTCATCTTTAAACTTACCAATAACCTTTTTATTCTTTGATGAAAACAACACATCACCTGACTTTTAATTACTTGTATCATATATATATATCAATACTAGCGATACCCGTACACATGCACGGGATAGCAGTACAACATAGCTGGTAGCAGACGACAGACCGTACACAGGGAATGACAACAATACGCATTGTGCAAAATGTAAGTGGTACTATGGAACGCCAAGACTTCCCAAACATTGTCGGAATGTCCGCTAAGTGCCACAGCAATTTCAAAGGGATCGTGTGACGGCGAGCCGAGTTTTTAGTGTGCAAGCTTGGTATTATAATAGAGATTATCAATTATATCCTCATATACATCACTTGTCTTAATTTCTAATATAAAACTAACTGTATCCATATATAACAATGACACATTATCCTTATACTTTGATTTTAAATTATTATAGTAATAGTCATACATTAACGACTTTGACAAGTCAAGAATTGATGTTCCTATATAAATAGGTTTATCCATTTCAATACTCTTTTTTTTTCAAATGAATAGCACAAAAGTTCTCTGAAAACACCTCCGCTCATTCAAAACTTGGTCTATTAATTAACTTTGAAGCCTGTTTCCAAGATGTAACAAGTCTTATGTTTTGTCGATTCCTAACATTTTCCATAGTCTTTCCAAATACAGCATTATTCATTAATTTATAAAAGTCCTCAAAATTTGTTTTTGCTTCTGTTCTCCTTTTTGTATTAAAATCAATATACTTCTTTAACCAATGACTGTTTAAATTTCAAAATTCGATGAATTTTCCTCACTCTCAACCCAGCAGATAAATATTGTCTCAAGTTCCTTTGATGCAAAACATAACTTTCTTTATCATTTAATGTAGTAAGTAGTTTTTCTGGAGATTTACCTTTTTGCATTAAATGACTGTTGGTAATCACTTAACAATTCTTTTCTTGGACTTTCTTTATCAGGGGCATAAGGTAGGTCTTTATGTTTGTGATGAAGTTCTTCTGGATATTTTAAATCAACCTCAAAATAATAGCCAACTTCAACTTCATCCAATTATTTTTGAGAGGAGACAACAATGTCTTGTAAAACTTTTTCGTAATGTTTTTCTTTAACCCATTTAAGTTTTCCATAAGGTAAAGATTGAGACGTAGCCCACCCATACAAATTGTTAGCATCATCCTACATCAGGTAAGAGTTGTCCTCATTCTTATTATAATCAGGAAGATATTTGTTATTTGCTTTAGCATATCTCTTGGAACATACTTGAGATATTCCTCCTCTTTTAGCCTTCTCTCTCATTAAAACCATATCTATATCACTGATTAATTCCAAATTCTGTTTTGTCATTTTTTACATAGCACTCCAAGCCAAACCCGGGGTTGTGTAATCGTGAGCGGGGTCAAATCCATAAGAATTTCTCTTATGACAGACTGTTCTAAAAGTTTCAAACACATCAGTCAATAACAATACATCAGTTTTAAGATACAAATCATGATATTCTCCAAGATTCTTTCTATTAAACTTCTCCCAAACCTTTTTAGCTTGTGTATAATCTCTATCGGAAATATGAGTTTTATTCAACTTGCTATAGAAACTTTCCCTTGAAGGAAGTTGTGTTTCTTTAAACTTCTCAAATGAATCCATGGAGTCATGCGGATATATTGTTATGGATTTGGAAACCTTATGCACACAGACAGCCAGTCCCTGTAGTTCAGTTATTTCGATAAGTATGTGTTTATAGTTAGAATCCATCCCCTTCTGTCTAATGGGAATTTCGTGTGTGCGCTGCGAGTTATTTTTTAGTCAGGTTTATTACATCCTCCACATCAACTACATCCGCAACTACAACTACAACATCCTCAACAACAACAACGCACCATCACCTCACTCCACCGGTTGCCATTGCCCACGTGTTTTTGGCTAAGGGCGTGGGCGGATCCTCCTTCGCTTCGGGTCGAGGCTCCGCTACAAGGAAGGGCATGGACCGTTTCCTCCGGCCAATGAGTGAAGGGCGAGTACCACACGCGTGCCCCAGCCAATCGGGGGGGGGCACGAGTCACCTGACAACCGACCGTCCAATCAGGAGGCGAGTGGCGAGGAGAAGAAGCCCCTCCCACCTCGAGAGATGGAAGAGTGATCGTGGCGACTGCAGAGTAGTTGTGAGGACCCTGGTTCGGCAGACAGGAGATCGTGGCGATTGCTGAGTGGTCTGTCGACGAGGGTTCTGCAGATGGTCGTGTTTGGAGCGTTCTACAGACGGTCATGGTCGTGGTTGGAGCGTTCTGCAGATTATTGTGGTTGTGGTTGGAGCGGTCTGCAGACGGTTGTGGTCGTGGTTGGAGCGTTCTGCAGAGGATCGTGGGCCGTGGACTTCGGGTCGTGGCTTCGAGTCCCACCGTGGTGGTTTGGGTCGGTGTGACCGCACGAGGCTGAACAGGTACCCCAGCCCGGCTCTACCGACTGAAGACCCACGAAGTTCAGTTTCGTGTGTGTGTGTGTGTGTGTGTGTGTGTGTCCGTGGGCCCCGTCTATGAGTAGAAATTGTGTAAGTGCAACTGGTCTAAAAGTCGCCAAAAAAGTCTAAAAGTCTCAAAAGCCAGTCGCCGACTGGGAATCCTCCGTCGTGCTAAGTCCTTCCTCGGCCCTCTTGAGCTCCTGACCACTTACAAAGCTTTTGTCCGTAGCCTGATGGAGTACTGCTCTCCCCTCTGGGCTGGTGCTCCTGCCTCCCACCTTTCTCGGCTTCACGCTGTCGAAACCAGGGCATTTAAGATCATCGGCATCTCCCGCAATGAAGCTGAGTCTTTGGGCCTCTCACTCAATCACCGCAGGTTGGTCGGTGGTCTTTATGTCTTCTACCGTCTCCTCTCCAGCCTCGCCCGCCCTGCTCTCTCTGCGATTTGTCCCCACCACATTTCCACAGGGCGCTCAAGGTCCGCCAACAACCCCCTTCTGGTAAAACTACCAAAATCACGAATCGCTGCTCATCTTCACTCTTTCATTCCTCTTTTTTCCCGCCTTTGGAATAAACTTCCTCACTCTATTCTTTCCCATTCTTCCCTCCAGGCTTTCAAAACAGCTGTTCACCACCACCTCTTATCTTCCCCCATCCAAATCCTCGATCTTTTCTACCCCCGATAATCCACCCAAGCCCACTTCCTTCATTTCTCCTGCTTTCCTTCCTGAAAGTCCCTGAAATGTCCATCTTCTCTTCGCCATGTTCCCCGTCCCATCCCCATCCCTCTCCCTTCCACAGTTCACCTAATGTGTCTGTTCCCCACTGTTTTGTCCCTTCCACTCCTGCCCCTCTTGTCTCATGCCTCCTTGCTGTGAGTTGTGTGTTAGTTCTCATACGAGCCTCGACCAAGGTATACAAAAAAAAAAATAAAAAAATTTAGGCTTTAAGTAGGCTTGGGTCAGGTGTTCGTTTTCTTCCAAATGACCCATCACAATTAGTTAATAGACTGTTATTGTTGTTAGGTAGTAAGAAGGCTGGAAATAATTATTTTAATGAAGCATCAGCCATTTTAGACCAGTTGATGAACATGAAAATAATTAATAAATGTCAATACAAAGACATTTTATCCCATATTAAATAAGATGAGAAGCACAATCCTTAGTTTTAATTTCACAACAAGCGACCACACATCTTCATTCCCATATCCACTACAACTTGACACAACAAAAGAATATGAGGCGTCTTTATTGTCCATTGAAAGTTATCATGCCTCATTTAATATCACCGAGAAAAATGACAAGTTTAATTATAATCCGGGAAGTGGATACAAAACGATAACAGTTTCACCTGGAGCATATGAGATTTCTCAAATATCTTCCGAAATTGTTCGTCTTATGAAAGAACAGGGTGATGAACCAAAAAATATTGTTAGAGATATTCAAAAACATACTTCAAAATCAACGATTAAACGTTAAAATAACTACAAGGTTGATTTCACAATTGATAATTCATTTAGAGAGTTATTGGGTTTCTCCTCAAAAAAGATTGAAACTAATCAAACATTTTCCAGAAGAAATCATTTATGAGTGTAGCGTTTGTGTGAGTCGCAGCCTTATTGAAAGTAAATTTACACAAGAAACTTTCGGCTAGATTCAAATAAGTTTCTTGATTATTTATTTCAAAACTTTTTGTTCCATTTGCATTCCAGTCTGTTCCAGTTATTGCATTTACCTTGAAGTAGTCTAGTAAAAAAGAAGAGGTTGAGATGACAATGGTATCATCCAAATCATAGATACCATCAATTGCTTGCATACTTGTATTTATTAGGTTTTATATACTTGTATTATTTATTAAGTTTTACAGTGATGATGTCATTCAAATATCCTCAGGCATAAATTCGGTATTAATTCACTGTGATTTAATTGATGGCACTTATAATGATGGAATAAGAACAAATACAATATTTTCATTCAGCCATACTCAACCCCAATTGGTTATAAATTCGATATGGGACCAAAAAATCTGGTTTATCTACCTGTGTCAGGAAAAACCATATATAGACAGCCAGCCAACCTAACCAATCGTGACACCCCACAGGCAATTCATGTTAAAAAACTGGTATGGGGTGCCAAAAGGTAGAAAATACCTCTGTTGTTGAGAATTTGCCCCATACCAAGCGCAACCAAATCGATTTAACTCAAAAAATCACGAAATAGAAGCATCCCTTGCGCGTGCCGTGGCCACGCCCACGGTGCTCCACTTAGTCCACTAATCGCTCTTGTGGAGGAAGTAGCCAGTGTGTGCAACATGGCGCTGAACAGTTGAGCTTTCAACACGTCTTTTGCGTTGTTTTGCTTTCATTTTGTGTGAAATCTATGACGATTGCATTGTTAAATTCGGGGCAATGGATGAAATGAAAGCTATAGGAATGATAGGTTCACAAAAACGCAAAAAAGAGGCAGAACTCGTGTCCACATGTCTGTTCTGTTTGAAATCAAAAAAGTGCAAGGAAGTAACACGCCAAGCATCGGACGACGGTGAGAATAGGGTGATTATGGTCCTCGCTGAACGCAATCGCCTCGGAGAGGAATCTGATAGATTGAAGAGGTTGAACGATATTTCAATACGGGAATCACCGTTGATGTGGCACAGCTCGTGTTACTGTGATTTCACGGCTGAAAGTCGATTGAACCGTCTCAGATCGAAACCACTGTGCGAAGGAGCTGCAACTGGCGGTGGTGGGGACAGCATGGATTTGGAGGCACGGTCATCGCATGGAAATCATGAAAAAGTAGACTGGGCAAAATGTATATTTTGCCAAGACGAAAGGAAGGGAAAACCAGGTAAGAAAGTTTGCAAGAGTCAAACTGAATTACATGATATCCGGACAATGCATTTATCCCGAAAGATACTGGAACTTTCTAACGTAGACACGGTGCTGCGGATTCGTCTGGCAGGCACAGTAGATCTGATTGCTGCTGAAGGCAAATATCATCTCTCATGCTTGATCAAATTTGAGAGAGAAGCAGAGAAACAAAGACTGGATGTTGGACAAGGTGAAGATAAGGAGCTGACGGCCCTATGTAACATTCTGAATGACGGGATTTCACGTGGATATGTATACGATATGAGGGAGGTTTGGAAGCGATTTCAGGATTTATGTGAAGTGAAAGGACAGGAAATACCTCGGAGCTATTTGTCACGAAGGAAAACCTTCACTGACGCGGTGTCTAAGAGACTCGGGAGTAGAGCTGCCTTCATTAGACCCCTCAATCGTACAGCCTCGTTGCTCTTGTATCCCAGTGAAAGGAATGAATGTGTCATTTCAACATCTCTGTCAGGAATGCACAGGGATGAAGACTCGGAAGATTCTGATGATGGTAATGACTTTTCGATGATGGCCAGCAATCCACTGCTGGAAATTGTACATTCTGCTCTACAATTGCGCAACGATCTCAATAGCCGCCCTGGTCACGAATTAGGATGGCGAGGAATCGACCAAGACCATGTGAATGAGATCATCCCCCAATCATTGCACATATTTCTCAGAGTCCTTTTCGCCGATGCGATCGAGGATAATACTGAAGCTGCTGATACATGTGCAGAGCTCGACCGCTTAGTCTGTGATATCGCACAGGATATCATATTTCGCCTTTCCCAGGGGCGCAAGCTGACACCCAAACACATTGGATTAGGGATGACAGTACATCAAATGACGCGATCCGAGGCCTTGGTGGATATATTGCATGCAAGTGGTCACTGTATCAGCATCGACATAATTCGGCGCATTGACACGTCCATCGCAAATGATATTCTCGACAGGGCCGCGCAACTGATCCCAATTTTGAATTCTGGACGAATTACATCAAAATGGTCAGCACACTTTTGGAATTCATCTGTGCGAATAGAGAGGGAGATTGGCAGGTGCACCTAAAATCGTTCGCACAGATGTTACCGTGGCTATGTGCATATGACCACACAAATTATGCGAGATGGGGACCGGTGTATCTCTCCGACATGAAAATGTTGGAGAATACAGCGCCTGATGTATACAGTGCATTTCTCGCCGGGAACTTTGTGGTACAATGCAGCAAACGTCCGTTCAGCTCTGTGCCAGTCGATCAAGCTACAGAATGGATCAACCGCATGTGTAAGATATCGAATGGCATAATCGGAGTCACCAGGAATGATACTGCAAGGGATCGGTTCTGCTTGACGTGGTGTGAGCGCTCCGAAATTGCCCTAGATACCAAACGGCTCCTAAAACTGATCGATGACGAGATCGTAGAGGAGGCGATATCTACGAGAAAGGAGGCTATGCCTGGACGTCTAAGGCATGATGAAGGTAATGTTCAAAATCTGATGGACCAGTTTGAGCGATTCCGTATTTTCCAAGCTGCGGATACACTCCCACCGGCACAATCACCAGACCTAGTGGAGGAATTGCAGGAACCTACACTTGTATCTTTGACAACAAACGATCTCGCCACGATGGGAATACAAACTTCCCTGTTGTCAGCCTATGAGCGAGATCTTCAAAGGTTACAAAGTTTTGTGGATGAGAGGCTGGTAACTCGAGAGATGGGTTTCTTCGATACGCTGTCGAGGATCAATTCCAAATCCTTTGCTCATCTCTACAAAAGCACAGCTCTGACCTCAACAGCCGAGAAAAAATTCATCAAGGCAGATGCAAAACTCATACAGAGGTTGTTCAATGCAACCAGAGCTGGACGATGTGTCTATGTCCAGGATTCTTCAGCACGAACTTTTGTCACTTCCATCATTGCTAGTCAGAGAGAAACGGACAGATGAATCAGACAAACAACGCTGATATGCTTCATATCCTGACAAACGATGTGGATATCGAAACACCAGCGAATATTCCATCCCTGCAGGATACGTCAGCTCTCATCATCAATGGTCACGCCATGATCCAAGCGATGGGGAAGCCGTCTCATTGCCGCACGTTTGCTGACCTTGGTCGTACATATCACGAGAGGATTGTCAAGCTATTTCACCAGTCATTCACTCGCATCGACATCGTCTTTGATCGGTACATCGGAACGGTCAATAAAATCGGCAACTAGATCAAAGCGTGGGCGGAAGAAGCGACCAATCCGAAAAATCATTGATCGAGGAGATGTACCACTGCCAGAGGTATGGGACAGATTCATAGCCCTGGACCAGAACAAAGCTGACCTCGCTAAATTCGGCGCTGAGTACCTCATTTCGACTGATCGGAATTACCCACAGTCTTGCGAGCCGATTGTAGGGGGAGGTTTCGCTGAACCGGAAATGGCGAAGTCAACTAAACGTGGCCAAATTACTGATTTGGCCGCGAACCATGAAGAGGCTGATACGCACATGGTCGCACATGCAGCACATACCGTCAGGGAGAAATACAAGAGAGTGGTCGTGGAGAGCAAGGATACAGATGTATTATTACTCCTCATCCATTTATTCGGTGATGCAAACTTTGATCTGTGGATGAAAAGTGGCACTAGCAAAAAACGTGTCTATTACCAAATTGCACCAATTATACAAAAGCTATCGCGTCCTGTCAGGAACAATCTGCTCGGATTTCATGCCTTTACCGGATGTGATGTGACGTCTTCGTTCTACGGATACGGGAAACGGAGCTGCTGGAAAGTGTACGTGGAACAGCCGGAGCTACTGGCGAATATTGGGCGTGATGGATCCACTGACGAGGCTGAAAATTTCCTGTGCCATTTGTATGGTGTGGACAATGCTGACGATCTGCTCTCTGCCAAATCCCAGATGCTCGAAAACGGTCTCCGGCATTTCAAAAAGCTACCGCCAACTTTCGTCGCATTCGAGGTCCATCATATCAGGTCAAATCATCAGGCGAAAATCTGGTACCAGGCTGATAAACCTCGGATAGCGGTTGAAGCTCCAGAAGAGACGAGTGGCTGGAAGCTAACAGACTCTGGACTTGAGATCGTGTGGATGCGACTCCCCACCATTCCAGCTTCTTGTACTGAACTAGTCACTTGTGCGTGTAAAAGCAAGTGTCGAACGAGTGCATTGAAGTGCAGCAAGTCTCGCCAGAACTGTATCCCAGCATGCGGGTGTGACGCTGTCAACTGCAATAATGACTACCACTAACTACAGCTATATGGGTTAGCAAATTATATTTCAAACATTCTCTTATGTGCCAACTCTCTAATACAACGTTTTGATCTCACATGAGTTCATCTTACGAGTTGAGAACTCACGTGAGAAGATTACATGCGTCCATCTTCAGAAATTCGAGAATATGGCCATTTTACAATTGCGGCCTTTCATGGTTTCAAGTAAATCTTTTGTCTAAATTTATTGCTGAGACTAAAGGACAGTAGCCGAGGCGAATAATTCATACACAGGCATATAGATGTGGCAATGCTGAAACGAAATTCACTATAACCAAAAAATGAGGAATTTGGCATTTGACCTTCACCTTTGACCTCAAAGGTCAAAGTTCGAGATTGTATGGGGCATATTCTGAAGCTTCACCCTATCATCTTACTTTCAGACATGCATAATCACTTTTAACAAGAAATGCCTACGGGACTAATTTTTAGATCCCGGAGATAGTCTTGGCCGGCCGTCTAATACAGAGTAAATTTTAGGATAACCGACCAAGATAATCGCATGATTTATTTGAATGGAGAAATTATATCCATCAGAATTCACCTACGTGAAGTTTTCCAATAAATAAATACGATGGTTATTGTGAGGAAACATGAGTTGGGAAAAATATAAAATAATTACAGGGGATGGGATGTTCCTTTCCCCATACTACAAGGGTGAAGGTATGTATCTTGGTCGAGGATACTATAAACCTAAGAGACAAAGGGGTGTCAGACATCAATTTAGAAAAAAAGGAGATGGGATAATTGATACTCTAATGGGTATAGGTTCAACTCTTCTTAAACATAAAGACCAAATTGGTTCAACTGCTTCTGCTGTGGGAAATGTAGCGGGTGCTATAAAGAGTATAAAAGATGCCCAAAAGGAATCCCATAAATTGCAAACAATAAAAGAAATTAAGAAAGGCAAAACTCAGTTGTCTCCCCAAGAATGACAGAAAATAATTCAAATACTTGGGTTAGGGTTTCAAAAGTTTTAACATCTTTTTTCCTTAATAAATACAAGTTTGCAAGCAATTGAGAGTATCTATGATTTGGATGATACCATTGTTATCTCAAACTCTTCTTTTTTAGTAGACGACTTCAAGGTAAATGCAATAACTGGAACAGACTGGAATGCAAATGGAACAAAAAGTTTTGAAACAAATAATCAACAAACTTATTTGAATCTAGCCGAAAGTTTCTTGTTGTGTAAATTTACATTCATTAAGGCTGCGACTAACACAAATGCTACACTCATAAATGATTTCTTCCAGAAAATGTTTGATAGTGTTCGTTTGTACATTGGAACACAAGAAGTTGAAGCGGTTGATTATGTCTCTGCTACATCTGAAATGATGAAATTTACACTATATTCATTTCGTGGTAGAATGGGAAAGGGGGCTGTCGAATGTTTGTTTTATTCCTGATATGTCAACAGGAACAAACACAGACCCTGGATCTAGTCAAAGGAAAGGAATGTATAATGATGATACAAAAGCATGTAATAGTTTTACTGTGGCAGTTCCTCTTAAAGGTATATTTGGATTTTGTGATCATGATAAAGTTCTGTATGCTCTTAAAATTAGATTTCAACTGCAAAGGAATGATACTGAAAATAGATTGCTTTTTGATGTGGCTAATGCTTTTGCTGCTCAGAATAAATTTCTAATTGATGAAATTAGATGGTATTGTTGCAGGCTGGGGACCAGTGGCGAGAATGACTGCTAGGTGGGGGGGGAGTTACGTCGTCTCCCACCAGACTCCCAGAATTGTAGGCCGTCGCTCACGGATAACTCCATGAGGCGGCGGGTCACTTAACCGACCGTGGACGCCAATACCTCCACCGCGTAGTGTAGGGTCTTTTTGTCTAGAACCAATTTACCTAATTAACCACGCGGTGTCGACTACCGGGGAACCACGCCCTCGGCACATCTTGCTCGAACCGGGTCACTCTACCGACTGCGGTAGAGTACCGACTACCAACTCCGGTTCAGGTGCAGTCGAGTGGAATTGCCAAAGCCGTGCCGGCGAGGATGAGCAGATTAACGGGAACAAAGACCCGGCTAAAAAACTGAGATCCGAACCATGCTGGACCAATGAAGGAAAAGACGAAAACGAACTGGGAACATTTCTACAATAATTTATTTATAATAAAGGAGGAAATTTATGTGGCACAGAAACAGGTTTATTGGGGTGTTATGCAGGGGAGAGAAAGAAGATGTAGTGCGACAATTTACAGCAACTTACAAATCAGACACAGAGCAGACTTACACGGGAATTATACAGGCAAGATTTACAATGATCGAAAACACATACAGTTTCTACTTATTAGACAGGTGCCACACACTCAGACACACACTCGGACAAAATAAACCCAGTTGAAGGCAAAGGACTTTTGCAGCCAGGGAGGGAGGTGGGCTGAGGTCGCAGTTCTTTCGAGTACCTGAGTCTCGGGGAAAGGAATGCTCCGTGGTGCGGCACCTGCCAACGGTCGTGCAGTCAGGTCCACAGCCGCCCGTGTGGGGTTCGGGTCCATGGAGGAGCTCAAGTAGGCCGGGACCAGTAGTCGGGGCGAGACATGAGCGGAGCCAAGCAGCGGGAACCCCTTCGTTTTCCAACCAACTCCGGCCTCCAAGCACAGAACGAACGACCCCCCAAAAAACTCAAGACGGAGGATGATGTCGTGGTTTATAGACCTCCCTCAGCAGGGTGGGGCCTTGGTCAAAACTGACGTCACTGTCCGCCCTGATTGTATGGGGCTCCCATGGGTCCGCCATTTCTGGGCGGGGCCTCGGCCAGGCACCAGCGAGGCCCGCCCACTCCACGCGTGTGGACTGGTCAAGAAAGAGTTGGAGCGTTTGGAGAAGCGGAATAGGAACTGCGACAGCGAAGATTCTGTCTCAGAAAAACGAGTCTCCAGAGACAACAGGTGGACCATGGTACGTTGTTGCCAGCAAACCGAAAGCTGCAAGGGTACCGTGGATTGCAATGGAGGATGTGAAATAAAGATTTATTACCCTAACTAAAAAAAACTTCGCAATGCACCCCTTCGATATCTCACAACACACAAGGAGGGGTTCTGTCTACACATATACTTAACGGCATAACTGACTTGAGACACCTGTATGTTGTATGCATATGTTTCCTAGAACCGTAACAGTATATTAGTGAATATACTCTGAATCTTGAAACAGAAGAGATGTTGAATAGAAGACTTAACTCAAAGAAGCCACTCAATGTATCATACCGAAAAGAAGATGCCAACACGTTAAACTGAACCAAACCACTTACACGTGGAATTTGGGTATTCTGGAAGGAAAGCCACGATATCTGTGGCTCATTAAAAAAAACAGATGGTGATACTGCCACTGATAAGAATAATTAATTGAGTGATAATGCTAAGGTGAAACAACTTCACGTTTCTCAAGATGGAACATTTTATCCACGAGATAGATTGGCAAATAATTGGAAAAAAAATTATTATGCTCAAGCATACAAGTCTTAACAAAAGGTGTGTGAAAGAAATGGAAATAAAGAATCCATTTTGGATATGACAGCATTTAAAAGTCTGTATACAATCGATGCGATTGACCTGAATGCTCAAAAGGAAACTATAAAGTCCAATCGAGTGGATACTTCCCTATACGTTGAAAGAGGAGAGAGTGAAGAAGTTAATAGATATTGTTTGCTTTTGGAAGAAACAGAATTACAAATTAATACAGATAATGGTGCTATGATTAGTCTCACATAATTTTTTTTGGTCAATAAATGAGTAGTCAAGTGCCAACTGGTGTATATGTTAATCAAATCAATCTTTATAAACTATCTTGTATTCAAAATCAGAAGCCTTGTATGATTAACGTTTATACAATTCAGAGAAAAGAGGCAGTAAGAATTGATGTTTTGCTCACAAGAGAACAGGTGAAAATCTTGAAGGATACTGGCTCACTTAAAATTAAAATGTCGAAACCAATGTTGAAGAAATATTCAATAAGAGAGACGAGTGGAGGATTTCTCCCATTTCTAATTCCTTTATTTGCTGGTTTAAGTGCGGCTGGAGCATTGACGGGTGGTATTTCAGCAGCAGTGAAAACTGCCAACAAAAGGAAGGCTCAACTCCGGGCTCAAAAAGAATTGGAAAGACATAACAAAGAGTTGGAGAAACAAATTAGTGGAAGTGGTGCAATTGTAGATTTTGCTGAAAAACTTGAAACTCTGCCTGATAAAGCGAGATTGTTAGTTGGAGATATGCTTTCTTTAGTCCTGCAGCATAGTCTGATATTTCAGATCAATTGTTCAAATTTGCATAAAAGCACCAACATTGGTACACATGTAGAATAATGTATTCCGAACAATTTTAGATATGGAGCCACCCGAGATTTTGCGTTGGTCAGCTTCGGCGACCATTTTCCAAAATGGCCACCATTCTACTTTAGCAAAATTGGCTATATGCTCTTATTTTCTTATTGTATTGGTGGTAGATATAAGGAAAGTGTAAAATTCAGTAAGTTGACCATGAAAAGGCGTATTCAAATATTATGAGCCAGTATTTTTGGTAAAAAAGCCATTATTTGATTTGGAAATTGCTGCTCTCCTGAAACTTTTTGCTGAAAAGTACCCATTATTGCCTGGAGAACAAGAGTCAAATGATATTCATCACATTCAATGGGTTTGGAATCAACAAAAATTGCATAATAGATTACAGACTTTACTCTATTTTGAAAAGGGAACTGATAATCGTGATAATGACAAACTCAGAAAATGTAGTCAAATTATTGCACACTTCACTTTGAAGCAGCTACGGTTTACTGTCTACTACCATTCTGCCAGGACACATGGTACACACATACATCAGTTTAGTACAATATGAGTTTCTGAGCTCAAGTGTACTAGCTCTGGATCAATAAGTCAACACTTACAAGCAATGCGACTTTGCATTTGCACATTCTAAGCTCGGCCGATATCTCAGTCGGTGTCTACTGCGTCTGTCTACTGGCATTGTCCTTCACAAGCACACTGTCCAGTGCATTGCAGATTAGCCTTCTTGCATTTGCAGCGGTTTCTACAGCCTTTTTTGCAGCCGCACGACACCAGCTCGAAGCAGCTTTTTCAAGCCTCAGGGAGTGTGGTCCAGAGCGGTTCGTAGGACCAAGCCCCAGCTTGTTGGTGATGGAAGCACGGGTTGAGGGACCAAGACCTGCCCCCAGACATGGGGATGTAGTGGTAGTTCTTGCCCGTCCCAAAGGAAGATTGATCTCTTCACATGCTGTTTCAAAGCATCGTAGGTAGGTGGGATGTGCTGGACGGAGTTCCTCTTGGCGAAGAGTTTCTTTCTGGCCTCATTGACGTCTGTATATGGACTGGTGCGGTCATAGAGGAGCACCACAAACCTTTCAATGCAGTGCATTGTGTCATCCTGGATGTTGACTGGTATGGTGGTCAGGGTCACAAGAGAATCTGTCAGTTCTGGAAACGAGTTCCATGTGGCCCAGGCAGATTTCTTCCCATGCCCCACGAATGCTGATACCGTGTCACATCCGGTCATGGCGTGGAAGACAGGGAGGGCACGTGCCTTCTGTGGACCGAGGGAGGCAGCTATTTCATGGGCAGGGATGTAGCGGTAGTTCTTGCCCGTCCCAAAGGCAAGCCAAAGTTCATCCACGCATGGTAGTGCCTGGGTTACAATCACCGCCAAGACGACGACGTCGGTGTCTAGGGTTCGAACTTGAATCCGACGGTGGTCATGTTCTGCAGCATGGGCCACATGTAGCATGATGCGAGTGTCCGCCTCTTCTTGACCGCATGGCGCCAGAGAGCTTTCATCTTCCTTCCTTGGAAGGCAGATGACTGCTTCACCATCAGTGACTACCAGCTCCTTTGCCTTGTCATGGAAGGACTGCACCAGCACATTGGACAGGAAGGTGAAGAGCTCCACCTTGTTTGCGTCGACACGTAGGAAACTCTGCCAGTTTCCTGGTATGGCTGTGGTGCTCACCACGCGCCGTCGCACCCCTTTTCCTCATTTCTCCCTTGTCACCGTCTTCAAGGAGCCATCTTTGTAGCTATCCCAAACAAGGTCGAGACGTGAAGCACGACTTCGCTGTTGTGAAGCACGACACGACATTTTTCCCCAATACAATGGTTGGAAATATAATAAATCAACACAAATGATATTTGTATTGTTTTCCTTTGTAAATGCACATCACATGGAGTATTTATCACCTCTGAGAAACCTACAAAGAGAATAACAATGACAGATATCCCATGTTGTTAAAGTAGAATGGCGGCCATTTTGGAAAATGGCCGCCAAAGCTGACATGCAAAATCTTGAGTGGCTCCATATCCAGAATTGTTCAGAATACATTAGTCAACATATGTACCAATTTTGGTGCTTTTATGAAAAGTGGAACAATTGGTTTGCTCTGCTGCAGTACTACTTCTATCGCACAAGCAGGTGTAAAATTAACTAAAAGGGGTAATGGATTATATCTTTCTAATACATAAATGAGCATTGATGAGTGGTTTAAAGAATTTGTAAAGAATACAACATCAAATTTAAAACTTATCAAATGTAAGAAATTAAAAATTCATAATGTGTTTATTTGTATGAGAGATGAATATTAACAAATGTGTCTAAACATACAAAGAATATTATTATGAACTTAGAAGATAATAATGGGAACGGTTCTCATTGGGTTTGTATTTTTAATAGTCAAGACAAATATTATTTTGATAGTTTTGGTCTTCCACCACCTGTTGAAGTAATAAAATTCTTACAGAATGGTGTTTATCAAACATTTCAAGTCCAATAATTAAATTCCAAGTGTTGTGGTCAATTATGTGTATATGTGTTATTTCAACTCAACAAAAATAAATTTTTTAATCAGGTCAGGTCAGGTCAGGTATGGGAGCATGTGCCAGAACAGCACGTCGCTGCGTCCACTTTCCGCCGGTACTCCAGGGGCCTCCGTCTGGCCATCCCCCAGGCAGATGCCAGGCCCATCCCCATCTCCTTGAGATGATGGTCAACCTGTTGCAACCATGAGGCACGTGGTCGACCCACTGGCCTCCTCCACTCATGAGTCTCCCTCGCTGAGAGAATCTGGTGAGCAGGATCAGAGTCAGGAAAACGAGCCACATGTCCATACAGCCGCAACTGACACTCACGGACTATGCAGGTAACAAATCTCATCCGAGTCTCTCTCAGCAACCGCTCGTTGGACACAAAATCCGACCAGCGATAGCCAAGGATTCTCCGAAGAGACCTGGTACCAAAGGAATTAAGTCTCCGTCTCAGATCCTTGGTCAGAGTCCAAGTCTCGCACCCATAGAGCAAGACTGGAAGTACCAAGGACCTGAAGACTCGGACTTTCGTCCTCCCGCACAGGTACCGGCAGCGCCACACCCCATGATCCAGTGAATCCATGACTCCCCAGGCCCGACCCAGACGTCTATTGACCTCTGACTCGCAGCCAGCAGAGACATGAATATCACTGCCAAGGTAAGTGAATCTCTCCACGACCTCAACATCCTCACCACAAACAGACACAGACTGGACAGCAGCATCCAAGATGTCACCGAAAGCCTGGATCTTAGTTTTGACCCAAGAAACCCGTAATCCCAACGGCTCCGACTCCTCATTCAGCACCTCGAGGGCCCCCAAGAGGATGTCTAAAGTCTCCGCAAAGATGACTGCATCATCTGCAAAGTCAAGGTCCGAGATCTTGACATTCCCAAATGACGCACCGCAACTTGATCTCTCCGACATCCTCCCTAGAATCCAGTCCATACAAGTGCTGAAAAGTGTGGGGGCAAGTACACATCCCTGACGAACTCCAGTAACAACTGGAAATAAGTCAGAGATGGTACCACCACACTTCACAGCACTCTCAGTACCAGAGTAGAGTTCAGACATCAGATCGATCAGTTTTGGTGGCACCCCACGAAGACCAAGAATCCTCCAGAGGACATCCCGATTCACTGAATCGAACGCTTTACAGAGATCAACATAGGCTGCAAGCAGCCCCTGCCGAAACTCTCATCTGCGTTCGGTGAGGACACGAAGTGCAAGGATACGGTCAATCGTTGACCTCTTTGGTGTAAAGCCTGACTGCTCTGGACGCTGGTGCTCAAGCAGATGGTGGCGAACCCTATCGAGAATTATCCGAGCAAAGACCTTGCCTGGCACTGAGAGCAGCGTCACCCCTCGGTAGTTGTTGCAGTCTTGGCGATCACCCTTCCCTTTCCAGAGAGGGACAACAAGGCCCCTCTTCCAGTCAGTTGGGATGATGCCTGTGTTCCAGGCAGAGCACAAAACTGCATGCAACGACACGAGTGCAGCATTTCCACCAGCCTTGAGAAGTTCGGCATGGATGCCACAGATCCCTGGAGCTTTGCCCCGTTTCAACTGGTTCACCGCAGCCCGTGTTTCCACAAGCGTAGGTGGACCACAGTTGATTCGAGGGTCAGCAACAGGGATTGTAACACCCTTGACGTCCAACTCGACAGTTGGGGGATCAGCCTGGTACAACCGCTCAAAGTAACCGGCCCAGCGGGCCTTCACTTCAGACTCCTCTGTCAAGAGCCTACCACTCTCTGCTCTAACTGCAGTGCTCCGAGGGATGGGCTTGGATGAACGTAATGCGCGAATTCCCCTGTAAGCGGGACGAGAATCACCTGTCCACAGGTGATGCTCTACCCCCTCACAGATTCCTCGCACATAGGCCTCCTTGTCCACCCTCAGTGCACGTACAGTTTTACGCCTCAGCTCCCTGAACAGCTCAGCTCTGCCATTCAGCCTGGCCCTGCGACTCTGGTCAATGGTATCCAGTGTCCCTTGAGAGACAAAATTCTTCTTTGCCCTGCGGTGAACTCCAAGGCATCCACTGGCAACATCAAGGACGGTGGTCTTGAAGGCGCTCCACAACTCTTCAGGACCCCCCAAAGCACCCAGACCCCCCAAGTGTCCACTCAGCCTGTTCGCAAACTCCTCAGCTACTCTCTCATCCCTGAGCTTGGCAACATCCAGCCTTGGCTGGGATGGTACCATTCTCCAGGATTTAAGGTGCAGCTTTAGAGTTGCTACAACAAGCCTGTGGTCAGTATTGAGGAACTGAGCACTCCGGTAAACCCTGCAGTTCTGGATCATCCTCCAACGACCGTCAATGAGGACATGGTCAATCTCCTTTGCCACACCGCCAGCGTTGGAATACCAAGTCCAGCGATGAGCTTGTGGGCGCTGAAACCATGAACCAGCCACCCTAATTCCATGACTTCTTGCAAAGTCAAGGAACTTAGTGCCATTCTGGTTCATAGTTCCTGACCCATGGGGACCAACACACACCTCATAACCGTCCCTATCAGTTCCAGTCGATGCATTGAAATCCCCCAAGACTAGAAGTGTATCTCGTCTGGGGCACTGATCAACCACAGACTCGAGCGTGGCGTAGAATGCATCCTTCACGGTGAGATCACTCGCCTCAGTCGGAGCATAAACAGAGACCAGGGAAATGACACCTAAGGAGTGATGAATCCTTAATCTCATAATACGCTCGTTGACCGGTGTTACCTCAATTATCATTGGGGTCAGCTTATTGGACACAGCTACAGCAACTCCTTGGGTATGGTAACCATCAGAGCGACCAGACCAATAGTAGGTGTAACCACCCACCATTATCTCGCCGCAATCCGGTCTCCGAACCTCAGAGAGAGCTGCAATCCCGATGTCCAAACGCTTGAGCTCAGATGATAACAGAGACAGGTGATCATCCTCTCTTAGGGATAGGACATTCCAGGCACCCACCCGAAGGGACCGCCTCAGGTTAACCCAAGGAGACCGCCGTCTGGTGGACGACACCTCAGCACCACTCCGACACACTCTCCCGCAATCTGACCCAGGGATGTTACCCCGTGGTTTCCCTCCTATCAAAGATTGGGGGTTCCGAAGGCTTTGCCCCAATCCCGTCATCCGGTGAGCTGCCCTGCGAAGGGAAGCTGCACAGGAGGTACTCCCACGGAGTGGGTTTTCAGATTTTTTTGCGTTTTTGCGTTTTGCGGAATGAAGGGTTTTACGGTGGCCGGAGTGCAAATCCTGCCACCAACCTCCTAATAAGAAGTGACCCAACTGCAGGAGGACGTCCGCAGACAAGTTGGGCTTGTTTTTTTTAATGTTTTAAAAAAACATTAAATTTTTAATCAATTAATTTAATTTAATTAAAATTAAAAATTTAATTTAATTAAAAAAAAAAACATTAAAAAAAACATTAAATTTAAAAAAACACTTGCACATTTTTTAATGACATTATTTTTAATCCAATATAAATGACATGTTGGTAAAGATGGTTCTATATTTGGTGTATCACAAGAACGGGATATTGATTTATCAAATGATTACACAAAGGCACAGGCTGAACAACAGAAATATAGTATAACAAAAAATATTAATATGAAAAATGTTTATAAATTAATAAATTATCCAAGCCCGACTGACACGAATGACTTGGTGAGATTAAGTAATTTATCACAATATATATCCTTAAATAAAACGGCTGTGTATTCCAAAGATACAGAAGTGTTGATTTTATTTCCAGGTCATACAGAATTCACAGTTCCAATTAATATAAAATTTTACAAAGAAGGGCATATCGTTTGGATGAGAATAGAACAATCGGGATATGATATGAATAATTTATGGTATAATTGGTCATTTAAAATTAACCTCGAAGACTGGTACAATTAAATCAGTCCTGTAAGGAAGAATATTATCCACTTGGTGCTGAGAATGAGTTTTGTGGAAGCATGACCAACAAATAACAAATAAAAGAATTTAATAAGGGTAAAATCAATAATGGTTTTGCCATAGTTTCTATCATGAAAACACAAAGAACAGGATTATATATAATAAGTAAGTAAATACAAAATGATTTAACTATGGGAAGATGGGGAGGTATTTCCTGTCATTATATTAATCTGTCATATATTTCTAATACATACATGACAGCAAGAAGGCGTCAAGAAAATTATCATTTCTCTTGCTCTCTTGCTTTCTTAAAACTCTCTTGCGTTGCACAGACAGGTTAATGTGTGGCAGGCATTTCCTTCTGGTCAGGATGCATGCAGCAATAGCTGGTGTGGGACTTGCTTCCTGGTACCCATTTTAGAAATGGGGTCTGATCTCGATATAAATGTTTATATACACATATGCATGTAAACGCACTTTAACTGACTGGTTGTTCAATTGTATACCCAGCATTCAGTTGTTGTGCCCATGTGTCTGTACAGGGGTTCTTATGGAGTTGTACATTGTGTGAGCAACATTGTCACGAGCACAGATTATGCTGCTAAACTCATTCCAGCAAGCCGAGGACACCGAGAGGATGCTCTGAGAGAGCTGCGGATTTTGAAGAGCTTAAGGCATCCGCATGTCATTCAACTCCATGATATGTTCTATGGTCATCGGTCCATCATCGCCCTCCTTGAACTGTATCCAGGAAAGTTTTCCTTTAACCAGTGTCTTTGTGATCATTAAATCAATTTCTAAAACTTATTTTTATTTGGAAGAAAAAGCTCAGCACTTTACAAGAGATAAGAAAAGTATAAAACAAGAAAAAGCAACTGTGAAAAGACAAGATTTTCAGAAAGATTTAAAATCTGCAATTGTGTAAGTTGGGTAATTTTGAAAGACAAGATCGAAGTAGCTCACTCCTGAATTTGTCAAAACGAAACGACGTTTATTGGAGTTACGTGTTTGGTGTTTTCAATGGATCCATTATTTAGTGTGTGTGTGTGTGTGTGTGTGTGTGTGTGTGTGTGTGTGTGTGTGTGTATGTGTGTGTGTGTGTGTGTGTGTGTGTGTGTGTGTGTGTGTGTGTGTGTGTGTGTGTGTGTATGTGTGTGTGTGTGTGTGTGTGTGTGTGTCATTGGGGGTGAGTGCTGCTGTACTTCAAATTTAATCAGTGTTACCAACTGTGATACTGAAGAGCATGCTCTCCTCACATGCAAAACATTTTTGAGGTAGTCTGGAAGACAAAATAGGATTACTGGAAGAAAGTAATATTCAATTGACAAGGATCAACCCTTTGCAGACATGGCCCATTGAGATACTGATCCTGAATTTTACATTACGTGTAACGTTCAAAATCAGTATCTCATTTTAACCACCGAAACTTCCATACTTCACAAGTAAGTAACATTTCTGTATGGAAAGGGCAGTGCTGAATTAAGGCTTCGATTTGTTAAAGACTTTCGGGTTGTCAAACAGCATAATCTCTGATAATTGGTTTGGAATCTATCCCAGTCAATCAACTCTGGACGTGCTGGTGCTACTGATCTCTTATCAATTATAGTTACAGGTACTAAATCTAACAGCGAGTCACAGATGATGGACCTGACAGCTGAGTTGCTCTCTTTATCAAAAACTCTATTCCTCACTCTCCATGCGCTGCCCTCACTCTACCACACCCCCAGGAGTGCCTCTAGCTATGGCTTCCTCTTCGCTCCCACCTCTTATTTATATGTGTGTTGTTTGGTGGACAGAACAGTGATTACTCCATTTACATCTCGCTTGCTGACAACATGGACCAACTTCTATCCACTCATCCCAATTCTCTCTTCCATATATATGTATATATATATATATATATATATATATATATATATATATATATATATATATATGTATATAAACTTGGCACACAGATAATGAATGATTGTTTACATATGCCCACCATTTTTTTTTGAGATCACATCCAAGATGGCCGACTGGTGGCCATTTTGTTACTTAAATGTGTCCCTAACCATTTCTCAGACATGCATGGTCTGATTTTGTTCAAACATGGCACAAGTACACTACATGATGGCATCCACATGGCCCTCACTTTATTTTGCGATCCGATCAATGATGGCCGACTGGGAGACTGGTAGCCATTTTAGTTGTACAAAGAAACAACATACTCCATACAGAAAAATTACTAAAACAACATTATATGTCTTTTTTACTTGTTGCTATAGAAATGGTGAATTGTAATACTTTATCTTTAGTTGCACAGGATCATTGTGACATTTGTTGAACAAGTCAATATCTGCGATAATAGGAAACAAAACTTCTTTTAACAAAAGCTTTCATAGATGCTCCAATGAAGAGCTGTTGGAAAGGATTGTGAAGCAAGCGACTCTCTCAGAACTACAGGTAAGACCCTTTGTGCTGGAGTGCATTACTAGAGTGGGCTTTCTCTCTTCCTTCAGAAACTAAATACTTTTTTTAATACTAAAGGTTGGATGTGTTGTGAGAAAGAGGCTTCATAAGCTTTAAAATGATGTCAAAAGTGAATACAGATCAGATTTTCTAGACCACAAAAGGAGCCAAGTGTGCCTGCGTCCGAGTTCCACCCATTGGTTGGACAGTTCACCTCAGCGTAAAATGACCAAAGTGACAGTTAAAAGGATTTTCAGCCGATAGGCCTCATGGACTTTGTGATGATATGCCTCAGCGATTGATGCAGCGGTCTGTTGTTTATACACCATCCAAATGACTACGTGCCATTCTCTCAAGCAGGGTTTTTATCCCAGAGGTTAGGCAGGTAGGTCCTTACTATTATTTCTGACTATTTTCTCTTAAACTCGCACATTGCTTGTTGAGCAGGGACCATAATGGGGAATAATAGCAGTCATGGAATTGGCCCCCCACGGGGGAAGACCCTCTCGTGGACAGGCCCTTGCTACTCCTATGGTTGGCAGCGAGTCCCCTGGAAGCAGCGGGGGAAAGAGAGTGACGTCTATATGTGGGAGAATTGCGTGTCCAGCCTGTGGGTCGTCGAGATAACTCAGATGGCAGATCATTGGTACGGTTTACTGAGGACCTGGGTTAGATTCCTGATCTAAGCATGTAATTTTGTCCACATACACAAAAAAATCTTTGTTTCTTGTTCATTTCATATATATATATATATATATATATATATATATATATATATATATATATATATATATATATATATATATATATATAATATACTGTATATATTCAACCAAAGAAGCACACACCCTGTGACATGACACTGACATCATACACGTAAATTATACCAACATATCACCTCCAAACTAGGAGGCATCCATATGGCACTCAAGCCGATGCAGACTGAGATTAAAAGCCTATGGTCACGAATAGATGAAAGCAGAGACCTCGATCTCGATTTCACCCTTGTTGTGGGCTCATCAGGACAACATACTGCTGATCGTTTATTTGTGACCAAATTCGGCTCATTAATAAACCAATTAGAACCCCCTAATTTAATGAGGCAACAGGGTGCAGATAGAGTTCCATCACAGTGCTTGCTGTATGACCTGCCAGAAACAAATGTCGCCTTCCACACAAACACATTGTCTCTGGCCTGCTGATCACCAGTCAGGAGGTTTGTAGCCAGGAATATTATACTCAAACAAAGAAGCACACTGACCCTATGTTGCTGGCAGCTTGTGATGGGACTCGATCTGTGCTCTGCTGCCTCTTCAAATATATATCTACTATATAAATGGCAGTCCTTCTGTCTGTCTGTCTGTCTGTTTGTTTGTAACCAATAAGCTCCTAGACCAGTGAACCGATCTTGATGAAATTTTATACACATATAGACCTAACATTCAGCTCCAGGATGCGCTAAATGGCTTTCCATAAAAATGAAAAATGTATATATAAAAATAATAAAATATCCATTAAAAAAATGCCTTTCGAATGGTGCGCCGGCATATTAATCGTAATAAAAGGCTTCATGGTTAAAAACGCTAGGGTTTTTTGAAATACAAAATGTTCATATTCGTTGACTTTTTAAACACACATTCTCCTCCTGTTATAACAGCTTTGAAACCCGAAACATTATGCCACTGCGAAAGCGAACAAATTTGAATTCTCGAACTGCACACGCACGGCAACAGCAACAGAGGCGTTCAGAGGTATGCCGTTTCATAATACACATCTCCCAATTCTTACTTCAAGAACGGTTATAATTTTGACGTTATCAGGATAACAGATGTAAATAAATCAAATACACTGGGCCAGGCTGGGTTATGCCCGACGTATAAATTAAGTCACAAATGATGACATGAAACCAGCCTCACATTGTTGAAGCATTATGGGTTTTTTTTTTTTTATCTGATGTGGCAATAAATCTTAACATTTTTGATCTAGAGTCTTCTGCATATAAAACATGTTGGGGAAAATATAATATTATAGTGGTGATGAAAAAAAAAAAAATAATGGTGGCAGCCTCTACAATTTTACAATTTACTGTGACGTATACTCCTTCAGATCCACCGTCATCCACAGAATTCCCGTGCTCCGCACGGGTATCCCTGCTAGTGTATGTATATATATATATATATATATATATATATATATATATATATATATATATATATATATATATATATATATATATATATATATATATATATATAGTCGTTTCCACGACAGTTAAGACCGACCTGGACGAATAACCAAACAGTTCTCCCTTGGAAGCGAATAGCCGAGTTCTTAGGAGATTATGGCACAGGAGGGTGGCAGGGGCGTGTACCAGATGCATTCACCCAGACGGAGGACAAGGGTTTATACTCGAACTCACAATGAATAGACAGACACAAGCAATCTTAATAAATAGGGGGTTTAGTAAACATTAATCAAATACTAATAATGAAAGAAATCAAAATGGGATAGTGATGAAACGTGAGGTAGACTAAATCTAATTTGGAGGCGCCTCCACACAGACTTTAATACAGACTAGGGGAAAGATCAACCAAAAAAAATCCCTATCCTTATTCTGGCACTTAGCTTTGGGTCCAGAAGTCGTCTTTTATAAGCTTGGTCGATCGAACCCACGTAGTCCTGCGCGGGAAGCTACAAAATGGCGCCAAGCAGCTCTCTGGGCGGGAAACGTACAGGAGGTAGTTCGTGCAGTATTATTCAATACCAAGGCTCAGAAACCACCATGCATCTTCTTTTCACGATCGCACTTGCCGACGCTGCTCCTCTGCAAAAATGGCGCCACCTTCTTCCCCGATGGCACAACACGAGACTCCGAGGTGCGGTCTCACATGAACCAGCCGAACAGTCAATGGTCAGCATCCTTCTCCAGTGTGCAAACAAATGCACTTCAGCATGAACACGAGAATCGTGCAGCCTTCTTCATGTTCAGGGTGGCCAGCCAGAGCCTCTGTCTCAATCGCGTTCCTCCCAGGACCTCCCTTCACGCTCCTGTTTGTCCCGACCGCCGATCCTGCCTCAATCCTCGTGTCTCTTCTCCGCCCCTTCTGACCTCATCTCCATCCATCATCCACCCCAGGAGTGTGGTTTGCTGGTTGTCATTCCTGGAGGTGGGGTCTTCGCCTGCCCAGAAATGTCCGGCTCGGCTGTTGTTTTAAAGTCATGATTCCTTTTTATCGCCAATCTTGAAATGCAAAAATGTAGGAAAAGACCACAGGGGGCAACCACACACTGGGAGAAATCAGCCCCAGACCCTAACCAATCCAACACAGTACCACCCCCCCCCCCCCCCCATGTGGTGACACAGCACTCAAGCTGACAGTTTCCCCACTTAAGTCACATTGAAACGCCCCTTTCCGGTCCACGGGCCATGCTACTCTACACAATCCGACCTTCACCATGAAGTTCCTCCATCTACCTCACAAACATAACTATATATATATATATATATATATATATATATATATATATATATATATATATATATATATATATATATAAGTATGTATTATACATACCATATCTGTTCCCTGCTGCCTTAAAAGACCCCTGAAGGACAGAAACAAATCAGATGCAAAGAGAATGGCAGTCAACAAATCACTTGAGACTCGAAAACAGACACAGGCTCGGCTTGAGGATCATCTTGAGGATTATCGTGTCAGACAAGCAGCCACCAAGTCAGCTGAGACTACAGAGCAGACGCAGGTTTGGGTTGAGGATCCACTTGCAACACAAGCAGCCTCCAGGACAGCATGTTGGACATCCTTAGAAGGTGAAGTATTTCGATACAAGTCCAAGTGCATTTTGAAATGCCCAAGATTGGTAATTCAAAGAAAACCATAAGGCCAACGTTCCCTAATTTGTCATCCAGGAAATATTGTGTTGACTGTCACTGTTTGTCCGACTTGGTTTTCAAAGATTATACGTCGTCCTATGATATTATATACCACTATATCCTATTATACCACTACATCAAAGCGCACACCAAACCACTACTTTCACTACAGAAAATGGTGTTCTCTCCAAAATTTCATGTTCTGTTTGGTCACATAGTCACTGAGCTGGAAGTGGGTCTCATCTGTAAAGAAGATGTTGTCGACAAAATCCTGGTCTTCTGCGATCCACTGGGTAATGGTGGTGAAAAATTCAAAGCTCTCCCTCCTTCGTTTCATTCAGTGTGGTGCTGCAGGAATTGTCTTGCATCGATACAGCTTCATATTGTCATGTATGATTCTGCCAACGATCATGTGAGAAGTTCCCACCAGCTGTGAAAGTCGGCAGGTTGACCTTTTCGGAGCAGTCTGTAAATGCTTCTTTTACACCCTTTATATTGTCGGATGTTCTCAATGAAAGTTTTTGACCATCGTAACCTTTAATTTGGTCTTTCACAATTCCAGTGTCTCTAAACTTTTCAGCAATAAGTTTGATGGTTTTGTATTATGGAATTCTTGCATTTGGATGGACCATACAAAACTGTCTTCATGTATAAACATATGACTTCGTTGTTTAAAAAAAGAAAGTCTCTAAAATGAGTGTCTGCTGAAGCACAGAGAAATTATTTGACATCGTTGAAACATCTAAGGGAAAACACTTTAAACCTTGTTGTTTAGGCGACCTGAAAATATAAATGACGCTCACATTAGTAAAACCCAAATGGCACTTGGTCGAGACCATACCTCCGCCAAGCTGAACAGTTTATGCTTTGTATCCCACTGATAAGCTGGATCTGCATCCAAACCTTAACCAAAATCTAATTGGCTTGTTATTGTCACCTACCTGACCCATCCACTAAGTTTTGTCATAACCCATCCACAACTTTCTGACCCAATCTCTCAATGGTGAAGAATCACTTTAGAAATTGTAGTATTCAGATGTGGATCCTCACCAGAATCTAATCAATTAGTCGTTGGACATGTACAATCCGTCCACCAAGTTTCATCCAAATCTGTTCATAACTTTTTGAGTTATCCTGCTCACAAACAGACAGACAAAGAGGGGTGAAAACATAACCTCCACCCATCCTCAGTGGCAGAGGTAATTATGACAGCTGTTTGAAAAGTTGCATATCATTTTGGACCACCCTGATACTTATTGCACCTCTTAATTTGAATGGTAGCCATGAGCCTCTGTGCAACACCAGCAGTTGCTGCAGGATTCCTGACCAACAGAGGGTGCCTGCCACACATCCAACCTGTTTAGGTACCCATTACTAGTTAATAAGAACTTTAAGTTGTAGCCAACAGAATCAATATCAACATTAAATGTATAAATGGACAAACCGGCTCAGTTGCGGTCTGTGAAATTTTATTTTGCTGACTGCCTAATGACATTTGCAGCAAGTGCTCGTGTGGCACAGGGGTTCATGGGCATTGATACTTCTGAAGCAATCTGATGGAAAATAATTTACTGTGTATTTGTAATTGCCTTCCCAGTGTTGGTAATCAAGGCAGGGATTTGTAATATGGCCAGGGTGCTGACATTGCCAAAGACACCGTGCAAACATTTAATGTCCACCGGCAGCAAATTCTCGGGAAAAGGGGTTAACCTCTCATTTGATGAGCGGCACACTCACTGATTTAATGCCCTGCATATGAAACACCAGAGTAACGGTTGATCGTCCGGTGAATTGAAATAAAAGCAGAATAGACAAATCAAATGAGATTTCACTCCCTCTGAGCAATTATCAGTCTTGTCTGTAAAGATATGTACTGTATAAAATGACAAGTGTGTGTACAACAGGTCCAGATGTACATGAAGCAGTTGCTAGAAGGAATTTCCTACCTTCATCATCACAACATACTGCATTTGGATATTGAGGTATGATGTACTTCATGTTTCTGCAATTCTTGAGAGTGGACAAAACAAAATGCAGCAAGCTCTTCTTTTTCTTTTTTTTCTGTTTTTTTGTGTCTGCCATGTCAAGGCTCGTGTAAGAGATAACACACAAAAACATATTACAAGGCAGGAGACAAGAAGGATGGGAGAGGGAAGCACAAAATAGTGTGGGACAGAGACAATAGATCTGTGGAAGGGAGAGGGATGGAGCAGGGTACACAGGATAAGCAACATGGTACTACAGGAACTTTCAAAAAAGAAAACAGGGAATTTGAAGGTGTGTTTGGGGTGGAATAACGGGGGTAAAAAAAGATCAAGATTCTGTATGGTGGCAAATGGCTGTTTTGAAGACCTGGAGGGAGGAGTGGGATTGAAGAGATGTGGAAAAAAGAGGAATGAAAGATTGAAGTTGAGCAGTGATTCTTGATTTTGGCAGTTTCAACAGAAGGGGGTTTTTAGCGAACATTGAGGGCCCTGAGGAGATATTGGGGGGACAGATCACAGACGGAGCAAGGAGGGGGTGGGGGGCAAGGCCAGAGAGGACACCAGAAGACAAAAAGTACCACCAACCTGCCTTAGGTGCGAGTGAGAGACCCAAAGACTCGGCTTCGTCGCAGGAGATACCAATGATCCTAAAAGCCTTGGTTTCCACAGCGTGAAGTCGAGCTAGTTGTGAGGCAGGAGCACCACCCCAGTGGGGTGGGGGGGAGCAGTACTCCATTAGACTGCGGATGAAAGCTTTGTAAGTGGTTAGAAGCTCAAGTGTGCCAAATATGACGTAGGATGCCCAGTCGGCGACTGGCATTGCTGGACAGCTTGGAGATGTGGCTTTCCCAGGAAAGATCGTGGCACACAGTGAGACCCAAAAGCTTGAATGAAAGGACTTCTTCAAGAAGATTGTTGAGAAAGTAGATGGGGGGGGGGGGTTCCAGACGGTCCTTTCGGAGATACATGTTGAGGGGGTGATATTTGTCAGGATTGGTCAAGATTAATGAATTTCCTGCAGAGACCATTTGTCTTCACCTTTTTTTCTCAAATGCTACTATGTAATATTATTTTAATGTTATATTTTTAATATATCAATCATTTAGATTGCTTAGCACCCACCCATCCACTTGGGTGCTGCAATCACCTGAGCCAAGACTGCCAATGATGCCGAATTTCGCTCATGTTGGATTTGACTCGTTCATAAACAAATCTGCACACACTCCACATGCGTCACACATTATACCCTTGCATTGTAATCCATCCATTGAGACCATACTCTGTGCAGAGCGTTGGTGCTGCCTAAAGGCGCTGTCACACCTTGACGATTTAGCCAGCAATGGCAACGTATAAAAATGTATGTAAAACGTTGACGTACGCTGAAACTTTGATGTTTTTTTTTTTAAGTTTTGGTCGTATTCATAACGTGTTGGTCGTATGCATAACATATTAGTAACGGGCACAGAACGTTTCGTTGTCTTATCGATAACTTATACCAACGAATGCTTAGCCTGTTGTCTGCGTTCACAACCTATGCCCAACGATAGTTTAACTTAGGCATAGCGCGCTGCACGTATCGCCGCCGAACTCGTGGCGTAGCCTGTTAAAAACCTGCCGCACGCCGATTTAAATCATAACCGCCTGAGAATTGGAAGTGTCAACATCGCAGTCACACCTTGACGATTTAGCCAGCGTATTCCGACGTATGAAAAATGTATCTAAAACGCTGGCACACGTCGAATACGGTATGGGTAAGTTGTGTATACGTTAAGAGCATGCTGAAAAACGATGAAGTATGCTGTCATATTTCGTGGTACGTCTCATACGTCGTGAAATTTCAAGCATGCTGAAAATTTTACGACGTACTCGCCGTATGGCTCTCACGTTCCGCTACGCTGGGAATAAGTTGTAGGCACGATATGCGATCGTTGACACGCGTCGACACAAGTTCCTTGTAAGTTACTCATAAGTCGAAACACGTCGAGGTAATGTTTAGCATACCCGAAACTTATTTTCTTCATCAAGGCACATTTTCTTTTTTTCTCCTTGGCTCCGTGAAGGCACGTGACGAAATATCTGAAGTTGTTGTTGTTGTTGTTGTTGTTGTTGTTGTTGTTGTTGTTTTTGTTTTTATTATTATTATTATTATTTTAGTCTATCACGAATTTTAAAATATATTCGGACATTTGCTTTTAAGTTTCGATGTCGATGTGACAATATCCTCAAACAGAAAATATTCACAGAGGAGTAACTAAGGATAAGACATGAGCAAACTGAAGAGGCAATCGGACGTGACGTAACGGTATGTGACGAAATATCGGAAGTTATTGTTGTTTTTTTTTTGTTGTTTTTTTTTTTAAACGCTGCCAATATGCCATTATACGGTAGCTGTAAATTAGAAACATGTTCAGTAAGTTCTGTGGTCGTCCGGAAGACGTCAATCAAATACGTCGATATGCGTTGGAGGTACATAACACATCGGTTCAAAGCACGTTACTCATAGGTTAGAAATAAGTTTTGGGTATGCTAAGCATTATGTTATGCTAAGCGTGTTTCGACTTATGAGTAACTTACAAGTAACGTGCCTCTACGTGTGTCAACGATCGCATAACGTGCTTCGAAGTGTGTCAACGATCGTGCAACGTGCCTTCAACACGTTACTCATAGGTTATAAATAAGTTTTGGGTACGCTAATCATTACCTCAACGTGTTTCGACTTATGAGTAACTTACAAGTAACGTGTGTCGACATGTGTCAATGATCGCATAACGTGCCTACAACTTATGGCCAGCGTAGCGGAACGTGTGAGTCATACGCTGCCATACGTCGTAAAATTTCAAGCATGCTAGAATTTGAGGACAACCGCAAAGTACAACGATGAAAGCCAGTGTACTACAACGTATGGCAGTGTTTTTTCAGCGTGCTCTTAACGTATACAAAACTTACCCATAACGTATTCGACGTGTGCCGGCGTTTTAGACAAATTTTTCATAAGTCGGCATACGCTGGCTAAATCGTCAAGGTGTGACAGCGCCTTAAGCAGTCTCCTTGGCTATTGGGCACAATCCTGGACGGGTCACCACTCAGACACAGGATACCAGCAAGCTGGCACTCATTTTGCTGACCTCGGAAGGATGACAGGCAGAGTCAACCCCATCTGGTATTAATCCAACAACCAAGTGGGATTTTGAAGTCAGGCTCCTCGGATTCCAAGCCCACCACTCTAACCATTAAGCCAACACCAGGCATGCATTGTAATCCTGGCTCATTTATGAGAAAATATAATTGCAGAAACAAATAGCTCTTTCAAGGGTAATAACTTTGGATGTGTTAAAGATAAACATTTATAATTCAGAGCAAAAAGTCTTAATTTGCTCGAAGTAACGCCTTTCCAAATCTATTGTTGAGTTTTAAAATATATTGTGCAAACGCCTCAGCACAAATATTTTAATGTGAAACCTTGACGTTTAAGGTGTCTCAGTGTGTTTCAACATTCCTCACCACAATTGTTTTCATCAGCCATCCAATATTTTGTTGGCTCATCCTTTGAAAGACAACATCCGAATCTGCGACTTTGGCTTTGCACAAGAGTTATCTCCAGAAGGTCCACAGTACAGCCGTTTCGGCAGCCCCGAGTTCATCGCACCAGAGATTGTGTTACAGATGCCCGTTTGTAAGGCCACAGACATATGGTGAGGCATGAAAACTATTTTACTTTCTCTTCCTGACAATTTGATGGCCTGATGTGAAGGTTTACAGATATGTTAATCCAATTAAAAGATTTTTCTCTCTATGCTGAAAGCTTTGTTATGTTTCATGACAATCAATACTGTTATGTCAAGGTCGATTAAGACCGACGCTGGACGGATGGGCTGAACTGTCTTTTTGCTCCCTTCAGACTGCATTCAATGAATGGCGGGTTTGCGCGTGCGAGAACTGAGGAGAGACATGAGAACCTTAAGCTTTTGTAAAACCAACAGGTTTATTTCCCATAACACAAACAAAAATAACCAGTGGATAGTGATTGCGAGGAGACAATGACGGGTTGGGATGGGGACAAAAATGGGGGAAAGGAAGGGAATGCAATTAATTATATACAGTGAGGTAAAAATGAATCTAAAGAAACTAAGGTGCCTCACTCCAGATTTAATCGCAGATGGAAAAAGGGAACAAAAATCGGGTGGCTTATTTGTGGTACTGGTTGTGGTAAATGAGGAGGCGATGGGCAGGACAACGAACAGGCAGCAGACGGACAAACGGGCTCGGTGCGAAGGCAGGCAAGCAGGACAACCTCCTCAGAGCTCTCCTCACAATTTGTTTTCTTTAGAGTCTCCTCTTAGAACCAGGCTCTCTTGATCCTTTTTTTGTCAAAGTCTCATTCTCCTCAGACCAACAACACCTCAGCACCAAAGTTCTCCTTCTCTCAACTCTTTTCTCCTACCTCACTTCATGATCCTCTCTCACACACCAAACCCACCCAATTCTCAGAGATCCACCGCACCCACGTGTTCCAGGCTCCTTTCCTCTCTCTCGCTCTCTCTGGACTCGCTCCACCCCTGGAAGCGTCTATAGCTCAGCACCCTCTCTCATGCCTGGCAGAGCCCCAAGCCACCTGATTCTACCCGGTGGGACATTACAAAGGGGTTATATGCACAATTTCCTTAACCATAATCCCTAATTATTACCACGCACCACCCCCTGTATAGTGCACATTCAAACAAAACAATCCCTAAGCTGACATGTCCCTACTTTCTACATCGAGATTGGCTAACTACTCGTACACGGACCATGCTATTCTATACATTTGTCTGTTCTATGGAAACATCCAACCCCCCTCCCCTCCCCCCATAAATGTAACAATACTAATTTTTGCTACAATATAAGCCTTTTTCCCCCAATCACAATTTCCTGTCCCTATTATAAATTTGACAATGTTGGTGATAAAATATTTTCATTTTGGTTTCACAGGCCTGTGGGGGTGATTACATACATCTGGTAAGTTTTTTTTCCTTGACCTGCTCAGACCCTATTCCCATCCTTCCATGACAATTCCCCTACATGTTATATGGTGCATCCAGTTGTTCTTGTCCCACTGTTTTCCCTTTATCCCCATTTTGTCTGTTTACTAATTACCCCTTGGCTCATTCCGTTCTCGCATGAGCTTCGATACCTGTTGTTTGTCTTCTTATCGCCTGCTTTATTTGGCATTTTAGCACTATTTTGATATTGATGCTCAGAGCTTTTATGTCAAACTCCCAGAGCTGTATACTGTATCGTCATTGATGGCATTTTTTGAAGTTCAACAAGTATAATGATATTTTCGTATGCAAACGATTATAAACAAGTAACATTTGGCTCATTATGTTTGTCACTTCACTTTGACAGAATGACTCATCGTTTACTTACCTCCTGTATATATAAAGCCTAAGACACAAAGATTCACCAAGAAAATTGCAATCGCTCTTCAATTTTTGCACAGACAGACAAATAATGCCAGGAAGCAAAATGCTTTCAGTAATATATGTACAAAATTTGACATTTGTACATTAATAAACTAATCTGCATCATCACATTTACCTTTTGCATGATACGAAAGTTGCAGAAAAAAGCTTTTACACCAAAATCGAATGCAGGACAGGGTGACCATAAAACACGGGACTGACCTTGCTTCTCATGACTTCCGACATACTAATACCATCTTACTTTTTACAGTTACGCAATGTGGAGTTCGTGTGTGGTAAGCAGATTTAGATTTCATCAAGATAGCCCCAAAATCTGTTCAATCACTGCAGCCGAATCTGTTAGAGTAGTAAACCATGTTGCCCGTCAAATCCAAGTAAGTCTTCAGCATACAGGCTGACATTTGAAGGATGTGCTCTAACCTCAATAAAATCAAAGAACAAATACTGCTTTGAAGTCATCAGAAGAAACCCGAATAAGCAAAGAGAAAAGATAGTCATCAAGAGGACCTGGATCCCATCTGAACCTGGATAAGATTTGGGTTTCAGCTGCTTCTCCTCTACCCTCAAAACCCATCCAGGCACAGCAAAGTGAGCCTTTCAAAAAAATTTTTTGAAATATTTCACTTCTCTCTCGATAGACAAATAAAGAAAGAGAGAAATTAAGAGTGCAAAAGACATAAAAGAGAGAAATATGAACAAAAAGAAAAGAAAAAGCAAAAATTGGAATAAATATAGAGAAATGTGTAAAAGTAGAAAGAAGTGTGAAAGAAACAAAAATCAAATATGTCGGGAAGAACCCAGAGAGATGGATTTCAGTAGTTACTCCCAATCCTCAAACACAGGTACAAGCTCCCAGAGATACCCATCTGAAACTTTTCCATTATGATCATGCATCACGTGAAGCATACGTGTACCAAAGGACATGTCCTTTTAAATAAAAACTCAAAAGCATTCCAAAACATCTGCTCGTCCCACATCTGCTTTGTACTGTAAATAAACTTCAGGAAAACAACAGCTAAAAAAAAATACACATAGTGTCTACAGAAAGTCTACACCCCCCTTTCAAAATTTTCACCTTTTGTTGCCTTATAGCCTGGAATAAAATTGCATTAAATCAGACTTTTCCCATCTTTATGTACACATCGTAACCCACAACTTCCAAGTGAAAAACAAATTTCAGAAAATTAATTAAAAATACAAAACTAGAATATCTTGGTTGGATAAGTGTCCACCCCCCTTATAACAATTGTAAATAATTGTAAATCACCTTCAAAAATCACACACCAAGTTAATTGGCCTCCACCTGTGTTAAATTGTAGTAATTCTGATTATTTCAGAATAAAATCAGCTGTTCCTGTAGGTTTCCTCTGCTGGGTAGTGCATTTCACAGCAAAGACTCAACCATGAGAATCAAGGAGCTATAAAATGACCTCTGGGCTAACATTGTGGAAAGGCACAGTTCAGGGGATGGGTATCAGAATATTTCAAAGGCCTTGAATATCCGTTGGAGCACAGTCAAGACATCAAGAAGTGGAAGGCATATGGTACTACCAAGACCCTACCTAGATCAAGCTGTCCCTCCAAATTGGATGACCAAGCAAGGAGAAGACTGATCAGAGAGGCCACCAATTGGCCAATGGCAACTTTGAAAGCGCTACATGCCTTTATGGCAAAGACTGGTCACTGTGTGCATGTGTCAACAATATCGCAAGCACTCTACAAGTCTGGCCTGTATGGTAGGGTGGCAAGAAAGAAGCCATTACTCAAAAAAGCCCATCTTGTGTCCCGTTTGAGGTATACAAAAAAACCATTCCGGAGATTCTAAAGCCACGTGGCAAAAAGTTTTGTGGTCTGACGAAACCAAGATGGAACTTTATGGCCTCAATGCAAAACGTTACGTTTGGTGCAAACGCAACAGTACATCACCCAAAGAACACCATCCCTACTGTGAAGCATCATGTTATGGAGATGCTTCTCATCAGTAGGGACTGGGGCATTCTCTGGGAAAATTGACCGAGCAAAATAGAGAAAAATCTGAGAGTAAATCCTGCTGTCCTCTGCAAGAAAGCTTGAATTGGGACGGATGTTCACCTGGAGCATGACAACGATCCAAAGCACACAGCCAAAGCTACATTGGAGTGGCGAAGGAACAAAAAGTTAAATCCAATCATAAATTATAAATTGTATATCTGTGGCATTACTTGAAGTCCATCAATGCTCCCCACGCAACTTGACTGAGCTTGAACAGTTTTGTACAGAAGAACGGGCAAATATTGCCCAATCAAGGCTGCAAAATTGGTAGAGACTGATCCCAACAGACTCACAGATTATTCCATCTATGACCTAGACGACTCAGGTGTGGGACGATGTCCAATGGAGATCGGCGGAGTGCTCATCACACTCCGCATGTTTCGATTTACCCGCCGATCACATCACGTGCCTTCTGGTTGAATGGTATGCATTAGCGGGGAACAATCGTCTGGGTGGCAGTTGGACGGTTGTTCTTTGCGGATTATGCGGTTTTACTGTGTGAGACATAAGCTCACCATAACAGTCAGGAGGTGTGTCTGATGTATAAACGATGAATGTGGCCATAATTGGTTAGATATTTATCAGTATGCCATGCTGATGAGGGTAAATAAGCCCGAAATCCAGAAAGGCGGCTTTGTTTGATGTTTAATTGATGTTGACCATGTAATCTTTGTCTGACAGTCGCCGGGCCGAGTCCTCTGGGTTGGAAGTGACACTTTGGTGTAGGACTATGTTCAATGAAGATCGGGGGAGTGCTCATTACATTCCATGTTTTGATTATTATATATATATATATATATATATATATATATATATATATATATATATATATATATATATATATATATACATTTTATTAAAAAAATTCTCCATATTCTCATAATTAAGGTTTCTTGAAGATTTGATGGCTCAAAAAACTAAAAGCTCAAATGGTAAAAAGAAAAAAAAATGTTATGGCATGGACACACACTAAAGCTCAATGATAAATAAATAAATAAACACAAACTTGTCTCCGGAAAACCTGGTGGCACCTTATTAAGTCTGTCTCTGGAGTATGCTTCCCATCCATCCCTTCCCGCTTTTCAAATGGCACCGCAGCCAACTCCACTCGTGAGAAGGCCAAAGACCTCAATTCTGTGTTTGCTTCCAAATCTTGTGTCCCCAACCCTTCACTCTTGATACCCAACCTTCTCAGTCATACCCAACTGCTCCTGGACTCTGTGTGTATTGTAATCCTCTGTGGTGTGTGTTGAGTTTTTGCGCCCATCATTTTGACGGTCTTTTCCCCTCGTGTATATACAGTATATGTAATAAGAATCTGAGAAAACACATTTCTTGGAATAATGTGAGAACTGTATGTTGTTTGTACAAATTTTTGAATGGCCTACTTATAAAGGTGAAATTATTTTATCATAAACAGAAATACATCTGCAGCTGCAACTTTAATACTAATGGTACAAAGTGATTGAGGACTTTGGTTCTGCACAGCTTGTGTGGGTTGTCTTTGTTTTTGGGAGCGAGTCCCAAGGCCACACTGCACAATGTCACCTCAAGGCCAGTGTCCTTTATGAATGTGACCCAAGCCATCAGCAAGCCAGCCCAGGACTTCATTGGCCAAATACTAATCTCTGACAGCAGGTGAGTGAAAAGCCGCAATTTATGGGTCACGACTCAGTGATTTGATCTGAAAGTTGAGGTGTAAAGCTCATCTGACTTGCATGGAAATATGCTGTAGGCATAGTAACATTTTTAATCGTTGACCTTTCTTGTTGTTAGAATACTAATTTGATTGCAAAATTGGATGGATGGATTTTGTTTGTGTTTTAATTTAAAATCAAGGTGTAAAGAGGCACAAAAACTATTGGCTTTACAAATATCTTGACTTTAGAGTACTAAACTTCAATTTGAAACCCAGATGGAAATGTGGAAAGGGTACAAACACTTCAAGTGTTCCTCCACTCTGGAGTGGTTTCTCACTGACATATGTTGGTGACATCACCACCTGTTGGTCCACAATTTTGTTGGTCATCCAGATTGTTAACAATTCAGATCTGGAATTGGATAACTCAAAATTTCTGGATAAATATCTGCAACTGGAAGTGGCTCTCGCTCATCAAACGCATCATTTCGATGAGCAGATCCTGAAGTTCGAAGTCACTGGGGGTCACAGATCCCTTGAGTTGATCCCCATAGAGAAAAATACTACTACAGAGCATCTGCCTGACCAACAACAATCCTATATCTACAAGGATATAATAAACACATGCTCCAACTACACAAAGGAGGCTATGAAAGGTTATAAAAGCTACGATGGCTAGAAATATTTTGTGGCCGGCTGGGTTCATGAGATGCAGACTTGGAATACGTCAGAAAAAAACAGAGGGTGCTGGTGATGTCAAAAGTACCAGCCAATATTAATCAGCAATGTATGCTTGTAAACACACTAGATTGTTATAAAACTCTGTGGAGTTGATTGACTGATGTGATAGTGCTTTACCATGCTGTGAATCGGGAAACTTCTATCAACTGGTTACTTAAGAGTCCCAGTTCTTTTACAGCCCCATTTGAGGCAACCCTAATCACCTAATAGTCAAGATTAACGTTGGTTGCAAATTCTACCCTCACAAATGAATGGGGAGTATGTATTGGATGGAATGCTGTACGATTTATAATATTTGGCTGCACATACCTTGCTTCGCTAACATGATTAATCAAAAGACAGCATGTTGCACTTCATAAATATATAGCACTGTCATGGATACCCAGCGTTGCCTGGCAATGCTGGAGTCCCCCCCCCTCATCCCACCTCTCCCCCTCCCTCTCTCCTACCCCTGCCTCTTCCCATCCCTCCCTCCAGACTTGAAGAACTTCAGTCACTTAAACTCCTGGGTCTCACGATCAGCCATGCTCTTTCTTGGGCAAATCTCATTTCAAAGTTTGCCTCCAAAGCCAGTCGTCAACAGGGCATCCTGTGTCCTTCCTTAGCACACCTGAATTCCTATCCAACTACAAGGCCTTCATCCACAGCTTGATGGAGTACTACTCTCCCCTCTGGGCTGGTGCTCCTGCTTCACATCTTGCTCAGCTTGATGCCATGGAAACCAAGGCCTTCAATATCATTGGAATCTCCCATGCTGAAGCTGTCTTTTGGCCTATCACTTTCCCATTGCAGACTGGTTGGTAGTGTCTCTGTCTTCGACCACCTCCTTTCTGGTCTTGCATCCTTTGTCACCCCCCCCCGGGTTTCTGCAGGGCGCACATGGTCTGCCATCAAACCTATCGAGTGAAACTCCCAAAATCCAGAATCAATCCTCATCTCCACTCATTTGTTACAATTTTTTCCCACCTGTGGAAATAACTTCCCCACACTCTTCAATATCATTGTTCCTTCCAAGTCTTCAAGACAGCTGTTTTCCACCATCTCAGATCAACCCCCTCTATCCAAAACCATGATCTTTTCTACCCCCTTAATCTCCGTTCTCTCCCCACAACCTCACCTCCTTCCAAATTCCCAGTTTTTCCTTCCTGAAAGTTTGCTTCTGTATCCATCTTGTCCACCCCTTGGGTTCTCCTCTACCTCTCATCAGCATTCCTACTAAGGGGTTCTCTGCATGTGTGCCATGTAATTTAAATTACCCATAGGTAATTTAAGTTGGAATTAGATGGGTACCTGGAAGTTATGGAGATAGAGGGGTATAGGGATGTTGATCGGATTTTGAGATAGTTTGAGCATAGATGGGTGATTGTGTATGCATGTGTACGGAGTGCTGTTGGTGGGGGTCTCGTCAAGGGGTGTTGTGTGGTTGATGTTGTGTGCTTTCTACCCAAGCCTATGCTCCCTCCCATAAAGTGGGGGGGGGGGGGGAATACAAAAAAAAACAAAAAACACTTTATTTAAAATAAAAAAAACATTTTGCATTTCTTATTTTGATCTTGTGTTGATAAATTGTTGTGGTGTTGATGTGGCACAGGCATAATGGGCTGAATGGCCTCCACCTGTGTCTGATTTCCTTGTGTTACAACATTCTTTTCATTAAACCTGTCAGCAAAGTGACGAATAAGTACGTTTTACCATAAACTGAAAAGGTTCTTGGAAGTGATAATAAGGCGGTTTTTGTTATACAGTGATCAAGTAAATCATTCAATTTAAATAAAATAAAGATTGTAAAAGTCAGATGAAAAAATTAATTCTGGAAGTTTACTGCCATTGACACAGTGTCTGTCAATTACACCACCCTATCTAACATGTTACATTAGTTATTTGTGTTTGTTGTTTGTGTCCTTTATGACATCCTTAAAAACAGTTTAGTTTCCTGTTTGGAACGATTTTCAATTTTGTTTGACTGCCAGGCAGACAGGCAGAGTAAAACACATTATCTCACTCCTCTCTGTGCACATTCAATCGGGACAAATTCAGAGATAAAGTACTGTTAAACCACAGGTTTGTTTTCTCACTCCTGTTCCGATTCGTGTTCAAAATATAACTTTAAATTTAGTTGTTTCTCAATCATAAACTGACGTTTGTAGATGGACTGAGAGACGGACAGACATGAATCAATTGCTTCTCCCTGCAGGGTAAAAAATGTGAGGATGCTCATCTATGATCCATCTTTTTGCAGGAAAAGACCACAAGCAGAGGAATGTTTAAAACATTTCTGGTTTGAGGTAATTTATTTTCCTCTTACTCTTAAAAGTGTTTTTATTATTATTATTATTGTTATAATATTTTTCTATGTCGTGTGTGTCTTGACACAGCTAAAAATGATCAGGGCAGCACACCGCCAATAAATCAGTGACACAGTGTCCTTAGCTATATGCTGATAGTGACAGACAAATACAACATATTTAACAACTCCAATTAATTCCACCTTCTTGTGGGGTGAGCAGGGGAAGTATTTTACAAACATGCTGGCAAGACCTTACATTTAATTTTAAATTGGGATCTCTAACATTCACCAACTAATGATGGCAGATGGGACACCTGACCTGAAGTCCATCCGAGGGACCATATGCTTTTTCATGCAAAGCCCTACCTGAGAAGCACTAATCCAATAGTTTATAGTCGGGCCGAGAATCGAACGCAGACCAGACAACTTAAAAGGAAAGTGCGCTATGTCTGCACCATCCCGTCGGACTTACTTACAGTAACAGATATTGCCAATAAATATGGGATGCAACAATCATGAGTGTTAATTGGAAAATGACAGCTTAGAAGTCTGAAGCAAGTCAAAGGACTCGGTGAAGCCATTAAGGCTCCATGATTCGATCTGGTTCAAATGAAGTGTCAGTTGAGTGATAAAGTTGAAATGACAAATTTCAAGAACGCTTACAATATAAAAAAGCAGAAGAGGTGCCTAACGACTGCACACATATTATTGTCTCCACCCTTTTTGAAAAAAATGGGGGGTGGATATTGTCATCGGTTCCATCTGTCTGTCCGTCCATCACGTTATCTCCTAAATGGTTGGGCAGAAACTCACTAAACTTGGTAGAGTTATGATCACCACATGGCACGAATGTGGAAGAGCAGGATCACTTTTGACCCCAACCCTTGGGGGTGGGTCAAAAATTCTAACACCAAAAAATGCAATTATGAGCACATTTTAAAAGATTTATTTTTCACTGAAACTTTGTATATGCAATCAACATTGGGGGACGCATTAAATATGTAACGTTTTTTGGATTTAACCCCCTGTTTATGTCCCAGGGAGTGGGGACTTAGGGCCACCAGTCAAAATGGGAAAAAAATAAGTTAACTCAAAATTTGATATTAGACCAATGCTGTTAGAACTTTTTGTCATCTTTCAATTTTGCTTTAGGTGGGAAGCGTGGGGATTTTCGATATTGCGCCATTGCCGTCGCTCTAGTTTCTCCTGGGATTGAAAACAAAAATAAACTAGAAGGGAACTCGGTAGAGCGCATATCTCCGCCATGTAATGCCAGATCCATGAGAACATATCGGGCCCAATACATTTTTGAAATATCATGCTATACAGTACTATATCGTTTTTGGCCCCATCTCTCAATGGTGAAGAATCACTTCAAAATTAAATAATTCTCGTATCCAGATCTGGATTCTGATCTTCACCAAAATCGAATCACTTCGTCCTTACCAAACACCCAACATGTCCATCTAGTTTGATCTGGATCCGTCCACAACTTTTTGAGATATCGTGCTATATATCGTTGTTGGCCCGATCTCTCATTGGTGAAGGATCACTTCAAAAATTCAAGTAACTGGATCTGGATCTTCACCAAAATCTAACCAGTTCATCCTTGTCTCACACCCAACCTGTCCACAACTTTTTGAGATATCCTGCACACAAACAAACAGACAGAAAGGGGTGAAAACATAACCTCCTTCACCTTTGGTGGTGGAGGTAATAAATGAAAATAATCCCCTCTGTCATTCACCCTTATATAGCTATATATCTATAATCTGTCAGAATCTCATGTAAATGGAAAACTTATCATCTTCCTTATGAAATTCTATTCACTTCATGTGCACCAACCAGCTTTATCCTCAGGTTTGAAAGCCATTACCTAAAATGCACCGAGTTGATTTTCGAGTCATTATGTCCATTTCCAAGTGCAGTATGAACATGCTCTTGCAATCCTGTTTTTGATCCAAGATAAAGTAATTTTCCTGAAATGTATCATGACATTGCTACATAGCAATTTGTGCCATTATGTAACATATTAAAACTCCACCACACAGTCACAATACTTGTCTTTTCATCATATACCTTCATGAGAGCTGATCAATTCATTTTGTGCACTTTATAACCGCTGGGTACTAGTCCAAAAATGTAATCACAATCTCCTGCAGCCGAGTTCACTCGCCTCTGCACGAAACAGTTCTCATTACTCATGGAAATGACCCAAAAGTATGTTCCACATGAAGTAAATTGTTATGGTTTTCCACGAAAGATGTGAGGAGTTTTTATTTTCCTTTTCAGGCCCCTGCAACAACATCTTGTGCAACAGATCGAATCAATTTTTTCCTTTCGCGGAGGAAACTGCAGGTGCTTGAATTTTATCAAGAGTAATCTTTTTCAATGCATACGTCTTTCCGTATTAATAATGCTGAAGTTTACTCGGACCTGGTTATTGGGAAGTAGGATTGTAATATAGGCTTGTTTTAAAGGGTACCTATCATGTGACAATATGATGATTTGATAGGTACTTGTTTTTTTTGTTAGATTAGAAAAATAAAATTCTACAACTTACATACTGGTACATGCTGAACTTCAAAATCTTTGAAATACAATTTAGTCTGTTTGGATTATGGGGTAATAACACATTTGTTAGATGTTAATTTTTTTGTCGTTGTCTTCATCTTCCTTCCCACAGCGTTCACTGGTTCGCTACAAGTCAGGAGTGGTTCTTAAGTCGGTGGCTCAGATCTTGGCTGATCCTGTAGGTCACAGTGCCCTGAAAGTGGCTAGGCCTAGCCGTAAGCTACGAGTACACTATCCTCTTGCTGTTTCATCAGAGTCGGAAGATTCCGAGTTTGATGAGCGCTGTATCATGCCATCATTCAGTGAGCCAAACGAACATGTAAATGAAGGCAATGAAAGAGATGCATTTGATCCATACTTGAAACCATTACCAGAACTAAAACAGCCAGTCAACACAGCATTTAATCTACAGGATCCAAAGCTGCACGTACCCAAATCTAGCAGTGGAATTAAAACACCTCTTGAAGTTTGTAAAAATAGCAATAAGGATATTGAGAACATGAAGCTATTCAGTCTCGAAACACTTAAAATAAATGATCGCCAAAGTGATCTTGAAAAACTGGCTTCACCATGTTTAACAACTGTACCACTGACAACTATTGGTAATATATCAGGTTGCAATTACAACAAGGATCAAAAAAGTGTGTTGAAAAACAGAAAATGTACAAATATTCCACCCATTTCCTACTCAAAGTTTTCTAGCGACTGTGGTCATCGCCATGAAAAGCACCGTAATGCACTTTCCAGAGTAGTTGCTAATGCCAAGGGTCAACTTGAAGATCAGGATGGAGAGCCCAGACAACTGACATGCTGCAGTGAAGACCTTGATGTGTTAAAGTCACATATTGAGCAGTCAACACAAAAAAGCAACTGCTCATCCAACGACGAATCAATGCTTCAGTCAACAAAGTATATGCCTTCAACACATTGTGCAGAAAACACACACACCCAGCAAGATAAGAAGAGGGCACTCATGTCTTTTGAACATTTTGATGACCAATCTCAGTTGAACATCGTTGGAACCACTGTTGGACCGAACCCACTGGTGGTCGAATCACAGCAATCTGCAGGCCATGGTATCTCTTCAAATCAGTTTAAATTCGCACCTATCAAGAGTGAAAGGTCATTGACAAAACGAGTCATGCAAAATCTGTTTTCACGAGCTTTGAAAAGCCCACGACTGAGAGTCCGATGTTCATCTCAAGGACAGACAATGCCTTCTGTACAAAACTTAGAAGGCACAGATGATGCAACACAAAATAAGAGCACAACATCTGAATTCATACCAGTCGATTTTTTAGATGAAAACTCTTCTGGTGTCAAAAAGCCTTTCAAAAAATCGTTATGTTATTTGAAATCGAGACAACTGAAACAGTCAGAAATGGCCTCTCTGTCAAAAGACTCTTGTATACCTTCAAGTCCAAACGTTGGAATACCAGTCACTCTCCATGAAAACCAAGAACCAGAGTCATTTGACAGTGACGCAAATGAAAACACTGACTGGACCTTGAGGGATATGGAGTACACAAACTACATCACAAAGGCGGACTCTATGGACATAATTTCACTTGGGGCTAAGCGGGATAAAGCTGTTCAGAGTGCAAAATCAAATAATTTGAAGACACAAAAATCATTGGCAGGAGAATTAAAATACAAAGACAATAGTATGGATGTTCATGCTGATGATTACAATTACGATGTTGTCTCTGCAGGCAAGGATAATGAGGTAAAAATGGGAACTACATTGCAAAACAAAGAACTGTATCAAGTGGACAGTGTAAGAAACTGGAGAAATGAGAAAAATGCAATATCTTGTCAGGTTCCTGCAACTCCTTGTACAAAGTGTGGAACAAAGAAGCTAGAATCTATAGATAGCCTGCAAAACCTTGCAGATGTTGGCAAGGACACCATGGAAAAAAGCAGACTGAAAGGTTTCCGACATGGCAAACACACTGAAGGTGATTGGTGGGTACCGCCAAGGTCACCAGGTGCTGTGTTGCGTCAAAAGCTGGGCGCTGCCATGTCTGGCTTTTCTTTGCGCAGACATCAGACGGAGAACTGGTGTAAAGATATACAATGGTAACTATGATTGATTCCTGTAAATATTATATCACATTCACTGATACATCTAATGACAATTTTCCTCATTTGGAAAATTGTTTTGCAATTCACCATGTCATCCTGTGCAGTTGATTTTAATTGTGAGAATATTGCTCATGTCCATAATGAGTTTGTCATTTCATTGTTGACCGGTTGGGGTACCTGGTGTTGCCCGTTGCTGTTCTAATCCTCTTGGCATTTTGAAGAAATCAATTGTTGACTTTTTTTGTGGAAGCCTAAAATACTTCCCTCCACCGACTAAGGAATGGGGTCAGGGATCATTTAATATTACCTTTCAAATAGCTACAAAGGCTTAGGCATGATAGAGCGATTGAAATTTTTTTTAAATCCAACATTTTGGAGGACAGGGAAAAGAGCAGAGATGACAAGACCAGAAAGGAAGTGGAAGAAGACAGAGACCACCGACCTGTCTGCATGCAATAGGAAAGTGAAAGGCCCATAGACTTAGCTTCGTTATGTGACATTCCAATAATCTTGAAGGCTTGTGTTTCCACGGCATCAAGCTGAGCAAGGTGTGAAGCAGGGGCACCAGCCCAGACTGGAGAGCAGTACTCCATCAAACTGCGAATGAAGGACTTGTATGTGGATAGAATTAATTTGTGCCAAGGAAGGACTTTGTACGACACAGGATGCCCAATCAGCGACTGGCTCTGGAAGCCAACTTTGAAATGTGGTTTGCCGAAGAAAGATCATGGCTGATAAGTGAGACCCAAGAGTTTGAGTAACTGAATTTCCTCAAGAGGTTTGTTAAGAAAGTAGATGGGAGCTTTTGACAAAGTTCATTTATGGAGAGATTGAGATTTGTCTGGGTTGAAAGATATATTCCAAGCATTTTACCAGCTTGTGATTTTGTCAAGGTCTGAAGAGAAGGAAGAGGTTGCTGCCTGCCTGTCTGAAGGATGACGGATGTCACGGCAGATGGTGGAGTGGTCAGCAAGTTCATAAAAGGATTTTCCAGCGGGTCAGATAGATCGTTGAAGATTAGGAATAAGACTTGGCTCAGAACACTGCCTTGGGGTACTCCAGCCTTGACAGGGAGAAGAGATAAAAGGATCCTGTTGAGAGCTACATGTTGGCTATGAGAGTAGAAGAAATCAGAAACACAAGAGTGGAGTTGGCCTTTGATTCCATAGGCAGATAGTTTGGATAGCAAGGCGGGATGCCAATTAAACTGTATTGAAAGCTTGAGATTTTTCCAGAGAGACTGCCCTCATCTCATATCTGATATTGAAAGCTTCCATCCATTGTTGGGAGAGTAGAAGCAGCATGTCCAAAGTGGAGTGACCTGGTCTTAATCAATATTGATCATCTGAGATGATGCCAATGGAGAAAAGGAAGGATTTCACATCATGTGATGATGGATTCCATGACCTTGCTGATGATTGGAAGGAAGCTAATCGGTCTGTAGTTGAACAGATTGGTTGTTTTTTTTCACCTTTTCATGCAATGCAGTGACATTGGCCGATTTCCCAAGGAGATGAAAGATGACCTCGGGCAAATGATAGGGTGAAAGAGCAGAAAGAGGATTTGCAAGAGCAGCAGGGCAGGTTTTTAGGACACATGAGCTGATGCCAACCGGTCCAGGAGCAGAGTTAGAGCCGATGGTTGCCGGAAACTTCTCCACCTCAGTTGCAAAAGAGATAGAGTCCATGAGCAGTTTGGTATGACAGGGAACGATGGGTACCGAGAGTGAGGGGTTGGGGACACAAGATTTGAAAGCAAACACAGATTTGAGGCATTCAGCCTTCTCACGAGCGTAGTCGGCTGTGATGCCATTTGAAGAGAGAGAGAAGGGATGGAGGTGCAGCATACTCTAGAGATAGACTTAACAAGGTGCCACCAGGTTTTAGAGGAGGGAGACACATTTGAAAGTTAATTCTTGAGATAGGACAGTTGTCTTTTGAGGGTGGGCATGCACTTGTGGGCTTTGCAGAATGAGCTGAGATTGTCTTCGTCAAGATTGGCTTTCCAGAAAGAGAAGGCAAGTTGTTTCAGAGCAACTGCCTCACCATTATTTAATTGCTTCAAATTAACATGTCGTTGCCATCTTGGTCTATCATCCCTGGCAGGAAAAGCTGCTAGCATATCCATTACCATTGCTTTTGGCTGGGTTAAATAATGTTATGTTAGTGAACAGTGAAGAACAACAAATGTCCCACATACAAATAAGAAAGGCATAATTTAAAACAAGTAAATTAGTTGAAATATCTTGAATGCATTGTGACATCTGATGGAAGAATAACAGAAGACGAAACAAGCAGAAATGTATGAGCTTGCATGGTTTGGCTAACCTTTGGATTCGCAGTTCACAGGCTATCATTTGAGGAAACAACTCTGCTCTCACACTTGTGTAGCCCCACTAAAGCTGCAGTATGTTGCAGCTAGGCCAACCAACTTGGCCACTCTAGCCCTTGAAAACTCTCTGCAGGCCACCTCCCCCCCCATCCCCCCATTGTTTTGTCAGAGAGAGATGTAGATGGAGTTATCACTGTTTGGAGGATAGTACACCACACAAAACAAGAGGTGGGAGTGGAGGGGAAGTCACAGTGAGAAGTACCTTTGGGGGTTGGGAGCTGTAAGATCAGTGCAAGTACTCCTAATGCTGAAATGGAGTATTTTGAAATTGTTTTTAAAAGAAGGAAGAAGAAGCATTTGTATTCAATGAAGATTCCGTTTTGAGACATTGAGAAATGGGGGATGGGGGGAAGAATGGAGAACAGGCATTACAGGCAGAAGGAAATTCAAGTAGAATGAGATTGCTGTGGAGTGGGAAAATAAAGTTATTTTTGTTCGTTTTTATTTTTTTGAAGCAAGGAGGGGAAATACGAAAATGTTGAAGAGGTACAGGTAAAATTTTTGAGAGGAAAGAAGAAAAACAAGGAATTTGGAGACAAAAGAGACGCATTTTCACAGTTGTTATCCGCCGAGTGGCGAAAGTAGGCCTTGAAGCACACGCAAACAAATTTTACAAATACAGCACAAACAAGGTACGATTTAAGATGGAATATTGGATGGGATATAATGACAACAGGGACAAAGATATTACAGAAATACACAACAAATCTGGTTTAGAAAAGTTGGCTTTAATGAGGTGGAAATGGAAGTGGCAGATTTGATCAACACTTGGAAAAATCTCAGAACCGGAAGTCAAAGCCTTTTACTTAAGGACTTGATAATGTCACTTCTGAAAATATAAATGCACAACATTAACCAATGTTCTTCTGTAAATGATATATACAAAAGGAACTAAGGAATAATTCACAATATATTTGGGTTGAAATGAATTTGCTTCTCTGAAAGAGCTTGTGTTATAAACTGTAAACCTGCTGTTAAGCAATTGAAGAGTTAAACTTGAAAAAGTGTACACTTAAAGGTAACAAGAGCATCTGTCCTTTTAAGTTCTACAGATCTACATTATAAATCACACTTTCAATGGTCCAACTCAACAAGTGGAATGAGTAACTTTGCATGTAACAAAGTGTATTTGAGCTCAAATGAACACTGCCATGACTATATTCACAGGGAAACTTCACCCGTGGAGCTGAAGAACTCATCGACTGGATTGCCGATCAATTTCACGACATTAAATTTACACACACAACCATTGCTGAAACCTCCTCCTTCACCTTCTGCTTGGTCATATCATTCTACCAGGAGCGACGGCACCAATGCCAGTGAGTTACATCATGAAAAATATCATTATAAGTAATTTTTTTAAAGTGACCCGTCGAAGTAACATGAGAAAAATGGGGAATTCCCACGTTGTTAAATTTTCCCACAAACAATAATCATCGACATCGAGCAGATTTTACATAGTAGAATTGCTGAAGTTGTCTTGGTACATTCTCTAGTCATGCTGTTATTTTACAAGATGGACATTTTGGTAATACCATATAATTACATGCATGACATATGTTGAAAATAAATATTCATGTTAAAATAAACATTTATCTTAGTTCATTGCTTTTAATCGGAATTGACATTTTACTGAATTGACATTTTACTGAATTGACATTTAGGCATGATTGAAACGATCTTTATTTGTAATCTTAATTATAATCAAAATTACTGCCTCTGTATTGTTAGACCCGGTTTACATCGGAGATGTGTTCCTGAAAAGTGTGACGGAATGGCGTAAAACAAAGCAATTTTTCTCATAAGAATGGAATAAGTGGGGGATGCGTTCCTCACGTCACCACTTCACAAATTATATTTCCAGTTTTACTTTTTGATATTACCCTTTTTTCATTAATGACAGTTATACTCAAGTATATATACGTACAACAACAAACAAGAAATTCCAGACATATTAAAATTAAAATAAACCTCTTCCGTAAGCAGTCGAAGTTGGTGGTACCTCTTCTTCTTCTCCCTCCAATGAATGTCGGAACTTTTTGTCCCCTACTGGTTTCACTGGAGGGGACTATAGGTTTGCTCTCCATCTGTCCGTCCGTCTGTCTCATTTGTGGTTATTCTGACTTTTTTGCCATATCCTCTAACATGTTCAGCTGAAACTTGGTACATGGCTTTATTATAAGTTACAGAACAAGTTCGAGTTTCAAGTCATTTCATCAATTTTTCAGAGTAATACACTTTTTTTCGACTAAGAAAATATCACATATTGTACATGGGTCAGTGTTTAGCTGCCCCGACTCTACCCCACTGCTTTACACACATTGGCTGGGCAGCTGGCAAGACTCCACCCCAATAAAAATCATGCACGCCATTGCGTGTAGCAACACAGATCAGCAGGCCTCAGGCCTGGATGTTAGTCTATGGCCCAGTGCAATTGGAACGATCCCAGGTATATAACCACAATGTATTATATATACACATAAGCCGTACGCATGTTTTTGCTTCATGTATGTACATCGGGTTGTTTTTATTACTTTCGGCACCGAGCGCACCATTATACACCACCCAAATAAAATGTTGTGTTTGCTGATGAGAAAGGTCTGGCAAAAACTGAAATTACACCCCCAAAAAAAAAAACTTCATTTATTTCACTTTTGTGTGAATAGCACAATTAAAGGGTGTCAGTGTATGGCCTACAGTTATGCATACTCGCCTCTGTCGAGCTGGAGTTCAAATCCCAATCCAGCTATGAACTGTCACCCCGGTCACACGCATGTTTTTGCTTCATGTATGTACATCAGGTTATTTTAAAAATCACATTAGTAGGGGACATGGATTGCAAAACAATTCTTGCTATTGTTATAGATAGTATGTACCGTAGTCGGAGACAAATTTAACAACCCAGTAACATCAACAGTACATTCATCAACATTCATTCGATGAATAACATCTAATTTCACTTCTCAGTTAACACCTTTTCAATGCCTCTTAGCCAAATTACAGGTGGGCTGGGAGCCACCCCCTCAACATTTTTCGTAATCGCTGGGGATTTCAACTTCTCCTCTCATGACTTTTTTTTCTCTCGGGTCCTGCGCACATTTTGAGATCACTTGCGTCCAAATTGGACTTGCTGTTTAGATGTCACATGACAATTAGTAGTCACATGTCATAAAAAACTGCAATTTTTGCATGTTTATGTACAACAAACACATGTGAGTAAGGGTTACATGCATTAGGACACTGATGGTGTTAATTAATTGTCTGTAATTTATTCTGAGGGTTTTAGCATGTAGTCTAAGACGTACTGAATAATTATAGAAAAAACAATAAAATACATAAAAATATAAAATTAACATATTATAAAAACAATAATTTTACCACACGTTCATTACATGATGATCCATGCGTGTGCAAGTTTTCAAGTTCACCGGACCATCAACGGCCAGACAGTCAGGGAAAGCTCAAAATCACCCAGGGTTAAAGTGACATATGTGTGACTTGTGGGATGCAAGTAGGGTCGTGGTATTAATAACGTGATGATGTATTTGTGAAATGACGTAAAAAGGGGAGATTTAAATCAGGGTATTACTGTACCAGTCATACTTGCAAGCAAGGGTACAACCAGGATTTTCCTTAAGATGGTGGGGGGCTAATATTACCTGCTGAGTAAGTAGCAGAGTCCATGCCTGGTGTTGGCGCAGTGGTTAGGGCAGCGGCTTGGGATCCAAAAGGTCCTGAGTTCAAGCCCCGTTGGGCCACTGAATTAATACACCAGGGGGTTGACTCAGCCTGTCATCCTTCTGAGGTCGGCGAAATGAGTACCAGTGTACTGGGCCAGTGTATACCCTGGTTAAAATAGGTGTACCATATCCCTGTGTCGTAAGAGGCGACCAGGGTTGCGTCAGGAAGGGCATCCGGTGTAAAACACGTGCCAAATCACTATGCCGATCATACGGATGATCTGCTGTGGCGACCCCTAAAGGGAGCAGCCGAAAGAAGAAGAAGAAGAAGAAGAAGAAGAAGAAGAAGAAGAAGAAGGAAAGAAGAAGAAGAAGAAGAGTAAGTAGCAGAGTTCCACTAAATATTAAAGTACAAAATCAAGGTGACGGCATGAGAGTGCAAGAATGTGAATCAGTCTTTACTGAAATGCACCTACTGTGATGCACTGGCAATAGCCAATGTCATATTTTTATGTACTACAGTGCATACAATGTTACATAGAAGGTGCATAATTTCCATCAAAGGTAACAAAATGCTAAAAAGAAGTATTTGAGAGCTTTGAAAGGTGCAAAATCAAATTTAGCGTAATTAAAAATCATGAATCGACACCAAGATCATTCAAATTGAATAACTCTGCCAAGTCTTATGCAGAAGACCATAATTCAAGGCCATCATTTGCAGCCATCTTGAAAAATGGCAGCCATCTTGGAATTTTTGGAGGCTTGAGATTTGGTGCTTGTATCTTTGAGATCTTAACCTGAGAAGAACATGAAAAATTTGGTGCTTGTATCACCATTTGAACAATAATTTCAGGTATCTCTGGGCTATAAAGTCATTGTGTACTTTTTGGTGAAACAATCGCATCATAGACCTTGTTTTGTGATAAAAAGAAATTAAGAAAGCTCTGGATTTGTCTCAGGTCCTGTCACACATTACTGCTTTACCAATATGTTTTATTCTTGATAAACGTAATGTTTCTGAATAATCGACCCAGTTATTTATTTATTTATTTTCTTTAAATCTTTTGGTACACCGTATTTTCTGGTGTATAAACCACACTTTTTATTGGCAAAAAAGGTAAAAGTTGGGGATGCAGTTAATATACGAGTATAGAAAAAAAAATCAGTCTTAAAAATGATCAATGCTGAATTTCAATTGTGTTCCAAATGAACACTTTCTTTTTCAGCAGTCGGAACTGCTGTTAAGCTCAATTCCAATGTTTACATTTTGAGAATCGGTTCAGGTTAATGGGTTTCTACAGCATTTTATTAACTGCGTGTGGAAATTAAAGTTTTTAAAAAGGAGACACGCAGAGTTTAGGTGTGTGGTGTATATAGAGCCTCCTGGCTCTGAAAACTCCAGAAAACACAAAAGAAGAAGAAGAAGAACACCTGGTCTCACATCAAAAGAAGAATTATTCACAATAGCCAGAGTCCAATAATGGAGGACCCACCTCAAATAAACTAACATGCAAATGTACGTGCATCTGACAACAGGCTGGGGGTGGTCACGTGACCCTCAATAAGGGCCACTCAACACGACTGGCCACGAGAAGGACCAATTCACAGTCATGCTCACCTGCATCGTAGACGGTGGCAAGCTTCCCCCGTATGTCATGTTGAAGAGGAAGACGATGCCCAAAGACAAGTTTCCAGCTGGTGTCATTGTTCGTGCACAGCAAAAGGGGTGGATAGATGAGGGACTGGTCCAGGACTGGGTGTGTACAGTCTGGAGTAGTAGGCCGGATGGCGATCTGTCCCGACGACAGAGTATGCTAGTTCTTGATGCGTTCAGTTGTCACAAGACTGATGACACCAAAGCACTACTCTGTTGGACCAACACCAATCTCATCATCCCAAGTGGGATAACATTGCTCCTGCAGCCCCTCGATGTGTCCATCAACAAGCCGTTCAAGGACGGGCTACGTCGCTGCTGGTCTGACTTGGATAATGAGTGGGGAGAAGACCTACATCAATAGTGGGAGGATGGAAAAAGGTTGACCTTTCGATGATCCATGGCTGGATAATCAAGGTGTGGGAGGAGATACTGTCGGACATCATCAAGCGAGCATTTCTGAAATGCTGCATCTCCAACAACATGGACAGCACAGAGGATGACATCATTTTGGAGTTGGAGGTTGCACATGACAGTGACAGCAACGGGGGACTTGCTCTACCCTGATTTGGACAAGGAGTTACGTGCCATCTTTGAGGAGGAAAGCGTTGATAAAGATATCCTCGGGTTGAACTGAAAAGCTTCATCAAACCCAAGTAGCCCTTTTCATAGCCACAAATCCACAATAAATATGTATGATTCCGGTATGAATCCCTTTTCTTCCTTTTTCTAGTAACAAAAAAATCCTCTTTATAATATTAAAATATAAGAAAGAAAAATACAAACTTCTTGGTATCCTCTCCCCTCTCTTTAACTTCTTGAAAATGAGAATAACACTTTTAGATTAAATTAAGCGGACATGGGAGTAAGCATGTTGAGACCTCCATCACTTTGTTCTGTACAAAGTTAATGTGCAAACATCCTTAGATCTAGATCAGAAAATAAAATGATCAATATATTCATTTCTTTTGAGGGTGCAAAACATGGCTACGGTTAATACACGGCCGTGGTTTATTCACCGGAAAATACCGTAGATGCAGATATGGATATTTTAGTAACTGTGCATGCTCTTCACCTCTTTATATGATTTGTGTGGGCATATAATTTCTGGGGATTTGATTATTATTAGTAACTGGCTGAAGTCGCTGGCGTTGCGTTGGGAAACTCGATGCAACTCTCGTATTTCCTGCATGACAAATTGGGGAATCTTGGCCTTATGGTTTTGTTTGAATTGCCAATCTTGGGCATTGCAAAATGCGCTTGGACTTGTGTCAAAATGTTTCACCTTCGTGCACAGCATAAGGGGTGGCTAGACAAGTGACTGGTCCAGGACTGGGTGTGCACAGTCTGGAGTAGTAGGCCGAATGACGATCTGTCCCAACGACAGAGCATGCTGTCCCGACAGACCATCCGAGGACCCAAAACACCTGTGGATAAAAAATATCCCAATGATACAAAAGATTCCGAGGCCCAAAAAGACGCAAAAGAAGAGTAACGACATCTCTTCTATTGAAAATGTAGATGGTACCTTGCAAACCGAGCCTCAAGAGCAGTGTAAATGATATATACAAGGTGCAGGGAGGTGAAATTCACTGCACGTGATGTGCATCGCATATAGAGTAAAGTGAGCATTCATTTACATCTGTAGGATGTCCAATAAATAAAAAAGATAGAAGCACACCTAATGCTAGGCCAAGGCTTCAGACTTTGGTATGCTTACGAGACTGTACTGTAAAAACCAAATGTCCCAGAAGATTAAAATGTATAACATACATACACACACACACACACACACACACACACACACACACACACACACACACACACACACACACACACACACACACACTAGTAACATTTGTACATGTACACTACCGATCAAAAGTTTTAGAACACCCCCATTTTTCCAGTTTTTACTGAAATTTAAGCATTTTAATGTTTCAATGTACTCTGAAATTAATGCATAGAATAAATAAACAATTGCAGATAAAAAAAAGTAAATCATGGAATCGTTTTGTTGAACAAAATTTAATCGAAATTTTTAACTCATCAAAGTAGCCACCTTTTGCAGAAAAAAACAGCCGAACATATTCGTGGCATTCTTTCAGCAACATAAATCAAATATTGTTCGGAACGTTCTTCCCAACACTGTTGCAGAAGTTCCTACAAATGTGTTGCACTTGTAGGTTGCTTTGCTTTCACCCTTCTGTGCAGTTCATCCCAAACCAGCTCGATGGGGTTTAATTCTGGAGACTGTGCTGGCCATTCCATGATTTGAAGCCTACTGTGTTGTTCTTTTCTTCTAAGGTAGTTCTGACATAGCCTGGAGATATATTTTTGGTCGTTATGTTGCTGTAGGACGAACCCCGACAGACTAGGCGTAGAACAGAGGGTATTGCATGGCACTGCAAAATGCTGTAGTTGCCCTTTTGGTTCAGGGTGCCAGTCACTCTGTGCAAGTCGCCGACTCTGGATCCAGCAAAAGAGCCACAGATCATCACGCTTCCTCCTCCATGTTTGACAGTTGGTGTCACACTGAGGAACCATCCTTTCGCATACTCAATGGCGTACAAAAACCCTGCGTGAAGAACCGAAGATTTCAAATTTTGATAAATCGGTCCATAAGACCTTCTTCCAGTATTCAGTAGTCCACTGGTGGTGCTTCATGGCCCAGGCAAGCCTCTTTATCTTATTTTGCCATCTTAGCAATGGTTTTCTTACTGCCACTCGACCGGTCAAAGCTGCAGCTCGAAGTCTTCTCTTCACAGTTGAAACTGAAACTTCCTTACTTCGACCAATGCTGAGCTGTGCTTGAAGCTGCTGTCCTGTGAGCCGCCTATCACGCAAGCTGTTGACCTTCAGAAACTTGTCTTCTGATTGTGGTGTGGCTTTGGGTCTGCCAGACCTCTTCCTGTCAGAGTTTCCTCCAGTTTCCAAGTGCCTTTTGATGGTGCAGGAAACTGTAATCACTGACACCTTGGCTTCTTTGCAATTTCTCTGAAGGAAAGACCTACACTTTTAAGGGTTTTCATGGTCTGTCTGTCTTCCTTTGTTAGTTGCCTTTTTCTCACCATTATGATAGCAATATACTACTTCCTGCAGTGCAATATTGTCCAAATAATGCTTCAGAGGGTGAATCAACAGTCTGTTCCAACACTGCTTTTATAGAGACAGAGGGTTTGTAACTAATCAACAAAAGTTGGGACACCTGTAGGAATTGTTTGCATCAACTTTCAAGGTTTAATTTACTTCCATTGCTGTAGAACAGCTGCAGTTGCTAACCCATACTTATTCCCTGAAAGGGCCTTTTTTAACAACTCTGAAATTTACATTATTTTTCAGTTTTTGGTAACCTAAACTTTTATTTTTACCCTCTGGCAGTTAACCGCTTAGCTTTGTACCATTTCAGGTTATTCACTGGACTTGAACTGCTTAAATTTCAGTAAAAACTGGAAAAATGGGGGTGTTCTAAAACTTCTGACCGATAGTGTAGTGTTTTAAAATACTGCTTTTTCTTGTTACAAAACATCATATCTTCCAGTCTTCTTGAATATTTCGAATAAAATAACTCCAACCTGTCAGTATCAATAATTTTATATCACAGTTATCTTTTAGTACATAAAATAGAAGAAAAAAATTGTGACACATAATATATGATATATATTATCATGTACGAGTAATATCCACTTACCTGCTTACCACAAAGAAAATATGCAGGAAACACTGGATTTTTGTGAAGAAAATAACAATAAATGAATAAAGCAACCAACAGCAGTTACTTATATTCATGCGAATTACAAGGACCCACAATAAAATTTGCAAATTACTGAACAAGTGGAATTCGTTCTCATCAGTTTGTTTCCTTGCTTGAAAGCCTATGAGTGGATTCAGAATGTGCCAAGGACGCAACTTTCAACAGAACAGAATGTGATGATCCAAACTCTGCGAGAAGAAGGGCACCCTGAATGCGAGAATGGCACTCAGTAGGGCGCAAATCTCCACCAGTCTGAACAGTTTACGTTTTTTTATCCCACTGATGGACCGGATCTGCATCCGAACCTTAACCAAAATCTAATCAGCTTGTTCTTGTCACCTACCCAACTCAACCACCAAGTGTTGTCATAAGCCATCCACAGTTTTGAGATATCGTGTTTGGCCCCATTTCTCAATTATGAGGGATAACTTTTAAAATAAATCGAGAATTTGGTCCAAATTCTCACCAAAATCTAATAAATTTGTCCTCATCACACATCCAACCTGTCCACTCAGTTTTGTCAGAATCCATTCATAGATTTTTGATCACCGAGGCACCTGCACACAGTCAGACAAACAAACAGGGGTGAAAAGAACCTCCATCCACCTTCTGTGATGGAGGTAATTTGAAAAAATTGTATCTGAACCTGGATCTTCACCAAAGTCGAATCAATTGATTCTTGTCACACACCTAACCTGTTCATCAAGTTTCATACAAATCAATCCATAACCTTTTGAAATATAATGCTATATATCGTTTTTATGCCCCTCAGTGGTGAAGAATCATTTCAATAATTCTTATATCCGGATCCGAGTCTTCACCAAAATCGAATCATTTGTCCTCGTCACACACCCAACCACCTTCGGTGGCGGGGCTAAAAATACCAGAACAACTGGAGATGTTCTACATTGGTGTGAGGTACACTTTGCAACAACTTACATAAACTGGCTCGGTTGGTACAGGACAAGAAAAAGCCAAGAAGACCCAGAAGAACCTTTCCCAAGGCAAGACGAGCACTTAGTTGCTCAGTTTATTCGATTGAAAAAAATAAACTCAGCTGACAAATGAAATTAGGGCAAGCCTGAACACCAACATCTTGTCCAGCACTGTGCACAGAAGGCTGATTGCAGAAGGTTCCATGGCAGAGTTTCAGCAAATAAACCACTCTAGAGACACCAGAATAAGGTGAAAACACTGAAATTTGCAAGGAAACAGCGAAATTTAGTGACTAAACAATGGAATAGGATACTCTGGTCTGATGAAATGAAGTTTGAACTTTTTGGATTTAAGAGACACCAGTTCATCCACCGAGGACCTGGGGAATGTTACAAAACACAATGTTTGCAGATTACTGTTAAACATGGGAGAGGCTCTGTGACCGGGGTTGTATCTCGGCTTTTGGTGTCAGAAAACTTGTTAAAAATCAATGCAACGCTAACAAAAGAAAAGCACAAGCAGATACTGCAGCACCATGCAGTTCCTAGTGGTAATTGGATCATTCTAGAGGTAGAAAATGAATCTTCTTCCAATTAAACAAACCACACTTACAAGATAGTAAAACAGTATTTGGCAAACAAGGTCACAGCTGGTGTACTCCAAGTGTGAGAATGGCTACCAGAGTACGGATGTGAGTCTGATCAAGGCCATGTGGGATCACCTGGAAACACAGAAGAACAAGAGGAACCAACTAACCTTAAACTAGAGGGGGAGCACTCGGGAGAGTGCAAAACCTCCACCGCCAATACTGATGGGTCACTCAAGTGAACCTTATATCTTATTCATGAAATATGTCAACAGTGCTGACAGAGTTATAGTTCTTTTCTCCAACATTTGGGGGGGGGGGGGTTGGAAATCACTTAAAACATGTAGAAATGCAAAAAAAAAAATTTCTCGAACAATTTTTTTTGGGGGGGGGGGTGGTTTGAAATCACTTAAAACATGTAGAAATACAAAAAAACAAAAAAAAATTTCTCCAATTTTTTTTGCGGGGGGTTGGAAATCACTTAAAACGTGTAGAAATGCAAAAAAAAAATTTTCTTTTTGGGGTGGGGGGGGGTAACAATTTTTTGGGGGTGGGTTGGAAATCACTTAAAACATGTAGAAATGCAAAAAAAAAAAAAAATTCTCTAACAATTTTTTTTTTGGGGGGGGGGGGACCAAGTCCAAAATTTAATGGCATGATCTTTGGACCATACCTAACCCCCCCCACCAAGTTTCGTCGAAATCCGTCGAGGAGTTTTTCCGTAATACTGTTCACAAACAAACAAACAAACAAACAAACAAACAGAAAGGGGTGAAAACAGTAACCTCCATCCATCTTCGAAGATGGCGGAGGTTAATAACTGTGGAATTTAGTACAGGATATTTAGCAAAATATTCTGATGAGAGTGTTTCAAGTTTTTTGCAGGAAACATGGGTAAAAGAGTGATGTCCCTCAAGAATGCAAAGGGAGGACACATATAGTATTGACTAAACTATAAAATGACATGGTTCTTGTTATTCAATTAAGCACTTTATTTTGTGTGCATCTATAAAGGATGTTAATTTCCAATAATAAACACATATAACTTATCATTGATAATTTGATAAATTTACCCGAAAGTATGAATATCATTGAAATAACCCAAACTTTTGCACAGTACTGTACTGTATGTATAAACATTGTAGATAGTGATACGGCAGTGGCATTGGCTGCTCAGCCCAGAAGCACCGAGTCCGATCGAGGGCCTAATCGTACCTTAACTTAACTCAATTTGGCTCGTCCGAGGCCGATTGAGTGACATGCTGGATTCATCCTCCCACCGAGCCACTCAAATTGGTGACTTGGAGCAGTCCGCCACACTCGATGAGGAACAGGTTTAAACTTGAACGCTAAACAATCCAAAAATTTTTCATTGATAGGACTTGTAAACCAAATGGTTTATTGATCGTTGTAACTCGAGAAACTCAAAGGATACCCACTTCATTTACTGTATGTGTGTATTTACGAAAAGGGGGAAAGAGAACAAGGAACACGCAAATCTTTGATATACATGTTATTCACAACTTTGAAATATGTGTCCCGGGTTTCATAGAGACACAAGAGCCTCAATAAAATATACCTTAACGGGTTCACCAGCACACCACAAGAGACAGACCAGAAGAAGTGACAAGACTGAAAAATACCTGTTATGACCCTCTAGGGCACGGTAAAGATCCTGGTTGGTGTCAATGGCTCGACAGCTTGGTCAGAGGACAGGGTGGAGGGGAGGTAGTGCACACCCGTTCCTGTGCAGGTGAGAGGCGGAAATGAAGCGACCTCTCACGGACTGGCAATATTTCTCCTTGGACTCTGGTAACTGAACTGAGAACTGGAAACCCACCATGCAGATGTGGGTCTTTTGTTGGCATCCAGGATGCCCCACCTTGTGACGTCACCCCACCCCGTCCAACCCATACCGATTGGTGATCCTGCCGTAGCTCAAGGCAAAATCCTATCCTTGAGCCTCGACTTTTTTAATGTTCGAGGCTCGCTGGTTTGTGCCTTCTCAGCATTGCAAGGCCGAATTTCCTGATAAGGACATACAAGACAGATTACAAAGGAAATCCATACTAATAAATGTCAGAGAGTGTTAGTGTGTGTGTCTGTCAGTATATGTGTCTCCTCCATAACTCCAAAACCTTGAAACCTAGCAGCGTGAAACTTTGCATGCATACAAAGGGAACTCCGAGGAAGTGCAAGTGAAAATTGGGTGTTTGGGTTAATTAAAACACCCCTTTTGAAGATAATTAACGGCATTATTGGACACCCTCGGACACCTCGCTGGCCCTTGATGGGATCCTAATTTGCCATTTTGTTCAGCCTATTCAAGCATGCTTCAATTTGGAAGCACGATCTGCTCTCACAGACTAATTAAAGTAGGTAATTGAAATTTTCTGATTTGAGAACCGGATCTGGTGGACAAAATAAGTGTCGAAATCTGGAGTGAAATTTGAAATTTTTTTAACAAATTGACGATTTTTATAACTAAGTATATTTATTCAAGCAAAGCATTAAACTTAACAGACGATTATACTGAGTGAAGAAAAGATTAAAGCATGTGCAAAGAGTGCAAATTCATTGAGCACAATGCCATGCTTTATAACCTGCTTTTGCAATCCATGACTGCATAGTCTACAAGGGTCCTCTTTTTTTTCCGGCAATTCCATACACAGTATCCTCTTTCCATTTGGAGCGATCTGCTAACATTACAAAATATTAATGTAAGCATACTATATATATTAAGAGTCGGTAGTTTCTGCAAGCGAAGAGGCCTTTTTTTGCTTAAACCATTTTGTGTGATTGAGGTTTTATCAGGTTTTGCTTTGTCTTCGTGACTGTTTCGAAAGCAATTGGTTATCAGGTGTGCTGACCAAAGGTTTCAACTTTGTGAGTTTCAACGCAAAATACATTTCATCAGCGAGGTACCCGTGCTATGCATGGGAGGGGCTGGACAGCTGCTGTACAGCCGGTTCGTGAAGGAC
>NC_140963.1:18944996-19125996 GCF_056783735.1 Eptatretus burgeri
CACGAATAATTTATAGATCACGTTGTCTGGCAGCTGTATTGGATTGAACAAAAATCTTAAATCTTTCTCTTGAACCGCTTTATCAATTGACGTGAAACATCACAGTTATGAGCTAGTGCTCATGGAGAGTATACGTTTTAAATTTAAACCTGATCGGACGCATGGTCTGGCAGCCGGAACTATTTAATTCAAACTTGGAACAAGTATGTGTCATGATGTAATAATGTTGGCGGAGGCAGATCTGGCGACGTCGAAGAGTGACCTTCTATTTTTTGTCTTTTACATTGGTCTAAGGCTCACAATGGACCTTGTATGTAGATCACATGCAGAACAGACTTTAGCAACGAGAGAATTCATAGAACACCTTACCCCATGCAGTCTTGCGATAAAAGGACATGGGAAGAGAACCAACAATGAGACAGCGAGCGGAAAATTTGATTGGTTAAAATGGCGTAATATTTTGTCCAAGTACTAATAAATGGAAAGTTTTTTTTTGTTTCTTTGTTTTTTTTAAGCTGCCAAAAAGTCGATTTATATTGTACAATCTAGTGTTCTAGTATATAATTCAATTGAGATAAAATAAAATAATTTTACAGGCTGCAGAAAAAAAAAGAGCAATTTCCCCCCTCACCTCCCCAGAAATTTACTATCGTTGATGCAGTGTGTCTTTTACACTACCTTATTTAACATGTTACATTAGTTATTTGTGCCTGTTTGTGTCCTTTATGTTGTCCTTAAAAACAGTAAGTTTCCTGTTTGTCAGTCAAACAAAATTGAAAATAATTCCAGACAGGCAGAGTACAACAATTATCTCACTCCTCTCTGCACATGCGCACTTGGGATGAGATTCCTTACATTTTGCCAATTTCAGAGCCAAAGTACTCCTGAACTACAGGTTCGTTTTCCGATCCATGTTCAAAATATTGCATCCAATTGAAATTAAATTGTTCCTCGATCATAAACTGATATTTGTAGACACAGACAGAAGTGAACCAATTGCTTAACTCCTCTTTTCGCATCACACATGCAGCATAATATCACTGTACTTTAACATGAATTACAAGGATATTAGTAGACAATGGACAAATTAAGTACATGGGATTTGAACCTGGGCCATGAGTATCATGAACCATCAGTTCAAAAGGGGATGCTAAACAGGCTGACCATCTTAAATGTAGTTTAGCCCGCAAAATGCTATAAACAATGATAAATAGTTTGATGAAAAGAGGTAATTTTTATGATTTTTTTATTTTTGCTTCAGTTGACAAAGTTGGTTGTGTAACCACATTACCTTTCAAAAAAGTAGGCCATCATGTTCAACCATACACACTCATCACACGAATACACGAGCAGAAACACACAAGTGCACATGCATATCTTGGGGCTTCCATTTAAAAGTGTATCTGGTGAATGTTCATGTTTATATGGTGTTTATAAATATACATTATAGTTTGAGAAAGTCCGAGAATATACAGATTTTATTTGTTTCGAACCAAAACTACAGATTGGATAGCTTGTAGTAAGAGTAGGAATATCTGTCTTGTTTCTGATTAAAATTGGTGTGGATAAAGATGGTTAAATAATCTGCTGGCCTTAGGTTTCCCACCATCATTCCAGCTACCACTGCGGGATCTTGACCCTGTGGAAGGATCTTCAGTGACACTTTGCTGCCTGCCTGCTGGTTCTGATCCTCTCTCCATCAGTTGGCTCAAAGGTGTGTGAGAAGCATTTGTATCACTATGCATTAATACTTACATAACACCACGAACATAACACCAAGAGAAAATGCATTACTTTAGTTTTCAAAGCCAAAATTAATCACCAAGAATGAAGAATGAGAAGGTGTGTGCGTCGTTGATTGTTATCTCCATATTCGGGTTCAGAAGGTGGAACAGAATCCTTCCAGGACCCAACGTATCCACCTTAGTTTTGGTGAAAGATCTCTTCATGGGCTAAGTTGTGGTGTTCTCGGAGTTTTGTTCGGAGGGCTCTTTGTAGGATTGTCACTGAGCCCCGGACAGTCTCCAACTGTACTTAATTTGTGGTAATGTTCATGGGGATTGTTTATGGGTTTTGTAAGGTTCTTATCAGCCCCATTGCTCCAATTATCACGAATACAACTTTGGCATCCTTTGGCTTCCAAATTATTTTCACTTCATTTTTGAGGTCTTAGTATTTGGTCATTTTCTTGATTTCTGTGTTATTTAGACTAAAATCATTGGGTACTGAAACCTCAATTGGCAGTGCCTTATTTTCTTTTTTGTACCCAAGTATTATATATGGTCGTAGTGCTTTGTTTTTTCTGTTCACACTTGATGGGATCACTAGGTCATACGTGATCATTACTTCCTTGTTTTCAATGATCGCTTTTTGGTTCATGTTGACATGAGTTTTCTGGAACTGGGACATTCCATTTTTTTGCAGATGTGTCAGTGGATTACTCGACATACCCTGTTGTGCCTTTGTGTGTACAGCTGTTCTGACGTGAGTTTTTTACATCCCGATAGTAGATTGCTCCTACTTTCTGTTTCTATATTGCAGAACCTACATTTGTCTGATTTCAGAACCTACATTCAGTCCCGCTATCTTTTTAAAACCATCAGTGTCGTGTCCTTGGTCTTGAACATTTATTATGATTTGTTCTCCATCCCAATTTAGCTGGCCTCTTCTTTGCCATTCCAGTGAACCTTCTTTTTCTATCCCTAATCTGTCCAACTTTCTCTTTTTTCCTCCAATCGTCTAGCTCTTTTATCATTTTCCCAGTTGTCGGTGTATATCTGTTGATATTTTGTCTTATATTTTCTTTTGTCTTTCTTGGAATTGGTGGAGCTGTATTTATTGCTGTTTTGGTTTGTTGCATGACATATTCTATTCGCGCCTGCATTTAGAAGTTTTTTTTGCCAGGTGAGAAGGATATGTTTTCTGGTTTTTGTCCATGCTTGTGTACAAATTGTATTCTTTTGTCTGTTTAACTTTTCACGTACTCTACTAATGCTACAGTTGTCGCTCTGCGCTCTTGATTAAGTTCCGTGAGGCTGCCACCTCCTCCTTTCCTTGTCAGATACATCTTGGAATGCACTAATTTTTGTGGATTGTGAGGCATTTCCTTGTTCCGATATCTACTCTACCGGTCAAAGTTTTAGCAACACCCCCATTTTTCAGTTTTTACTGAAATGGTACAAAGCTAAGCGGTAAACTGCCAGAGGTTAAAAAAAAAGTTTAGGTTACCAAAAAATGAAAAATAATGTAAACTTCAGAGTTGTTAAAAAAGGCCCATTTCAGGGAACAAGTAATGGGTGAGCAACTGCAGCTGTTCTGCAGCAATGGAAGTAAATTAAGCCTTGAAAGTTGATGCAAACAATTCCTACAGGTGTCCCAACTTTTGTTGATTAGTTACAAACCCTCTGTCTGTATAAAAGCAGTGTTGGAACAGACTGTGTTGCTACACCCTCTGAAGCATTATTTCGACAATATTGTGCTGCAGGAAGTAGTATATTGCTATCATAATGGCGAGAAAAAGACAATTAACAAAGGAAGACAGACAGACCATTATAACCCTTAAAAGTGTAGGTCTTTCCTTTCGAGAAATTGCAAAGAAGCCAAGGTGTCAGTGAGTACAGTTTCCTACACCATCAAAAGGCACTTGGAAACTGGAGGAAACTCTGACAGGAAGAGGTCTGGCAGACGCAAAGCCCCACCACAATCAGAAGACAAGTTTCTGAAGGTCAACAGCTTGCGTGATGGGCGGCTCACAGGACAGCAGCTTCAAGCACAGCTTAACACTGATCGAAGTAAGGAAGTTTCAGTTTCAACTGTGAAGAGAAGACTTCGAGCTGCAGATTAGACAGGTCGAGTGGCAGTAAGAAAGCCATTGCGAAGATGGCAAAATAAGAAAAAGAGGCTTGCCTGGGCCATGAAGCACCACCAGTGGACTACTGAAAACATGAAGAACGTCTTATGGACCGATGAATCAAAATTTGAAATCTTCGGTTCATCACGCAGGGTTTTTGTACGCCGTCGAGTAGGAGAAAGGATGGTTCCTCAGTGTGTGACACCAACTGTCAAACATGGAAGAGGAAGCGTGATGATCTGGGGCTCTTTTGCTGGATCCAGAGTCGGCAACTTGCACAAAGTGACTGGCACCCTGAACCAAAAGGGCTACCGCAGCATTTTGCAGTGCCGTGCAATACCCTCTGGTCTATGCCTCGTTGGTCAGGGGTTCATCCTGCAGCAACATAACGACCCCAAACATACCTCCAGGCTATGTCAGAACTACCTTGGAAGAAAACAACAATACGGTAGGCTTCAAATCATGGAATGGCCAGCACAGTCTCCAGACTTAAACCCCATCGAGCTGGTTTGCGATGAACTGGACAGAAGGGTGAAAGCAAAGCAACCTACAAGTGCAACACATTTGTGGGAACTTCTGCAACAGTGTTGGGAAGAACTTTCCAAACAATATTTGATTTCCACTGTAGAAAGAATGCCATGATCGAAAGATGTTCGGCTGTTATATCTGCAAAAGGTGGCTACTTTGATAAGTCAAAAATTTAGATTAAATTTTGTTCAACAAAACGATTCCATGATTTCTTTTTTTATCTGCAATTGTTTATTTGTTCTGTGCTTTAATTTTAGAGTACATTGAAACATTAAACTGCTTAAATTTCAGTAAAAACTGGAAAAATGGGGGTGTTCTAAAACTTTTGACCGGTCGAGGACATTTATTTCTGCTTGTGGCCCATGTTTCTTATTCTGCAGATGTATTGAAACACTGGTACTGTGAGTTGGTTTATGGCTTTGATTTTATTCCTTGGGGAGAGGTATGTTTTCAGGATCATCCTTGTTCGACAGAGGTATTCTTTGGTCATTTTTTGTGACATATTTGGTGGCCCTCTTCTATTCCAAGGTATCTGCTTGATGTTTCATTTTCTAGTTGTTGTGTCGTACCGAGGTCAATTTTTATGTTGGTCTACCTTGCACGAATGTGCACTTGACACTTATCGAGGCCGATTTTTATACGACTTTCTGTGAGCCATTTATTCATTTCCTGATGCCCTTGGATAAGTTCATTGCATGCTCGAGCGCAGTGAATGTGGAGAGCATCCAATTGCTTTAGCCAGAAGTTTGGAATCCCATCCGGACCAGGGCTTTTGAAGTTTGGCATTTTTGCGAGTTGTCTTCTTTTTTTATTCATCAAATATTACTGGGGACATAAGTCTTGTGATGGCTTAATGGTTAAGGTGACTGACTTAAGATCTTTTAATATCTTGAGTTTGAGCCCCTGTCTTCGTTCAGTTGAAATAACACCAGGTTGTTTTCAAACATTTGGCCTCGTTTTCTCCTGCTGTTCGCCTTGTCGTAGTTTTTTTTTTTTAATTGCATTTGCTCTCATTTTGATTTACCCCATGCACAAGAAGCGAAAAGCGGGGCTTAGGAACTGGTTCATTTCTGTCTGTTCGTCCGTCCACAAACATCAGTTTCTGATCAAGGAACAACTAAATTTCAATTGAATGTTATATTTTGAACACAAATCGGAAAACAAGCCTGTGGTTTAACAGTACTTTGGCTCTGAATTCGGCCTGATCACACATGTGCAGAGAGGAGCGAGATTATTTTTTTATAAAGAACTCTGTCTGCCTCTCTGACAGTCAAACAAAATTGAAAATCATTCCAAAAAGGAAACTTGCTGTTTTTAAGGATGTCATAAAGGACACAAACAGGCACGAAAAACTAATGTACCCTGTTAAATAAGGTGACGTAATTGCCACTGTGTCAATGGCAGGAAAATTCTGGAATTAATTTTATGTTTACAACATTTATAATCTTTATTTTATTTCAATTCAATGATATACTTGAATACTGTAGAACACAAATCGCCTTCTTATTGCAAACAAAAAATCTCCAGTTTTGTAGTACTTGGACATCTATTATGTTATGTGAAGTGTGGTGTCTGTCCATACGTTCGCATGTTTGGCTGTCTCCCATTTCAGGTGGCCACTTCCTGTGCTGCTTTTGAAAAGCCCCGCATTCAGGCAAAGCTAAACGTTCAACCAGAAGAAATCCATGATCCCAAACAAGATACATTTTAAACGCGTGTACAGATACATGGAAGAAAGAACAAGATACATTTTAAACGTATAAATACAACATGCAATAGCAGTTTCATTGTTTGCTGGTAAATACAATGAGTCGCTTCGCTAACGGGGGGGGGGGGGGCGGGTATTAAGGAGGGGAGGGTTGAGGGGAGGGAGGGAGAGAGAGGAAGAGAGGAGACAGGAGAGAGGGGAGAAGCTAGGAAGGGAGAGAAGAGCGAAGAAAGCGGGGGTGGAGGTGGGGAGAGCTACGCCTCACCAAGCGTTGCTATACCGTGGGAAGGAGGGGGAGAGAGAGAGAGAGGGAGAGGGAGAGGGAGAGGGAGAGGGAGAGGGAGAGGGAGAGGGAGAGGGAGAGGGAGAGGGAGAGGGAGAGGGAGAGATGAGGGGTGGAGGTGGGGTTAGTAAACAGAATGATATGTTATGCTTAATGACCAAACACACACACAAAAATAAGCTGCACACAACACAAGAGAGTTTATAATGTAATCCGCTGGCACATCTGCAAGAAAATTTGATGTCCCAGTTCCAGAAAATTTGTGGGAACATGAACCATAAGTATTCACTGAAACTTACCGCTCACATATGACCTCATGATCCCATCAGGCGTGAACATCAAAAACGAAGCGTTATGGCCAGATATCATACTTGGGTACAAAAAAAGAGAAGGCATTACTTATTGAGGTGTTAATGGCAGTGATTTTGGACTAAATGATACCAAAATCAAGAAAATGACCAAACACCAAGACCTCAAGAATGAAGTGAGAAGAGTCTGGAAGCTAAAGAATGCCAATGTTGTACCATTGATAGCTGGACCTACAGGAATGATGACAAAGAACCTCACAGAGATATCACAGAGATTCAGGCCAGTACCCCTGAACACTCACCTGGTAGGGGCTGGATAAGTTAACCAGGCAACCACTGGTAGGCATGGATGATCCACCAAATATACGAGTATACTGGAGAAGAAAGTAAATACCGATGGGTTTTTTTTTGTTTTTAATGCCATGAACAAACCTTGGTACATCACGGGTGATAAAGGTTGTGGTCAAGTTTCATTGAAATTGTATGTGCAGTTTTGGAGAAGAAAGCAAATACATATTTGGGGGGGGGGCAATCCCCTTAAAGCCAGATTTTTCTAATGTCATGAACAAACTTTGGTACGTCATGGATGATGAAGGTTGTCGTGAAGTTTCATCGGAATTGTGTGTATCGTTTGGGAAGAAAGCAAATACATCTTTGGGGAGGCAACCCACTCCTCCCCCCCCACCCCAACCCTCCATAAACTCCCTCTGTAGACCCCTGCAGACCCCGTTTATTTTTATGCCATCACGGGTAATGAAGGTTGAGGTCAAATTTCATTGAAATCGTGTGTGTAGTTTCTGACAAGAAGTTGCAAGTATTTGTGGACGGACGGACGGACGAGTCATCCCATAAAATCCCCGGAACTACTTTACAGGTGAGCCAAAAACCATCCCTGTGAATACTATTACAAACAAACTACATTTGGAAGCTGTCTGGGATTCAGCGAGGATCCTGAAGAGAGCCCTCGGCACAAAACTTTGAGAACAGAAAAACTTCACAGCTTCGTCCATGAATCGTGACCCCACACTGAAATGAAGGTGGATACTTTGAGCCCACCCTGTGAGGACTTCATTCCACATTCTGAAACCCACATAATATGTAGATACCATTCAACGACACACACACGCACACACGCACACACGCACACACGCACACACACACACACACACACACACACACACACACACACACACACACACACACACACACACACACACACACACACACACACCTGATATCGGGAATTGGCAGGTTGGGGTCAGTGTGATTACCGACTACAGTACGTACTGTATACAACCCAGAAACCTTGAGTAGCTTTTACCGAAAAACAACGTTACATTTATATAGACGTTTCAGGGAGATGTTCACAAACATTATTCTTCATAAACAACTTCGTGTGATGGGTGGAAAAAAAAAAATTCGCTCGGTAATTCAGAAAATACGTTCATATGGCAAAGGCTCAGAAATCGAGTGTTCTCAAATATAATTTGCTTTGAAACTCACAAGAGAAACATATAACCTTTGTAAAGCAAATCCGATAACCAAATGCTTTATAAACGGGTGCAAGGACAAAGGAAAACCTGAAAGAACCTTCATAAGGTACGGGATGAAACTTTGCCATCATGGGACCTGTAACAGGCATGACATGTCCACACACCCACGGAGAGTCCGTTCAGATCCAAATCTACCCATATGTACCACGTCCGTGTGTGCTGTATATTTACCTCTACGTTGTAGTAACTGTCGACTGCACATCCCGATTAGGACACGAACCATACTGTGCAGCTCAGAAAGTGGATTAAGCATTCCAACAGAACGCCTGGCTTGGCAAGCGATTACCAATTGCCGTCGATACAGCGATGCACCCGGAAACACCCGTGTAATGTCCGAATTGGACAAATAAACACTTTTTGGGGGAGTCAGAACTGCTGATACTTTCAAATCTGGAGCTTACATTTTGTAATTCTGGTTAGTTTAAGAGATTCGCTCGGTTATTCATATGCGCAAATGAAATAAAGCCATGAACGCTGTCTCCAGGCGTTTGGAAGCATTGCAAAATACCCAGCAATTTGTAGCTATGATGAACAGGCATTCGATAATATGAGGGAAGAAAGTGAAAAAATAAAATTACTCTGTTGTTAAGAAATCTTTGCGGCCTGTTCCAAGTCAAGGCATGGTTAAGCAGGCCAAAAGACATTGTGGCTTCAGACCCCAGCAAGGTTACCCAGGAAACACCTTAAGACCCCAGAAAGTGAGGTGGCTGAGAATTGCTTGATGAAAGATATAATTAAATAAGGCTGTTAATCATCTTCAAAGGGGGTGTTTTAATTAACTCAGACACCCAATTTTCACACTTGCACTTCCTTGGAGTTTTCTTAGTATGCATGCAAAGTTTCAGGGTGCTCGGTTTTATAGTTATGGAGGAGACACACACACACACACACACACACACACACACACACACACACACACACACACACACACACACACACACACACACACACTTTTATTAGTGTAGATTAACAGTGTGTTGTGATACGATCTGGGCTGACAGGATGGCCTTGAGTTTCGCACACTCGCCTCAAAGCTGTTTCGCCTGGGTTTGAATCCCGACCGAGGTATAAACTGTCATCCCAGTGTTTCACAGGAGGGTGATTCATCATTGTGTGCTGTTCCTCCGACGGACGTTAAACTGGGCGTCACGTCGTGGTGGACGTTAAAGCTCCTTTGCAAAGAGTAGGTGAGCCAGCTGACTCAGCCAGAGTGGGTGGCCAAATTCCTACCCGAACTACTTTTGGGAAGGCAATGGCAAACCACCCAGTATAACCCTTGCTCAGGAAGCTGCGTGACAGAGTATGAGGTTTATCACAAAGTTAAACAAACCATGTCAGTGTTGATAATAACAGTAGGCCTATCCTGAAAGTCAAATTGAACAAAGGTTGCAGTAAAAGTAGTCATTTAATTAAAGTTAAAAAAAATCCTCTCCATTTAGCAATGTGACCTTAAAATAATGTTTCATAATCGGAGCTCCAAAATAAGTTTAAATTTAGTCATCGTTGGACAACGCAATTCGAATTCATTAAGAGTCGGGGAGGGAGTTTGGTGTTTCAAACCCTGACCAAGTTATGAATTATTTGAAAGACTTTAAATATGGTCTGTGTTTCTTCCTTGCTTGACGCTCAATGTTTTAAAAGGATCGAGTACGGACATTTGGGGGGGGGGCGTAGATGAGGAAAGAGAGGGTATGGGAATATGGAGAAAGGGGGGGGGGAGTTATTTCTTTATTCATTCCTCCCCACACCCATCATTTGTCCAAGTGTCCCTCCATTTTGTCCTTCAACGCCACTGTTTGTGCCCCTCTCCCCATCTCTACTGTTCCTTTTATCATGTGTCCTTTTATCATTTTATATTTCAGTGTTTTAGCTCTTCCACGAGCCTTGACGTATGCAGAAAAACTGTCATAGGTTGGCAACCATTGTGCAGGCGTGATGGGCTGAATGGTCTCTTCCTGTGTTGAAGTTCCTGGAAAGGAAGCCATCTGTTATATATTGCGAACCGTGGTGTATTGCTGTGTGTTCATCGGTCTCCCGTTTACGGCAGCCGCTTCCCGCGCTGCATTTCAAAAGCTAAACATTCACTTTTGAAATGACGGGAGAACAAGCATGAAGAATATTGATGCCAAATTTTACTTTACAAGAAACTTATTTTGCCCTCTTTTTAGACAAACTGAACCTCCACCGCCTGATGTTGCACCACCATTTCATGGTGGGCGGTGTAAGTAGCTTCGAGCTTTGGCTTTGAGTGAAACCATGAGCAACTTTTCTCACCCTCGGTACTTTTGCTTGCTTTCCCATCACTGGAGATGTGGTCTTCCTTGGGTTATACAATGTGGTGTATAAGACAGCATCAATAGTACTAAACTTCTGGAATTATGTTTTTTTAACGACCTTTAAAATCATTTTATTTCAATTTAATTATATACTAAAGCACTGCATGGGGTGTTCTATGAACTCTCTAATTTGAGTTTGTTTTCGGAACCCATCAACTTGAGGTCTTTATCTTCAATTTCATACATATACAAGCAGTGCCGATTCTGTCGCTTCGCTGATTGACCAATTCGTCATTGTTTGCCAAAAATTGTTGTATTGATCACTTTGCGGACTTAAAACAGCCTTTGAGGCCCCGGCCACATAGCCCATGTTACTTTTTCACAAAATTGTATCTATACCCTGAGTTTGAAGTTTGTAGCTTCCACCTACTCTCCCACCCACACCCCTCACCCAGCCACACATCTCTTGCTGCTAGAAATGTTTCCCTCACACTCCCTCTGGTTATTATTTTCCCCACTTTGACAGGCCCTTCCATTTTGGATGAGATCACAAGTGTGGAGAACGCCATTGCAAATCTCCATGCTTCCCACCTAAAGCAAAGTTGAAACATGACAAAAAGTTTCACCAGGAATGATCCAATATCAAATTTTGTTATTTTATTTTTTCCATTTTGACCTTTTTTTTTTTCTCTCGTTCAATTTTAAAGACTCCCTTGGGCATGAACCAGCATCAAATCCAAAATAAATCGTTACATATTCCCAATGTTGATTGCAGAAACAAAGTTTCATTTTAAAATGTGCCCATAATTGCATTTTTTTTTTGATTTTTGACCCCACCTCAGGGGGCAGAGCCAAAAGTGGCAATGCTCTTGCATTTTCATGCCATGTGGTGATCGTAACTACTAAGTTTGGTGAATTTCTGCCCAGCCGTTTTGGAGGAGATAGTGTGATGGATGGACAGATGGAGACAATTTTTTTTCTTTTTGTATGCCTTGTCAAGGCTCGAATGAGAGCTAACACACAACGCACAGCAAGGGGAGCATGAGACAAGAGGGGCATGGGAAGGACAAAACAGTGGGGAACAGAGACATTAGAAGATCTGTGGAAGGGAGAGGGATGGGGTGGGGAACATGGGGTATAAAAGATGAACACTACAGGGACTTTCAGCAAGGAAAGCAGGGAATTTGAAGGAGGTGGGTTCGGGGTGGATTCATGGGGGTAGAAAAGATCAAGGATTTGGATGGGGGACGATAGGTGGTGGTGAACAGCTGTTTTGAAGGCCTGGAGAGGAGTGCGATTGAATAGAGTGTGGGAGTTTATTCCAAAGGTGGGGAAAAAAGAGGAATGAAAGAGTGAAGGTGAGCAGTGATTCGTGATTTTGGTAGTTTTACCAGAAGGGGGTTGTTGGCAGACCTTGAGCGCCCTGCGGAAATATGGTGGGGACAAATCGCAGACAGAGCAGGAGGGGTGAGACCGGAGAGCAGACGGTAGAAGACAGAAAGACCACCGACCTGCCTGTGGTGAGAGGGTGAGAGGCCCAAAGGCACAACCTCGTCGCGGGAGATACCAATGATCCAAAATACCTTTCTCGACTTCACGCAGTGGAAACCAAGGCGAGAGGCAGGATCACCAGGCCAGAGGGGAGAGCAATACTCCATCAGGATGCGGACGAAAGCTTTGTATATGGTCAGGAGCTCAGGTGGGCCGAGTAAGGACTTTGCATGACGGAGGATGCCGAGTCGGTGACTGGCTTTGGAGGCCAGGTTGGAAATGTGGCTTTCTCAGGAAAGATCATGACAGATAGTGAGACCCAGAAGCTTGAAAGAAAAGACTTCTTCTCAAGGATTGTTGAGAAAGTAGATGGGGGAAGGGGGGAGGGGTCCAAACAGTCCTTTCGGAGAGACATGGTGAGATCTGTCAGGAAAATTTGTCAGTATGTTGCCCATGCCTGATGCTGTCTAAACGGGATTCCAAAGAGGGTTGGGATCAGGTCAGGTCAGGTATGGGAGCATGTGCCAGAACAGCGCGTCGCTGCGTCCACTTTCCGCCGGTACTCCAGGGGCCTCCGTCTGGCCATCCCCCAGGCAGATGCCAGGCCCATCCCCATCTCCTTGAGATGATGGTCAACCTGCTGCAACCATGAGGCACGTGGTCGGCCCACTGGCCTCCTCCACTCATGAGACTCCCTCGCTGAGAGAATCTGGTGAGCAGGATCAGCGTCAGGAAAACGAGCCACATGTCCATACAGCCGCAGCTGACGCTCACGGACTATGCAGGTAACAAATCTCATCCGAGTCTCTCTCAGCAACCGCTCGTTGGACACAAAATCCGACCAGCGATAGCCAAGGATTCTCCGAAGAGACCTGGTACCAAAGGAATTAAGTCTCCGTCTCAGATCCTTGGTCAAAGTCCAAGTCTCGCACCCATAGAGCAAGACTGGAAGTACCAAGGACCTGAAGACTCGGACTTTCGTCCTCCCGCACAGGTACCGGCAGCGCCACACCCCATGATCCAGTGAATCCATGACTCCCCAGGCCCGACCCAGACGTCTATTGACCTCCGGCTCACAACCTGCGGAGACATGAATATCACTGCCAAGGTAAGTGAATCTATCCACGACCTCAACATCCTCACCACAAACTGACACAGACAGGACAGCAGCATCCAAGATGTCACCGAAAGCCTGGATCTTTGTTTTGACCCAAGAAATCCGTAATCCCAACGGCTCCGACTCCTCATTCAGCACCTCGAGGGCCCCCAAGAGGATGTCTAAAGTCTCCGCAAAGATGACTGCATCATCTGCAAAATCAAGGTCCGAGATCTTGACATTGCCAAACGATGCACCGCAACTTGATCTCTCCGACATCCTCCCAAAAATCCAGTCCATACAAGTGCTGAAAAGTGTGGGGGCAAGTACACACCCCTGACGAACTCCAGTAACAACTGGAAATAAGTCAGAGATGGTACCACCACACTTCACAGCACTCTCAGTACCAGAGTAGAGTTCAGACATCAGATCGATCAGTTTTGGTGGCACCCCACGAAGACCAAGAATCCTCCAGAGGACATCCCGATTCACTGAATCGAACGCTTTACAGAGATCAACATAGGCTGCAAGCAGCCCCTGCCGAAACTCTCGTCTGCGTTCGGTGAGGACACGAAGTGCAAGGATACGGTCAATCGTTGACCTCTTTGGTGTAAAGCCTGACTGCTCTGGACGCTGGTGCTCAAGCAGATGGTGGCGAACCCTATCAAGAATTATCCGAGCAAAGACCTTGCCCGGCACTGAGAGCAGCGTCACCCCTCGGTAGTTGTTGCAGTCTTGGCGATCACCCTTCCCTTTCCAGAGAGGGACAACAAGGCCCCTCTTCCAGTCAGTTGGGATGATGCCTGTGTTCCAGGCAGAGCACAAAACTGCATGCAACGACGCGAGTGCAGCATTTCCACCAGCCTTGAGAAGTTCGGCATGGATGCCACAGATCCCTGGAGCTTTGCCCCGTTTCAACTGGTTCACCGCAGCCCATGTTTCCACAAGCGATGGTGGACCACAGTTGATTCGAGGTCAGCAACAGGGATTGTAACACCCTTGACGTCCAACTCGACAGCTGGGGGATCAGCCTGGTACAACCGCTCAAAGTAACCGGCCCAGCGGGCCTTCACTTCAGACTCCTCTGTCAAGAGCCTACCACTCTCTGCTCGAACTGCAGTGCTCCGAGGGATGGGCTTGGATGAACGTAATGCACGAATTCCCTGTAGCGGGACGAGAATCACCTGTCCACAGGTGATGCTCTACCCCCTCACAGATTCCTCGCACATAGGCCTCCTTGTCCACCCTCAGTGCACGTACAGTTTTACGCCTCAGCTCCCTGAACAGCTCAGCTCTGCCATTCAGCCTGGCCCTGCGACTCTGGTCAATGGTATCCAGTGTCCCTTGAGAGACAAAATTCTTCTTTGCCCTGCGGTGAACTCCAAGGCATCCACCGGCAACATCAAGGACGGTGGTCTTGAAGGTGCTCCACAACTCTTCAGGACCCCCAAAGCACCCAGACCCCCCAAGTGTCCACTCAGCCTGTTCGCAAACTCCTCAGCTACTCTCTCATCCCTGAGCTTGGCAACATCCAGCCTAGGCTGGGATGGTACCATTCTCCAGGATTTAAGGTGCAGCTTTAGAGTTGCTACAACAAGCCTGTGGTCAGTATTGAGGAACTGAGCACTCCGGTAGACCCTGCAGTTCTGGATCATCCTCCAACGACCGTCAATGAGGACATGGTCAATCTCCTTTGCCACACCGCCAGCGTTGGAATACCAAGTCCAGCGATGAGCTTGCGGGCGCTGAAACCATGAACCAGCCATCCTATGTCCATGACTTCTTGCAAAGTCAAGGAACTTAGTGCTATTCTGGTTCATAGTTCCTGACCCATGGGGACCAACACACACCTCATAACCATCCCTATCAGTTCCAGTCGATGCATTGAAATCCCCCAAGACTAGAAGTGTATCTCGTCTGGGGCACTGATCAACCACAGACTCGAGTGTGGCGTAGAATGTGTCCTTCACGGTAAGATCACTCGCCTCAGTCGGAGCATAAATAGAGACCAGGGAAATGACACCTAAGGAGTGACGAATCCTTAATCTCATAATACGCTCGTTGACCGGTGTTACCTCAATTATCATTGGGGTCAGCTTATTGGACACAGCTACAGCAACTCCTTGGGTATGGTAACCATCAGAGCGACCAGACCAATAGTAGGTGTAACCACCCACCATTATCTCGCCGCAATCCGGTCTCCGAACCTCAGAGAGAGCTGCAATCCCGATGTCCAAACGCTTGAGCTCAGATGATAACAGAGACAGGTGATCATCCTCTCTTAGGGATAGGACATTCCAGGCACCCACCCGAAGGGACCGCCTCAGGTTAACCCAAGGAGACCGCCGTCTGGTGGACGACACCTCAGCACCACTCCGACACACTCTCCCGCAATCTGACCCAGGGATGTTACCCCGTGGTTTCCCTCCTATCAAAGATTGGGGGTCCCGAAGGCTTTGCCCCAATCCCATCATCCGGTGAGCTGCCCTGCGAAGGGAAGCTGCACAGGAGGTACTCCCACGGAGTGGGTTTTCAGATTTTTTTGCGTTTTTGCGTTTTGCGGAATGAAGCGTTTTACGGTGGCTGGAGTGCAAATCCTGCCACCAACCTCCTAATAAGAAGTAACCCAACTGCAGGAGGACGTCCGCAGACACAGTTGGGCACTAGATATGGATGGCCGTTGGCTCACAAGGAGCTCCTCCGCCCTTTGACAGGTTTTGTTTTTAATCCTGCTGGGTGTCCATGTCCAAACACCCTCCTCACCAGAAAACCTGGTGGGGGAGACGGTTTAGTCGCCGACAACCCGACCATGGAACAGGTTAGTACAGGTTTACATGGTACCTGTAGCAGGTCACAGATCGAACCTGACCTGACATAAATGACAATTTTGGGGATGACAATTACAATATGTGCAATATGGGGTTGGGATGACAATTACAATATCCCTCCATTTTTTTTCAAAAACTGTGGGGATAATGACACATATCTCTCTATCTCTCTCTCAAGACAACAAAGTGCTGAGTGGCATCCAACGGCTGCATTTCACAAGAGTCGCTGATGGAAGACAGTTGTTGAGCATCATGGGAATGCAAAAAGAGGACGTCGGCTTATACAAGTGTGTTGCTGAAAACACAAACGGTGTTGCTCACACCACCTGTAAACTAACACTTGCAGGCAAGTGAAACAAACTCACAAAATCAATTTAAAGGACTTTTTTTATACTTGTACTTTGATAAATCCATTGATGATTTAATGCAAATACTCACAATCAAGCAAAAATTGTTCTGCTTAGTTAGAAAGTCGTTTTTCCTGTAACGTGCGATTCATTTCTCAGAACCACCAAAAGAGATGAAAAGTCCTGACGTGCCACAGGTGTTTGGTCATAGTGCACTCGTCGTGTGGAAAGCATCTGAAGCCCGGCTTCCCATCTCACACACATTAGAGAAAAGGACCGGTATGCTCACATGACTGAAAATTATTCAAACTAAATGTAGCATTAAATAAACTGTTTAAAACTACCTGTCTAACCCTATCAGATATGATGTTCCACCTTAATATTTCAGATGAAATTGATCATATGCTTTGATGCAATTCTTACATGAAAATAGAACTGTTTGCAAGGAAAATACACCAGAAAACACAAAGACAAAGCTCTATAGGAGCAGAATGGTGGTGGGGAGCATCGATCCTGACATCTGAATGGCATTTGGGCAAAATGTTTAAACTTCTCAATGCACAAACATTATCTGGCTGTGATTTGTTATAAGACTGGCAGGGCATTCTCTGCAGTTTTTATAGACTAGCATGTTGCTCGTGCCTGACGCTTTCCAAACAGGGTAGGGATGGAGATGGCAAAAATGCAAATGGCGTCTTCTGTCATCGAGCCGGAAAGCTGGGGACAACAATTCGCATTTATTTCCACGTCTGATGCAAAGTAAATGCTCTAATGGTGGCAAGGTGCTCCATTTGAAACTGCATGTTCAATGTATGTGGCTTTTTGATGCCCAGGGTCTGTAATAAAAATTTGTATTGGTGTAAATTAGCCAGTGACCAATTGCAAATTAATAGTTGGATTAGGCCATCTAAAAAGAAGCAAAATAATATCAGTCAAAGGTCAGTTAGTAATAGTATCTCAATGGAGTAAGGTTCTCCCTTATGGGCCGGTGTCCCCAGTGTCACACCTCTCTTCTCTGGATTCTGTGAAATCTAACACTCGACATTATGGGAATCTCCCATTTCGGCTGAAACACAAGGTCTGCCGCTCTGCATCAAAGGCAGGTAAGTGGTCTGTTTTATAACCGACTCTCCTCTGGTCTAGCTCCCTCTGATCTATCAGGCAAACCTGCATGCACTCTTCCAGTATCCCCTTATGGTTAAACTTCCAGCATACAGGCTGACTGAACATCAACTCCTTTGTTCCTCACTTCTCTCATCTGTGAAACTGCATTAGCAGGCTATTCTATCCAACTCTTCCCTCCAGGGCTTCAAGTAGGTGGTGCAATGCTATCTCATGTCCTCCATCCTTCCACATAATCTTTATTACCCCCCCCCCATTAGCCCAGCCCTCGAACTTGCAAGTTACTGTATTCTGTCCTGTCCTCTCCTTTTCATTTGTTACCCCTGCCAGAGGAGAGGGTATTGCTTTTGGGTCTGTTTGTTTGTGTGTCTGTTTGCACATAAAGTGCTGAAATAGGCATTAAAAAAAAAGATCTTTGCAAATAGTAAACAGTCCATAGCACCTCAAAGAAAGCATCAGGATTGCTGCGAATGTCCACATTTCTGCATTTTATCTCCTTCCTCACATTCCCTTCTCGGCTTGAAAAGATAAAGTCTGCTCGTTGTAGTCTTGTCATGGGACAGCATCTCAAAATGGACCCAACATAGTCTATTACCTCTGGGTCTTGACTCGATAAATGGCAGCCAAACAGTTTCTTCAACTTCCCTTTACTCGGGATAGAAACTCTACCCTCTTTCTGATGGTGGTTGCAGAGTTGCATCCTCAATTTGTCGCCTAAGCCACTGTATTGGTTCACGGGCGCCAGCAGTGACCACTATTTTCGTTGTGTCTGTGTGTCTGTCTGTTTGTGACTCTCTCCAGAGCATAGCTCCGTGATGTTTGATGTGATCTTGATGAAACTTGGACACAAGCTAGATATCATGGTCGAGTTGTGTCTTTCTATGAGGGGCGTCCCACGCCCCTTGTGGGTGGAGCCCAGCCCACTTGAACTTTTTATTTTTTTTTCTCGCAATTTCATTTCCTAGAAGCTGTGTGTAATGTCCATAAGTACAACATATAAAAAATCCGATTTGATTTGGTCAATTTTGACGGAAGAGATAGGTTTTTACGGTAGGGCTTCCTCAAAAGCTTCCACTAACTCAATTGTACCTATCGTGGCATTGTTCAATAATGCCCGCGAACCATCGTCGCCTCTCGGCTAGTTTCATCTTGCAATTGTTTCAACTCGGAGGTTGGCCGATCACAATCTTCATCAGGGAGCAACATCTACCAATTCATGGTCTACCAAACCTAGCAGAGTCATGCAGGATAATCGTCGTCATCCAGGCTGCCTGCAGGGAGAACATCCCATTTGCGTCCTGCACATCTGCGTCTCCTGAGAGGAGAGGTTGTGGTTCTGGATCGGCAGGGCATGGCTCTGGCTTACCGAGAATTGGCGAGGAGCACAGCTTCTCCTATGCAAATTCTACAGAACTCCTTCCCCCCACACGGTCACTCCGCCCTTGTAAACCCCGGGTCTTCCCCTGCCGTGTCGTCACCAAACTCTGCCCGTTTCATTCCCATTGGCCGCACAGGTGCCACTCATGCAGAGGCCAATCATCTGCTTCTCATGGCTCGCCCTGAAATTCTGCCTAAACTGGTGCCTTTCGCGGCATGCTTAGCTGCTATTCTCCTCAAAGGAATATTAAAGAGGGAGAACATTTAAAAGTAGAAAGGAAGAAGCGGTTTTAAACACAAACACCAGGGTAGGTAAACGTCATCTATCTATTAGATAAGTGGCACATATCTCATATCAATTCATTTCAGGTTCGGGGATTGGCACACGTGGCCGACCGATTAGTATTCTCTCCGACCAGTTCTCCTAAGTTAAGTTCCTCCGAGACCATTTGCGTTGTGTTTTGCCGTTTCGTTTTTATTCCTGTTCTGGTCAAGTTTTCTGTCCCAAACTGTGTTGAATATTTTAGTTTGTCTCTCCAGTTCAGTCTGGCCTCAAAAATAACAAAATATCTCTCCTTCACCCAGAAAAACAACAGAAACATCACCACCAACATCGGAAAGAAAAAATAATAGTAATATAATTTGAAACTCCACTCATTTTCCTATCCCTTCTCTGCAATCCCCAAATTTAATGAAACGTTTCTTATCCTTAAAACTTCACAACATTTAAAAATGTATATTTTAAAAACGCTTCCAAAACTGTATCCTCAAGTGCCTTACTCTGCTTATTACTCAATCATGAACAACCCATTCACTCTTCTTTTTCATCAACATCTCTTCCTTTTCTCTTTGATGAGGCTTATTTCCCAAAACCTCCTTACTCCAAAACGCTGAGTTTATCCAGCATCCTCTTTTACTTACAGCCAAATTTTCCTCTATGCCTTCAACCAAACACTCATCATCACCCCACCTATGAAGCCTGTTGCAGGTTATCCGGTCTGGGAATCCTCCCCTCTCAGCCCCCCCCTCACTCCTCCCAGCTTCACCCCCTCCCCACACCCTCTCCTTTCCACATCCCTACATGTCCCATCAGCAGCTGCTCTCACTCTGTCCCTTTCATGTCGACCTCAAACATCCGAGGCCTCCGTTCCAACCTGACAGATCTCTCAATCCAGGCCACTGCTGATAAACCAGACATCTGCTTAATGAATCCTTACCCCCCCCCCCGCCCCCCACAGGACGTCCCTGACTCCTTAATGTCTGTCTCTGGCTATTGTCTCCTCCGGTTTGATCGACCAGAACCCCGTCCTGGCGGGTGAGTCACGTTTACATAAAAAAAAAACTCAATTTCTCACTCTCCATGTACTGCTCTTACACCTCTCAAACCTCAGGAGTACCACTGGCTGCAAATTTCCATTCACTCCCACCTCATGTTTGGCTGGGTGTTGCACCATCCTCCCAACAGTGATGACTCCACCTTCATCTCTCTCAGACGACAAGGACATACTTTTAATCACTCATCCCAACTCTCTTCCTCATATGTGACGGTCAATTATCACCATGCAACTTAGTTTGGTGTTGGTACCTCTCTCTCACCAGCCATGGCACTTCAGCAAAGGACTTCTGTGACTATGGGTCTGATGCAGTCTGTGAACTTTCCGACCTATATTTCTCCCAATGGCAGATCTTCCCTCCTGGATTTGATGACGAATTTCCCCGCCCATGTATCTTGTCCTCTGTTCCATTTGTCTCTTCTGATCATGTGCTTGTGAAGGTCAATATCTCTCTGGCATTTCTCAGAGAACAGTATATGCACTGGCAAGTCTGGCAAGGATTGCAAGCAGCCATCTCTCTTCAGAACTGGTTTCCTATATCCATCACTGCCAATATTAATTCAGCCTGGGAATTCTTCCACAGAAACCTGCTCTCTTATGCACAGATTCATCCCATTTCGTCTTCAGTTATCTTACCCACACTCCCACTCTTCATACTCTGAATCATGTGGTGAAGCTGTTGCTTTAAAACAACTTGAATTCTCCTCCAACCAAAGGCAACCTCAGATCATTCCACAAAGTCCGCAACAAGTGTGTCTACTCTCAGAAGAGCCAGAAAACATCATCTGTCCAATTTGAAGAATGAACTTTCAAACTCGTCTCCCTCCTCTAAAACCCCATGGCACCTTGTCAAGTCTGTCTCTGGTGTATGCTCCACTTCCATCCCTTCCCTCACTTCCACTCGTAAGAAAGCCAGCTGGAGATGTCTGAACAGTACGACCTTCATCGATGACGGTGCACACTACTGACAAATATTTGGCAAAGTTCACCGGTCTCTGCTGTTGTAGCTAATTTGGTGATGGACGAACTCGAACGAAAGATATTTGAGACTCATGAGAATTGGCTCCCATGGTACTGGAACAGGTATGTAGATGACACCTTCATCATTGTGCATACAAACATGGTAGACCACCTACTGGGACAAATTGGCCCGGTATTACCCAGCATCAACTTCACAATCGAAATTGAAAAAGAAAGCAAATTGGCATTTTTGGATGTGGAGGTTCACCGTAAGCCTGACGACTCCCTAAAGACTTTGGTTCACAGGAAACCAATCCACACCAGCAGGTTACTGGATTTTAACTCCTGCAACCCAATCTCCCACAAGCACAGTGCAGCACAGCCCTTAGCAGCTCAGGCATGGACGCTGTCATCCTCAAAAACCGAGGCAATTGAAGAAATCAGATTAGGGTCCTGCTCAAAAATGGGAACAACAAGGGGATACTCCCCACCTTGGAAAAACCAAAAAGGACAGAACGGAAGGAGCCAGACACACTTGGACACTGTGTACTGCTATACTACCCGGGCCTTTCTGAAAGGATGGACATGATAGTATGTGGTACACAGATTGGCGTAGCCTACAAGCCTCTACGCACCATTTGTAATGTCATCTCAAAACTAAAGGACCCAATACCAAATGGTGATAAATCTGGAGTAGTTTACCATTCATCATGCAAAGACTGTGACCAATTCTACATTCGTGAAACTCGAAGGAATTTGAAACGACTAGATGAACATGATAGAGCAATTAGGCATGGAAAGATGACCCAGTCAACCATAGCACGTCATTGCCTGCAATGTGGTCATAAATTTGACTTTGATGGGACCCGTGTCCTAGACACTATCTAACAAATGACAGGTCGATTTTGGAAGCATGGCACGTGAAGAGCCAGGAGCGTGGTCTAACTGGGGAGATGGTGGACATACCCACAAAATACACACCTCTGATGCAAATGACGAAAACTGGATGGTGCAAACGGCTGGATAAGGTGAGCAACAAACAACACTCAATCCTAAACACCACATCCACATGTACACAACACCCAACGAGAACCCCAATACTTGCACAACCAACACCTCATCATGCCCAACCCGGACACGAAACCAGCCGTGTTCGTGCCCCGGAAACACAAACACAAAAACAACCAGACCACACACAAACAACACCAGATCACATGTAAATAAAAAAATAAAAAAAAAGAGCAGAGCGCCCCTTCAATGATGTGATTTGACGTTTATTTTTGCTTTTACAAAATAAAATTAAAAAAAATAAAAATCAAAACCTCCATCTGACCTCGAGCACCAGCACGTGACCGGAAATGAGCAGTCGTATCGAAATAAAAACTGGACACGTGCTGAGGCCCAGGTTCTATTACGCCTGATGAAGTCGGCTGTGAGGCAGGCGAAACGTTACCCTGAGACAAGGTCTGCTCTCAAATTAGCGGAGTCATCGAGTTTTGACTTTTGGTTGGAAGCACCTTCTTTAAAAAAAAAATAAAAAAACCACAATATATATATATATATATATATATATATATATATATATATATATATATATATATATATATATATATATATATATATATATATATATATATCAAGTGAATCAGATGAAAATCGATTTTTGACTTTGACCTATTGACCTCAAAAACAAACTTCCAACTTATCACTACCTCGACCAGGTGGTTAAGTTTCATGAAGAACGGAGTAAATAATAAAAAATAAAAAATAAATAAATTAACCTGCAGGCAATTGACAGACAGAAAAAGAGACAATAACAGACCAGATCAACAATTATATTTGCGAATCTTCGATTTCGCAAGTAGTAAACGAACTGGGGTATTCACATAGCCTCCGCCCACCTTTGGTGATGAAGGTAATTACAAAAAAAATTTCATCAAAAAGCAATGCTAGTCTTATTATATGAAGAAATGGAAATAGATTGTGATTTAACATTCAAGGAAAGTTTGAAAATACAGTACCTTGGATCAGTGTGTCAAGTTGAAATTGCACAACCTATCACCCAGTGGTGCCATGGAAAGAATCGGCATGCTGCTGGGAAGTGGTGGCGAGTAAGATTACAGATACTTACTACCATGTAAGAAACCTTCAGCCTGGTCACTCTTATCAAGTAAGAGTTGCCTGTGCCAACAAGGCAGGCCTTGGACCCTTCAGTTCTCCCTCTATCACATTTCATCTTTCAGGTGAGGACAGGAACACCGCACAAATCAAATATGAGTTTTTGTGAGTGCAGGTTTTTTGTTTGTATTTTAGTCATTGATTGGACTGACAGGAAAGCTCAAAGGTAGCATAATAGCCTTTTTGGTGTCTCATTTGGCTCGATTTCTGATGCGACTACAAACCACCATCCTGTTGTTTTGCAGGCAGGGTGCCGCATCAATAAGTGTGCCATCCTGTGGAAGAACATTAATGCCAGTGTGACGTCTCCTTTAAAAGGTTTTGCCAAAAAGCACCAGAAGAAAACTATGTGGCAATAAAATGGTATCAAATATGAAAAAGTCTTCTTTGAAGATGAACAAGAACACCATGGATAAGAAGCCGCTGGAAATCCAAAATGCGCATCCAAGCCAATGCAAGCAGATACATGAAGACGGTTGCAATTGAGGGATGTGCTGAGCCACAAGAATGCCTTATGCTTCGAGAAGCATCTGGAAGGTTTTGAAAATGAAGGTTAAACATGTTGAAATCAAGACCAACACATTTTTCACATCCATTTATCAACCCACAAAAGCAAGTCATGATTGCCAAATAAATGACTGAACTTCACACAGTATCATTGGTAATTACCTGTCTCGTTAATGATCAAACTTTCACTTTATATCCTTGATCACATCTTGTGATTCTTTGTAACAATTTAGTTTGCCCTGAACCTCACTCTTTCTCATTTCTATATTTGCGACGAAATATTGCAATTTACGTTTGAACTATAAAACGCACCCGTCAATTTGCTGACGGATTTAATCAAAAGACAACACGTTGTACTTCAAACATTCTGCTGTATTCACTCTATATTTTACACGATGTCATCTTCCATCTTTTTGGAGTCGGCTAACATCACCTTTGTCAACCATCCTTGCTGCTTATATATGGTGCAAGCAAAAATCACTTCCACTTTGCTGCAAAGCTCAGTGTTGGATGCTTTAGGTTGAACCTGCACTTACAATGAGTGAAATGAAACATTTTGAATTATTCTTAAATGACATCACCATAATGCATATTGTTAAGTTGTTTGAACTTTCTTTATACAAGAGGACGACGATTTGTCATACCAGCTCCCAATGGGTGGTGCTATACGATACACATCTACTTAGAGAGAATTGGGGTCTTCCCCCCACCTTGAACTCCCACCCCCAGATATGCTACCCAGACAGAAACCATACTTGGGGTACCCTGAGGCAACAGGCAAAATGTGTTGGTTCTGTTCAGTAGTTTTTAGCTCACCTGGTACCATTAAAAAAAAATGTTCAGGTGAGGTATTAGCATCGTGTGGTGTCCGTCCGCCAGTCAGGCTGTATGTAAACACTCGGAACTTCTCCAAAACTACACACAATTTCGATGAAATTTGACCATAACCTTCATCACCAGCGATGTACCAAAGTTTGTTCATGGCATCGGAAACCAGAGAGTTGGTGTCAGCCACCCAGTGCTCGCCTGTTTATACATTTATCGTTTTTAAAAGACTAGTCTAATAATATTTTTTATAAAGCATTGCAGTGAAGTCTGATCCAAATAATTTTAAAGCAATATATGTATTTGTATGTTGTAATCAGTAAACTAGTACACGCATTAAATGAATGGCAAGCGTCTAGTATAAACAGGCGAGCATTGGGTGGCTTTGACACCATCTTAGGTTGAAATTTAATTTTTTTTTTTAATCATTTGTTAATTTCAACTTCACCACACCAATAGTATACCCCAAAGGAACCTCCATGCCAAATATCAGCATCCTAGTACACATTAAATGAATGGCAAGCTTCTAAAAAATAACTCGCACCAAAAACTTTAACGTTGATGTGCTACAAAAAAAGTGAAGTTCAAAACAGGTCAAAAATTTAAAACATTTGAAATTATTTTTTAATTTCAACTTCACTACACCAATAGTATACCCCAAAGGAACCTCCATGCCAAATATCAGCATCCTAGTACATATTAAATGAATGGCAAGCGTCTAAATAACTTGCACCAAAAACTTTAACATTTTCATGCTCACGCCGGGGGTATCGCTATAGCTCTCTGTTCTTCGAACAGGCGAGCTAAAAAGTAAATAAATAAATAAAATCAGGGCTTTGCCCCCTCAAAATAGGTATTTCATTTCTTCTCCATTACATATTTTGTGGATCGACACCTACCAATGGTTCCCTGGTTCTACCAGGTGAGCCCAGGGGCATTGCCTCTAATTTTTGAAGCATACATAAACAAACACAAATTGAGCTTAATATCATAGATTTTGTACATCAAAAGCATTTTTTTTTTAATAAAGACCAGAACACCAAAACTAAGTTGTTGTATAATCGTTTAATAAGCAAATGGTACACTATATAATGAAAGATATTTTAATGTTTATAAAAAAACCCCTCCCATCAAAGCAAAGTGCAAAAACACGTATATTAACATAAAAAATGTGATCTGCCACAATGAAATAAGCCAGAAGTTGCATGGAGCATTTTTACAGTATGAACAAAGTGTGGAGTGATCAGAAAAGGTCATTTAACTTTTTGCAGTTTTGGAAAGTTGAAATCCTCCAATTGATCCATGCAAGATTTCTTGCTGAAAATGGTCATTAAGTTCCGTGTGACGCGGGTCATTGCAAAAAGTTTCAAAAGTGAAACGACGATCGAGACTGAATTTTAAAAGGCACGAGTCACAATATATATATATATATATATATATATATATATATATATATATATATATATATATATATATATATATATATATATATATATATATATATATATATAGTGACATCGGTGAGGAGCAGATCTGAAAAATGCTCGATTGCCAAAAGTCTTCATCCGATAGCTTGAATAACTACTAAGATTCCCATTGTTAGACTGCAATGTTTTTTTGTGGAGGTGCAAATAGTCAAATATGTGCCGATTGATTTTATTTTTCGCTTTAAAGGTTATCAGCCATATAGTAAAACAAGCTCAAATGAGCTAAGATCCTCGTCCTATTAATGATGACGTCATAAAAACGAATATGACATCATTGTGATGTATCAGGTTTGTGATAAATTATCTGTGCTAATGCCCGGCTTGATTCCCGCAAACAAAATTCAAACAGCTTGCGCGTGGGCTTTCTGCATATACATGGCAAGTTTCATGAAGATCCAATGAAAACTCTGGGTTGTGAAACAAAAAATAGGAATGACGTCATAAAAATTGATATGACGTCATAGTGATGTATCATTGCGGTAATTCATCTCTGCTAATGTCCTGTTCGATTCCCGCAAACAGAATTCAAAAAGCTTGCCGAGTTTCGGAGATAATTTTTTAGGCGATTTCCATTAGCGGAGATATTTTGACGTCATAACTTTTTTTTTCTCGGAGGAATTTTCAAAATCGGAGATGGTTACTGTCTGTGCAGGGTATTTTTACATATATATGCCAAGTTTCAGGAAGTTTCGATGAAAACTGTAGGCTGTGAAACAAAAAAGTCCACAAGAAGAAGATGAAGAACAACAACATGAGCAAGACTTAGAGATCCTCCACGAGGATCTAAAAATTAATAAATCGAAAGTTGGATTTGTTATCAAACATATGTTTTATCACATGAAAATCGTTATAGGTTGTTTCAATGAGGATGGAACTGTAGACGATGTTCTGGAGCACAGAATTATTTTCAGTCAGTAAACAGAAACCCGAAGGTAAGGAAATGACCAAAGATGATAGAAGTGGATCCAGTATTGAAGTTCTTTCCTTTGGATTACCCATGACTGATTGATTGGACAGCATCTTGACTGATACATAAGTGGTCCAGACAGAAAGGAGCATTAGATGGCAAGGAAGAAAAAGGTGGGATCCAGAGATCGTTTGCCAAGCTAATGATGGATACACAATATCCTATCCCAAAAGGCCTCAACAAATTTCCTGGCTAGTGAAAGAGGCAGTAAGTAGAAAGAGAGTTCAACTATATTTAGAAATTTCATCGGTTATAAAGAGCAAGGCCTTCGTTTTGGAGTTGTTGCTAATTGAGGGATGGAAACACAAGGTCTTTGCATGAGCAAGTGATTGTGTAATGGATCATGGCTGCTTTGAAAGTCTCATAATTGCAAGTGACATTTTTTTTTAATTCACTCTAGTTTGCGACGTGTTATTTTGAGTGAACACAAATCATGAGTAAACCAGGAAGAGCAGATGCACATTTTAGGGAATGGAGCCATCATTACCACCATATACAAAAAGGACAAGTTAAACTGTGAGAACTACAGAGGCATCAGCTTGCTAAGTCACATAGGGAAAACCTGAACTATTATTCAAGGAAGAATGATGAAGAAATACTGGACGAAGTGCAAGCTGGATTTCGCCCAGGAAGATCAACGGTTGATCAATTATTCACACAAAGTGAAATAATAGAAAAATTCCTGCAAATGAACAAAGGATATAAATTGCTGTTATGGAGACTTTGAAAAAGCATTTGACCGTTTGGCAAGATGGCTTATGGACGACACTTAAATTCTTCGGCTTCCCAATTAAAATCAATCCACTTCAGGCATGCTACAGCAAACCAAAGAACACAGCAACAGTGAATGGAAATCTGACTGATTGGTTCAGCATGACAGCTGGAGTCCATCATGGATGTGTGACATCACCTCAGCTCTTCAACTTGTAACGCTGCATGCAATACATGATATGCCACAAGGAGTTAACATCTCTGAAAAGTTAATATCAAACCTACAATTCGCAGATGACATTGTCTTGCTTACAGAGATGGCAGAAGACCTGCACATCCTTGTAGATTGTGTTTACAGTCGCAGTGGTACTCTGGGCATGAAGATCAATATCACAAAAACAGACAAGTCATCAGTGGACACCACCCAAATCAAATGAATATCAATAAAATGGGATAGCTTTAAACCGTGCACGGGAATTTACTTATTGGAAAAAGGGGGAGGAGGGTGTACCATAATCACAGGATGGAACATGCACAGAAGACATCCAACATAGAATTGGGAAAGCACTTGGAATATTTCAGTGGCCACAAAGTATTTTGACAGCAAAAGACATCCAACATGGCACTGAAGTTGAACTGTATCAGGTCCTGGCTCTCACAATCTTGATATATGGGTCAGAAACTTTAACATTAAAGCAAGAAGATGAACATAGATTCCTTGTTTTTGAAATGATATGCCTTGGAAAAATAATGAGAGTAACTGGGCTGGACAAAACAAGGAACACTATAATAATGGAATCCTTGAATGGAACACTAACCCTAACATTTTCTAGTCTGAATATAATGTTTAAATGAGGATGGAACTGTGTGTGTGTGTGTGTGTGTGTGTGTGTGTGTGTGTGTGTGTGTGTGTGTGTGTGTGTGTGTGTGTGTGTGTGTGTGTGTGTGTGTGTGTGTGTGTGTGTGTGTCAAGTATTTTTGTGGCCATGCTCGGGATTTTGTGCTTCCCTTATGGAAAAAAAAAACATCTACATTTTCTCCACAAAGACCATTTAAGTGGACTGAAATCAGCACCATTATCAAATGGATACAAGGACAACTTTGGTGATGTCAATGACGCCACCCATATTGTGAATGAAGTAAAAAGCGGCGATCTGGGCTCCAGTTCTACTTTGCAGAACAGGTAAGGGTTGATATGACCTATTACTCTATCGATTCCTCATCATCTGACGATAAAATTAGCAGTGATGGTAGTGACAATGATATGCTTGATGATATGCTCATATTGATGATGCAAATGCTCATAACCACAGATACCAACATGAATGGACCTGCTAAAAAGTGGCGAGAAGAAAGGTAACTATCGAGTTTTACGTTTTTTTTTAATCCCCTCTTCGAATATAAAAAATCATAAGTAAATTATCTTTGAGATTAAATGGATCAAAATGTAACATCATTCACATAACGGCAAGCATTAAAGGTAAATCAACGTGTGTTCATCAAGACAAGTTTATGATTGAAGGACACACAAATCTGCACCATTGATTTTCACTTGCAGTGCTATTTATTTGATACTACCAGAGGTACCCGGCATGGCCCGGTGCTGTTCCAATCCTGTTGGCATTTTGAAGAAATCAAAGTTTGGTTGTTGTTTTTTTTCTGGGGGCCTAAATCACTTCCCTACACCTTCTAAGGAATGGGGTCGTGGATCATTTAATATTACCTTCCACAGAACTACAAAGGCCTAGGCCAGGGGTCGGAAACCTGCGGCTCTTTAATGACTTCAGTGTGGCTCCCAAGCCTGATCGATAAAATCCCCCTTTTTCTCATTATAAATTAATTTTCAGAAAAATATTTGTGAGTGTCGTGAAAAAACTAAATAATACTTGAGAACTTTGGCAGTGATAAACAGGAAAATGCATCCGATTACCAACAAATTATGTGAAAAAGACTTACACGTTGTGCTCCTCGCACAGCCTGCTCTCCATTACACAGTTATTTTCACCATCTTTTCAGCAATATTATTGCTTCAACCTGTTTTTCAGACTCAGTTTACCATTCGAACCCCCCTTTTAAAAAGTTAGCGACACCCTGATCCTCACAGGCAGGTAAGCAATAATCCCATAATGAACGATTTGTATGTAAATAACAAACGAGTTGCTGTTTTGACAACACCCCCTTCAATGGAAGATGCATGTGCATGTGACGTCACCACGTTTGATGTCCGCTATCTTGGAGTACCAACAAACAAACAAAAACAAAAAAAACTACACATGCACTGCATCATTGTATTTACATTTGTTAAAATGGTGAATTTTTGCTCATTATTTTGTTGTGGCAATTATGCTGATAGGAAGGATTGGTTGTCATATCATCGACTGCAGATGGCACAACAATCCAAGGATTTTGACTTGGAGGCTTGACTTGTGAGTTATGAGGGATGTTCAAGAGGGATGAGATTGTCACGTCCAAGAAACGGGGTGTGGGTGTGTGTGTGTGTGTGTGTGTATATGTATATTTTTTATCGTTTTTGGTCCCATCTCACAATGGTGAAAAATCACTTTAAAAATTGAAAAATTCTGTTAGCTGGATATGAATTTGGATCTTCACCAAAACTGAATCAATTCATCCTTATCACATGCCCAACTATGGAATCTGTCCATAACATTTTGAGATATCGTGCTATATGTCGTTATAGCCCTTTCTCTCAATGGTGAAGTAGTCTCACTTAAATTTATTGAGCCTTTCTCTTAAATTTGAAGTAGCCTTTCTCTCACTTAAAAATTCCAGTAGCCAGATCTGGATCTTCACCAAAATCGAATCAGTTTGTCATTGTCACACAGCTAACCTGGCCACCAACTTTCATCTGAATCCATCAACAACTTTTTGAGATAGCCTGCACACAAAAAAAGACAGACAGACAAACATACAGACAGACAGGGGTGAAAACATAACCTCCTTCCACCTTCCGTAGCCGAGGTAAATATGGGTAAGCTGATTTGATGTACTGAAGAAAATTTCATGGCCCCTTTCATTGATACCAACTCAATAAACATGTATTGCATTACAAATCAATGTGTGTGTGTGTGTGTGTGTGTGTGTGTGTGTGTGTGTGTGTGTGTGTGTGTGTGTGTGTGTGTGTGTCTGTCCTGTTATTCAATTATTGAAATAAGGTTTACATGCATTGCAGCTCTTTAGATATCAGGTTTCTGACCAAATTTGAAAAAATGGCTCTTGTTATTTGGGTTGCCGACCACTGGCCTAGGCACTATACTATAGAGCAGGGGTCGGGAACGTGTGGCTCGCGAGCCAGGTATGGCTCTTTTGATGATTGCATCTGGCTCGCAGATAAAATTGGAGTTTGAAACTTGGAAAGCCCAATATTTCTCGCAGAAGCTTTACCTCTAGTTTGAATGGTGTCGTTCTTCATTCACGTGCAGGGCTGAACTTGGCAGAAGGAGAGAAGAAAAAACACCTCCGAATTGTCTGAAGCGGTTTTTGTTTCGTCCAGTCATGCGGCCGACGCGACTCGTGATTTCGGTTCCTCCAATGACGTGCCGCCGCCGAGACGCGTCACGGAATTCATCTCGACCAATCACGCGCCACCGCTGAGGCGACTCGTGATTTCGGTTCCTCCAATGACGTGCCGCCGCCGAGACGCGTCACGGAATTCATCTCGACCAATCACGCGCCACCGCTGAGGCGACAGCATCCCAGAGTCGGCTGGCCGCGCCGCACCTCTCGAGTATGTCAGCCCGTGCGCAGGCCAGCCAGACTCACTTGGGTCAACATCTCCCTCCCTCTCTCATTTGCTCAAAGCTCACCCTTCGACGAAGAAGATGGCGAAAAGAAAAAAAGATGAGGAGTATCGTACATTTCAGGACGAATGGGCCGAAGAATTCGCCTTTGTGGAGAGAGCAGGTTCTGTGGCAGGGGTCGGGAACGTGTGGCTCGCGAGCCAGGTGAGGCTCTTTTGATGATTGCATCTGGCTCGCAGATAAAATTGGAGTTTGAATAACTTTTTTTTTTTCATCATTTTGAAAAACAGACAATTTAAAGATGCATGCACAGCAAGTGAGCCCACTCAAAACTTTGATCTCCACCAGTTAGCTGGCTTCACATCCAGTCTCCTACAGTCATTCAAAGCACACTTTGGAAAATTTCGTGAGCACACTCGTTTTTTTGAGTTCATCACCCATCCAAACGAGTGTTCACTGAACACAGCCGACCTGAGTTACATTCCTGGTGTCTCCGTCAGATATTTTGAAGCAGAAGTGGCTGACCTAAAGGCCTCAGACATGTGGGTGAATAAGTTCAAGTCACTGAATGAAGATTTGGAAAGAATCGCACGACAGAAAGCGGAGTTGGCGAGCAAGCACATGTGGACAGAAATGAAAAAACTTCAACCCGAAGACGAGCTGATTATCAAAACTTGGAACGCGCTTCTTGTCACATACCTCACACTGCAGCGTGTGAGTATTGCTGTATTGACCTTGTTTGGATCTACATATGCATGTGAGCAGTCATTCTCACATCTTAAAAACATCAAGTCCAACCTACGATCACGTCTAACGGATGAAAGCCTCAACGCTTGCATGAAGCTTAACCTCACCAAGTACCAACCAGACTACAAAGCCATCAGCAAATCCATGCAGCACCAGAAGTCCCATTAATGGTGAGTATTATAACAACATTATTTAAAAGAATAAATTCAGAGACTTATTATACTCACATTTCGTTGAATTCAGTCTTAAAATATATTATATGGCTCTCACTGAAATAGATTTCCAAATATTTTGTTTAATGGCTCTCTGAGTCAAAAACGTTCCCGACCCCTGCTATAGAGCAATGAAAAAAAAATTCAACTTTTTTTTCGAAATTAAAATATATATATATATATATATATATATATATATATATATATATATATATATATATATATATATATATATATATATATATAGTTTTCTTTTTGTCCAAAACACTCCGCAGCATTCATTGATGAAAATCTGTTGGGCATGTCTGAGGAATATGGTGACAGCCACACAGACAGACAGCTCTCTTATAGTATAGAATATAGATGACAGTTTCGACATTGCAATCGCAAAAAAACGAGTTAGAAATAAATAAATTTTAAAAACGACATCAATCGTAATGCCGTGTGACACGTAATCAATCCTTGTTAAAACATTGTTGTTGCAAGCTCCAATAATGAATTTCGGCAGAAAAATTACAACAAAGTACCAACCACAAGTATGTAAAATTTCAGAGAGATTACAAGTACCACGGCTAATATATGTATACAAAACACAGTGCCTCATCTTTAATGCTTGATTTCTGTTTCGTGTATTTCTAACCACTATTAACGGATGTAACCCATAACTCAAGAACTATATGTGCTAACATTTTTGGTGTCCTTTAACAAAAAAAAAAAAAAAAACTTTTTTTAAGCTACCTCAAAAATTAGTTTTGCAACCTCCAACTTATTTTGTTGTGACAGGTCAAATAAGTTTATAACATAATAACTTTAAGAAGTAGAGCAAATGCTCAACATTTTGTTTTTGTTAAAATCGGACAACCCCAAAGCCATCCATAAAAAAAGATGATTCACATTGAAAAGCAACAACAGAAACAACTGCATCCAAAGACTTAAAATGACAATACCAAAACCTAATGAACCACTGATCAATATCACTGAAACAGACACCTAACCAAACATTTTGCAATTGTAAAACGCATGCACCAAAGGCCGGAAAATAAAGCGAAGCGAGTTTGTAATAAGTTGGTAAAATACGAACCGTTAACGAAGAACATTGTGACCACAAAGGTACTCGGAGGCACAAGTACAAATTGTTATTGCCAAAAAGATAAACTCTGGGGAAAGTATTTCGTTTGGTACAGACTTAAAACACCTTGAGATATTAGAACTGTGTCCTGCACAGGACTTTACTCCCACGTGCGTCGATTATGCAATGCAGCCAGCATACATTTCCTTTTCCAAGGTGCATGTTTGGAAACTGCAGCACTCATGACAGTTATCTGTGCACCAACTGCATGTGTGCCCTCTAAACGGAATGTGAAAGCACATGAAGGCATGGACCTTGCATAAGTACCAGAAATTGGATTACAGTTAAGCTATTCCCTTGAAATATAGATAAAATTTTTTACTATTATTAAGTATCACAGATGTAAACATGATGCTGATGTCAGCCTTGCACATTCCTCAGGGGCCTCTGCAACATCATTATGAAATTTCATTATGATATCCTTACTGCACCTTCGCAATCTCCTGTGAGGGGAAACAAAATAAATCAGAGTTAATTTGCATAAACTATTAATTTTAAATCATGTAGAATTTTTAATGAACAAAGTCCAACAGCATTTAAGAAATGGCCAATTAAAAAGGTCAACTTTATTGCTATGTTCATTTTTCATTGCACGAGAAGAAACAAACCCATCACAGATAATCACAGATGGCAGAAGAAACAGACAGCGGTCAATAATATAACCTCCGTACATCGAAAAGGTGACAATGAACTAACTTGCTAATGTTTTTTGAAGTCTTCATAGCTTACAAAAACACAAAAACACAAATAGTTATCATGATAATAAAAGCTCTTCACACAATCCACGAATGAATTAATACAGCAAGGCAGTAGCATCATCCTCCAATCTCAACTCCAAGCAAAATGGGGGTGAAACTCCAATGGGAAAAAAGTGAAATTAATCTGTCAATTTGTTATTTCAAGGACTTTAAAAAAGGTTAATTGTGCTGCACTCTTCGTTTCACTCAGAGCCAAAGCTCTGACCTACTCATTGCCCACCGCAAAATGGTGATGTAACATCTTGCGTATGGTAGCGTCTATGCCGCTGATACTGTGCCCCTATACCAATACTCTGGTACTCATTTCACCAACCTTGGAAGGATGACAGGCTGAGTTGACCCCACCTGGTGTTCATTCAGTGGCCAACGGGTCTTGAACTCAGGACCCTAAAATCCCATGCCAGCCACCCTAACCACGAAGCCAGCACCAGGCTTGTGGTGCAACATCAGGTGGCAGAGTTTTTATTTGTCTAAAAACAGTGCAGAAAATCCTGCTTTAGGCGCTGTCACACCTTGACGATTTAGCCAGCAATGGCAACGTGTAAAAATGTATGTAAAACGTTGGCAAACGCTGAAATTGATGTTTTTTTTTTAAGTTTTGGTCGTATTCATAATGTGTTGGTCGTATGCATAACATATTAGTAATGGGCACAGAACGTTTCGTTGTCTTATAGATAACTTATACCAACGAATGCTTAGCCTGTTGTCTGCGTTCACAACCTATGTCCAACGATAGTTTAACTTAGGCACAGCGCGCTGCACGTATCGCCGACGAACTCGTGGCGTAGCCTGTTAAAAACCTGCCGCATGCCGATTTAAATCATAACCGCCTGAGAATTGGAAGTGTCAACATCGCAGTCACACCTTGACGATTTAGCCAGCGTATGCCGACCTATGAAAAATGTATCTAAAACGCTGGCACACGTCGAATACGGTATGGGTAAGTTGAGTTTTCGTTAAGAGCACGCTGAAAAACGATGAAGTACGCTGTCATATTTCGTGGTACGTCTCGTACGTCGTGTAATTTGAAGCATGCTGAAAATTTTACGACGTACTCGCCGTATGGCTCTCACGTTCCACTACGCTGGGAATAAGTTGTAGGCACGTTACACGATCGTTGACACACGTCGACACAAGTTCCTTGTAAGTTACTCATAAGTCGAAACACGTCGAGGTAATGTTTAGCATACCCGAAACTTATCTTCTCTGTCAAGGCACGTTTTCTTTTTTTCTCCTTGGCTCCGTGAAGGCACATGACAAAATATGTGGTTGTTGTTTTTTTTTGTTTAGTCTATCACGAATTTTAAAATATATTCGGACATTTGCTTTTAAGTTTCGACGTTGACGTGACAATATCCTCAAACAGAAAATATTCACAGAGAAGGAACTAAGAATAAGACATGAGCAAACTGAAGAGGCAATCGGACGTGACGTAACGGCACGTGACGAAATATCGGAAGTTATTTTTTTTTTTTTAACGCTGCCAATACGCCATTATATGGTAGTTGTAAATTAGAAACACGTTCTGTAAGTTCTGTGGTCGTCCAGAAGACGTCAATCAAATACGTCTACATACGTCAATGTGCGTTGGAGGTACATAACACATAGGTTAGAAATAAGTTTTGGGTACGCTAAGCATTACCTCGACGTGTTTCGACTTATGATTAACTTACAAGTAACGTGCCTCGACGTGTGTCAACAATCGAGTAACGTGCCTACAACACGTTACTCATAGGTTATAAATAAGTTTCGGGTACGCTGATCATTACCTCGACGCGTTTCGACTTATGAGTAACTTACAAGTAACGTGTGTCGACATGTGTCAACGATCGCATAACGTGCCTACAACTTATGGCCAGCGTAGCGGAACGTGCGAGTCATATGCTGGCATACGTCGTAAAATTTCAAGCATGCTAGAATTTGAGGACAACCGCAAAGTACAACGATGAAAGCCAGCATACGACGACGTATGGCAGTGTTTTTCAGCGTGCTCTTAACGTATACAAAACTTACCCATAACGTATTCGACGTGTGCCAGCGTTTTAGACAAATTTTTCATAAGTCGGCATATGCTGGCTAAATCGTCAAGGTGTGACAGCGCCTTTACTAAATAAAATTTGGTAACGTTATTCACGCCCATTCTCCCATCATTTCAAAAGTGAATGTTGAGCTCTGTCTGCGTGTGCACCTTTTCAAATGCAGCACAGGAAGTGGCCACTGTAAACGGGAGACAGAAACACATCACGGTTGTGTATGTAGACACACACACACACACACACACACACACACACACACACACACACACACACACACACACACACACACACACACACACACACACACACACACACACACACACACACACACACACACACACACACACACACACACACACAATCCTTATTGATGTTATATTTGCTTTGCTGTACCATTGTTTCAGATATGTGCTTTTCCTGTGCGTGCCTGTAATATAATTAGTATTTCTAAGAGAACTCGAGTCTCATTGTCCTTCATTGCCAGCGCACGCCATAGTTATTTAATTAATGGTAGCACATCGAGCGATTCACTTGACGAGCAGGAAAGTCGAAAATTATAAAACCTCAAATTGCTGTTAAACAAACCTACGGACCATAGAGTCTGGCGCTCACTCACGGAGGACAGTGTTAAAGGCCGACCCAGTGAATGCAATTTTTTTATTTTTTAAAGAAGAAGGCGATTCCAACCAAAAGTAAACTAGATCTACTCCACTGATTTGAGCAATAAGCAAGAGCAGAACCGGTATCAGGAAACGATTCACTAGTTTCACAGCAGGCTTCCTCAGGCCAATGGACCCCGAGACTCGGCATGTGTCTGGCTTTTATTCCCGATATGAACACTTGTTTCCAGTCACGTGCTGGTTGCTCAAGGTCAAATGGAGGAATGCTTTTTTGTTTTGTTTTGCAAACCTCATCTATAATCATAAACGAGCAGATACATGTCTACGACGGTTATGGGGGATAGGACGGATGTCAATACTCGGTTACGGTAGTTTCTTTGGATGTTTTGCGCTGCATTCAACAGCTCAGTTTATATTGGTGGCGTGTCTAGGTGCCCATGGTAGCGTTTGAGACCGGTCGCTTTAGATTGTTGGCCTTGACACATAGTGTCAGATGAGGAACACGAACGATTTGACATATTCATCGTTTCTATATGACCTCCATCAACAGATTAACAACATGGCAGGATAAAAGTCGTAAATGCTGAGTTGAACAAACGTCCTGAACTCATGGACTTAGTTAAGTAAAGCAAGTCGTCTGGGACCCAGCAGTCGGTTTGCCACCGAACGCTGCTGATTGTGACATCATCAATTCCCTCTTTGAAAATTCTATCTATATTCGATTTTTTGAATCCGCTATCATCTGCGTAAATACATGGAACACATAATGTGAAGATTTTGGAAGTACGAACAGAACATGTTCGGAGAAAAGTGTTAGAAGTCCAGGCTTACGCCCATTATATTATGATGATGATGATGATGATGATAGTGTGCATCAGTCAGTCCATGTGTGTCTCTCCTCCACGACTCCAAAACCATGAAACCTAGCAGCCTGAAACTTTTCACACAGAATACTGGAAGTCCAGGGGAGTGCATAAGTGAAAATTGGGTGTTTGGGTTAATTAAAACACCCCTTTTTAAGATAATTAACGGCCTTATTTAATTATTTCCTTTATCAGGCGCATCCTCGGCCACCTCACTGTGGTGTTAATTCGCATTTTTTGGAGGGCCTGCTCAATCATGCCTCAACTTGGAACAGGCCGCAGCGATTTCTTGTGAAGAAAATCTTGAACTCAAAACCCTAAAAATCAATCTCTCCCTTAATATCCCCACCAGTGAAGCGACAGGTTGTATTTGCGAGTGCAAAATAAATGTCCAATCACATCATTTATAGGCTGCTCTGCTATTTTTTGTTTTTACTTGCACGTGATCTGGGGCTGCATGTGTGTGGGTGAGCATGTGTGTGCGCTTGTTGTTTTTGTGCTTCCGGGGCAGGAACATGGCCGATTTTGTGTCCGGGTTGGACGTGATGAGGTGTGTGTTGTGTGATTGTTGGGGTTCCTGTTGGGTGTTGTACACTTGTGGATGTGGTGTTTAGGATTAAGTGTTGTTTGTTGCTCACCTTATCCAGCCGTTTCCACCATCTCCACTTTTCGCCATTTGCATCAGAGATGTGTATTGTGTGGGTATGTCCACAGTCTCCCCAGTTAGACCACCCTCTCGGCTCTTCACATGCCACGTTTCCAGTGTCATATAATATGATGATACTGGAAGCATGGCATGAAACATCACCTGAGATTGGGTCTGCTCTTGCTTACTGCTCAAATCAAGAGTAGATGGAGTTTACTTTTGGTTGGAAGCACCTTCTTTAAAAATGTACAATCAAAACGGCCCCGATCATATACAATCAATCAAGGGAGGCGCAAAGTGTACCTCCCCTTATATGTTCTCGGCTTCGACTGGACGAAATCGGCTGCAAATTTCAGAGGTAAATCCTTTGTATGTTGAGGTAATATTGTTGTGGCCGGGGTTTGGCGGTGATAAACAACCACTAGTTGGAGCAGTAGAGCAGTCTCCCACAGAACACCCGGAATTTAGGTCGTGACTCTCGGACAACTCCAAAGGTCACGGGTCCCTTAGCGGACCGTAGATGCCAATATTTCGACCGTGTGGCATAGAGTTAATTGTCTCGATCTCCGATATACCCAAATAACCACGCAGTCTAGCTACCGGGGACACACACCCTCGACGGGCTCTGTCGAACCGGGTCGCTGTGGCGACCTTGATCCTGTGTAACCGAGCAGAATTACCAGAGTCCGTCGGACCCAAATGAATAATTTACGGCACGAACGGCCTTACTAATTCTCAATTCGCACTGTGCTGGGTCAATGAAGGAAAAACACAGACGACGAACTGGAACATTTAACACTGGGGTTTATTTTACAATAGGCAATAATCAGGAAGGGATACACAGAGCAGAATTATCACGAATAAAGAAATGCAATGTACAATGAACAAGGCACTTAACGATTCTACTTACAGACGGGGCCCACGGACACACACACACACACACACACACACACACACACACACACACACACACACACACACACACACACACACACACACACACACACACACACACACACACACACACACACACACACACGAAACTGGACCCCGTGGGTCTTTATTCGGTAGAGCTGGGCCGGGGTACCTTCCCGCCTCGTGCGGTCACACAGACTCCAAACCCCCACGGTGGTTCAAACCCACACCTCCAAGTCCACGGCCAACGGACGAGACCAAGCCACCATGACCGCAGACAAAGCCAATCGCCACCAAGACTGCAGATGCTCAGCAATCGCCACCAAGACTGCAGACGCTAAGCAATCACCACCAAGACTGCAGATGCTAAGCAGTCGCCATGATCACTCGCTACTCTTTTGAGGTGGGAGCGGTCCCTTTCCTCGCCTTCCGATTGGACGGTTCCATCGCGCGATCCCTCATTGGACAGGCCCACGGTAGGCGGGGCAACTCCCACCTTTCTGGGGCGGAGTCGGATCTGAGGCGATGGAGGCTCCGCCCACGCCTTCAGCCAAAAACACGTGGGCAATAGCGACCGGGTTGAGTCAGGGACGATGCCGTTGTTGTAGATGTAATAAACCCGACTATAAAATAACTCACAGCGCACACACGAAATTCCCATTAAAAGGAGGGATTCTAACTATAAGCACATACTTATAACTAAGCTACAGGGGCTGCTGTCTGTGTGCAAAAGGCTTCCAGATTTGCAACAATATGTTCCAAATTTCAGCAATGTCCATTTCTGTGTTCTTGAATTTTTAACGAATTCCCTCGAAAATCACGTTGGTGTCTGTCTGTCCGTCCGTCCAAAATATGTTGGCGCTCATATCTCTAAGGCTATACATTGAAACGAGCAGAAACTTGGAATGTACATCGGACAATACGTCTAATGAATTAATGGCTTTCGAAACAAATTCCACCAAAGTACCATAGTATTTTCTTTTTTGCTATATTTTGCTCATATTCAACTATCCACACATCATCCACTGTCAGAAACATCAGGCAATTCTGCTTGGCTTACAGCAGAGGGCAGCACAATCTATCATTTATGGATATGCAAGAGAAGATCAATTTATTTGTGCATCAAATAAGTCATCTACAATTGTACATACTCCTTGCCCTGTGCTCGCAAAGCGAAACGCAAGGTTAAGCGATCGTTAGTGTACGTACGCATGTTGACGTGTCTGCATTTTGTGAAGATTGAAAACCGTTCAGCGGAGGAAATTGAAGCTTAACCACATGTTACATGACCATGTAATATAGCAGTCATTCTTTTGAGGTCAACATCGACCAATTTTCTAAAATCTTCAATTTTCATCTGATTGACTAGAAATTTGAATAGGATTTTCATGTCACGTCACTGAATTCAACCACCAACTATTTTTGAGGTCAACACGAGTCAAAAGGTCAACATGGGCGAAAATTTCCAAAATTGGCAATTTTCATCTGATTGACTTGGAATTTGAACATGATTTTCAGATCAGCTCACTGGATTCAACCAATACAATTATTTGAGGTCAACATAAGCTGTCAACATAAGCCGACATAGGCCAGATTTCTAAAATTTCCAATTTTCATCCGATTGACTTTAAATTTTAACAGGATTTGCACATTTGGTCATTTAATTCAACTATCAATTATTTTTGAAGTCAACATTGGCCAAAAGGTCAACACAGGCCAAATTTCTAAAATTGTCAATTTTCATCCGATTGACTTGCAATTTGAAGAGGATTCTTGGTAAAAATGCCAGGGACATAGAAACATCATGCAATTCTGCTTGGTTTCCACGGAGACCCCTGGAAAGTGAACGCAGCGACGCGCTGCGTTCACTTTGCAGTGCGGTCAGGTATGGGCATGCTCCCATACTTGACCTGACAAAAATAAAATTACCCCCGTGTGGGGGTGACAGTCATCTCTATAATACCACAAGTTCTCAATGTTCAGGTAACCGCGAAACAGTCCAAACTAACCGTTTAGATTGAAATAGTTCACAGAGATACACTAGGATAATACTACTAATTACAGAATTCATAAATATGTATTGTTCATTTAGTACCCGGATTAACACATCAGAATCACCAGTAAGTGCAATACGTGGTTTTCCGGTCCGTCCACTCTCTGGGGACATTTAACTTCCGGTTGTAGAAAAAAACGAAAAAATAGGCTGAGCTCTCGGGGATTATGATAATGCTGTAGATTATTCTTCACCGATTATAATGCACCTTTCAGAATGAAAATTGGTCAAGTATTTATAGAGATATTGAGGTTTGAAAAATCGTTAGAGTGAGCAAATTCATTAATTATTAATTCCACAGAAGTTTCGTGACACTGCTCAAAGTAACATGTCAGGTATGAAAAAACATTTTGTATGCCAGATTCATTAATTATTAATTATGGAATGTACTCATTGATATATTAATCAGAAAGCCCGAAGGATGTAGCATAATTTATCACTTATCCCCTCATCCGGGATCCGTGGCCTCGCCCCACAGCCTGCAGCCCTATGTCCGCCGGTGATTATGTTAGATATCGGCACGATCGAGAGGAGCCTGCAAATTATCCCTGCTGATGCACTGAATTGATGCAATCGTTCATCCAGAATATTCGTTGTCAAGATGTTGTGTGATTAAATCACCAATACAGTCACTCGGATTTATACCGTCGACATACTTCTTAACAATCACCTTCGCCCCAGAAACCACAGTCAATCTGAACCACACTGGCCACTGCTCAGACGCCATGACCGGACTACTGCGCAGTTCTACTACGCAGTTTGGTTAAAGATGACTCGGCATTTTGGCGCGCGCACACAAAATTATATTTTGAAAATAAATGCCGATGTTTACATTTCGGGTTTTGAAACTTTTGCACCTTCGGCGGAAAATGTATAAATATAAAAGGCTAAAAATGTGTTTTATATTTATATTTCATTTCTCCTTCCTTCCTTCCTTCTTTGCGAATCGCATCGGCGTTTTTGGCCATCTTCCAGATCACGTGACGATCAAACGGGAAGGAAATTCAAAAATCTGTACGGTTAGATACAAGATAATATTTTTTACTATCATAATCAATAAACAGTTGCCGAATATCTTGTAGAATGGCAGACTCGATAGGTTTTGAAAATGGCGATTTTTATAACTTACGTGACCTCATCCCTGACCTTGAACCCGGACAAAAGTTATATCGTTGTGCAACACTCATCGACCTCTACCCACATACTAAGTTTCATCAAGATCGGAAAGAAAAATTGTTGACGGACGGACGGACATTTGGTCCGGCTTTATTAGGTCATCTCGGTAGAGATGACCTAAAAAGACCCCTTTTATATGGCATGTACCATGTGGCAAACTATAGAAAAGAAGGGATATTCTTGAGAAAATGCCAGGGGCATAGAAACAGCCCCTTTATATGGTATGTGCCATGAAGCAAACTATGGAAAAGAAGGGACATTACATAGCTTGTAGAAAATGCCAAACTATAAAAGAGAAGAGACATCTCATGGCTTGTGGAAAATGCCAGACAATAAAAAATAAGGCACATTCAAAAAATCTCGTGTGCATGTTGTACTGTTGCGGAAATGGCCCTTGGTGTGTTATTAAATATAGGATTAGCCCAGATCCCCCTTAAATGCATGTTTAGCCAGGTTGTTCGGTAATTGGACGTTACATGTGTGTCGGGAGTGGAGCAGGCTGTTCATTGTTCATACAGTGGTGGTGTGCCGAGAGGTGGTTTTCTTCTTTTTCCTTCCCCTCTCCGAACTATTCCCCCCCCAGCGTTCTGAGTGTCGGCTGGCGAGAGGTGTTGGCAACCGATTGGCGGAGGAATGCGGCAATCTCGAGTGATGGACCAATCACGGGTCCCCGTAGGTCCGTAAGGCCCGCCCCAAAAAGGCGAAAGGAACTGGCTGCTTTGTGAGTCTGAGATCTGCTTTCGTGAGAAGAGCGAGCCCCAGGAAGGCAGGTGGAACTGCCTGAGTGTCGAGTCTGGCGATCGGCAGTAAGAGGAACTGCATGAGGGTTTTTGCGATCAGCTTTCTTGAAAAGGCCGCTCCGAAAGGCAAGAGTAACTGCGAGAGTGTCGAGTCGCGATCTGCTGTATAAGCAATGGCTCGTGGGAGTCTGCAATCGGCTGTAAAAAGAAAATGGCTGCTTTGGTGAGAAGAGCGAGCCCCAGGAAGGCAGGAGGAACTGCATGAGGGGAGTCAGCGATCGACTTTTATGAGGTCAGACGGGTTCATCCGGAGTCCAGTGACAGAGCCTCTGACTGTCCCTACTCACTGGACGGCTCGACACGTCTTGTAATCCCGTCGATCCGCCTGCGGAGCCCAACACCCCGATTTGGCCGAATCTGGTGAGCAGGCCAGGCCTGGAATTGTATGCTGTACCTTGTGAAAAGCCAGCTGGAGCACACCGTGAATCTTTCGCTCTTGTGCCGTCGACCTTACGGGGCTGAACGCGCCGAGGCTGCGTGCGCAAGCGGTGCCGGGAGAAGGAGTACGAGTGCCATTTTGCCACGCTGCATGCTCGAGCTGGGTGCTCGAATCCGTTGACATCTGCTTGTCACGAGCCGCATTCGTGCCTTTGACACTTTTCCTCTCGTCCATGAGGCATCACCAAGTACTCTGTGTCTTGTCTGCATGCTGTCCGTGTCTTATCTGCATGTTGTCTAAAGTTTATCTCGCTAGGGTTCCCTTCGAAACCCGTAGCTCCCTAATTAAGAGCGGGTTATAGATTAATTATAACATTGTCGTGAATGCTTTGCTTGTGTTGTGTTCCCCAATAAATCTGGTTGATTCATATGAAAGTTGCCACTGAGTTTATTCGTGCCATGCTGCGGAACAATTCGTTCGATTCGTATTTAAAACCAAAATGGTTACGGACTGGTAGACTTCGCTCGGTCTCTGACAAACCCAGTCTGTAACCGAGATCTATTTCCACAACTGGCAAGGCACAGGTGTATTTTGGTATCGTGATCTGAGGCGCGTAACCCGACACCTGTGCCGAGCCAGCCAGCGTTATAACCCCAGAGAGGGCGGTGCTGTTAAGTGACGCCGAATCTTCAACATTTGGCTGTCAAGAGTAGGGTGCAAAGCCCCGCCACCACCGAATCCGTTACAGTACTACCCTTGTGTTCTTAGGAGGAACCAAGTAATGCTCGAGAAAAGTTCATAGAAAGGGGCGCCCTACATCTGGAGGTTAAAACCCGTCATTACGTCAAGTTTTTTTTGTGTACCTTGAAAACGAAAACACATAGGATAATGTGCACGTATGTGATTAATTTGCTTAAAAAAATTGGCGGCCCTTCATTTGTGTTCACCATTAAAAAAAACAAAAGACAGCTCTGACAGGTTCCAAACCCACATCAACAGCATCATACCTGCCATACATTTCACACAATAACTCAAACAAACCAGCTTCATTGCTTTTCTGGATATGGGTGTCACACATGCGACAGACCAGCGTTTGAGCATCCTGGTGTACAGGAAACCCACAGACCAGGTGCTTAACTACAACAATGGTCACCCGACGAAGCATAAACGATCTTGTGCACGAACATTGAATGACCGGGCTAAATTGCACTGCAGTGATCAAGAAACGTGACATACCGAAATTGAACCCATCACCTGCTTATTGCAGAACAATGACGACCCGGCAGCATTCATCCGGTCTTGCCGCCAGAGGGGGTAAACACACCGCAACTTGAGGAACCGGTCAAATCTATTATTACCAAACATCGGCAATACTTCAGAGATGTCCAACCATTTGTTGCATCCATTCGGAATCCGGGTCGCACACAAACCTCGGCAACACTCCGCGCACAGCTGTCCAGGCCCAAAGAGGGTGAATAGACTCAACAAGATGAAGGTGGTCTACAAAATCCCTTGTCGAGACGACGATGCCAATTATGTGGGCCAAACATCCAAGCAACTTGCAACACGGTTGATGTACCAGCAAGCAGTAGCACACGGAGACAAGCTTTCTCTGGTAATGGCACATCATCACAACCAACAGCACACCTTCGTGTGCGAAAACACATTAGTTAAAGCCTCGGCACCCGGCTGGACCAGCCGGGAAATTTGCAAGGCATGACTTTCAGGCACACGGTCGATGAACCATCACGTCAACCTGCACGTTGCCTATCGAGGACTACGCAATCGCCCACAGCCCCCACCTGCGGATGCGAACGTCAAGCCCGATACCCAAATCTGCGGCAGACATGAAACAAACGACACCGAATCGGTGACCCAAACATCCGAACCAGAAGCAAATCCATCCTCCAATCCCACCCTCTGTATTAAATCCATCCCAAACCTCATGCCGATTGGTCCCCCTTGGAGCCCAAATCATCACACGTAGCCATTCCTGTCGGACGTAATAAGTATAGCCAATGTCTGCAGCAGCACATCTGGTGTCTTCCCTCTGAGGATGGAAGATAGTATTCTTCTGAAACATCAGGATTTTAACAAATAATTTAATTATTCTTTTTTTTTTGTATACATTGTTGAGGCTGAGATGAGAGCTAACAAACAACGCACAACAAAGGGGACAGAAGACAAGAGGGGCAGGAGAGGAAAGGACAAATCAGTGGGTAACAGACACATTAGGAGATATGTGGAAGGGAGAGGGATGTAGCGGGGAACACGGGGTAAATAAGATGGACATTACAGGGACTTTTAAGAAGGAAAGCAGGGAATTTGAAGGAGGTGGGTTTGGTGTGGAGTAATGGAGGTAAAAAAGATCGAGGTTTAGGATGGGAGATTAGCTAAGAGGTGGTGGTGAACAGCTGTTTTGAAGACCTGGAAGGAAGTGGGATTGAAGAGAGTTTGGGAATTTATTCCAAAGGTGGGGAAAAAAGAGGAATGAAAGAAAAGGCGATTCGTGATTTTGGTAGTTTTACCAGAAGGGGGTTGCTAGCGGACCTTGAGTGCCCTGCGGAAATATGGGGGGTGGGGGGACATATCGCAGACAGAGCAGGGGGGGGGTGGGGTGGGGCGAGACCTGAGAGGAGATGGTAGAAGACAGAAAGACCACCAACCTGCCCTCCGTGAGAGAGTGAGAGGCTCAAATACTCAGCCTCACCGTGGAAGATACCAATGATCATAAATGCCTTGGTTTCCACAGCGTGAAGCCGAGAAAAGTGAGAGGCAGGAGCACCAGCCCAGATGGGAGAGTAGTACTCCATCAGGCTGCGGACGAAAACTTTGTTTGTGGTCAGGAGCTCAGGTGGGTCGCGGAAGGACTTTGCACGACGGAGGATACCCAGTCAGCGATTGGCTTTGGAGGCCAGGTTGGAAATGTGGCTTTCCCAGGAAAGATCATGGCAGATAATGAGACCCCAGAAGCTTGAATGAAAGCACTTCTTCCAAAGGATTGTTGAGAAAGTAGATGGGGAGGGGGGGGGGGGGTTCCAGATGATCTTTTCAGAGAGACGTCGTGAGAGTGTGAGATTTGTCAAGATTGAAAGACATTTTCCACGTGTTGGACCGGTTTGTGATTTTATCCAGATCTGCAGAGAGCAAAGAGGCTGCTGCTTGCCGATCTGAGGGATGACAGATGGTCCGGCAGAGGGTGGAATCATCAGCAGAGATGGAGGATTTGCCATAGAGTCATACATATCATTAATGAAAAGATCATATTCTTTCAGGTCAGAGAGATCATATTCTTGTTAGGAGAAGTAAAGTGTGCTTTTACTCTCCATCCAATATGTCTCCTGAGCTGCCCTTTTTAGTCATATATATATATATATATATATATATATATATATATATATATATATATATATATATATATATATATATATATATATATATATATATATATATATATATATATATGGCCCCACGAGGAGGAGTGATGCAAGCGACATTTTTTAATGACATGATGACGATAGGCTCGGATGATAGGGTAAGGGTTAAAATAGTGCTATATGGTATTAACTCCAAAATGGCCGATGTGTCACTTCCATCACTCCATAATATATATATATATATATATATATATATATATATATATATATATATATATATATATATATATATATATATATATATATATATATATATATATATATATATATATATATATATATATATATATATATAGTTACGGTTGTGGAAATTCACAGGACACCATAAAGGTATCCCAGAGTTAAGTTATTTTGATAAGTCTGTGTTCAGATAGATTTCCCCACCGATGTTTAACGGGCAATTATTCGTGTGCAGGACTGTGAATCTTCAGAGCCGTTTTTCTTTTGCTATCTTTATTTTGAACCAACCGCTTCACAACAACCACCTCCACCACCAACATCGCTCTCATATTCATCTTCACGAACGCCGCCATCTTGTTACCGGCAACAGCGTCCTGAACGAACAACATCTCTGCCACCAGACGCGGGGACTCCTTCATTGGGGCGAGGGTCGATGATTTCACCCACGTCCGCTCTCTCCGAGCTTCGCGACAATTCGGATCAAAAGATAAAAAGGGGCGAAGCCAGCGATGGGTCAGAGGTGAGAGATCGGAGATCAAAACCTCGCCTCGCGGACCCAATATAAGGGCGTGCAGAGACGCCAAGCGAGCAGTTGTGTGGAGTCGCGTTGGGAGCTGGATCAGTCTGGAGTCTGGAGTCTGCAGCCGGTGAGGAGCTGGAGAGAGCGGAGGAGACTGGAGCTAGGAGCGCGGCCTGCTGTGCCGAACAGTGGGTCGCTAGAGAGAGGCCGGAGAGGAGTAGCCAACCAGCGGGATAACGGTCCGAGGTGATCGGGCCCCGGGACAGTCCAAACGACGCTGAGGAACGGGCAGGCTCTTAAGAGAGCATCAACTCTGAAAGAGCAAAGGCCCGTTCGTTCCTCTGAGGCGTTGTTGACTTGGCCCGATCGACCGGGCCGCACGACGAGGCCTGGGCCGAGCCGCGGTCACGCCAGCTGCCATGTGGACGGGAGGTCGAGGAGTGCCCAGCGAGTCGCCACGAAGGCGACAGGTAACCAGCGCGGTCTCTCGGAGCTTTTGCTGTCTCCACAGCTCCGTGACTTATAAAGACCCACGAGGTCCAGTTCTGCCCCCTTGCCTTTTCTGGGGTTTTTCTTTGCATGAATGATGTGGCACCAAGTCCGTAAAGTAGAACTGTTAAGTGCATGTAAATAAATAATAATAGAACGGTTGTAGTTCTCTTTCTGCTCGCGTTTTGTCCCATACGTGCATTGGTTGCATACATGACTGCATGATTGCATACGTGCATTGGTTGTACTTGTACGTGGCCATAAAAATTTTTTTTAAATAAATAAATATTCAAACCGTGAGCAAGAAACAACAACCACACAGGCCGTTTCTTCGCTCTCGCGTGCCCATACGTGCGCTGCCCGGAAGTTCGCATATCGCAGTTACGATTATTCGCAATTTAGTTTTAATGGCCAATTATTCAATTAGCACCAACGTATTTTGCCTTTTCGCAATGTCGTCGCAAGGAAAAAAAAAAAAGAGAAGAGAAGAGAGGAAAAAAATTTTACTTCCTGGTTCGGAGCACATCAGCTCACTCTGGTGTTACCGAAATTTATGCAGCATCTAATATGAAAATGATCATAACTTGGGGCATAGTGTTTATCTATAAAGATAAATTATTAGAATACAGTCATCACTCTCCGGAAGCCCGTACGTTGTAACCTGTAATGGGGAACGCGGCTGAGCTTCCCCTCCCCTATCGGCCACGCCCACGCAACGTTTGTCATTGGTTTGGTAATTAAATGGCCATAACTTGGGAACCACTTTTCCAATTAATATCAAACCTTGAAAAGGCACATCCTCAGGTCCCCAACAATATACCTGGCAAGTTTCAATCAGATCAGACCAATGGTTGTCGAGAAACAGCGGTCACAGAGACACACACACACACACACACACACACACACACACACACACACACACACACACACACACACACACACACACACACACACACACACACACACACACACACACACACACACACACACACACACACACACACACACACACACACACACACACACACACACACACACACACACACACACACTGCTGGAATTATGGATAGATACATGACTGCTTACGGGTGTGAAATAAATGTCATGGTTTAAATGTTCACCCATTCGTTGCGTCCTTTCCCTCATTGAACTGCCATAATCGAGTTCGCAATACTAGCTGGTTGTTAATAACCGATAAGAGAATCGGATCCGGCGGGGCTTGGCGATATACACCGCTCGGCAAATCGCAAACGGAGGGAGCTGCTTAGCGGCTCGTTTCCAAGCAGGCCCCGTTGAGGTACAGTCTCTCGGTAGTCTGCCCGCGCGATTAATTAGGTAAATCGACCATTTGGCGATCGGACCCTGCAGCGCGCGGGTAGAGTATTGACAAGGCCGTGATGTGATTAAAGATACACCCGTAGCTGGATTTCAGCGTTGATCCGAAAGCTGCGACTCGGTTTGTCCGTTCGGTGGGCGAGAGCGGCCGCCATTGGCTAGAAGCGGTCGCCCGCACGCCGACGGGTGGGAAACCACAACTTTATATATATATATATATATATATATATATATATATATATATATATATATATATATATATATATATATATATATATATATATATATATATATATATATATATATATATATATATTAAAGGAAGGGATCAAGGATACACACAGGAACTTTGAAGCAGGAGGAGGCCAATTGCTTCGTCAAGCCTGTGCCACATCAACACCACATTCACTCAATCTATCCATTTATTGGCTTAAATTTACTGAGAAGGGAGTTGGGTGGGGGAGGAGGAGGGATTGTGCGAACAGGTGGGAACAGGCACAGACATCATCATGGTGATACAGAAACATTACTTTAAACCAGATATCTGCAATCACAAAGCGATCGCTAATGGTAAGCCTCCCCCAGCGTCCGCAATCCAATGATGGCCATATTTTTTTTTTTCGGACCACCATATGACCGTAACCTTCAACATTTAGTGATGGAGTGTAAATGAAGAACGTTTCCCCATCTACAATCTCATAAAGCTCAACATCATGGAAATCAGAGGAAAATTATTAGTTATGATCAAAAAGGTGTTGTTTTTTAAAATTAGGACAGGTTAAGGACATGAATCAAATATCAGATGCACAACTTTAATGCAGGTGCACTATGATGCAAGACCATCTTGGAAGGCCAAGCAGTCTGAGATTCCATATTGGGAAAATACACTTTTTTTGGGGTATGATGTAAATTAAGCACAAATACACCTTACTCAAGGCTATTTAGAAGGGGCAATTTTGTTCCGATCGGATAAGCCTTAGTCAAGTTTTGGTGAAACATGTTAAAATGTGTCTATAATTCGGTCATGCCCCTAAAAATTAGGTCAAGGTCAAAAATATACGTCAAGCCCGGATACCTTGTATTCCCATTATCGATGCAAAATTTCATTCTGAACATCCCAGCTGTCTCCAGATACAGATATCCCAGATACAGCTGGGACATTGGCAGAAAATAAAGTAAAAAAATAAATAAAAACTTAAATGGTGGTTTTGCACTCCGAGGGGTCTCTGAGGTACCATGAAAGATTGGGAGCACCAATTGTAGAAACAAACCCGACAACAGGTATAAACCTTCCCCTATCCTATAGGTATAGGGGAAGGGTTAATTATGAACAAATTTATGTTGTAATAATGCATGCAGTAAAACAAATAAATAAAAGTAAATAAATTAATATATATATATATATATAAAAACAAACACCATGACTCAAAAAAAGCAATCAAAGATGGCAACACTCAGCAACAACTCTGCATTCCTAGTGAACTCACCTCTTTAATCAGTTCTTTAAGCTTGGCATATGCATCTTCCAGCACATCATTGACGATGATGGCATCGAATACACCTGGCTTCTTACCTGTGATACAATATACATTTGGGATAACCTTCTGAAATCCACAGATATGATTTTCTGGAAGCAACTACCAAGAAATTAAAACCGAAATAAAGTAAGTCCTCGCTACCCGGAAGTTCGCATATCGAAGTTTCGATTATTCGTAATTTAGTTTTAATGACCAATTTTTCAATTATCGCAAACATTTCATGCCTATCGTAATGTCATTGCAAGGAAAAACGCAAAAAAAAAACTTTCAAACTGCCTGCAAAAACAACAATCACACAGGATGCGCATCAACACACTTTCACTTCACTGCGCATGTACTGAACGCTGTACTGTGTTCTCTTCACGCTCGCCTGCAAACCTTCCAGTATGAATCCCAAGTGACCCGCAAGTCTTTTGCCGAGCACACCTCGTTTCAAGAGACAACGAAAGGCTGTCACATTGAAGGTGAAATTGGATATAATTAAAAGACATGAACGAGGTGAAGGGACAACAGAAATCGGCCGCGCGCATGCAATCGCTGCATCGACTGTACATTCGATCGTTCAAAGTTCGGCAAAGGACAGGCTGTGACCTTATTACTCGGTGGGAATGCAGAAGGGGATGTAAAACAAGCCGCTTCTTGTTTATGTTTCTGAAAAACCCACGAGCGCTAAATGGTTGCCTCAAGCCACAACTTCCCGTAATATGGCGGTCAAATACAAAGGCTTGGATGACTGGGGCATTGACCCACGATTATATGATCAATTACTTCTCCAAACATGTTGAGAAGTATCTCCAAGGAGAACAACATTGACAACAAATCTTTGCTGCTTGTAGACAATGCTCCTGCCCATCCTCAGCATATGAAAGACTGATGTGTGTGGTGGTCGTATGGCAGCTTAGCTGCCGGGGTAGCTATCGTTTCTTGAAGCGTGACTATTTCGCTGATGCAGTGCCCCTCTACCAGTACACACACTGGAACTGGTACTCATTTTGCCGACCTCGGAAGGATGACAGGCTGAGTCAACCCCCTGGTGTATTAATTCAGTGGCCGACGGGGCTTGAACTCAGGACCCTAGGATTCCAAGCCAACACCCTAACCACTCAGCCAACACCAGGCTTAGACTGGTGTGAACACGTGCAGGTAGTATTTTTTACCACCACATACTACCTCACTTTTACAGCCTATGGATCAGGGAGTTATTGCTGCTTTTAAAGCCTATTATGTTAAGCATACCATGCTGCAGCTTGTCAAAAAAACTGATAAGAACAAACTATCAACTAGAACGGGCACTCATAGAGCGCATACCTTCGCCGCCACTACTTTTTTTGTTCTTGGTATGAGTGTGGGGAACTAGTTTCATATGAATGGTCTTATGACACAAACCACATATCTATAATGTCATGACCCCCCCCGACTTTCGGGGGCTACGGACTAAACAACAATCAACTCACGTCATTTTGGCGAGTCTTCACTCGCAAGCTCGGTGAATACAACGTTTCAACAAGAGAAGGTAATCTCGTTTGATGCTGGTTTCATGCAAATCGAATAAGAATTGACTGAGTTATGCCGAAGACCGCATATTTTTCAAGGGCGTGACCCCCCCCCCCGACATTTTACCCCAACCGGTGACATGTTATGACGTCATTGTGTCACAAGATTGGGCATTAAATTCTGAACATTTTGGTGCTGGGTTCATGCAAAGCGGACAAGAATTGACCGCGTTATGACAAAAACCGCATATTTTTCAAGGCCGTGACCCCCCTGACCTTTGACCCCTAACCGGTAACAAGAGTATGGGCGTCATTGTGTCATATTGCATATCACAAGATGAGGCGTTGAATTCTGAACATTTTGGCGTTAATTGCATGCAAATTGAATAAAAATTGACAGTGTTATCGTAAAAAGACGATTTTGACCTTTTCGTGACCTTGACCTTTGACCCGAACGATCCCAAAATCTAATCGAATGCTTCCTGGCTAATAACCAATCATCCCACCAAATTTCATGCAATTCGGTTTAATACTTTTTGAGTTATACGAATCACAAGATTACAAACAAATAAATAAATACACGCCGACCAAAACATAACCCTTCGCAGAATGCGAAGGTAATCAAGGAGTTTTGGTGAACATACAAAATAAAAACGGCTTTGGAAAACATTGAGGATTCGTGGGCGGAGGTGAGTGCCTCCACAATGAATGCTGTGTGGAAGAAAGTGTGGCCTGAGTGTGTCCACAATTTCACGGGGTTTGCTGATGTTCCGTTGATTACAAGTCAAATTGTAGACCTGGCGCAGGAGGCTGGTTTTGAAGAGGTTGACGAAGAGGACGTGGATGACTTACTGAAGTCTCATGCAGAACCCTTAAGCAATGAAGATATCATGGAGTTGGAACAGCAGTGGGCTCTTGAGGAAGAAGAAGAAGAAGAAGAAGAAGAAGAAGATGCTGTGACACCTTCATCCAAGCATCTCACCATGAAAAACCTCGGCCAAATCCTCAGCTCGTTTGAAAATGCCATATAATTTGTTATCGAGCAAGATCCAAATCTTGAAAGGAGCACTGATTTTAGCTGTGTTATTAATGATGCCCTTTGTTGCTACAGGAAACTTTATGCAGCAAAGAAAAAGAAAGCCATCCAGCCCACTCTCCATGCATTTTTCAAGCCAAAAGATGCAGCACCAACTCCATCCACCATCCAGGATGCTCCTTCAACCAGCTGCCAAGAGACCATTCCCGCTGGTGAAGAAAGTGACAGCACAGTGTCAAGTGAAGAGGGGGACGATTCGGCCACTCCGCAAGTGTAACTTGTCGACCGCAATCAACTCCGTTCCTCCAGCCTCAGGGTAAGTCGCCACTACTTGAGGAGTGTTTTGTTTACGTGTTTATGTCCAAAAAATTCCGAGCCAAAAACGCATCCCCCCTTTAACACATTGGTTTCTATGGGAAAATATGTTTTGTTTAACACAGTTTCGCTTATCATAAGGTTTTCCAGGAACGCAACCCTTGCGAAAAGCGAGGACTTACTGTAATTATAAATGGTGAGAATAAGCAAGGCTCGGCTGCTGCAAGCCATCAGTTAAGTGTAGCCTTAACAAATGTTTGGAAGGCAAAGATGGTTGGTGTACTACAGAGCTCATTAACCAATGTATAGGCCCCTTAAGCCTCAAATAAAATGCCCATCTTGGGTGGAGAGTAACAAAATTGTTGGGAGTTAAAAATTTGTTTGGTGGTTGTGATTAGGGTGTTATTTTGGTAAAGTTTGCTTCATTTAAAACTTAAAACAACAAATCAAACTACATTTGTAGAAAAACACAAAACATTGTAACTTGATCACTGTTCCCTTTAACTCTTTTATGCCAATGCTAAACTTATTTCAAATTTCCACATGATATCGTGGTTCCTTAAGATTCAACTGTTCAATTTGTTTCTTTGGCATTGCAATGCTTTGGAGTGGGGCCGGATGGAGGGGTTTATGAGAGAGGGGGCTGTAGGGGAGGGGGAGTCCATTTCTGCTCTTGGTTCTTCAAAGTAGCAATGTCCATTAAAACGTTGAGAAAGCCCACAATGCATTACATAAGCAGAGTAGTCAATGATTCCCCATCCACCATTAAAAAAAAAAAAAAAAAAAAAAAAAAAAAAACTCCCTGAACATTTTAAAAACTACATTGTTCTTCCGAAATGGGATTCTTAATCAAACATCAATTCCTCCACCACTGAAGGTGGACGGAGGTTATGTTTTCACCCGTCTGTTTGTTTGCCAGAATATCTCAACTTATGGATGGATTCGGACGAAACTTGGTGGACAGGTCCGGTGTGTGACAAGGACTAATTGGTTCGATTTTGGTGGCGATCCAGATCGGAATTTGGCTCATCAACAGGATACGAAATGTGAACTGTTCAGCCTGACAGACACGTGCCCCACTGAGTGCTGTTCTAGTTTTCCAATAGAAAATATTTTATCTATAATATATTTGGTGATAGACCTTGACCTTTAAGTACACATGGATAATATGAAAGGATTTCTATGTAAAGGTATTGAATTGAACTGTGCAATTTTTGTTCCTGCATATCATCAGTACAGACGCTACAAAATTAAACCTCGTTGTGGGATTTAGTTGGTTTTTGGGGTCATGCCATTCTACCAAGTACAGGGCTAGAAATACCCTTAATCTATAATGGCATTTTGAGCACAACGTCAAATCTGCAGTTTTATGCTGTGCTCGAAATGCCACTTCTGTGAAAACAAGACAGTGCATGCTAAGAATACTGTCTGCCCACCATGGTGCAAGTCAGAATCGATAAACTCCATAAAAAGTCAAACAAAGGGAGGTACATTCAAAGTACACCGCCCCATGCCAAATAAATAAATAACAAATCCTCCAGCGCACAACATTGCTGGGGGCACCTTTGGTGCCCTGTGATGCCGCCGTGCAGTACATGGAGATGGGATTGGGAGGGAGCAGTGTACAATAATTGATTGATAAATTGTGCAATGAAAGAAAGAGTAATCGTAAAATTAATTAATTTCTTAATCAATTGGCTAATAGCATACCAAAACCACTGTTTCATACGAATCTGTAACTTTTTGTTAAATTAAGTAATTCAACAAAAATGATTAATGAATCTATTGACTCAAACAAATCAAAAATCCCCTTTATAGCCAAATCACTTGTTCATTGTCACTTTCAAATATCAGCTTCTGAACTCAAAATATGCCTGAGATATTGCCAGGATGAGAAATAAAAGAAATAAGCAATTAATAATTCAATAATTAATCAATTAATTGATTGATCAAAAAAACATGTTTTCGCCAAAGAACATCTTCACTTTTGTCTCCAAATTTGAGCTTCCTAACTCAAAGGATGGCTGATATATCACCCGGAAAGCAAGAAAGAAAATTAATTAATCGATCAAGTGATTAATCAATAAATCAAAAACACTCATAGCTAAATTACTTGGTCACAGTCATGTTCAAATATCAGTTTTCTAGCTCAAAAGTTGCCCGAGATATTGCCCAGATGAGAAAGAAAATAAATGTCATAAATAAATCTATAATAATAAAGTAATCAAAAGATTAATAAAAAATATATAAAATATCGTTTTTGAAAAAGCACATCTCAGATTCCTAGCTCAAAAGATGGCTGCGATATCACCCGGACAAACAAACAAACAAATGACAAATCACTCAGAGCAACACTTGGCAAAACAGAACAAAGTAGAACGGCACTCGATAGAGCGCATACCTCCACCACGCTGAACAGTTTACGTTTTGTATCCCCCACTAATGTGCTGGATCTGAACCAAAATCTAATCCACTTGTTCTTGTCACATAACCAACTCATCTACAACTTTTTGAGATAAAGTGATTATATATATATAGTTTTTGACCATATCTATCAATTTTAGAAATCAGGCCTATTGTGACCTCTTGACCATAAAATAATTGGTGGGTGAATTCATTGACCTGATATGCAAATCCTGTTCAAATTTCAAGTCAATCGGATGAAAATTGAGAATTTTAGAAAGTGCACCTAAGTTGTTCACCTTTGGCCTATGTTGACCATTTGGCATATGCTGACCTCAAAAATAATCGGTGGTTGTATTCAGTGAGCTGATATAAAAATCCTGTTCAAATTTCAAGTCAATCAGATGAAAATTGAGGATTTTAGAAACTTGGCCTAAGTTGACCTCAAAATTCAGCAAGCTGATATGCAAATGGTCTTCAAATTTGAAGTCAATCGGATGAAAATTGACAATTTTAGAAATATGGCCTATGTTGACCTTTTGGCCCAAATCGACCCCAAAAATAATAGGTGGTTGAATTCAGTGACCTGATATGCAAATGGTCTTCAAATTTCAAGTCAATCGGATGAATAGTGAAGATTTTTTTAAATTGAAAACGTTTTTGACCTATGAAGACCTTTTGACCTCAAAGATAAATAGGATTCTATCGGACCACCAACTCGACTATCTGGTAAAGTTTCATGAAGATCGGTTTAAAATTGTGACCTGCAGGCAATTAAAGGTGAGTGGAGATAAACAAACAAGAAAAAGACGTCATGCAGAGCACGGCACTTATATTACAAAGACCACCCCCCTCCAAAAGTTGCGATGGATACATCAAATTGTCATTTCATCAAGATTAAAACTGACAATCTTAATCAGGTTTTTTTGATTATTTTGATTGATTCTTTAAATCAAGATTCTTTAAATAAATGCAACTCCTCTTTAAATTTCAAGTGAATCGGATGAAAATTGGCAATTTTAGAAATTCGGCCCAAGTTGACCTTTTGGTCATTGTTAACCTCAAAAATAATTGGTGGTTGAATTCAGTGACCTGAAATATAAATCCTCTTCAAATTTCAAGTCAATCGGATGAAAATTGAGGATTTTAGAAAACTCAAAGTTGTTGACCTTTGACCTATGTTGACATTTTGACCTTAAAAACAACATTCTTTCTTTATGACAAGCTCGACCATGTGGTGAAGTTTCATGAAGATCGGTTTTAAATTGTGACCTGTAGGTGAGTGACAAACAGACAGACAGAATAACAAGCAGTCATAGACTGGTACGAAATCGTCAACTTGACCTCTGACCTTGTCTAATAAAAGCTGTCTCTCGAGAAGGTAGCGACGCAAACCAGAAGTTTCTACGATGATTCTGTACCAAACCATCAAAAATCGAATATTTTACCTCACTGTGACCTTGACCTTTGACCGATTTTGACCAAAATCTAATCAGCACCAGCCATCACCCTCCTGAATCACGTGGTGTAATTTGACATTGGTAGCTTCTTGAGTTCTCGAGTTATCGTGCCTCCAAACAAACAAACACACACACAAACAGATGACGGAAGTGATCAATATACTTACGAAATCTTTAGATTTCGTAAGTAACAAAATTGACTGACCAATATTACTTGGAAAAAAATCTTTCATTTTGCAAGTAACAAAGGGAGTAAAAACTGAGTACTCCCTTCCTTCGGTGCCCAGCGATGATGTCATGCATCGCCTGGATATGGAATTGGGAAGGAGCGGTGTACAACAAAGTTTGCTTTGAAAAAGGTATCACTGTGTTCCATCAACTCTTCTACTATACTAAAAAAATAGAATATGTTTGTATGTGTGTGTTTGTTTGTTTGTTTGTTTGTTCGTCCTTTATAGGCAGCCGAACCGTTGGATGGAATGAGATGAAACGGCATGAGTGATCCTTGGGACAGGAGAACGGACATGGGGGGGGGGGGAGGGGGGTCAAGTTCAAGGTCAAAGGTCATGGGGTCAAGGGGTCAAGGTCACCGGGTAACTTCAATTTCTCAATTTCATCCGATCGAGACGGGACCAACGCCATTCGACAGATGATCAAAATTAAATGACAGTTGATTGACGACATTCACTTCTGACTTCCGGTTTTAGAGTTATGACGTCATAAATTGACTAAAACGTCAATTTTTCATGTTTGTTTGTCCTTTATAGATGGCCAAACCGTTGGATAGAATGAGATGAAACTTGGCATATGTGATCCTTGGGAACGGACATAAGGGGATCAAGGTCAAGGTCAAAGGTCACGGGCTAAAGGTCACCGGATAACGTCAATTTCTCAAGTTCATCCGATCGAGACGGGACCAACGCATTCAACAGACAACTGTACCCGCCCATGGGCGGGTACTTTGCCAGTAAATTAGTAAGTTAGGCTAAAAAATATTATAGTATCATTAGGCCTTCAGCATATTTGACTAAAGTTTGTCCGATTGGAACGAGATTGCCCTCTCTATATGGCCTAGAGAAAGACGTATTTGAGCTTAATATAAAACATACTCCTCAGCGTTTAAGGTCAAGGTCTGAGACCCCCCCCCCCCCCAGGATGACTAAACCACCATTTTGATTTTTATCCTTCATTTCTGCCAATGTATCTCGGATCCGGCTGGGGGTTTCGGAATGAAATTTTGCGTCAATAATGGGAATAGAATGTATGCGGGGTTGACAATTATTTTTGATCTTGATCAAATTTTATGGTCATGGCCCAATTATTGACATTTTAACATTTTTCAATAAAACTAAATTAAGATATGTCTTATCAGAACAAAATTCCCCTCCCTACATAGCTGAGAGCAAGTCACATTTAAGCTTAATTCAGTCAGCCACCCATCAGTAATTTAAATTCCGAACAGTCCACCCATGCAGCCACCGAAGGTGGAAGAAGATTATATTTTCACCCCTGTTTGTCTGTAGGATATCTCAAAAGGTTGTGGATGGATTTTAATGAAATTCGGTGGGCAGGTTGGGTGTGCGACAAGAACGAACCGATTAGATTTTGGTAAAGATCCAGCCATAAGAATTTTTTTAAGTGATTCTTCACTATTGAGAAATAGGGCCAAAAAACGATAGAGAGCACAATATCTCAAAAAGTTGTGGACGGATTTTGATTAAACTTGGTGGACACTTTGGGTGTGTGACTAGAAAGAATTGGTTCAATTTTGGTGAAGATCTGGATCCGGATCCGATTCTGATAATTAATTTTTGAAGTAATTCTTCACCATTGAGAGATGGGGTTAAACTTGTGTGTAATATATATATATATATATATATATATATATATATATATCATATCATGATATCTCAAAAACCTGTGGATGGATTCAGACGAAACATGGTGGACATGTTGGGTATGTGACAAGAACGGATCGATTCAATTTCGGTGAAGATCTGAATCCAGATCCGGATAAGAGGATTATTTAAATTTTGAAAGCGATTCTTCACCACTGAGAAATGGGGCCAAAAACGATATATAGCAAGCCTTCTCAAAAATGTATTGGGCCTGATATGCTCTAGTGGATCAGGCATTATGAGGTAGAAGGATGCGCTCTCCCGAGTGCCCTTCGAGTTTACATCATACTTTGGTCTTTTGCATCTGAGAAGGTGGACAACTTTGTCAACCTTTGATTCTGACTCCGCAACTTGACTTGACGACATCAGCTCACATGTCATAAAAACCTGCTCTGCTGCGCTTGCACATCCTCTCTCTCTGCCATAGGTCATCTTTCATCTGCCAACATCACTGCTTTACTTTTTTTTTTTTAAAAAGGTGCAAAACAGATCCCCTTAACTACACACATCAGCTTACTTCCAATCATCACCAAGGTGGTGGAATCCATCATCGCAGTTGATATGAAATCTTTCCTTTTCTCCAACAGCCTCCCATATCACCAAGTTGCATTCAGACCAGGTCACTCACTCCACATTGGACATGCTGCTTACACTCACCCAACAATGGATGGAAGCCCTCAATGTCAAACATGAGATCAGGGCCATCTCCCTGGACATGTCCCATGCTTTTGACAGTCTGGCATCCCACCTTGCTCTTCAAATTATTTGCCTATGGAATCAAAGGCCAACTCCAGACAGAGCTTACTGACTTCCTCCACTCTCATAGCCAAAATGTGGTGCTCAATGGAATCCTTTCATCTCCTCTCCTTGTCAAGGCAGTGTTCTGGGTCCATTCCTATTCCTGATATTCATCATTGATCACTGACTCTGGAAAAGCCCCTTTATCTATTTGCTGATGACTCCACCCTCTGCCGTGACTTCCCTCATCCTCTGGATAGGCAGGCCTCTTCCCTCTCTTCTGACTTTGTCAAAATCACAAGCTGGTCAAACACTTGGAATATGTCTTTCAATCTTGACAAATCTCACACTCTCACTCTCTCATGTACTTTCTTAACAATCCTCTTGGGGAGGTTCATTTATTCAAACTCCTGGGTCTCACTATCAGCCATGGCCTTTCTTGGGGGGGAAAAAAACACATTTCAAAATTGGCCTCCAAAGCCAGCAGCCGACTAGGCATCCTCCGTCATACAAAGCCCTTCCTTGGCACACCTGAGCTCCTATCCACCTATCTGAGTCCATGGCTTATCACTTCATTGTAAACAGGCTGGTGGTCCCTCTGTTACATCACCTTATTTCTGGTCTTGCACCCTCTGCTATTTCCATGCTTTGTCACTCCCCCCCTTCCCAGTTAATTCAGGGCTCACACAGTCCACCACAACACTATCTGGATCCCTGAGGGAACATTGGCAACATGCCGATTTTTAACTTCATGGTTTAAATCAGTAAATTCACTTAAACCCACAGCTGCAATTTTGCATGGTTTATAGAAGCATCACAAGTAAACACTCACTGTATTCAATTTCTCTCCGTGCAGACTCGATCCTATGAAGCAATGAACTATCGTTCTCAGTTTTCCGAAGTCGCAGGCGTTGTTCCTGTAATGCAAGAAGGGTAGGGGTACAACAATATTTGGATAATCAAAAATACTAGCGATACCCATGCACATGCACGGGATAGCAGTACAACATAGCTGGTAGCAGACGACAGAACGTACACGGGGAATGACACAAATACGCATTGTGCAAAATGCAAGTGGTACTATGGAACGCCAAGACTTCCCAAACATTGTCGGCATGTCCGGTAAGTGCCACAGCAATTTCATAGGGATCGTGTGACGGCGAGCCGAGTTTTTAGTGTGCAAGCTTGGTATTATAATAGAGATATTTGGGTATCATAAAGAGGTTTGGGGAAAGAAAACAAAACTACACAAACAAAATGGAAGAACGTATTAATGTTTTCAAGCAAAATGAACAAGTTCTGAAGATGCAAATGCAGTTGGCGATGGATTATATTAGCCTTGGCTGCAGTGAAAGGATGGGGGAGGATATTGCAATCGGTCAACGTCAGCGAGTGTGCGAGTCCGCGTGCAAATCTAGTTGAATATGGAATCTGCGTGGCCACAGCAAATTGTGCTTGACATTTGCAGCATTTTTATCAGGCCTTGCGGCACACATCTGACCATGGGCTCAACGAGTGCACCCAGGCAGCCTTCGTCATGTTGACAATTTTTTCCAATGTAACATCGAGATTTCATGGAACCAAAAGTTGGTTTATACCTGCGACATGTTACAGGTGTACAAGAGCTCCGCATGGTTGTTGTTGTTGCTGTTGCAGTTCTTGTTGAGGATCGATTTTTGAAATGTGCACCTATTGGTCGGACAGCTGCAGGACCCCACCCACATTAGTCCTTGACTCCACACACAATGGCACCCAGCCGAAATGTGATCGCCATCTTGGTTTTTTTGGTGGGCCCAAAACCTCAGGCCTGTCGGCTTACTGCTGATTACACACTGTCCGGGTTTGTTGCGTCAGATTTCCATTGGCTTTGTTTCGGTCAGTGTTACTCATGATGAGGGACCCTGAAAAATTGAATGAATGTCAAATAAAAATTATTAGTAAGGTTTAATCAAACCACCTCCATATAAAACAGAGTGAGGTAATGTTTGAACGGCCCCATATTGGGGTTAACCAATCCATGACAGTGTGACGAATCAGATCATTCTGATATAACCGTGGTCAATGCTGACAAGAATGACAGGTGTCGAGTTAATATTTTAATAATGCATTAAAGTGCGTTTCCCAATTGGCCAGTTACTGGATTTTGTCACAGGTTGTGACAGTGCGTTCGTTCTTGTTTATACCTTGAATGTGGATCACGTCCCGTCCAACGTTAGCCACGTTGTTCTTGAGGATGTATTTGTCTGCACTTAGGCTGCATGCAAAACAACACCAGTAGATCTGCAATTGCTCGTTGCATCATTTTATGGAAGCATGGCTGTGCTGCTGATGCAGTGCCCCTATTACCAGTAAGCTGGTTATCATTTCCCAAACCTCGGAAGGATAACAGGCCGAATCAACCGGTGTGGTGTTATTTCAACAGCACACAGGGGTTAAAACTCAAGAGCCTAAGATCTTAAGCCAACACCAGGCTTACATCTACTGCAATCCATGTCGTTTATAGTAAGGCATTTTAAAAAAAAAAAGAATTATACATATATAGACATATTGTTGTTGATTGACACCCGTCCGGCGTGCGGGCGACTGCCTTAGCCCAATTGCGGCCGCGCGCGCCCACCGAACGAGCAATCCAGTCGTAGCTTCCGGATCAACACCGAAACCCAGCTACGGGTGTTTTTTAACACACCATAAAACCAGCCAACTCTTCTATCTACGCGCTACAGGGTTGATAGCCGAATTGTCGTTGTACCTAATTATTCGCGCGGACAGAAATGCCAGGACTTTATACCTCGACGGAGCCTGCACGAAAACGAGCCGCTTAAGCAGCTCGTTTTTATATCGCCAAGCCCTGTCGGACCAGATGTACGTTCTATCGGCTTATAATCAGCCAGCTAATATCCCAAACGCAATTATGGCAGTCCGTGACAGTGACACGACGAGCAGGTTAACATTCAAAAATGGGAAACATTTATTCGAACACAAGCAATGCAATGAATGGGGGGGGGAGGGGTGGGGAAAAAAAAGACACGAGCAAAAACCTACAGCCGATGTCTATTATGTAATGTACATGCACTTAATCAGTTTGTTACTTATGGACAAGGCGCCACAGACTTTCATGCAAAAGCCAAGAAAGAAAGGAAGAACCGGGCTCGTGAGCCTTTATAATTTGCTCGAAGCCGGGATGACCGAAGGGGCTCCGAGAAACCGAGCGGGCGACCTGGCCACCCTCTTGGTGACTCGCCGAGTCCTGGTTTGGAGAACCCTCGGTGTCTCTGCCCGCACTCCAACCTCCGAACTCTCCAGTTCCCCACCCCAACTGCAACTCCACCACACCAGCGCAGCGCGAACTCAAACGCTCTCTCCAAGCGCTCTTCCCGACTCCACCACCCAGCTCCTCTCTCCAACTCCCACTCGTTCTGGTTAACGGCGAGCAAACGCGGCCCTTTATAGCCCCCGGGGCTTCGCTCCTTCACCCCCGGCTGGCTCCGCCCCTTTGATCCGATCTTGCCGTCAAACGCGGCCGTGTTAGAGATCACCGGTTTCACGCAGACGTGTTGGGAATCACCGGTTTCACGCAGACGTGTTGGGAATCACCGGTTTCACGCAGACGTGTTGGGAATCACCGGTTTCACGCAGACGTGTTGGGAATCACCGGTTTCACGCAGACGTGTTGGGAATCACCGGTTTCACGCAGACGTGTTGGGAATCACCGTCTTCACGTGGACGTAGTGAAGATGATGGCGGTTGTGGAGTAGATGGTGAGGAGATGATGGCGGTTGTGGAGTAGATGGTGAGGAGATGATGGCGGTTGTGGAGAAGATGGTGAGGAGATGATGGCCGTTGTGGAGAAGATGGTGAGGAGATTATGGCCGTTGTGGAGAAGATGGTGAGGAGATTATGGCCGTTGTGGAGAAGATGGTGAGGAGATTATGGCCGTTGTGGAGAAGATGGTGAGGAGAAGATGGTGAGGAGATTATGGCCGTTGTGGAGAAGATGGTGAGGAGATTATGGCCGTTGTGGAGAAGATGGTGACGAGATGATGGCCGTTGTGGAGAAGATGGTGACGAGATGATGGCCGTTGTGGAGAAGATGGTGACGAGATGATGGCCGTTGTGGAGAAGATGGTGACGAGATGATGGCCGTTGTGGAGAAGATGGTGAGGAGATGATGGCCGTTGTGGAGAAGATGGTGAGGAGATGATGGCCGTTGTGGAGAAGATGGTGACGAGATGATGGCCGTTGTGGAGAAGATGGTGACGAGATGATGGCCGTTGTGGAGAAGATGGTGAGGAGATGATGGCCGTTGTGGAGAAGATGGTGAGGAGATGATGGCCGTTGTGGAGAAGATGGTGAGGAGATGATGGCCGTTGTGGAGAAGATGGTGAGGAGATGATGGCCGTTGTGGAGAAGATGGTGAGGAGATGATGGCCGTTGTGGAGAAGATGGTGAGGAGATGATGGCCGTTGTGGAGAAGATGGTGAGGAGATGATGGCCGTTGTGGAGAAGATGGTGAGGAGATGATGGCCGTTGTGGAGAAGATGGTGAGGAGATGATGGCCGTTGTGGAGAAGATGGTGACGAGATGATGGCCGTTGTGGAGAAGATGGTGACGAGATGATGGCCGTTGTGGAGAAGATGGTGACGAGATGATGGCCGTTGTGGAGAAGATGGTGACGAGATGATGGCCGTTGTGGAGAAGATGGTCGTTGTGGAGGAGATGATGGCCGTTGTGGAGAAGATGGTCGTTGTGGAGGAGATGATGGCCGTTGTGGAGAAGATGGTCGTTGTGGAGGAGATGATGGCCGTTGTGGAGAAGATGGTGAGGAGATGATGGCCGTTGTGGAGAAGATGGTGAGGAGATGATGGCCGTTGTGGAGAAGATGGTGAGGAGATGATGGCCGTTGTGGAGAAGATGGTGAGGAGATGATGGCCGTTGTGGAGAAGATGGTGAGGAGATGATGGCCGTTGTGGAGAAGATGGTGAGGAGATGATGGCCGTTGTGGAGAAGATGGTGAGGAGATGATGGCCGTTGTGGAGAAGATGGTGAGGAGATGATGGCCGTTGTGGAGAAGATGGTGAGGAGATGATGGCCGTTGTGGAGAAGATGGTGAGGAGATGATGGCCGTTGTGGAGAAGATGGTGAGGAGATGATGGCCGTTGTGGAGAAGATGGTGAGGAGATGATGGCCGTTGTGGAGAAGATGGTGAGGAGATGATGGCCGTTGTGGAGAAGATGGTGAGGAGATGATGGCCGTTGTGGAGAAGATGGTGAGGAGATGATGGCCGTTGTGGAGAAGATGGTGAGGAGATGATGGCCGTTGTGGAGAAGATGGTGAGGAGATGATGGCCGTTGTGGAGAAGATGGTGAGGAGATGATGGCCGTTGTGGAGAAGATGGTGAGGAGATGATGGCCGTTGTGGAGAAGATGGTGAGGAGATGATGGCCGTTGTGGAGAAGATGGTGAGGAGATGATGGCCGTTGTGGAGAAGATGGTGAGGAGATGATGGCCGTTGTGGAGAAGATGGTGAGGAGATGATGGCCGTTGTGGAGAAGATGGTGAGGAGATGATGGCCGTTGTGGAGAAGATGGTGAGGAGATGATGGCCGTTGTGGAGAAGATGGTGAGGAGATGATGGCCGTTGTGGAGAAGATGGTGAGGAGATGATGGGCGTTGTGGAGAAGATGGAGAGGAGATGATGGCCGTTGTGGAGAAGATTGTGACGAGATGATGGCCGTTGTGGAGAAGATGGTGAGGAGATGATGGCCGTTGTGGAGAAGATGGTGAGGAGATGATGGCCGTTGTGGAGAAGATGGTGAGGAGATGATGGCCGTTGTGGAGAAGATGGTGAGGAGATGATGGCCGTTGTGGAGAAGATGGTGAGGAGATGATGGCCGTTGTGGAGAAGATGGTGAGGAGATGATGGCCGTTGTGGAGAAGATGGTGAGGAGATGATGGCCGTTGTGGAGAAGATGGTGAGGAGATGATGGCCGTTGTGGAGAAGATGGTGAGGAGATGATGGCCGTTGTGGAGAAGATGGTGAGGAGATGATGGCCGTTGTGGAGAAGATGGTGAGGAGATGATGGCCGTTGTGGAGAAGATGGTGAGGAGATGATGGCCGTTGTGGAGAAGATGGTGAGGAGATGATGGCCGTTGTGGAGAAGATGGTGAGGAGATGATGGCCGTTGTGGAGAAGATGGTGAGGAGATGATGGCCGTTGTGGAGAAGATGGTGAGGAGATGATGGCCGTTGTGGAGAAGATGGTGAGGAGATGATGGCCGTTGTGGAGAAGATGGTGAGGAGATGATGGCCGTTGTGGAGAAGATGGTGAGGAGATGATGGCCGTTGTGGAGAAGATGGTGAGGAGATGATGGCCGTTGTGGAGAAGATGGTGAGGAGATGATGGCCGTTGTGGAGAAGATGGTGAGGAGATGATGGCCGTTGTGGAGAAGATGGTGAGGAGATGATGGCCGTTGTGGAGAAGATGGTGAGGAGATGATGGCCGTTGTGGAGAAGATGGTGAGGAGATGATGGCCGTTGTGGAGAAGATGGTGAGGAGATGATGGCCGTTGTGGAGAAGATGGTGAGGAGATGATGGCCGTTGTGGAGAAGATGGTGAGGAGATGATGGCCGTTGTGGAGAAGATGGTGAGGAGATGATGGCCGTTGTGGAGAAGATGGTGAGGAGATGATGGCCGTTGTGGAGAAGATGGTGAGGAGATGATGGCCGTTGTGGAGAAGATGGTGAGGAGATGATGGCCGTTGTGGAGAAGATGGTGAGGAGATGATGGCCGTTGTGGAGAAGATGGTGAGGAGATGATGGCCGTTGTGGAGAAGATGGTGAGGAGATGATGGCCGTTGTGGAGAAGATGGTGAGGAGATGATGGCCGTTGTGGAGAAGATGGTGAGGAGATGATGGCCGTTGTGGAGAAGATGGTGAGGAGATGATGGCCGTTGTGGAGAAGATGGTGAGGAGATGATGGCCGTTGTGGAGAAGATGGTGAGGAGATGATGGCCGTTGTGGAGAAGATGGTGAGGAGATGATGGCCGTTGTGGAGAAGATGGTGAGGAGATGATGGCCGTTGTGGAGAAGATGGTGAGGAGATGATGGCCGTTGTGGAGAAGATGGTGAGGAGATGATGGCCGTTGTGGAGAAGATGGTGAGGAGATGATGGCCGTTGTGGAGAAGATGGTGAGGAGATGATGGCCGTTGTGGAGAAGATGGTGAGGAGATGATGGCCGTTGTGGAGAAGATGGTGACGAGATGATGGCCGTTGTGGAGAAGATGGTGACGAGATGATGGCCGTTGTGGAGAAGATGGTGACGAGATGATGGCCGTTGTGGAGAAGATGGTGACGAGATGATGGCCGTTGTGGAGAAGATGGTGACGAGATGATGGCCGTTGTGGAGAAGATGGTGACGAGATGATGGCCGTTGTGGAGAAGATGGTGAGGAGATGATGGCCGTTGTGGAGAAGATGGTGAGGAGATGATGGCCGTTGTGGAGAAGATGGTGAGGAGATGATGGCCGTTGTGGAGAAGATGGTGAGGAGATGATGGCCGTTGTGGAGAAGATGGTGAGGAGATGATGGCCGTTGTGGAGAAGATGGTGAGGAGATGATGGCCGTTGTGGAGAAGATGGTGAGGAGATGATGGCCGTTGTGGAGAAGATGGTGAGGAGATGATGGCCGTTGTGGAGAAGATGGTGAGGAGATGATGGCCGTTGTGGAGAAGATGGTGAGGAGATGATGGCCGTTGTGGAGAAGATGGTGAGGAGATGATGGCCGTTGTGGAGAAGATGGTGAGGAGATGATGGCCGTTGTGGAGAAGATGGTGAGGAGATGATGGCCGTTGTGGAGAAGATGGTGAGGAGATGATGGCCGTTGTGGAGAAGATGGTGAGGAGATGATGGCCGTTGTGGAGAAGATGGTGAGGAGATGATGGCCGTTGTGGAGAAGATGGTGAGGAGATGATGGCCGTTGTGGAGAAGATGGTGAGGAGATGATGGCCGTTGTGGAGAAGATGGTGAGGAGATGATGGCCGTTGTGGAGAAGATGGTGAGGAGATGATGGCCGTTGTGGAGAAGATGGTGAGGAGATGATGGCCGTTGTGGAGAAGATGGTGAGGAGATGATGGCCGTTGTGGAGAAGATGGTGAGGAGATGATGGCCGTTGTGGAGAAGATGGTGAGGAGATGATGGCCGTTGTGGAGAAGATGGTGAGGAGATGATGGCCGTTGTGGAGAAGATGGTGAGGAGATGATGGCCGTTGTGGAGAAGATGGTGAGGAGATGATGGCCGTTGTGGAGAAGATGGTGAAGAGATGATGGCCGTTGTGGAGAAGATGGTGAAGAGATGATGGCCGTTGTGGAGAAGATGGTGAGGAGATGATGGCCGTTGTGGAGAAGATGGTGAGGAGATGATGGCCGTTGTGGAGGAGATGATGGCCGTTGTGGAGAAGATGGTGAGGAGATGATGGCCGTTGTGGAGAAGATGGTGAGGAGATGATGGCCGTTGTGGAGAAGATGGTGAGGAGATGATGGCCGTTGTGGAGAAGATGGTGAGGAGATGATGGCCGTTGTGGAGAAGATGGTGAGGAGATGATGGCCGTTGTGGAGAAGATGGTGAGGAGATGATGGCCGTTGTGGAGAAGATGGTGAGGAGATGATGGCCGTTGTGGAGAAGATGGTGAGGAGATGATGGCCGTTGTGGAGAAGATGGTGAGGAGATGATGGCCGTTGTGGAGAAGATGGTGAGGAGATGATGGCCGTTGTGGAGAAGATGGTGAGGAGATGATGGCCGTTGTGGAGAAGATGGTGAGGAGATGATGGCCGTTGTGGAGAAGATGGTGACGAGATGATGGCCGTTGTGGAGAAGATGGTGAGGAGATGATGGCCGTTGTGGAGAAGATGGTGAGGAGATGATGGCCGTTGTGGAGAAGATGGTGAGGAGATGATGGCCGTTGTGGAGAAGATGGTGAGGAGAGGATGGCCGTTGTGGAGAAGATGGTGAGGAGATGATGGCCGTTGTGGAGAAGATGGTGAGGAGATGATGGCCGTTGTGGAGAAGATGGTGAGGAGATGATGGCCGTTGTGGAGAAGATGGTGAGGAGATGATGGCCGTTGTGGAGAAGATGGTGACGAGATGATGGCCGTTGTGGAGAAGGTGGTGAGGAGATGATGGCCGTTGTGGAGAAGATGGTGAGGAGATGATGGCCGTTGTGGAGAAGATGGTGAGGAGATGATGGCCGTTGTGGAGAAGATGGTGAGGAGATGATGGCCGTTGTGGAGAAGATGGTGAGGAGATGATGGCCGTTGTGGAGAAGATGGTGAGGAGATGATGGCCGTTGTGGAGAAGATGGTGAGGAGATGATGGCCGTTGTGGAGAAGATGGTGAGGAGATGATGGCCGTTGTGGAGAAGATGGTGAGGAGATGATGGCCGTTGTGGAGAAGATGGTGAGGAGATGATGGCCGTTGTGGAGAAGATGGTGAGGAGATGATGGCCGTTGTGGAGAAGATGGTGAGGAGATGATGGCCGTTGTGGAGAAGATGGTGAGGAGATGATGGCCGTTGTGGAGAAGATGGTGAGGAGATGATGGCCGTTGTGGAGAAGATGGTGAGGAGATGATGGCCGTTGTGGAGAAGATGGTGAGGAGATGATGGCCGTTGTGGAGAAGATGGTGAGGAGATGATGGCCGTTGTGGAGAAGATGGTGAGGAGATGATGGCCGTTGTGGAGAAGATGGTGAGGAGATGATGGCCGTTGTGGAGAAGATGGTGAAGAGATGATGGCCGTTGTGGAGAAGATGGTGAAGAGATGATGGCCGTTGTGGAGAAGATGATGGCCGTTGTGGAGAAGATGGTGAGGAGATGATGGCCGTTGTGGAGAAGATGGTGAGGAGATGATGGCCGTTGTGGAGAAGATGGTGAGGAGATGATGGCGAGGAGATGATGGCCGTTGTGGAGAAGATGGTGAGGAGACGTTTGTTTAAAATAAAAGACAGAAAAGAATAACACCACCTCAAAGGTTCACATCCCGACTCACGAACAAATTCCGTTATACATCGGTGGGGAATTCTAACCTGGAACACACACTTGTCGAAATAACTGACCTCTGGGGAACCTGAATGGTGATGTGTGAATTTCCACAACCATAACAATATATTACAAAATCACACACGCATGTAACTGTGCACAGTGATTAAATAGTGTTGTATATTTTGCTTTTTACATTCCGATTCTGATTTACCAAATGGCAAACTCCGTTGTAGGGCGTCGGTGCTGCCGAAGCAGTTTCTTGGCAGGGCAAACACTGGGTGGTTTGCCATTGGCATCTCAGCAGTAATCAGGGCAAGAATTTGTTCAGTGCTGGAGACAGCTCACCTGCTCTTTGCCATGGAATATTTAACGTCCACTAACTAATGCAGGCAAACACAACGCTCAATTTAAACGTTCATCCGAGGGACAGCACACACTGATGAATGGAATCTGTTGCCATTGCCATGCGAGATACCAGGATGACAGTTTATAGCTGGGTCGGGATTCAAACCCAGGCTAGACAGCTTAGAGACTAGTACATGTACCTCTCAATCATCCTGCCAGCCCTGCATTTTAAATATATACAGCATGCTAAATAATTTTGAAAAATTATTTCAATCTATAAAGGTGTTGATCAAAGCCACTTCATGGCTGGGTGTGTGAAATGGGTCGCAGAGACTAAAAAAAATTAAATGAGAACTCGTGTTCCAAGGGAGTGTTCATCGATTTCTCCTGAGCCTCGCCGGTTCCCAGTTTTATTAAAAATCGGTCTGTTTCAGTATGGAGATGAAAAAAATTTCAAACAAAGTACAACGAAGTCCAAACATCCCAACAAGGTGTTGAGAGAATGTAGGACAAGGGATAAGGCCCGGTCACACCTTGACGTTTTAGCCAACGTATGCCGATTTTTGAATTTTTTTTCTAAAACGCTGGCACACGTTGAATACGTTATGGGTAAGTTTTGATAACATTGAGAGCACGATGAAAAACACTGCCATACATCGTTGTACGTTGGCTTTAAACGTTGTACTTTTTGGTTGTCCTCAAATTTTTTCATGCTTGAAATTTCACGACGTATGCCGGCGTATGACTCACACGTTCCGCTACGCTGGCCACAAGTTGTATGCACGGTCTGCGATCGTTGACAGACGTCAACACATGCTACTTGTAAGTTAATCATAAGTTGAGACACGCCGAGGTAATGTTTAGCGTACCCGAAACTTATTTCTAACCTATGATTAACGTGTTCTTGGCACGTTACGCGATCGTTGCCACACATCGACAGACGTTACTTTTAAGTTACGCATAGGCTGAAAGACGTCGGTATAATGGATCGTCCTTGCGTCAGCGTCCACGGCCACGGCCAGGACACTTATTTGCAGCATTCTTCAAACTTTTCTTCGGCATGACGAGGATGTTCACACTTCGATGTCTAGCTTGGCTATGATTCCAATTGTCCATCGGCAGCGTCTATTTAAAATAGTCGAGTTTGAGCGTTTTAACACGTTCAGAAGAAACGCTTCAAATTTCAAAACCTCAGCGTCAAAAAACAAAGGCGAGTGACAGCAATTTAAATCGTTCATTGTAAACAATGAAAATGGCTGAGTGGTGCCGTTTAAAAGTCGTTGAGTGTAAAAAAAATCCAATTGTTGAGCGCAAGCGTCTACTTTCAATAGTGGGGTTTGAGCGATTTAGCACGTTCAATAGAAACGATTAAAATTTCCGAGCGCCAGCGTCAAAAAACAAAGGCGAGTGACAGCAATTTAAATCGTTCATTGTAAACAATGAAAATAGCTGAGTGGTACCGTTTAAAAGTCGTTGAGTGTAAAAAAATCCAATTGTTGAGCGCAAGCGTCTACTTTCAATAGTGGATCCATCATAACCCACACCCTCCCCCTCACACTCAACTACTACTGCCAACATGAACAAACTACTACTAATACTGATACTGATACTGCTGACATGGACATCGACTCAAAAAGGAACTCGAAAACACTGTTGAGTTCCCTTTTATGAGCAGCATTTTTATATGGGCGGAGATATTTTTATATCAAAGGGCGGAGGAGCTCCTTGTGAGCCAACGGCCATCCATATCTAGTGCCCAACTGTGTCTGCGGACGTCCTCCTGCAGTTGGGTTACTTCTTATTAGGAGGTTGGTGGCAGGATTTGCACTCCAGCCACCGTAAAACGCTTCATTCCGCAAAACGCAAAAACGCAAAAAAATCTGAAAACCCACTCCGTGGGAGTACCTCCTGTGCAGCTTCCCTTCGCAGGGCAGCTCACCGGATGATGGGATTGGGGCAAAGCCTTCTGGGACCCCAATCTTTGATAGGAGGGAAACCACGGGTAACATCCCTGGGTCAGATTGCGGGAGAGTGTGTCAGAGTGGTGTTGAGGTGTCGTCCACCAGACGGCGGTCTCCTTTGGGTTAACCTGAGGCGGTCCCTTCGGGTGGGTGCCTGGAATGTCCTATCCCTAAGAGAGGATGATCACCTGTCTCTGTTATCATCTGAGCTCAAGCGTTTGGACATCGGGATTGCAGCTCTCTGAGGTTCGGAGACCGGATTGGCGGCGAGATAATGGTGGGTGGTTACACCTACTATTGGTCTGGTCGCTCTGATGGTTACCATACCCAAGGAGTTGCTGTAGCTGTGTCCAATAAGCTGACCCCAATGATAATTGAGGTAACACCGGTCAACGAGCGTATTATGAGATTAAGGATTCGTCACTCCTTGGGTGTCATTTCCCTGGTCTCTATTTATGCTCCGACTGAGGCGAGTGATCTTACCGTGAAGGATGCATTCTACGCCACACTCGAGTCTGTGGCTGATCAGTGCCCCAGACGAGATACACTTCTAGTCTTGGGGGATTTCAATGCATCGACTGGAACTGATAGGGATGGTTATGAGGTGTGTGTTGGTCCCCATGGGTCAGGAACTATGAACCAGAATAGCACTAAGTTCCTTGACTTTGCAAGAAGTCATGGACTTAGGGTGGCTGGTTCATGGTTTCAGCGCCCGCAAGCTCATCGCTGGACTTGGTATTCCAACGCTGGCGGTGTGGCAAAGGAGATTGACCATGTCCTCATTGACGGTCGTTGGAGGATGATCCAGAACTGCAGGGTCTACCGGAGTGCTCAGTTCCTCAATACTGACCACAGGCTTGTTGTAGCAACTCTAAAGCTGCACCTTAAATCCTGGAGAATGGTACCATCCCAGCCTAGGCTGGATGTTGCCAAGCTCAGGGATGAGAGAGTAGCTGAGGAGTTTGCGAACAGGCTGAGTGGACACTTGGGGGGTCTGGGTGCTTTGGGGGGTCCTGAAGAGTTGTGGAGCACCTTCAAGACCACCGTCCTGGATGTTGCCGGTGGATGCCTTGGAGTTCACCGCAGGGCAAAGAAGAATTTTGTCTCTCAAGGGACACTGGATACCATTGACCAGAGTCGCAGGGCCAGGCTGAATGGCAGAGCTGAGCTGTTCAGGGAGCTGAGGCGTAAAACTGTATAAGTGCACTGAGGGTGGACAAGGAGGCCTATGTGCGAGGAATCTGTGAGGGGGTAGAGCATCACCTGTGGACAGGTGATTCTCGTCCCGCTTACAGGGGAATTCGCGCACATGTACGTTCATCCAAGCCCATCCCTCGGAGCACTGCAGTTCCGAGCAGAGAGTGGTAGGCTCTGACAGAGGAGTCTGAAGAGAAAGGCCCGCTGGGCCGGTTACTTTGAGCGGTTGTACCAGGCTGATCCCCCAGCTGTCGAGTTGGACGTCAAGGGTGTTACAATCCCTGTTGCTGACCTCGAATCAACTGTGGTCCACCATCGCTTGTGGAAACACGGGCTGCGGTGAACTGGTTGAAACGGGGCAAAGCTCCAGGGATCTGTGGCATCCATGCTGAACTTCTCAAGGCTGGTGGAAATGCTGCACTCGTGGCGTTGCATGCAGTTTTGGGCTCTGCCTGGAACACAGGCATCATCCCAACTGACTGGAAGAGGGGCCTTGTTGTCCCTCTCTGGAAAGGGAAGGGTGATCGCCAAGACTGCAACAATTACCGAGGGGTGACGCTGCTCTCAGTGCCGGGCAAGGTCTTTGCTCGGATAATTCTTGATAGGGTTCGCCACCATCTGCTTGAGCACCAGCGTCCAGAGCAGTCAGGCTTTACACCAAAGAGGTCAACGATTGACCGTATCCTTGCTCTTCGTGTCCTCATTGAACGCAGACGAGAGTTTCGGCAGGGGCTGCTTGCAGCCTATGTTGATCTCTGTAAAGCGTTCGATTCAGTGAATCAGGATGTCCTCTGGAGGATTCTTGGTCTTCGCGGGGTGCCACCGAAACTGATCGATCTGATGTCTGAACTCTACTCTGGTACTGAGAGTGCTGTGAAGTGTGGTGGTACCGCCTCTGACTTATTTCCAGTTGTTACTGGAGTTCGTCAGGGATGTGTACTTGCCCCCACACTTTTCAGCACTTGTATGGACTGGATTTTTGGGAGGATGTCGGAGAGATCAAGTTGCGGTGCATCGTTTGGCAAATGTCAAGATCTCGGACCTTGATTTTGCAGATGATGCAGTCATCTTTATGAGACTTTAGACATCCTCTTGGGGGCCCTCGAGGTGCTGAATGAGGAGTCGGAGCCGTTGGGATTACGGATTTCTTGGGTCAAAACAAAGATCCAGGCTTTCGGTGACATCTTGGATGCTGCTGTCCTGTCTGTGTCTGTTTGTGGTGAGGATGTTGAGGTCGTGGATAGATTCACTTACCTTGGCAGTGATATTCATGTCTCCGCAGGTTGTGAGCCGGAGGTCAATAGACGTCTGGGTCGGGCCTGGGGAGTCATGGATTCACTGGATCATGGGGTGTGGCGCTGCCGGTACCTGTGCGGGAGGACGAAAGTCCGAGTCTTCAGGTCCTTGGTACTTCCAGTCTTGCTCTATGGGTGCGAGACTTGGACTTTGACCAAGGATCTGAGACGGAGACTTAATTCCTTTGGTACCAGGTCTCTTCGGAGAATCCTTGGCTATCGCTGGTCGGATTTTGTGTCCAACGAGCGGTTGCTGAGAGAGACTCGGATGAGATTTGTTACCTGCATAGTCCGTGAGCGTCAGCTGCGGCTGTATGGACATGTGGCTCGTTTTCCTGACGCTGATCCTGCTCACCAGATTCTCTCAGCGAGGGAGTCTCATGAGTGGAGGAGGCCAGTGGGCCGACCACGTGCCTCATGGTTGCAGCAGGTTGACCATCATCTCAAGGAGATGGGGATGGGCCTGGCATCTGCCTGGGGGATGGCCAGACGGAGGCCCCTGGAGTACCGGCGGAAAGTGGACGCAGCGACGCGCTGTTCTGGCACATGCTCCCATACCTGACCTGACATTTTTATATACAAATTCCCAAAACTGCTGGGAACACGTCTTTATATGGCAGTTGTAACCTAGAAACACGTTCATTTATTTTTTTTTTGTCGACCGGAAGACGTCATTGGAATACGTCTACATATGTCGATGTGTGTTGGGACTACGTAAAGAATTGGTTCAAAGCACGTCAAACACAAGTTAGAAATAAGTTTCGCGTAAAAAAAAGACATTACCGCGACGTGTTTCGACTTATGAGTAGCTTATAAGTAGCGTTTGTGGACGTGTGTAAAACTTATCCCCATCGCATGCGGAACGTGTGTCATACGCCGAGTACGTCGTAAAATTTTGAACATGTTTAAAATTTCTTGACGTACTCTACTTACTACAACGTATGATAGCGTACTTTAGCGTTCTACTCACGTATACCAAACTTACTCATACCGTATTTGACGTGCCCCAACGTTTTAGACACATTTTTCTTCGGTCGGCATACGCTGGCAAGATCGCCAAGGTGTGACCGCGATGTTGACACTTCCATTTCTACGGCAGTTATGATTCGAATCGTTGTGCGTCAGCCTTTTAATAGGCTACGTCACGACATCGTCGGCGATGCGTGCAACGCGCTATGCTGAAGTTAGACTATCATTGGGCATCGGTTGTGTAGGCCGACAACAGGTCAGCATTCGTTGGTATAAGTTATCTATAACACAACGAAACGTTCTGTGTCCATTACTAATATATTATGCATACGACCAACTCGTTATGAATACGTCCGAATCTTAAAAAAAAAACATCAAAAGTTCAACGTCAGCCAGCGTTTTACATACATTTTAATACGTTGCCATCGCTGGCTAAAATGTCAAGGTGTGACCGGGCCTATAGAGAAACTAACAGAAAGGTCCAAGCAAATCAAACACCTAAGCAAGTTCAGCGCACAAGTCACAACATGGGTCACATATGGTGTTGCGGGATTTGTGACTTTTACACTGCCAAGATGCTTTCGACAACACAGACAATATATAATACATCAACTTTAATACAAACCATTCATTCTCAGATCTATTTAATCTTGTATACCCTGGTGAGGCTCAACATTGTTAAAGGCTCAGTCTTGTTACATTTTGAAACAACCGTACTTATATTGTCACATCGACGGGTCTGAATAACGACACCCATCGTGCCAGAAGCTTTCGCTACTCGAGATCGCAGAGCTCACCAAATTCACACTGCGTCCAATTAACTGTTCTTTAGCATTTACAAAACCCCAAGGATCACTCCAATCCGAGGATGAACTTGGCGATGCAACACTCCGGAAGCAAAAGGTGGGAAAAGTTGTTTTTATAGTTAAAATTGGTTTATTAAAAGAAATACGGGGATAAGAGTAGACAAGACGCTATCAATAAAACGGATGAACCAAGCGGTTGACAGACAAAAGTAGGGATGAGGAGACATGCAAAAGGAGAGAAATAACCCATTATGGCATCAAAAATAAATACTGGGACTCACACAACAATGGGGAATGAGCGAGAGCAAGGCAGGCTGGTGTTGCACAAGGCTGGTGAGGCACAGGACTGGTGGATGGTGATAAGATAAGATGGTATGGTGATAAGATAAGGTGACAAGGTATGCTGATAAGCCAACCTCTCCAAAAGCTCCAATTCTAACTCTAAATGCCACGAGCAGTACAGCTATGGCCCTTCTAAACTTTTGGACCACCTTCATGCATGCACGATCCCTAAAATTGGCTGCCCAGGGTTATGGGCGTGCCCATCTTCCGAGCAGTCCCACTGGACGGCCCCAATTTTTTTTTTTTTTTTTTTTTTTAAGTCTTACATCCTCTTTCAAAGGCTCCACAGACAACCTCGCCAACATTGCCTGCGGTGTGCTGTCCAAACAGTACATACCGTTTCCATATAAAGCACATGTACTGTGGAACATCAGATTCACTCAGTTATACCCACGCTTTACAGTGGTGCCTTTGTGCCCAAGTGAGACTTCTGATTTGGGAATTTTTCCACTTGTTGGTCGATTCTGTAGCTGCAGTTTCCACCTCATTAAAGCCAAGTTTCTGAAATGGATGCGGCATGTTTAACTGTTATTTCTTCGTCTACGTGTTGCTGTTAAGTCCTGTCCAATATTCATGTTAAAATCCTCCCTTGTTTGTGCTGAATTTGTTTTGGTGTTGGTCGTGGTCTACTCCAGCCGCTCTTCGGATAGCTGTACTGTACATGCATACACTGTCCCTTTGTCTCCGTATTACTCGTTTTGCTTCTTTCTTCCGAAATATTTTACTTCTCCCTCAACATTATCCTATTTCCCCTCCTCACTGCAAAACAAACAAACAAACAAACAAACAAACAATCAAATAAATAAATAAAATGTTTATTTTTACACTCCACAGCAATCTCATTCTACTTGAATTTCCTTCTGCCTGTACTTCCTGTGTCTCTTCATTCTCTGCCCCCCCCCCTGCCTTTTTCTCGATATGTTCATGGAAAAAAAATTCTTTTCCATTAAAAGCTTTTCAAACAAATTAAAATGATTCACCTTCCTTTCTGCTCCATGAGTACGCCACACCTTCAACACGATTATTTATTCCGCTTCTTCACAACGCATATTTTGCAAACCTGTCTCACCGAAGCACTTGATCATTATTATCCATCCTCCGGATCCAACAGCACGACGTTTATATGTGCCTTCGATAACAATTCGTTCCACCCATCCTATGAACTTTATCTCAGAATATTAAAGATGGGATTCTTGAGAAACCCACTTTGCAGAGGTCATCTGTGCACAACAATCAAATCCTCCACGTTATTTTAGTGTAAAACCCCTCCGTGTCGTTTTTGTGTAAAACCCCTCCCCAACATTTTCAAGCCCACATCTTTCCAACACCACCCTTTTACATACCTCCATCTTATACAACCACCCTCACCCCACCCCCTCCACGATTACCGCTTAGCCTACCCTCTCCAAGGTTACCCATCACCCCACCCTTTCAAAGCTTCCACATCACCCCACCCTCTTCCCCTCAGCTCCCAAGTCTTGTTTGTCGTGTGTTATCACTGTTTGGAGGACGGTACGATTCCATCTACATCCCTCTCTCCCTCTCAAACAACGTGGACCAACTTTTAACCACTCATCCCAACTCTGTCTTCCTCATATGTGGTGATGTTAATTGTCACCACACAACTTATCTGGGTGTTGGTACCTGTCTCACCAGCCACGGCACTTCAACAAATGACTTCTGTGACTGCACGGGAGTGATTCGATCTGTTAACTTTCCTACCCAGATTTCTCCCATGGCAAATCCTCCCTTCTGGACTTTGTGATGACAAACTTCCTTGCAAATGTCTCTTGCTCTTCCTCTGCTCAAATTAGTTCATCTGTTCGTCATCATATGTTTATGAGGCTATTAACAGAGAGCTGCATCAGCGCTGTCGAGTCTGGCAGTTCACTCAGGTAGATTGTCAGGGACTGCAAGCAGCCATCTCTCTTCAGGTCTGGTCTCCCATATCTACCACCCCTGATATTAATTCAGCCTGGGAGTTCTTCCACAGAAACCTGCTCTCTCTTATCCATTGATTCATCCCACCTCATCTTTAGTTGACAGTTATCTTTTTTGCATCCGACCCTTCAGTTTTCAGTTGCTCTGAAACAACTTGCCTTATTTTCCCAGAAGGCAAATCCAACTGACAATAAGCATGACATGAGCAATACTTAGTACCTACAAGCTGAAGTAACCAACGTTGCCCATGGAAATTCAATGCAATATGTATTGAAATATTTCCTGGATGGATGAAGGCCTTGATGGTTTTGTATGAATCATCAATCTTGGGCGTTGCAAAATACACTTGGACTTGTATCGAAATGCCTCACCTTCGAAGGATGCCCAACATGCTATACTGGAAGCTGCTAGTCTTGCACGTTGATCCTCAACCCGAGCCTGTGTCTGACGTGTAGACTGTCATTCTTATTGCATCCGATTTGTTTCTGCCCATCAGGGGTCTTTTTGATGGCACATGGTAGTATTTATAATGCAAGCAAAGTAGATTAAGATATTTCTTAACACAAGTGTTCCCTTGAGAGTTCCAGAAGTGCTCCGGCGGGCATTTGACTGTGCTGATCTTCATGATGTGGTAGATTAAAGTAAAAAAAAAAAATAAAAATCAACAGACGGATCGTACAGAAACAGGGACGATTAGAGGTAGGGGAGAAACATACCAAGGGACCTCTGCTAGTTATGGATAAAAAAGTAGGGGCCTTTAATGAACAGAGGATATTATATTTTCAGAACAAGACCCTAAACACTTTGGAAGGTTATTGAGAGGAGTCATACCAAAACTTTGATGGATGGTGCTTGGATGGAAAAGTACAGTGGGTTCAGGTCCGTCAATTTAAGACTTTCCACACCGTGCATATCAATATCCAAAAGGCATATCTGATTTTTATCCACCACCGACTGAACCGCTCGTTTGCTGCAAAAAAAAGTAGTAGTAATAAAAATTAAAAGCAGGAAGCATTACTTATACAGTGCAGTACTCAAATTTGTCAAGGTAAAATGTACAAGCACAAATGTCACCTTAAAGTAGAGTACAACATACCCTCTCTCTGAAAATAATAAAATAAGTATCCATGATTTTAATTAACTATTATGGCTGTAATGCTTTAGGCTGTTGATATAAAACTCTTAAAAGTATTTATCTGAGAATTTTTCTTCTTAACTGATGATCAAAGCATGACACCAAAATTCACTTTAACAAACAGACCAAAATAAATAAATAACAGACCAATGATAGAGGTTAATTTGCTTCCAAACAGAATACACTCAAAGTCAGAGTGCCTTTCATGTTGAAATGCATGCAAGAAGAGAGCTTTCTTTCCACACCAAAGTTCAATAAACTTCCAGATAAATGAGCAACAGGAGAACCGAGACAAGACTGTCCCCAAATGGATTAATTGAATCAGATTTTCCTCTCTCAAAGTCATGATGCATCAATCTGTGGTGTTCTATCAAGGCACAAGAGCTGCTGTGTTAAAAGTTTATCAGTTTGATAATTAAAAGGCTTTGTACGAGGGGAGGGTAAAGGGGGTGTAGGGAGCGGGGTTCTTTCTTCTTATTTCATCTACAGTACAAGGCTGCAGGTCAGCACCATTGGCTGAGGGCACAGCTGTGCCGCTGATGCAAAGGCTTCTGAAGTTTAGAGCAGGAATTCAGAATTTGGCCGTGGTGCTGGCGATAGCGAGCCTACTCTTCACGACAAAGACTGCGGGATCTTTAATATTCACCAACCAATGATGACAGACGGAATTCCAGTTTTACGTCCATCTGAGGGACGGCACACATATATGATGAATCACCCTGCCTGTGAAGCACCAGGATGACTTTATATTTTATAGCTGGGTCGAGTTTAAAATCCAAGCTGGACGGCTTAGAGGCGAGTGTGCGTACCTCCAGGCCATCCTGCCAGGGTGGTTGTGAAACACTGATTGCAGTTTGTTCAGCTTTTAAAGCTCATTTGTTATTGCAACTAAAATACAAACAAGTTTTTTTAAAAGGATATTAACACTAAGAAACTCCCAAACAGCCTGGTAAACCACTAAGATTTGCAAAATGTGAAAATTTTAGGAAGCATATAAGCATGAGGGTTACCACCACCCCCACCCCCACCCCCACCCCTCAACCAGTAAATCCCCTTCGACCCCAATATATTTTCATGGTGTGATCAAACTTTGGTAAATCACGGGTGATGAAAGTTATGGTCAAGCTTCATCGGAATTGTGTGTGTGGTTTCAGGGAAGAAAGCAAATACATATTTTAGGGGTAACCCACCCCCGTACACCCCTTCAGACCCCAATATTTTTCATGGTGTGATCAAACTTTGGTACATAACGGGTGCTGAAGGTTGTGGTCATGTTTCATCGAAATTGTGTGTGTGGTTTTGGAGAAGTAAGCAAATACCTCTTTTGGGGGCCACTTCCCACCCCACCCTCCCGTTGACCCCCCTCAAACCCCGATATACTTAATGCCGTGAAAAAAACTTTGGTACATCACAGGTGATGACGGTTGTGGTCAAGTTTTAACAAAATTGTGTGTGTAGTTTCAGAGAATAAGTTGCAAGTGTGTATGGACGGACGACGCGCCGTCCCATAAGCTGCCTGTAAATATGTTCCAGGTGAGCTAACAAGCACACACTTAAGCCCACCAGGTGCCAAGCTAAAACAGAGTACTTTTAACATGTACAGTTTGGTGTGTTGTTTGTTTTAATAGAGTCGAGGTATTGCGCACAACCATCATTTAGCTTATGGACAATCAATGTCGTGCAGAGATTTAGCAATGAACTCTAAAAGTCACCTGGTCCCATAAATATTTGTAGCATATTCAGCATGTTCCACAAACTCTCCAGCCTTGATCATTTTGTGCATCTCTTCACGCGTCACAAAATGATAATCTGCAAAAATGAGATCCAAGAATAAACATGTTGAAATCATAAAATCAAAGTAGCTTCTGAACACTGACAAGTATTCAGATTTTTACTCAATCAACAGCAAACCAACCTTTGCCATTGACCTCTCCAAGCCTTGGTTTTCTTGTGGTATCTAAAATACAAGACACAAAGTTCAATTAAATTTTTTTACATCACATGTCTTATTCGAAGGATCATTGGTTTGGCATTGTTAAAATGCTGTGACCTCAGGTGCAGATCCATATGATGTAGAGATTAGGTTTAGTTTTCTCCACATCTCCAACTGCAATACATTTGTGTAAACAGTACTCATTAATACATTGTCGTATAAAAAGAGATGTCAATTCAGCTTATCCAGGTCAAACACCGAAACCATATGATGAATCTTTTTTTGCCTCTTTTTCAAGAAAAGTTTAAGGCCTGAGTTAGAAAGATTGACATATTTTTGGCTTGGAATCCAACTAAAGTATGGAATCAAGTTGCAAAACCAAGTACCATCGTTTTTGGCGTACAAGTCGACGTGGAGTATATGTCAAATCGGCTAATTTTCACCTTTCTCATGTTTTAGTTGGGAAAATATTTCAGTGTTAACCCATGTCTGTTCATCTCTCTGTAAGCAGGATATCTCAAGAAGTTGTGGACGGATTCAGATGAACTGATTTGATTTTGATGAAGATCCGAATCAAGATACAATATTTAAAAAAAAAAATAATAATAATTCAAGACTTTGATCAAGGTGTCTGTAATTCAGACGAAACTCGGTGGACAGGTTGGGTGTGTGATAAGGACTAATGGATGCGATTTTGATGAAGATCTTAATGCGGATATGAAAATTTATTTTTAATTTTTTTCAAGATTTTGGTTAAAGTGTCTGTTTGTAACACAGGCTAGAAGCCGAAGTTTGAGGATACAGGCCGAAGTTGGTGCATAGTCATCACATCAATGTGACTCATCCTCTCTCAATCCGAACCAAAGTTCTCTTCATATATGCAGCAGACCTAGTACCCCACCTTCACATTATTCTTCTTATTATTTTGTGTGCATCACATGGCTGAGAGTAGCATTGGCTGAGGGGAGCGCAGTTGTATGACTGACAGAATGCCTCCTGTAGGTTAGGGCAGGAATTTTTTGAATTTAGTCAAGGTGCCGGTAATAGCTCACCTCCTCTTCACGAAAGACACCGTCGGATCTTAACCATCCACATCCAATGCTGACAGACAGGACGCTCAATTTTAACATCCATCTGTGGGACAGCATGCATATTGATGCTTTGCCCTTCCTGTGAGACACCAGAATGACAGTTTGAAGCTGGGTCAAGATTCAAACTCAGGTTAGACAGTTCAGAGGTGAGTGTGCATACCTCCAGGATATGCTTCCAGCCCACACCTTCACTTCAGCCAGTTAGATACAAGCTACACAACTCAGAGGGTCGAGAAATCAGTCCTTGATTTCAAATGACTGACAAGACATTCCCTGGCTCCCAAGGCCCAATTTGGCACAGGTGTTCTCAAGGCACAAAACATCCTGCCTGTCAAATTACAGCTAAATAGGAGGAGTTACACTGTTAAATCATGCTTCACATTCGTTCATTGTCCTGGACCACTTCATTTGCTGAAATGCCTTCTGCCAAGGATTGAGGATACAGGCTAAAGTTGGTGCAAAAGTAAAACAAAATGACATCGTCGAAGAGCTCACGTGAAACGCTGAGACCAAAGAATCCAGGAAACTCTGCCATCAGCTTCTTAATCATGGTGCTCTTCCCACATCCAGATGGACCACTCAGCACAAGGGGACGACATCTTGTAGCTTCCATTGCAGGCAACACAACAGGAAGAGAGAAACCTGCTTTGCAGCATTTCCAGCCAGGCAGGAGGAGGAGTGGAATGAGGAATGGAGAGAAAAGGTGGAGGGGGAGGGGAGGAGAGGGAAGGAGTGGAGGGGGAGTGAGGGGAGGGGAGGGGAGAAGAGAAAGGAGGGGGGAGGAGAGGAAGGAGGGGGGAGGAGAGGAAGGAGGGGGGAGGTGAGGAGGAGGAGGGGGGAGGAGAGGAGGGAGGGGGGAGGAGAGGAAGGAGGGGGAGGGGAGGAGAGGAGAGGAGAGGAAGGAGCGGGAGGGGAGGAGAGGAGAGGAAGGAGCGGGAGGGGAGGGGAGGGGAGGAGAGGAAGGAGCGGGTGGGGAGGAGGAGAGAGGAGAGGAATGAGCGGGAGGAGGGGAGGAGGAGAGGAGAGGAATGAGCGGGAGGGGAGGAGGAGAGGAGAGGAATGAGCGGGAGGGGAGGAGGAGAGGAGAGGAATGAGCGGGAGGAGGAGGAGGAGAGGAGAGGAATGAGCGGGAGGGGAGGAGGAGAGGAGAGGAATGAGCGGGAGGGGAGGAGGAGAGGAGAGGAATGAGCGGGAGGGGAGGAGGAGAGGAGAGGAATGAGCGGGAGGGGAGGAGGAGAGGAGAGGAATGAGCGGGAGGAGGAGGAGAGGAGAGAGAGGAATGAGCGGGAGGAGGAGGAGAGGAGAGGAATGAGCGGGAGGAAGGGAAGGAGAAGGAAGAGAATCAGCGGGGAGGGGAGGAGGAAGGGAGAGAATAGGCGGGAGGAGGAAGAGAGGAATGACGGGAGGGAAGAGAGGAAGAGAGAAGGGAGAATGACGGGAGGAGAGAGAGGAGAGGGAAGAGGTAAGCGGGAGGGAGAAGAGAGAGAATAGCGGGAGGGAGGAGAAGGGAAGAGAATAGCGAGAGGGAAGGAGGAGGAGAAGGAATAGCGAGAGGAAGGAGGAGGAGAATAGCGGGAGAGAGGAGAGAGAGGAATGAGCGGGAGGGGGAGGAGGAGGAAGGAGAGGAATGAGCGGGAGGGAGGAGGAGAGGAATGGCGGGAGGGGGAGGAGAAAGGGAGAGGAATGAGCGGGAGGGGGGGAGGAGAGGAATGACGGGAGGGGAGGAGAAGGAATGAGCGGGAGGAGGAAAAAGGACGGGAGGGGGAGGAGAAGGGAAAGACGGGGAGGGGGGGAGGAGAGGAAAAAGAGACGGGAGGGGAGGAAGGAAGGAGCGGGAGGGGGAGGAGAGGAAAAAGGAGCGGGAGGGAGGAAGAAGGAAGAGACGGGAGGGAGGAAGGAAAAGACGGGGGAGGAGGAAGAAAGGAAAAGACGGGAGGGGGAGGAAGAAGAGCTGACGGAGGAAGGAAAGGAAAAAGACGGGAGGAAGGGAAGGAAAAAGACGGGGAGGGGGAAGGAAAGGAAAAGACGGGAGGGAGGAAGGCAGAAGGGAGGGGGGAGAGAAGGGAAAAGACGGGGGAGGAAGGAAGGGAAAGAGACGGGGAGGAAGGAAGAAGGAAAAGACAGGAAGGGAAGGAAGAAAGAAGCAGGGGAAGGAAGAGGAAGAAAATAGCAGAGGGAAGGAAGAGAAGAAGGCAGAGAGGAAGGGAAGAAGAGAAAAGCCCAGAGGGAGGAGAAGGAAGAGACGGGGGGGAGGAGGAAAGACGGGGGGGAGAGGAAAAGACGGGGGGGAGAGGAAGGACGGGAGGGAGGAGGAAAGACGGGAGGAGGAAGGAAAAGACGGGGAGGGAGAAGGAAGGACGGGAGGAGGAAAGGAAGGCAGGAGGGGAGGAGGAAGACGGGAGGAGCAGGAAGGAAGAGACGGGAGAGGAAGGAAAGACGGGAGGAAGGCAGAGGGAAGGGAGAAGAAGACGGAGAAAGGAAAGAAAAGACGGAAGAGAGGAAGAAGGAAAGACGGAAAGGGAAGGAAGAAGAAAGGCAGAGAGAAGAAGAAGACGGAAGGGAAGGAAGAAGGAAAAGACAGGAGGAAGAAAAGGCAGGAAAGGGAAGGAAAGGAAAAGACAGGAAGGGAAGAGAAAAAGGCAAGGGGAAGGGAAGAGAAGGAAAGACGGGAAAGGAAGGAAAAGGAAAAGGCAGGAAGGGAAGGAAGAAAGGAAAGGAAGCAGGAAGGGAAGGAAGAGAAAAGGAAAGGCAGGAGGAAGGAAAGGAAAGACAGGGAAGGGAGGAAAAGACAGGAGGAAGGAAGAAAAGGAAAGACAGAGGAAGGAAGAAGGAAAGACAGGAGGAAGGAAGAAGAAAACCAGGAAAGGAAGGAAGAAGGAAGGAGCGGGAGGAGGAAGGAAGAATGGGAGGAGAGGAGGAGAAGGAAGAATGGGAGGAGAGGGAGGAAGGAGAGGAAGGAGAGGGAGGAAGAAGGGAGGAGAGGAAGGAGAGAAAGGAAGAGACGGAGGAGGAAGGAAGAGGAAGGAGAGAGGAAGGAGAGGAAGGACGGGAGGAGGAAGGAGGAAGAGACGGGAGGGAGGAAGGAGAAGGAAGGACGGGAGGACGAGGAAGGAGAAGGAAGAAGCGGGAGGGAGGAAGGAGAAGGAAAAAGAGACGGGAGGAAAAGGAGAAGGAAAAGACGGGAGGGAGGAGGAGAAGGAAGGACGGGAGGGAGGAAGGAGGAAGGGCGGGAGGGAGGAAGAGGAAGGGACGGGAGGGAGGAAGGAAGGAGGGAGGAGGAGGAAAAGGAAAAGGAGCAGGAGGGAGGGAGGAGAAGGAAGGAAGAGCCAGGGGAGGGAGGAGGGAAAAAGGAAGAAGGAATAAGCGGGAGGGAGGAAAAAGGAGAAGGAAAGACGGGAGGGAGGAAAAAGGAAGAAAGGAAAGAAGACGGGAGAAAAAGGAAGAAAGGAGAAAAGGCAGGAGGGAGGAAGGAAGAAAGGAAAGACGGGAGGAAGGAAGGAAGAAGGAAAAGGCAGGAGGAGGAAGAAAGGTAGGAAGCGGGAGGAAGGAGAAAGGAAAGCGGGGAAGGGAAAGGAAAAGGAAAGGAAAAGACAGGAGGAAGAGAAAAAGAGAGAGAGAAAAGAAAAGGCAGGAAGGAAGGAAAGGAAGGAGAAGAGCGGGAGGAGGAAGGAGGAAGGGCGGGAGGAGGAAGGAGGAAGGGCCAGGGAGGGGAGGAAGGAGAGGAAGAGACGGGAGGAGGAAGGAGAAGGAAAGACGGGAGGGAGGAAGGAGAAGGAAAAAGGAGCGGGGAGGGAGGAAGAGGAAGGACGGGAGGGGAGGAAGGAGAGGAAGAGACGGGAGGAGGAAGGAGAAGGAAGAATGAGGGAGGGAGGAAGGAGAAAGGAAGAATAGGGAGGAGGAAGGAGAAGGAAGACGGAGGGAGGAAGGAAGGAAGACGGGAGGAGGAAGGAGAAGGAAGACGGGAGGGAGGAGGAAGAAGGAGAAGGAAGAGACGGGAGGGAGGAAGGAAGAAGGAGCCAGGGAGGAGGAGGAGAAGGAAGGAGCGGGAGGGGAGGAAAAAGGAGAAGGAAGAGACGGGAGGGAGGAAGAGAGGAAGAGACGGGAGGGAGGAAGGAGAGACGGGAGGGAGGGAAGGAGAAGGAAGAGGCGGGAGGAGGAAGGAGAAGGAAGAAGGACGGGAGGGAGGAAGGAGAAAGGAAAGACGGGAGGAAGGAAGGAGAAGGAGAAGACGGAGGGGGAGGAAGGAGAAGGAAGAGGCTGGAGGAGGGGAGGAAGGAAGAAGGAAAAAGACGGGGAGGGAGGGAGAAAAGAGAAGGAAAAGACGGGAGGGAGGAAGGAGAAGGAAAAGACGGGGAGGGAGGAAGGAGAAGGAAAAAAAGACGGGAGGAAGGGAAAGAAAGGAAAAGACAGGAAGGGAAGGAAGGAGAAGGACGGAAGGAGCGGGAGAAGGGGAGGAAGGAAACAGCGGAAGAATGAGAAAAGCGGAAGGAGGCGGGGAGGAGGAGAAGGAAGAGACGGGAGGGAGGAGAAGGAAGAGACGGGAGGAGAGAAGGAAGAAGGAAGAAGCGGGAGGAGAAGAGAGAGAAGAAGCGGGAGGAGGAGAGAGAGAAGGGACGGGAGGAAGGGAAGAGAGAAGAGGAAGAAGGAAGGAGCGGGAGAAAGGAAAGGAAAAGACGGGAGAGAGGAAGAGGAAAGACGGGGAAGGGAAGGAAAGAAGAAACAGAGAGAGAGAAGGAAGAGACGGGAGGGAGGAGAGAAGGACGGGAGGGAAGGAAGAAGAGAAAGGCAGGGAGGGAAGGAGAAGAAGAGACGGGAAGGGAAGGGAAGAGAAAGGAAAAGACGGGAGAAAGAGGAAAAGAGAAAGAGAGAAAGAGAAAGGAGAAAAGGCAGGAAGGGAAGGAAAGAGGAAGGAAGAAAGAAGAGGAGGGAAGAGAGAAGGAAAGGCAGGAAGGGAGAAAGGAAGAAGGAGAGAGAGAGAAAAGACGGGGGAGGAGGGAAGAGAGAGAAAGGAAGAAAGGAAAAAGACGGGGAGAGAAAGGGAGGAAGGGAGAAAAGACGGGGAAGGGAGGAAGAAGGAAGAAAGGAAGAAAGGAAGGGAAGGAAAAAGGCAGGGGGAAGAGAGAGAAAGAAGGAAGAAGAAAGAAAGGAAAGGAAAAGGCAGGAAAGGGAAGAGAAGAGAGAAAGGAAGAAAGGAAGAAAAGGAAGAAAGGAAAGAAACGGGAAGAGGAAGAAAGGAAGAAAGGAAGAAAGGAAGAAGGAAGAAAAAAGGCAGAGAAGGAGAAAAGGAAAGGCGACGGGAGGAAGGAAAGGAAGGAAGAGAGAGAGGAAAAAGGAGCGGGAGGAGGAAGAGAGAAAGGAAAGACGGGAGGGAGAGAAGAAGGAAAAGAAGGAGCGGGAGGGAGGAAGAGAGAGAGAAAGGGAAGGAAGAAGGGAAGACGAGAGGGAGAGAGGAAAGGCGGGAGGAGGAGAAGGGAAGAGAAGGAAGAGGCGGGAGGGAGGAGGAGGAAGGAAGGGAAGGAAAGACGGGAGGGAGAGAAGAGAGAGGAAGAAGGGAAGAAGGAAGAGAGAAAGAGAGAAAGAGAGAGAAGGGAAGAAGGGAGAGAAAGGGAAGAAGAGAGAGAGAGAGAGGAGAAGAGGAGAAGGAAGAAAGGAAGAGAGGAAGAAGGAAGAAGGAGAAGGAAGGAAAGGGAAGAGAGAGAGAAGGAAGAAGGAAGAAAGAAAAGAGGAAGAGAGAGAGGAGCGGGAGGGAGGAAGAAGGAAGAAGGAAAGGAAAAAGGAGCGGGAGGAAGGAGAAGGAGGAAGAGCGGGGGAGGGAGGAAGAAGAGAGAAGGAAGAAGGAAAAAGACGGAGGAGGGAAGGGAAGGGAAGAGAAAGGAAGAGAAAGGAAGAGAAAGGAAGAAGGAAGAAAGAGAGAAAGGGAAAGGAAGAAGAGAGAGAGAGAGAGAAGAGACGGGAGGGAAGGAAGAGAAGGAAGAAGGAAGAGAGAAGGAAGAAGGAAGAAAGGAAGAAAGGAAGAAGGAAGAGAGAGAGAGAAAGGGAAGAGAGAGAGAGAGAGAGAGAGAGAAAGGAAGAGGAAGAAGAGAGAAAGGAAGAGAAGGAAGAAAGGAAAGGAAGAAGAGAAGGAAGAGAGAAGGGAGAAGGAGGACGGGAAAGGAGAAGGAAGAGAAGAGAAGAGAAGGGAAGAGAGAGAAGGAAAGACGGGAGGAGGAGAAAGAGAGAAGAGAGAGGAACGGGAGGAGAGAGAGAGAGAGAGAAAGAACGGGAAAGGGAGAGAGAAGGAAAGGCAGAGAGGGAAGGAAGAAAGGAAGAAAGAGAGAAGCGCGGGAGGAAGGGAGAGAGAAAGGAAGGGAAGGAAGAAGAGAAAGGAAGAAAGGAAGAAGAGAGAAAGGGAAGAGAAGAGAGAAAGAGAGAAGGGAAAGAGAGAAGAGAGAAAGAGGAAGGAAGAAGGAAACGGGGAGAGAGAAAGGAAGAAGAGAGAAAGGAGAGAAAAAGGCAGGAGGAGGAAGAGAGAAGAAGAAAGAGAGACGGGAGAGAGGAAGAAGAAAGGAAAGGCGGGAAGGGAAGAAAGGAAGAAAAGGGAAAAGACGGGAAGAGAGAGAAAGGAAAGAGAGAAAAAGGCAGGAGGAAGGAAGAAAGGAAGAAAGGAAGAAAAGAAAAGGCAGGAAGGGAAGAGAAGGAAGAAAGGAGAAAAGGCGAGAGGAAGAAGAAGAAAAAGGCAGAGAGAGAGAAGGAAGAAAAGGAAAAGCCTTGAGAGGAAGAGAAAAGGAAAGGGAAGGAAAGAGGAAGAAGAAGAAGAAAAGGAAAAGGCAGGGAAGGGAAGAAAGGAAGAAAGAAGAAAGAAGAAGGAAGAAAGGAAAAAGCGGGGAAGGGAAGAGAGAAGGAAGAAGAAAGGCAGGGAGGAAGGAGAAGGAAGGACGGGAGAGAGAGAGGAAAGGAAGGAGCGGGAGGGGAGAGAGAGGAAGAGGCCGGGAGGGGGAGGAAGGGAAAAAGGAGCGGGAGGGGAGGGAGAAGGAAAAGACAGGGAGGGAAGGAAAAGGAAAAAGGCAGAGAGGGAAGGAAAGGAAGAAGGCAGAGAGAGGAGGAAGGAAAGAGAAAAGACGGGGGAAGGAGAGAGAGAAGAAGACGGGGGGAGGAGAGAAGGAAGGACGGGGGGGGAGGAGGAAGAAAGGAACGGGGAGGAGGAAGAAGGAAGAAACGGGAGAGAAGAAGGCAGAGGAAGGAAGAAAGGAAAAGGCAGAGGAGGGAAGGAAAGAGGCGGGAAGGGGGAGACGGGAGGGAAGGAAGGGAGAGAGAAGGAAAAAGACGGGAGGAGGAAAAAGGAAAGACGGGAGGAAGGAAGAAAGGAAGAACGGGAAGGGAGAAGAAGGAAGAAGACGGGAGGAAGGAAAGACGGGAGGAAGGAAGAAGGAAAAGGCAGAGAGGAAGAAAAGGAAACGACGGGAAGGGAAGGAAGAAAAGGAAAAGGCAGAGAGAGGAAGAAGAAAGACAGGAAGAGAGGAAAAGGAAGCAGGAAGGGAAGGGAAGAGAAGAAGGAGGGAAGGAAGAAGGAAAAGGCAGGAGAATGAAAGGAAGAAGAAAAAAAGCGAGAGAGGAGAGGAAGAGGCGGGAGGGAGAGAGGAGAGGAGGGAGAGGAGCGGGAGGAGGAGGAGGAAGGAGGAGAGGAAGGAGCGGGAGAGGAGGAGAGGAAGGACGGGAGGGAGGAGAGAAGAGACGGGAGGGAGGAGAGGAAGGAGCGGGAGGGAGGAGAAGGAAGACGGGAGGGAGGAGAGAAGACGGGAGGGAGGAGAAGGAAGAAGCGGGAGGAGGAGAAAGGGAAGAAGCGGGGAGGGGAGGAAGGAAGAGACGGGAGGAGAGAGAGAAGAGGAAGAAGAGAAGGAAAAGGCAGAGAGGAGGAGAAGGGGGAAGGAGAGGAAGGAGCGGGAGGGAGGAAGAAAGGAAGGAGCGGGAGGAAGAGAGAGAAAAAGAAGAGACGGGAGGGAAGGGAGAGAGAAGGAGAAAAGACGGGAGAAGGGAAGAGGAAGGAAAGAGGCAGGGAGGAAGAGAAGGAGAAAGGAAGAGGAGGGAGGAAGGAAGCGGGAGGAGGAGAAGAGAGAAAGGAAGAAGGAAGAGAAGGAAAAGACAGAGGAGAGGAAGAAGAGGAGAGAGAAAGGAAAAGACGGGAAGGGAAGGAAGAAGGGAAGAAAGGAAAGAAAGGAAGAGAAGAGGAAGAAGGAAAAGACGGGAAGGGAGAGAAGGAAGGAAGGAAGGAAAGCAGAGAGGGAGGAGAGGAAGAAGAAGGAGAAGGAAGAAGACGGGAGGGAAGGAAGAAGAGAGAAAAGGAGAAAAGGCAGGAGGGAAGAAGAAGAAGAAAGGAAAGGCAGAGAGGAAGAAAAGAGAGAAAGGGAAGAAAGAAAGGAAGAAAAGGAAAAAGGCAGGAAAGGGAAGGAAAGAAAAGGAAGAGGAAAAGGAAGGAAAAAGCAGAGAGGAAGGAAGAAGAAAGCGGGAAAGGGGAAGGAGGAAAGAGAGAGAGAGAGAAGCGGGAGGAGAGGAGAGAGGAAGAAGGAAGAAAGGGAAGGAAAGGAGAGAAGGAAGAAGGAAGAGGAAGAGAAGAGACGGGGAGGGAAGGAGAGAGAGAAAGGGAAGAGAAGGAGAAGAGAGAGAGGAAGGAGGAGAAGGGAAAGGAGAGAGAGAGAGAAGAGGAGAGAGAGAGAGAAGGAGAGAGAGGAAAGGAGAAAGGGAGAAAGGGAGAAAGGGAGAGAAGAGAGAGAGGAGAGAGAGAGAGAGAGAGAGAGAGAGAGAGAGAGAGGAGAAGGGAAGGGAGCCGGGAGGGAGGAAGAGAGAGAGAAGGAGAGAAGGAGAAAGAGACGGGGAGGGAGGAGAGAGGAGAAACGGGGGAGAAGGAGAAGGGAGAGAAGGAAAAGGAGGGAGGGAGAGAGGGAAGGGAGGGAGAAAGGGGAGAAAGGAGGAAGGGAGGAGAGGGGAGAGGAGGAGGAGGGAGGGAAGGGAGGAAGGGGAGGGAGGGAGAGAAGAGAGAAGAGAGAAGAGAGAAGGGAAGAGAGAAAGGAAGGAAGAAAGGAAGAAAGGAGAGAAAGGAAGAAAGGGAAAGAGAAGAGAGAAAGAGAGAAAGAGAGGAGGAAGAAAGGAAAGGGAGAGGAGAGGAGAGGAGAGGAGAGGAGAGGAGAAGGGAAGAGAGAGAGAGGAGAGAGAGAGAGAGGAGAGGAGCGGGAGGAGAGGAAGGAGGAGAGGAGAGGAAGGAGCAGGAGGGGAGGAGAGGAGAGGAAGGAGCAGGAGGGAGGAGAGGAGAGGAAGAGACGGAGGGAGAGAGAGGAAAAGGAGCGGGAGGGAGGAGAAGGAGAAGGAGGAGCAGCGGGAGGGGAAGGGAGGAGAAAGGAGGACGCGGGAGGGAGAGGGAGAGGGAGGGGAGGGAGGAGAAGGAGAGAGAGGAGAGAGAGGAGAGGAGAAGGGAAGGGCGGGAGGGAGGAGAAGGAAGGGAGAAGGAAGAAGGAGCGGGAGGGGAGGAGAGAGAAGGAGAAGGGAAGAGACGGGAGGAGGAAGGAAAGAAGAGACGGGGGAGGGAGGAGAGAGAGAGAGGAGAGAAGGAGAAAGGAGGGGAGGAGAGAGAAGGAGAGAGGAAAGGAAGCGGAGGGAGGGAGAAGGAAGGAGAAGAGGCGGGAGGGAGAGAGAGAAAGGAAAGACGGAGGAAGGAAGAAGGAAAAAGGAGCGGGAGGGAGGAAGGAAAAAGAGGCGGGAGGGGAGGAGAAAGGAAGAAACGGGAGAGAGGAAGAGAAGGAAAAGGCAGGAGGAGAGAGGAAAAGACGGGAGGAAGGAAGAAGAGAAAAAGGCAGGGAAAGGGAAGGAAGAAAGGAAAAGGAAAGCAGGAAGGAAGGAAAGAAAAGGCAGAAGGGAAGGAAGAAGAAGAGCAGAGGAAGGAGGAGAGGAAGAGACGGGGAGGAGGAAGGACGGGAGGAGGAGAGGATGGAGCGGGAGGGGACGAGTGGAAGGAGCGGGAGGGCAGGAGAGGAAGGAGCGGGAGGGGAGGAGAGGAAGGAGCGGGAGGGGAGCGGGGGGAGGGGAGGACGGGAGGGAGGGAGAAAGGGAAGAGACGGGAGGGAGGAGAAGGAAGGAGCGGGAGGGAGGAGAAGGAAGGACGGGAGGGAGGAGAAGGAAGGAGCGGGAGGGAGGAGAAGGAAGAGACGGGAGGGAGGAAGAGAAGGAAGGAGCGGGAGGGAGGAAGAAGGAAGGAGCGGGGGGAGGAGAAGGAAAGACGGGAGGGAGGAAGGAAAGACGGGAGGGAGGAGAAAGGAAAAAGACGGGAGGGAGGAGAAGGAAAAGACGGGAGGGGAGAAGGAAAGACGGGAGGAGGAAAGGAAAAGACGGGAGGAAGAAGAAGGAAAAGACGAGAGGGAAGGAAAGGAAAAGGCAGAGGAAGGAAGAAAGGAAAGAGCGGAAGGGAAGAGAAGGAAAAGACAGAAGGGAAGAAAGGAAGCAGAGAGGAAGGAAAGAAGACAGGAAGGGAAGGAAGAAGGAAAAGGCAGAGGAAGGGAAGAAGAAAGAAAAAGACAGGAAGGGAAGAAGAAAGGAAAAACAGGAAGAGGAAGGAAAGGAAAAACCAGAGGAAGGAAGGAGAAAGGAAAAATAAGGAAGGGAAGGAAGAAAAGAAAAGGAAAGGAAGAAAAGGAAGAAAAAGGCGGGAGGAGGAGAGAGAGAGGAGAGGAAGAGGCGGGAGGAGGGAGGGAGGAGGAGGAAGGAGCGGGAGGGAGGAGGAGAAGGAGAGGAGAGAGAAGGACGGGAGGAAGAAGAGGAGAAGGAAGGGAAGAGGCGGGAAGAGGGAGGGAAGGGAAGAGAAGAGAGAGGAAGAAGGAAAAAGAGCAGGAGGGGAGGAGGAAAGGGAAAGGAAGGAAAAGACGGAGGAGGAGAGAGAAGGAAGAGACGGGAGGAGGGAGGGAGGAAAGGAAGCGGGAAGGGGAGGAAGGGAGAAGGAACGGGAGGGAGAGGAAGGAAAAAGGCAGGAGGAGAGGAAGGGGAAGGAAGAGAGAGAAGGAAGCGGGAGGAGGAAGGAAGAGGAAGAAGGAAGAAGGAAGAGGAAGAAGGAGGAAGGAAGGGAAGGAGCGGGAGGGAGGAGGAGAAAGGAGAAGACGGGAAGGGAGGGAAGGGAAGGAAAAGAGCAGGAGAGGGAAGGGAAGGAAGAAGAAACGGGAGAGGAAGGGAAGGAAAAGGAAGCAGGAGAGGAAGGGAAGGGAGAGAAAGGGAAGAGAAGGAAAGAGCAGGAAGGGAAGGGAAGGGAAGGAAAAGGAAAAGGCTTGAGAGAGGAAGGAAGGAAGAAAGAGAAAGGAAGCAGGAGGGAAGGGAAGGGAAGGAAGAGAAGGAAGCAGGAGGAGGAAGAGAGAGGAAGGGAGAAAGGAAGAAGAGAAGAAACAGGAAGGGAAAGAAGAAGCAGGAAAGGAAAAAGGAAGGAGGGAGGAAGCAAGGAAGGGAGGAGCGGGAGGGGAGGAGAGAGAGGAAGGAGGGGAGGGGGAGAAGGGACATTATAATCAAACCAAGTATTTAATTGAAATAACTGACCGAGTTCGTCATGACATAACACAAGGGCCATATTAAAGTGAATATCCATTCCTCTCACCAAGAAACTGCAGATCGAACTGAACGACAAATCGTATCCTCCCTCTTGCTCTCGTCAGTAAATTGAAAGCGGAGAAACAAATTCAATGTCAATGATCGAGATAATGAATGACAGTGGAGACGAGTTCATTGACTCGATTCATGGGCAGTTGTTGAAAGGAGTACGCAGAGCCCACAGGCACGGAAAGTTCATTGAGTAACAAAGACAACATGGATATGAACAACATAGACCACGAAGGGCAGAAGAGACGACGTGAACCAACCGGCAAAGGTTTCTCGCGATACCGAGTGAGGTACAAATCACGATAACGTTTCGAATGGAGCTCGAGAAGACGAACACAACATGTCTCGATAAAAAAACAGCTTTTAAAAAACATGTCGATGATACTTACCGGTATCTTGGATTTAAGATGCTGTTCCGCTTTGACTTCCTGTTTCCACAATCGGAAATTATCGACCTCCTCCTCTTTCTCTTCTGGTTCTTCTTCTTCTTCTTATTCATTTTTATTCTTCTGTGGAATATTAGTCGTCTTCATCTGAATCTTCTTCTTCTTCATTTTAATCTTCTGTGGAATATTAGTCTTCTTCCTCTGAATTTCTTCTTCTTCATTTTAGTCATCTGTGGAATATTAGTCTTCATACTCTGAATCTTCTTCTTCATTTTAGTCTTCTGTGGAATATTGGTCTTAATCCACTGAATCTTCTTCTTCATTTTTACATTCTGTGGAATATTAGTGTTCTTCTTCTGCCTCCTCTGACGTAATTTCTTTCTTTTTTTTTTCTTACGCCTTTTTCATTGATATTTTTCCTGTTTTTCCTGTCAGACACAGAGATTGCTGGAATTATAGATAGATTGTACATTTAATACACTTCTTTATCTTTTCAAATTCTATGTTTATTTTCTCACTATATCCTAACAAAAATTTTTTTATCTTTTTTGTAATGTTTTGTTATGATTTTTTTCTGATTGAGGAATAATTGTTACGTTCGTGTGGTGGAAGAGGAAAAGTACGAGAAGGAGAGGCTGATTTTTTCATCAATTATGGAAGGTGTAACTTTTGAGGTGTCTCACGTAGTAAATGTCAGGTCCGCTGTGGCATCAAAATAGTATTTCTTCTGTCTTTCTTTAAAAAAAAAAAATTTATTATGCTTTGTTATGATTTTTTTTCTGATTGAAGAATAATTGTTTCGTTCGTGGGGTGGAAGAGGAAAAAGAAGAGAAGGAGAAGCTGATTTTTTTCATCAATGATGGAAGGTGTAACTTTAGAGGTGTCTCACGTAGTAAATGTCAGGTCCGCTGTGGTATCAAAATAGTACTTCATTTGTCTTTCTTTAAATTTTGTTATTTTGCTTAAAGCATCTTTTTCTCATCCATTTTTCTCCCTGCTCATCGGGATTTACATAGTCCCGATGAGCGACGGTCTCGGATGGTTCTGGTGATATTTTTGGATGAGTCAGCAGTTCGAGAGAATTGGAGAAAAAGAAGAACGATGTGTGTGCGCGTTTCTCTTGGCTCTTGCTCACGAAACTCAGTCCTTTTTCGATGGATTTTTTTTTCTGGCCGCAGAGAAACTAGGACGACAGTAATAGTGCTGTGACGTAAAGCCCCCAAAAGTGCTCTAAATTCTGATGCCCTTACCTATGGTATGACAAAGAACATTTGGTGTGGAATTTTAACCTCACGTGTGCCGATTTCAATCAGTGTTGTAGTTGTCAACACCTGTGCAAAATGTCGTTTTGAGGTGTTTCCATGGTAACTCTAGATTACCGAAAAAAAAACATGGTTTGTGAGGGTGACAGGATATCAATTTATTGTTTGCTACAAAATGCTTTCTGAGGTACGAGTGTTTATTGATCTTTCTGGAGAATACATTTGGGCACATTTCTTCCGCAGGAAAATAATTACTTTTCACATCGTCAAAAACTAATTATGTGAATGTTTGATTTCAGATTTTTGTCACGAACGTCTTTCTAAACCTGTTGAATCTATTGAACTCTCTCATACATTATTTTTAACAACAAAAACGATCTTATAATGCTTCATCTTCCTCTCTCACACATGTGGTACTCTTTACTGTTTCACAATGCACTACTCTTCTGCTATTTTAACAGACTGCTCTCATTTCGACCTCTCCTTCATTCCTTGCCTAAAAAATCCAACTATTACAGCGCTTCTTCTCTCCATGCTCTGAATTCGCCTTCATTGCATCCATCAAGAATTGTGTTAAATCGCATCTCTGACCTAAAACTTTTAAAAACCACAGTTTGCCATGGATGCTCGCTTTCCATCAACCATTCTTTTTTTCCAACTTCAGTGCCAACTCACCCCCTCACCCCTCACTCTCACTCTCAAAGCAACCATCCCACTCTTCTCCCTCCAAGCCTCCCTCTCACCTCTCTCAAAAATTCCCCTCACCTTTCTCCCACCTTTCATCCCCCTCACTCTTCCTTCTCAAAGTTGCCCCCCTCTCATCCACCAACTTGCCTCCCTCCACTGCCCTCTCACCTCCATCTCTTCACTCCACCTCCTCAAATCCTCAACTGCCTTCTTCCTTGTCTCTTGTCCCCCCTCTCCCCCAGCACCACAGAGCCTTTTCTCCTCTTCATTCGGCCCCCTCCCCTCGCTATTCTGCAATACCCCACACTCCTTCAGCAACCCTCCTTACCTGCCCCCCTCGTCCCTTGTCCTACCCTCCCCCTCCACCTCCTGCACCCAAAGCCTCCACCCCTTCCTCTTCATTAAAAGTGTGGACCTCAAATATCCGGGGCCTTCGCTCAAACCTTTCAGATCTTTCCATACAGGTTGCCACTGACAAACCAAACATTATCTGCCTAACAGAAACTTTCCTCTCCCAAGACGTGTCTGACTCCCAAGTATCTCTCCCTGATTACTACCTCTTACGGTATGACAGACCTGAGCCTCGTCCTGGTGGAGGTGTTGCTCTCTTCATCAAAGACTCTATTCCTCACTCTCCATGCACTGCTCTCACTCCCCCACACCCCCAGGAATACCTCTGGCTTCGGCTTCCCCACCACTCCCACCTCATGTTTATATGTGTACTGTACCGTCCAGCGAACAGTGATGACTCCATCTACACCTCACTATCCGAAAACATGGACCATCTTCTATCTTCTCATCCAAACTCTCTCTTCCGCTTATGTGGTGACTTCAATTGTCATCACGCCAGTTGGCTAGGTGTGGCTAACTCTCTCACCTGTCAAGGCACTTCAGCAAAAGCTTTCTGCGACTCATTGGGACTGACTCAATCGGTCAACTTCCCGACCCGGATCTCAACCAATGGTACTCCATCTCTTCTGGATCTGATTTTGACAAATTTCCCTGACAATATCTGCTGCTCTTCCTTCGCTCCAATTGGTTCTTCTGACCACGTCCTTGTCAAAGTGGACATCTCTCTGGCTGTTATCAGAGAACCACCTCACCGCCGTCGAGTCTGGCATTTCACTCAAGCCGACTGGCAGGGTCTCCGAGCAGCCATCAAACTTACAGACTGGTCTCCCATCACTACTTTCTCAAACATCAACTCATCCTGGGAATTCTTTCAAAGAAACTTGCTCTCCCTCATGCACAGATTTATCCCCTCTCGTGTTCAGTTGTCTTACCCTTCCTCCCGCCCTTGGTTTACTGAAGCTTGTGGCGAGGCAGTTGTCCTGAAACAACTTGCCTTTGCCTCATGGAAAGAAAACCCAACTGAGGGCAATCTCAGTTCTTTCCACAAAGCTCGGAACAAGTGTGTATCTACCCTCAGGAGAGCCAGAAAACAACATCTTTCTCATCTCAAGTCTGAACTCTCAAACCTCTCTCCCTCCTCAAAATCCTGGTGGCATTTAATCAAATCTGTTTCTGGTGTATGTTCCCCCTCCATCCCTCCCTTACCTCAAATGGCCGCACTGCTGATACCGCACGTGATAAAGCTGAATGTCTAAACTCGGTGTTTGCAGCTAAATCTTGTGTCCTAAACCCATCACTATCTCTACCCACTTTGCCCAGTCGCACCCAACTGTCCCTGGACTCTGTATCCTTTTCTCCTGACAAGGTGGAGAGCTTGCTTTCAAACCTCGAGTCAGATTCTGCAACCGGTCCAGACGGCATCAGCCCACGTGTCCTCAAAGCCTGCTCTTCTGCTCTTGCTCACCCTCTCTCTGTTCTATTCACCATCTCATTTGCCCAAGGTCATCTGCCATCTGCTTGGAAATCTGCTAACATCACTGCCCTGCATAAAAAAGGTGCAAAAACAGATCCCTGTAACTACAGACCAATCAGCCTTCTCCCAATCATCAGCAAGGTGATGGAATCCATCATCGCTTCAGACATGAAATCCTTCCTCTTCTCCAATGGCTTGATTTCCAATCATCAATTTGGTTTCAGACCAGGTCACTCTACCCTGGATATGCTGCTTCTGCTCTCCCATCAATGGATGGAGGTTCTCAATGCCAGACAGGAAATCCGAGCCGTATCCCTGGACATATCACGTGCTTTTGACACAGTCTGGCACCCTGCACTACTCACCAAACTCTCTTCCCATGGTATTCAAGGCCATCTCCACTCATGGCTCGCAGACTTCCTCTCCTGTCGCAGTCAACGTGTGGCCCTAAATGGAGTTCTTTCATCTCCTCTTCCTGTGCAGGCTGGAGTTCCTCAAGGTAGCGTTCTGGGCCCTGTTCTTTTTCTGGTTTTCATCAATGATCTCTCAGACTCTCTGGAAAATCCTCTATTTCTCTTTGCCGACAACTCCACCCTCTGCCGTACCATCTGTCATCCCTCAGATCGGCAAGCAGCAGCTTCTTCGCTCACTGCAGATCTGGATAAAATCACAAACTGGTCCAACACGTGGAACATGTCTTTCAATCCGGACAAATCTCACACTCTCACTATGTCTCTTCGAAAGGACCGTTTACAAAACCCCCCCATCCACTTTCTCAACAATCCTCTGGAAGAAGTCTTTTCTTTCAAGCTTCTAGGTCTCACTATCTGCCATGACCTTTCCTGGGAAAGTCACATTTCCAACCTCGCCTCAAAAGCCAGTCGCCGACTGGGAATCCTCCGTCGTGCTAAGTCCTTCCTCGGCCCTCTTGAGCTCCTGACCACTTACAAAGCTTTTGTCCGTAGCCTGATGGAGTACTGCTCTCCCCTCTGGGCTGGTGCTCCTGCCTCCCACCTTTCTCGGCTTCACGCTGTCGAAACCAGGGCATTTGAGATCATCGGCATCTCCCGCAATGAAGCTGAGTCTTTGGGCCTCTCACTCAATCACCGCAGGTTGGTCGGTGGTCTTTCTGTCTTCTACCGACTCCTCTCCAGCCTTTCCCCCCCTGCTCTCTCTGCGATTTGTCCCCACCACATTTCCACAGGGCGCTCAAGGTCCGCCAACAACCCCCTTCTGGTAAAACTACCAAAATCACGAATCACTGCTCATCTTCACTCTTTCATTCCTCTTTTTTCCCGCCTTTGGAATAAACTTCCTCACTCTATTCTTTCCCATTCTTCCCTCCAGGCTTTCAAAACAGCTGTTCACCACCACCTCTTATCTTCCCCCATCCAAATCCTCGATCTTTTCTACCCCCGATAATCCACCCAAGCCCACTTCCTTCATTTCTCCTGCTTTCCTTCCTGAAAGTCCCTGAAATGTCCATCTTCTCTTCGCCATGTTCCCCGTCCCATCCGCATCCCTCTCCCTTCCACAGTTCACCTAATGTGTCTGTTCCCCACTGTTTTGTCCCTTCCACTCCCGCCCCTCTTGTCTCATGCCTCCTTGCTGTGAGTTGTGTGTTAGCTCTCATACGAGCCTCGACCAAGGTATACAAAAAAAAAAAATGTTGAGCCATGAAAGTCACAACCTTCCCGAAACACTTCGTCAATCATTTCACATGATAAATATTTTTATATTAATACGCTAAGCCATATTTCGTGGACGTATCTCCTCCGAAACTGTTGGACGAATTGTCGCCGATTTCGTCATGTGGGTGCTCTGTGGTCTGATGAACAGCATGGGTTATGTGAGATCGTGCCAGATGGACAGGTTTGGGAATTTTTGGCGATTTTCTAATTTTTACATTCGTTTGCATGGCGACGTGTGACGTCACCGCTGAGAGGAGTAATGACGTCATTACATCATCGGTCGTTCGCTGACGTCACTACGTCTGTCGTCGACAGACCGTCACCGCTGAGAGCCGTAATGCCACTCCGAGAAAACAGCGTCTGCAATGTTAAACCCTCTTCTGCACACGCTGACTACCTCGGAAAGTGAATTTGACACAAAAAATGTAATAAGAAACATTGTTATCCATGCATAATTCCAACAATCTCAATGTGTCTGTCTGTCTGCGACCGCTGTTTCACGACAACTACTGGTCCGATCTAATTGAAACTTGCCAGGTATATTGCTGGGGCCCTGTGGATGTGCCTTCTCAAGGTTTGATATTAATCGGACAAGTGGTTCCCAAGTTATGGCCAATTATTTACCAAACCAATGACAGGACACGGTGCTCTGATGTCACGATTAACGTCACAATTTTTTTTTTTTAATTGCATGTACGGCCACGCACATACAGGCACGCACTAGTCTATCTATAATTCCAGCAATCTCTGTCTGTGTGTCTGTGTGTCTGTGACACCTGTTTCTTGACAACCACTTGTACGATCGAATTGAAACTTGCCAGGTATAGTGCTGGGGCCCTTTGGATGTGCCTTTTCAAGGTTTCATATTAATCGGACAAGTGGTTCCCAAGTTATGGCCATTTATTTACAAAATCAATGACAGGACATGGTGCTATGATGTCATAATTTATGTCACCATTCTTCTTCATTTGATATGACGTCACAATTGACGCTGGGGACCTGAGTATGTGCCTTTTCAAGGTTTGATATCGTTCTTCTTCATCCGTTTCAGCTGTTTCCCAAGTGTTTCCTAAGTTATGGCCATTGATTTACCAAACCAATGGCAGGACACGGTGCTATGACATCACAATTGACGTCACAATTCTTCTTCAGCCACGCACGTACGGCCACGCGCGTACGGGCACGCACTAGTCTATCTATAATTCCAGCAATCTCTGTGTGTTTGGTGGTCGCGAGACTACCGTTATTCTCAGGTTTTCCGTCTGTCTGTATGTATGTAATGGACAGCTCTGGAGGCCAGAGGAGTCAACTGATTTTGATGAAATGACTGGTAGGTTCATCGCAGGATCGAGTTGTATGCTTTTGAGCACCGTTGCTATGGACGCCACCATTGCCTTGCAACAGGACTTTGATATTTTTGAAAAAAATCCGAAAAATATTTTTTATATTTTTTTTTTTCGAAAATCAAAAATCGGCCTGTGCGCTTTTATGCGCACTATAATTAACCTCTTTGTCAAAAAATTTCAGCCCGATCCGTCAAAAACTGTATGACTGGTATGCAATTATATAGCGACCACCCATGTCGCCTGCCGGCTTGTCTTTCTGTCTCTCTCCGCTGTTTCACGACAACCACTGGTACGATCTAATTGAAACTTGTCAGGTATATTGCTGGGGCCCTGTGGATGTGCCTTTTCAAGGTTTGATATTAATCGGACAAGTGGTTCCCAAGTTATGGCCATTTATTTACCAAAACATTGACAGGACACGGTGCTATGACATCACAATTGACGTCACAATTCTTCTTCTTGGATATATATATATATATATATATATATATATATATATATATATATATATATATATATATACACTTTTTTAATTATTATTTTGTTTTGTTTTTGCACGTACAGCCACGCACATACGGGCACGCACTAGTATAAAGAAATTCTATAAATCACATTGTGAACACTGGATATATTGACGTCCTAATGAACCCTCACTTTAGAAACTTCGCGCAGAGCGTGGGTTTGGCTCGTTTTTACTGTGCTTGGCTTTTATAGTTTCTACCAATTAAGAATTTTGTTCATGATAACATAATGAATGTTAAAAAATGAGCTCTTCCACATCATTATCAATCACAGTATGACGTAATTGTATTATACATTATGACGGATGCCACACGTGTTTGTTACAGTTTTTTTCTGTCAACATCACAATACAAATGATATAAGCGTGATGAAAAAGTCAATCATTATTTTAAAGAGTCAGACCTACCATATATATATATATATATATATATATATATATATATATATATATATATATATATATATATATATATATATATATATATATATATATATACATATGGACATCCATCTGCGGGACAGCACGCATATTGATGCTTTGCCCTTCCTGCGAGACACCAGAATGACAAAGCTGGGTCAAGATTCAAACTCAGTGACAGTTCAGAGGTGAGTGTGCATTGGACAGTTCAGAGGAGACAGTTAGACAATGAGCAAAAACACTTATTCAGATCTACTTACAAGACTGGCCCACACGCAGACACACACACACACACACACACACACACACACACACACACACACACACACACACACACACACACACACACACACACACACAATGAAAAGAAACCCAGTCTTTAATGAAACCTCACAGCCGTGGAGAGAGACAAGCTGGGGGTGAGAGTTCGGTGGTGTACCTGACCGTTGAATTTTATGTCTGTCTGTCCATTGATAGAATCCGCCCCACCAGTAGTAACCCCATCATATTGCAAACTGTTGGAATCTTCTTGGCAAATGGAAAAGAAAGAAAACATTTTCAAAGCTGCAGGGTCAGGGGTTCAGGGTAGGGGAATACCCCAATTTTCTCTACAAATGTGTATCGTGTCACACCACCTGGTGGTAGGCAGGATTACAAAGCATCTTATTATCTTCTTATAGACTTTATACGAAGTGTCAGTGTGTGTGTGTGTATGTGCATTTGTGTGTGTGTGTGTGTGTGTGTGTGTGTGTGTGTGTGTGTGTGTGTGTGTGTGTGTGTGTGTGTGTGTGTGTGTGTGTCTCAGTGTGTCCTCCATAACTCCAAAACTATAAAACCTAGCAGCCTGAAACTTTGCATGCATACGAAGGAATCTCCATGGAACTGCAAGAGTGAAAATTGGGTGTTTGGGTTAATTAAAACGCCCCCTCTTGAAGATAATTAACAGCTTTATTTAATTGTATCCTTTATCAGGTGATCCTCGGCCACCTCGCTCTAGATGGGGTCTTAAGGCATTTCCTGGGTGACCTTGCTGGGGTCTGAAACCACCATGTTCTTCATCTGCTCAACCACACCTTGACTTGGAACAGGCAGCAACAATTTCTTAATGGTAAAGTTTTTTTTTGTTTTTTTTTCATTTTCCTCACTCATATTATCGAATGCCTGTTCATCATAGCTACGAATCGCTGGGTACATTGGAATGCTTATAAATGCCCAGAGACGCCAGGGTTTGTGGCTTTATTTCATTTCCGCCCATGCCTTAACCTCGACAATCTCTTAAACTAAGCTGAATCTATATTAATATTTTGACATGCCCCTTTCTTTGTTCCACCATCAGATTTTTGTTACTGCATGAAATGAAACTAGATTTGGCACATATACTAATGATATTATTGTCTTCCTTAAGAGGCCCCTCAAAATTCGTTTTGATGCATTTTCACAAACTCCAACGGATTCCATCCAAATTTGGTACGATTATGGCTTTTGGTCCAACTTAGGTCATTGGCAATAAATTTTTTCCATAACACTTCCGATATTCGAAAAAATCGATAAATCGATATCCCTTATGGGATTTTCCATTCAAATCCACTCAAGTTTAAGGCCTACGGGGGATGCAAATTTCCACTTTGCCCTGGGCGCTGTTTACCTCCGCTACGCCAAGCTGTTAGGGTTAGGGTTTGGGTTAGTGTTAGGGTTAGGGTTAGCTACCCTAACCCTAACAGCTAACAGCTAACCCTAACCGCTAACCCCTAACCGCTAACCGCTAACAGCTATTCAGGAAATTTGCAAGAAAGCCCGGGTAACACCAGGCTTTATTGCTAGCCCGAGCAACGCCGGGCATTACTACTAGTTATAAAATACAAGCCAAACCCACGCTCCGCACGAAGTTTCTAAAGTGAGGGTTCATTAGGACATCAAATATATCCAGTGTTCACAATGTGATTTGTCGAATTTCTTAATATACAATGTTTCTTGTTACATTTTTTTTGTGTCAAATTCACCTTCTTTGGTCGTCAGCATGTGCATAAGAGGGTTCTACATTGCAGACTCTGTTTTCCAGGAGTGGCATTACGCCTCTCAGCGGTGACGGTCTGTCGACGACAGATGAAATGACGTCATTACGCCTCTCAGCGGTGACGTAACACGTCGCCACGCAAACGAATGTAAAAATTAGAAAAACGCCAAAAATTCCCGAACCTGTCCGTCTGGCGCCATCTCACATAGCCCATGCTGTTCATTAGACCATAGAACACCCGCATGTCGAACTTGGCGACAATCCGTCCCGCAGTTTCGGAGGAGAAACGTCAAATTACGCGCAGACGTTCCAGAAATAATATATAGGATAAGCTCCAGATTTGAACTCAGCAGCCGTTCCGATGCTAAAAAGTGTTCATTTGTCTTATTCAGACAAATTTGATATTTTGGACATCTCCAGGGGGTGTTTAATATGATGGATCAGTGATCACTAATCGCTTGCCAAGCCAGCCTTTAAATATAATTTAAGTTTAGAAGATCAGATCATGTGGATTAAATAACTCAAAATCTGGAGTGAAATCTAAAAATGTTAAGAAATCGGCGATGTTTAGTTTTTGCGGGTATACCAATCAGCTTGCTGTCGCTTGCCAAGCCAGCAGTTCCTCATTGCCTGGAGATGGCTTCGCGGTTTAGGGTGGTTGACTTGGGATCCAGGGTCCTGAGTTCAAGCCTCGTTTGCTGCTGAATTAATACCATGTGGGGTTGACTCAGTCTGTCATCCTTCCGAGGTCAGCAAAATGAGTACCAGTGTACTGGTAATAGGGACACTGCATCAGCGGCATAGCTGTGTCCCTGACTAATGATGCAACCAGCAGTCATAAGACTGTGAGAGAGAGAGAGAGAGAGAGAGAGAGAGAGAGAGAGAGAGAGAGAGAGAGAGAGAGAGAGAGAGACAGAGAGAGAGAGAGAGAGAGAGAGAGAGAGAGAGAGAGAGAGAGACACAGACAGACAGACACAGACAGACACAGACAGACAGACACAGACAGACACAGACAGAGACACAGACAGAGACACAGACAGAGACACAGACAGAGACACAGACAGAGACACAGACAGAGACACAGACAGAGACACAGACAGAGACACAGACAGAGACACAGACAGACAGATCCCCATTGACCATTTAATTGGAATACTTGCTTGAATGCTTAAACTGCTTGCTGAGCATGCTACAGTTGAGAGCAGTACAGTTTGTAGCCTGATCTGGATGTACAGTTTACTACAAGGTAGACTACAAGGTAGACTACTACAAGGTAGACATGGCAGTTACTACAAGGTAGAGGTACATGTGGGTAGATTTGGATCTGCAAAAGGACTCTCCGTGGGTGTGTGTGCGCATTCCTCCATGCTTGGTTATGGGCGCCGTGGCAGGAAACTTTCGTCCCGTATCTTGGAGGTTTGAACTTAAAAACTTCAGCAGCGTACGAGCGGTCATGTTTTCCTTTGTCCTCGTGTTTGTTTCTAAAGCAATTAGTTATTTTATTTGACTCGGTTGTGCTTTACAAAGGTTATATGGTTTCTTTTTGTGAGTTTCAAAGCAAAATGTATTTGGTAACATCCGATTTCCGAGCCATTTGCAATACTAACATGTTTTCTAAATTAACGAACAGTTTTTTTTCTATCCGTCACAATGATTGGCAGCTTTTTAAAAAGATTAGTGTCTATGCACATCTCCTTGAAACGTCGATAGTGCAACGTTGTGTTTTTTACATTTGTTTATTGAATTTCCCACAAAACTCGGGTGAAAGCTACTCAAGGTTTTTGGGTTGGACACAGCATGTATATATTTCACACCAAATTATTTGTACGAATGCTTTTCCATTCCACATTGTACCAATACCTTCCTTAGATAGCAGTATTTATAAGAAGCTATTCTATGGTACAGTTAGTTACAAGGACCGTGAGAGCAACCATACGCAGCATTGAACTTGTCAATAGACTAAAACAACAAGTCAGAGGTTCACTAACACAGGGTGCTACAGTCAGCAGATTAAAACAAGTTTTCTTTGACATCATAAAATGACACCAAATATAATTAGTGAAATACAATACAAATAGGAAACATATAATCAAGGAGATATTTAAAAAATACATTATTAAAAATATTTATGTAAACCTCTTAAACCCATTCCAGTGGTTGCTTGGAGACAAGGAAGCAGGTAAAAAAAGGTTTATAGATAACCGTTTGAATATTTGAACGACAGTTTGGTCCAAAGATGAGTAGGGTGGTCATGTTTGTTGGTGGACAGGTTATTTTTATGTATAACATGTAAGATGTGCATGACTTAGTGTATAATCATGTAATGGAATGTGTGATGGGAGTTGTAACGATGTGATAATACGTTAAATTCTCCAGCGAGTAAAGTCTGATTCGTGATTTTGCATTGATGGGTTGACTGACTGTCTGGACACAACAGAGGTTGTTGATCGACTGATGTAGGTAATCCACTGATGTTGATCCGTGACTAAGGTGGTGGATCCACCGTTAAATCCACTGATGTTGATCCGTGACCAAGGTGGTGGATCCGCCGTTGAATCCACTAATGTTGATCTATGACCAAGGTAGTGGATCTGCCGTTTGGAAAGGTTCTGGGCTGAAAGTATTGAAACCTCGAGGAAGAACGGTGCCCAGCTGATGAAACGTGTGGTCGGGAAACCATTCAATTGCTTACAGGTTAAGGTTCTCACTTTAGGTGAGGGAACGATGTTTTGAGGTTCACAATTTCAATGAAGTTGAACAGAGGATGTTGTGAAATACACATAATTTACAGCAATCCTTTAAATTATATTATATTTTAGGACGAGGTGATATTGTACAATTGTGTGTATGTTTGAGATATAATTGTTAGGAAGAGAAAATATAAAACAGGATGTGTGTGGTTCATAAAGCATAACACTTTCTCTCTGTATGCCTGGTGTTGGCTTAATGGTCAGGGTGGTGGGCTTTGGATCCTAGGATCCTGAGTTGAAATCCCGCTCAGCTGTTGAATTAATACCAGGTGGGGTTAACTCGGCCTGTCATCTTTCCGAGGTCGGCAAAATGAGTGCCAGCTTGCTTGTATCCTGTGTTGGAGTGGCGACGCATCCAGGATTGTGTCCAGTAGCCAAGGAGACTGCAAAGGCAGCACCAACACTCTGCACAGAGTATGGTCCCCATCTCCTCCTCCTCCTTTCTCTCAATTCACTCCCCACCCCACCCCCTCTATATATGTATGTGTAAAAAAACTCTATCTCTATCTCTATCTCTATCTCTATCTCTATCTCTATCTCTATCTCTATCTCTATCTCTATCTCTATCTCTATCTCTATCTCTATCTCTCTCTCTCTCTCTCTCTCTCTCTCTCTCTCTCTCTCTCTCTCTCTCTCTCTCTCTCTCTCTCTCTCTCTCTCTCTCTCTCTCTCTCCTTGTGTTGGGGCTTTGTAGCTCTCCGTGTTCATGGTTTGTCTCCCCACCCTACCCTTTGTGCAGTGTTTTTATGTATCTCCCTGTCAAGCTATCCCCCCTCTATATTAAGACAGAGAGAGTGAGAGTCAAGAGAGTGCGTGTGGTGGTACCGGTGAAGGTTCCCAATTGAGGCATTTCCCTCCTCCTTTTTCTCACTTTGTGTTATAAATTATAATCTACTTCTCCTTTTTCGTAATTTTTTTTGGTTTGTTTATTGTAGCCTTTGTTTATGAGTGCTTCATTAATGATTTCTTTATTTAAATGTGGAAATGATGGTGGATAGCTCTCCTAACACAGTTCTTGAAATGCTAACCCGGAAACACAGGTTAGTTTGTACACCTCCGTCGGGAATCGACGTGGAGGCCGTTATCCTTGCTGTTGGGGAGATAATCGGTTTGGGAATGTAAAAGTGGCTTCTCGCATGAATAAACGTGTGGTAATCTTTTTTCCACAGGAAACATTGTTGCTCAAGGCGTCGAGCATGGGCTTTTCTTTCCTCCCGACATGTTTGTCCAGGTATGTCCTCTCGACACGCCGGCAGTTCGGGTTTCTCTCTCTCTAATATTTCTCCATTCATTAAGAATGTAGAACTGGTTAATGAACTCAATAAACTTGGTTCTGTCATTTCTTCAGTTACTATGATTCTTTCACGAGGGAAAAATAACCGTTTAAAACACATCATGTCCTTTCGTCGTTTTGTTTATATGATTTTACCGCATGGTGTAACCTCATTAAATGCGACATTGGCCTTCAAGGTCGAAGGGAACACTTGTATGGTCTTTGTCTCTACAGAGTCTCGAGTTTGCTTTGAGTGTGGCTAATGTGGTCATTTAAATGACTCCTGCCCAAAGAGGTCCACGGGTGGAGTTACGAGCCTGGCTGATGATGCACACCATGGTGCGAATGAGATCATTGTTGATAATGTTAATAGTATGGATGCTGAGAGCCCCATTGTAGACAAACAAAGAAATAGGAAAAGAACCCTCTCATCTTCCTCCAATCTCAACGAGCCAGACAATGAGGTATTGGCTGGTCCCCCAACCTTCACTGAAGTGGTTTGTAAAGGAGCGCAACCTCCTCCTCAGCAGTCACCTCCAGCTGAAGTAATTCCTCAACCTCCTCCACTTTCAGAGTCGGTTGAGGATCATGCTATAAATATCGGGAACTTATGTGTTGTCCAGACAGCACCCAAGTGTCTTCGGTGTTTTGAGGTTCAACCTCCATGTGAGGTTGAGCCTCTATATTTGTCCCTTGTTGAACCTTGTGTTGGTCATGTCCCCCCTCCCTCTGGGGAGCGGTGAATGTGTACTAACTCACGATCTGTCTGTGATGGACTCATCCAGTGAGGTAGCTGAGCCTCATTAAGCTCATGTACAGCAGAATGCTCAGGATGAAATCTCAGAGTGTTGCTTTGATGAGCCCTTTTCTTCGGCAATGGATTCTCATTGTAATGTTTGTGACCCTGATGGGGGTTCTTCTGTTGCCTCACTAAGTGATGGTGAGGCCGACTTCCAGTCAGAGCGTGTCTCTGGAGACTCCATCAGTAGATGATAAATGGGGTTTCTGGGATGCCCATTCAAATGAATGGGGAAAAAGGGAAAACTTTCTGATCCAAGCCTCAAAAGCTTAAAATGGGAGACTCATTTCCTACCCCCCCCCACCCCCCATACAAGCAAATGTAAAATGGGACACTCATTTCTTCCCCTCCCATACAAGCAAATGTAAAATTGAGACGATGAAAGATTGAGACAAAGTTTGCTGATTAAAGCACTTCTTCCCTTTCATGTTTTCATTATACTCAAAGAGCGAACCAACGAATATTTGTCCATGTTCTACTTTAGGGAATGACTTAATTTTCTTTTAACATTCATTTCCATCGAGTATATTCACAAAGAATAACTTGGAACTTGGTTCTTGGTTTAAGTGTCGTTGTTGAGCAGAAATGAAATGATAAACTTCTCTTAATGCTCTTATTTGACCACCTCCTGAGCCCACATATCATTTTGAGATTGTAGTAAATTGTTTTTCCATTGTTCAATTGATAACCATCAAAGTTTTCAGTCCATTCAAGGATATTAATTTTTTTTCTTTACATCCTCCAACTTATTTGTAATTAAATTTATCTGCTTAGGCCTTAGTTATTTCATAACTTGGTTTGCAGATCCACCGACGGTATATTCGCCGAAATGAAATATAAGTATAAAACACATTTTTAGCCTTTTTAGGTCATCTCTTCGAGCATGACCTAATAATATTGGTGTTGAGAGGAGAGGTGACGATCTGTCCGTCCGTCCGTCTGTCCGTCCGTTCACAATGAAGTTGAAGCGGGAGATCTGGGCATTAGTGATCCTGATAGAGGTCGATGAGGCGTACACGATGGTATGACTTTCAAGGTCACCGAAGGTCAAGGTCAAGGTCATGAGGCCTTTGAAGTTGCAAAAATGACGATTTTCAAATTCTATCTCCTCCTACATTTCTCAAGCGATCTTGAATTTGATTGTGGCATATGAATCTATGGGACAATATCTAAATTTGGTCAGGCTGGATTTTCAATATTCGCTTTCGTTTTCGTGTCACGTGACTTCAAAATTGGCAAAAAATGCAAAAATGACGATTTTCAAAATCTATCTCCTCCTACATTTCTCAAGCAATCTTGAATTTATTTATGGCATATAAATCTATGGTACAATATCTAAATTTGGTCAGGCCGGATTTTCGATATTTGCTTTTGTTTTCGTGTCACGTGACTTCAAAGTTGGCAAAAAATGCAAAAATGACGATTTTCATGCGAAAATGACGATTTTCAAAATCTATCTCCTCCTACATTTCTCAAGCGATCTTGAATTTGATTGTGGCATATGAATCTATGGGACAATATCTAAATTTGGTCAGGCTGGATTTTGAATATTCGCTTTCGTTTTCGTGTCACGTGACTTCAAAATTGGCAAAAAATGCAAAAATGACGATTTTCAAAATCTATCTCCTCCTACATTTCTCAAGCAATCTTGAATTTATTTATGGCATATGAATCTATGGTACAATATCTAAATTTGGTCAGGCCGGATTTTCGATATTCGCTTTTGTTTTCGTGTCACGTGACTTCAAAGTTGGCCAAAAATGCGAAAATGATGATTTTCATGCGAAAATGACGATTTTCAAAATATATCTCCTACATTTCTCAAGCAATCTTGAATTTGATTGTGGCATATAAATCTATGGGACAATATCTAAATTTTGTCAGGCCGGATTTTCGATTTTCGCATCACATGACTTCAAAGTTTGCAAAAACTGCCCTACCTTCAGGAGGCTATATATTTTCTCGCAGAGATGACAGTCACTCCCGCACGGGGGTAATTTTATATATTTATACATTTTCCGCCGAAGGTGCAAAAGTTTCAAAACGCGAAATGTAAACGTCGGCATTTATTTTCAAAATATAATTTCTTGCGCGCGCGCCAAAATGCCGAGTCACTTTTAACCAAACTGCGCAGTCGAGCTGCGCAGTAGAACTGCGCAGTCGTCTTCGGTCATGGCGTCTGAGCAGTTGCCAGCGTGGTTCAGATTGACTGTGGTTTCAGAGGCAAAAGTGATTGTTAAGAAGTATGTCAGCGGTATAAATTTGAGTGACTGTATTGGTGATTTAATCACACAACATCTTGACGACGAATATTCTGGATGAACGATTGCATCAATTCAGTGTAGCAGCAGGGATGATTTGCAGGCTACTCTCGATGGTGCCGATTTTGTTTCCATCGAAAGTTGCACACCGCTGTTCGTATTGAAAGATTTCGGTGCCAAGTACATCAAAGTTTCCCTGCGAGATGCTGATATTCAGCTTTCAACAGACCAGAAATCAGCCTTTGATGTGCTCATGGGGATGGGGAGATGGTACGATCAGATGCCCACTGAAAAGTAAGAGCTGGTTATGGCTCTGATTGACTGTTTTGAGCGTGTTGACTCCTCGTAGACTCCTCGTTGACTTTCGCATTATTTCCATTTGTTTGATGATCCAACAGGTTTCTATAAGAAAAACATGCCAGACTATATTGTAAAAACAAGTTTTAATCCTTCTTTATTGTTTTTCACATCAGATGATACAGTGAACATGGGCATCCTGCATTTGAATGGTTAGATCATTCAAATGATCTAACCATTTTTAGATTTCTTAGATTTCTTAGATCTTAGATTTCTTAGATCCTCCTGGTCCGGGATTTATATTTCTTTTTCCTCCACCTACCCTTGTCTTTTCCATGGAACATCCAAAAAAAAATCATAAAAAAATTTAATTTCTAAAAATGGAAATTATATTTATATTTATATTTTCGACCTACCTACTACATTTTAGCTGAAGAACTGCGTAAACCAAGTTATAAAATAACTAAGGCCTTATTTGTTTTATCTACTTTTACCCTGGTTATTTCTTGAACAAGACTTATTTGATATTTCTCACATTCTTCATGTTTCCCATTTAAATACAAACGCTGATTACATCTCCACTCTTTGGTTTGATTACTGCTTGGTTCTTTCATTTATAAATCAGTAAAAAGATGGTGGTAGCCTGTTAAAATTCCCAAACCAATATCTTAACACTTATCATTATAACCATAAGGGAGACTATTTGTGGTGTTCGAGGCGCAGCGGAACATGGAGAGCGAGAGCGTAGCAGTAACTCTGCTTTATTGCCCGTCCGGATGTACATCACCGCCACCCCTAGCGGCTGAGTCATGATACACGAAAACACAATCACGTGATACAGCACACTCCTCCCCTCGTAAAATGACAAGTCAAATGATGAAATGACAATATAACATGACCAAACGAAACCAATCAACATTCAAAATCCTCCAAGTACCGCGGCTGTCTCCTGACCCGCCTCGAGCGGGCACCGACGCCAGACGGCCCAGGCTCAGATGCCTTCCGGCTAGGTCGAGGTGACACCCTCGCCGGACTTGCCCAATCCGCAACAACAACCGCCCCCGGCCGACAAGCTTGCTCGTCGTCCTCGAGCAGGACTGAATCAGGTGAACACCCCGCGGGCGTCGACACGTCCGGCCCTGTCGATACAACGTCTGGCCACGGTGACATCACAGGTGGGGGTCCCACATCGCTCGGCATGGGGGGGGAGGGGGGGAGGTTGACGCTGAACAGTGATCATGCATTTGGTCCACGTGCCGCTTCCACACCTCCCCACCATCAGTCAGCACCATGCAATTCGCCGGCCCCAGTAACACAGAGACCACAGCCGGCACCCATTTGGAACCGTGGAAATAATCGCGCACCATTACCCGCTGTCCCCACATCAAAACCGCGTAGCAGCGTCGGGCGCGACACCGCCCCACTCACCGACCCTCCAGTTCGCAGCAAATCCAGTCTGGACCGCAATGCCCGTCCACAGAGACGAATGGCAGGAGAATCGCCCGTGACAGGATGAATCGCGTTCCTGTATTGGAGCAAAAAGACATCGACCACAGTCTGCACACGTGCAACACCCCCCTGCGCAAAGCCCGTTTCAACATCTTAACAAATGCCTCCGCCTGCCCATTCGTCACAGGATGATACGGTGCGGACCTTAGATGTCGAATACCATTTTGACACATAAACTCATCAAATACACCCGCGAAGAACTGCGGACCGTTATCAGAGACCAGAACCTTGGGTAATCCTTCATTAGCAAAGATCGTCCGCAGTTTTTCTACTGTAATGTTTGCTGATGTATGCTGCATCACTACAACCTCCGGCCATTTAGAGAATGCATCGATCACAATCAAAAACATTTTGCCATTAACCGGCCCGGCAAAATCCACATGAACCCTCTGCCAGACCCTGGCTGGGGTAGGCCATAGTCCCGAAGCTCGACGTGGGTTATCAGCATGTTTGGCACGTGGTGCAACGCTCAACCAACTGCTCAATGTCCAACCCTGGCCACCACAACAGGCTATGAGCAAGACTCTTGGTCTTCACGACGCCAAGGTGACTGACATGCAGATCTTCCAAACACCACTGCCTGAACTTCGGTGGAATCACCGCCCTCATTCCCCACATAACACACCGTTGGACCAACGACAGCTCCGATGCGCACGACGCAAAAGGCTGAAATGCCGGTGTTGAAGGTAGATCGCTCCAATTCCCCGTAGAAATCGCCTGGACGACACGGGCGAGCACTGGATCATGAGCCGATTCCACCGCGACCTGTCTGGCCGTGATTCGCCCCCTTTGGACCTGGCCCAGCGCGAACACATAAACCCGGTCGGCCGACTCAGACGCAGCTAGACCCTCCGCACAAGGCAAGCGCGAGAGCCCGTCGCAGTTAGCATGCTTTTCGGTGCTCCGGAACTGAATATCGTAATCGTAAGCAGCAAGAAACAGACACCACCGCTGTATTCGCGCGGCCGCTACCACCGTACCCCGCGTTCGGGTCTCAGGATGAATTGAAGTGGTTTGTGATCCGTCTGCAAAGTGAAATGCCACCCCTGCAGGTATTGATGAAACCTCCGCACACCCCAGACGAGGCTGAGAGCCTTGCGTTCGATCTGGGCATATTCCCACTCTGCTGCGGACAGGGTCCGGGATGCAAAACAAACAGGCCTCTCGGAACCATCGTCCATCCTGTGGGAGAGCACTGCCCTGATGCCATATGCAGAGCTGTCGCATGCCAATAAGAGCGGACGCGCAGGCTCGTAGTGCACGAGGACCGTATCCTCTGTGAGCAGCCGCTTGACGCGGTCGAACGCCACCTGGTGTGCAGGCCCCCAGGCCCAGCGTTCATCCTTCCTGAGCAACCATGTTAACGGCACAAGCTGTGAGCTGAGCCCGCGCATGAACCTTTGGTAATACTGGGCCATACCAATGAACGAGCGCAGCTGCGTCTTGTCGCGAGGCGGTGGCATGTGCTGAATCGCCTCCACCTTCCGAGGGCCTTTCAACAGCCCCTCCGGCGCGATGATGTGCCCGAAGTATTCCAAGCGCTGCTTGAAGAACGCGCACTTGTCTCTGTTCAAGCGCAGGCCGCACGCTTCTAGCTTCGTGAGCACTTGGGCAATGTTCGCAAGATGCTCGTCCGCTGTTTTCCCCGCAATGAGCACATCGTCCAGGTAGGTTTGAGCGGGTAGGCCAATGCAAACCTGATCCATGGCTTTCTGCCACAAGGCGGGGTCGAAGCAATCCCAACACAGAGTCGGGTATATCGATAGAGCCCTTGACATGTGTTGATTGTCAACAGGTTGCTACTCCCGGGATCCATCGGCAGGGGAAAATATGCATCACGTAGATCAAGCTTCGTGAAGTATTGACTCCCCGCCAATCGTGCATATATCTCATCGATTGACGGCAGTGGATATTGCTCCACGCTGAGCCCCGGGTTAACCGTGGACTTGAAGTCCCCGCACAATCGGACGTCTCCATTCCGTTTCAGCACCGTGACGACCGGGGTGGCCCAATCTGAGTACGACACCCGCTCGATCACTCCACAGGCCTCCAGCCTATCCAGTTCACCCTTGACCTTGTCCCGCAGAGCATACGGCACCGGTCGTGGTTTACAAAAACGACGAACCACCCCCTCCTTCAGGAAGAGTTTTGCCTCCACGCCCTTGAGTTTCCCAAGGTCGTCGCAAAACAAACCTTGATGTCTTTGAAGAATCTTCTCCAACTGATCCTCCCATCGGATCGGCACGGGTTGCACAAGGTGAACAGCGGCCCAGTCTAGCCTGATGCGGGTCAGCCAGTCTCGGCCTAGGAGAGACGGACCCCTCCCCAGCACGACGTATAACGGCAGCGCGGCGACCTGGCCTTGGTACCGCACAGACACGTCTGCCATCCCGACTGGCATTATCTTCTTGCGGGTGTACGTGAACAGTGTGAGGTCCGTCCTGATAACTTCAGGTCGTTGAGTCTACGCGCGGTCTGTTCGCCGATGATCGACACCGCCACTCCCGTATCAACCTGAAACGTGATCGGCGTGTTGTTCACTTCAACTTCCACCGTCATCGGGCGCGCCGCCGCAGGGCCAATTGAAAACAGGCCCATCAATGGCTGCCGGTTCCACCCCGGGTCGCTGAGGTCACCTCGCACATTGCCGTCCATGACCTTAACGGTGGCCAACGCCCCTCGGCACACACGCTTCAGATGACCCACCTTGTGACAACGTAAACACATGGTGCTTTTAAACGGGCACACACGGCGCAGGTGTCGACCTCCACATCCCAAACACGTCCGCGGGGTCACCTCGCCACTCGTGCGGCCGCGCGGCGACGTCCGGCCCCGGTCCGCACTGAAGGTCGTGCGTGCGTCCCGGGGCGCTCGCGACACCGCGTGGGCCCCCGGGCCATCCGGCATGCCGCGCCCGGTGATGGCCCAAACATCTCTGAGAGTCTGCTCGACAGCTGTAGCAGTGTCGACCGCCGAGGTAAATGTAATGGCTTCACCCTTCAGCCGTAGAACCGCCGAAACCATTTTCGCATCTCGCAAACCAGAAATAAAACGATCTCTGAGCCGAGCTGGATGCTCCTCTGCCGTGAACTTGCAGGCCACGGACGAATGCTTCACTCGTGCCACGAAATCAGCGACGCGCTCCTCTGTACCTTTCGCGAGGTGATCAAACTGGTATCGAGCCAGCTGTAATGACTTCTCCGGCGCCATGTGTGCTTTCATCTTCTGCACAATGTCCCGAAACGACAGCCCGTCATCACTGGGCTTGTCCGGCGTCACCAAATCACTCAGCAGTCGATAATGTTCCGCCGATAGCGAGGCGAGCAAGATAGACTTCTTTTTGCTCTCGTCGACCACATCATTCGCGTGGAAATAGCACCCCAACTGTTCTGAAAACAATTCGAAGTTGTCTCCGACGAAAACGGGCACCTGTCCGTGCACCGTGACTCGTCGATCAACCATCCTCGTCGCCAATTGTGGTGTCCGAGGCGCAGCAGAACATGGAGAGCGAGAGCGTAGCAGTAACTCCGCTTTATTGCCCGTCTGGATGTACATCACTGCCACCCCTAGCGGCCGAGTCATGACACACGAAAACCCAATCATGTGATACAGCACACGATTGATTCCATTCTCTAAAATATATCTTTTTTCATCAAAAGCTCCGAATGCTTTCTTATTTATCTCTTCTGTATATAATTGATGTTTATAACTTCTTATTGTAGTCATTTTTCTGTACTCTTCCTTCTTTAAGGTTAAACAGTTGTAATAATGTTTAAAGTTTATTGTTTCCTTTATTATATTTTTCTTTATTCCCTTTAGCTTCTTATCACACCTTTCAATGTTATTATTATCAATATACGTAAAAGCATATAAGACTTTGATCTCAATCCTATAAATTCACTCATGACCTTCCCACCCAATTCATCTTTAAACTTATCAATAACCTTTTTATTCTTTGATGAAAACAACACATCACCTGACTTATAATTACTTGTATCATATATATCAATATTATCAATCATATCCTCATATACATCACTTGTCTTAATTTCTAAGATATAACTATCTGTATCCATATATAACAATGACACCTTATCCTTATACTTTGATTTTAAATTATTATAGTAATAGTCATACATTCATGACTTTAAGCCTGGTGTTGGCTTAGTGGTTAGGGTGGTGGCTTGGGATCCCAGCGTCCTGAGTTCAAGTCCCGTTGGCTGCTGAATTAACACCAGGGGGTTGACTCAGCCTGTCATCCTTCCTATGTCGGCAAAGTGAGTACCAGTGTACTGGTCCCGGTGTATGCCCCGGTTAGAATAGGTGTACCATATCCCTGTGTGTCGTAAGAGGCGACCAAGGTTGGCGTCAGGAAGGGCATCCGGCCATAAAACATTGCCTCAAGAAAAAGCCCAACCCCTGCGGAGCAGGGAAAAATAGCTGTAAAAACGGTCATTCATACATTCATGACTTTGACAAGTCAAGAATTGATGTTACTATATAAATAGGTTTATCCATTTCAATACTCTCTTTTTTCAAATGAATAGCACAAAACTTCTCTGAAAGCACCTACACTCGTTCAAAACTTGCTCTATTAATTAACTTTGAAGCCTATTTCCAAGATGTAGCAAGTCTTATGTTTTGTTGCTTCCTAACATTTTCCATAGTCTTTCCAAATACAGCATTATTCATTAATTTATAAAAGTCCTTCTCAAAATCTGTTTTTGCTTCTGTTCTCCTTTTTGTATTAAAATCAACATACTTCTTTAACCAATGACTTTGTTTAAATTTCAAAATCCTATGAATTTTCCTCACTCTCAACCCAGCAGATAAATATTGTCTCAAGTTCCTTTGATGCAAAACATATCTTTCTTTATCATTTCATGTAATAAGTAGTTTTTCTGGAGATTTACCTTTTAAATGAAATGACTGTTGGTAATCACTTAACCATTATTTTCTTGGACTTTCTTTATCAGGGACATAAGGTAGGTCTTTATGTTTGTTATGAAGTTCTTCTGGATATTTTAAATCATCCTCAAAATAATATCCAACTTCAGCTTCATCCAATTCTTTTTGAGAGGAGACAACAATGTCTTGTAAAACTTTTTCATAATGTTTTTCTTTAACCCGTTTAAGTTTTCCATCAGGTAAAGATTGAGACATAGCCCACCCTTACAAATTGTTAGCATCATAATACATCAGGTAAGAGTTGTCCTCATTCTTATTACTAGTGCGGGCCCGTAGGTGCGTGCATGTAGGTGCGTGCCAGTATGTGCAGCTTCGTTCCTTCGCTCTCGTAAACGACGACTGGATTGATATGACGACGCCCCTTCTCTTGTGACACCCCCCTCTCTCGCCCCCTCTCTCCCCCCCCTTTCTCCCCCCTAGCCTTGCCCCTCTCTCTCGCCCCTCTCCCGTCCCCTCTCTCGCCCCCTCCTCTCTCTCCCCCTCTCTTGAATTGTGACGCCCCTCTCTCTCGCCCCCTCCTCTCTCCCCCTCCTCTCTCCCCTCCTCTCTTGCCCCCCTCTCTCACCCCCTCTCTCCCTCCCCCTCTCTCCCTCCCCCTCTCTCCCTCCCCCTCTCTTGCCCCCCTCTCTCACCCCTCTCTCCTCCTCTTTTCCCCCCTCTCTCCCCTCTCCTCTTTCGCTTCTGTCTCTGTAAATGTATTCACAAATGTCTTCCAAGCACAACAATTAATTCAAACCTTGGGGAAAAAACAGCTTTCAAACCCTTGGGAAACAGCTCTTTCCCTTGGGGAAATTCAAACCTTGGGATGAATTAATAATTTGAACAATTAATTCAAACCTTGGGAAAAAAACAGCTTTCAAACCTTGGGAAATACTTGGGAAACAGCTGAAACAGATGAAGAACAATATCAAACCTTGAAAAGGCACATACTCAGGTCCCCAGCGTCGATTGTGACGTCATACCAAACGAAGAAGAAGAATTGTGACATCAATCGTGCAAAAAAACAAACAAACAATAAATAAACATTAATTGTGACCTCATTCGTGATGTCATAGCACAGTGTCTTGTCATTGGTTGACAGATAAATGGCCGTAACTTGGGAACCGCTTGTCCGATTCATATCAAACCTTAAAAAGGCACATCTGCGGGCCCCCAGCAATATTCCAGGCAAGTTTCAATCAGATCGGACCAGTGGTTGTTGAGAAACGGTGGTCGCAGACAGACAGACAGACAGACAGACACACAGAGATTGCTGGAATTATAGATAGATAATCAGGAAGATATTTGTTATTTGCTTTAGCATATCTCTTGGAACATACTTGAGATATTCCTCCTCTTTTAGGCGTTTCTATCATTAAAAGCATATCTATATCACTGATTAATTCCAAATTCTGTTTTGTCATTTTTTACATAGCACTCCAAGCCAAACCCATGGCTGTGTAATAGTGAGTGGGGTCGAATCCATAAGAATTTCTCTTATGACAGACTGTTCTAAAAGTTTCAAACACATCAGTCAGTTTTATACATCAGTTTTAAGATACAAATCATGATATTCTCCAAGATTCTTTATATTAAACTTCTCCCAAACCTTTTTAGCTTGTGTATAATCTCTATCGGAAATATGAGTTTTATTCAACTTGCGATAAAAACTTTCCCTTGAAGGAAGTTGTGTTTCGTTAAACCTCTCAAATGAATCCATATAGTCAAATGGATATATTCCCTTTTGTGATAAGAGATCAATCTCTTCTTGATTTGAGAAATGTGATTTAAAATTCGGTAAGTTTTTAATATTTGATGCTAAGTTAGATAATGGACTTGCCATAAACTTGTATGTGTCAAGAAATCTCATATGGGTTATGGGGGATGTATGAATTGTTTTTTGTGAATGAGATGTATTTTTGATCTGTGTTAGGAATGGCAGAAATATCTCCAGATGTCTTTGAAAGTTCATTTATCAATAGATGTGTGTCATAGTGAGCATTGTTGTGAAGAAAGACAGGAATGTTTGTGGGCTTGTAATTAAGATTACAATGGGAATGAGCTGGACCTCTATATTTTCCAGTAAGATGACAATGATCCCTAACTTTGAACTCTCCCTCAATTTTCTCCTCACAAATATGACAGATACTGTTCTTTCTAAATTCCTTTTTCTCTCCCTTTGTTAATCACATTGGTTTATAGGTTTTAACCTTTATTTCTCTTCGTCTCATACAGTCTTTTTCCAATCGTCTTACAAACTCCTCTGAGGCATCTTCTCCTCTATAAAGTTCCAACTTCTTGTATTCATCACCAACAGATAATTTTATATAATAACAGAAACCAAAACAAGTATATTTTTGATATTTTTTTGTGTATGATTTATTTGGATTTGGAGAAACAGTATCTATCTTTTCAAGGATACTTTCAAAATCAGCATATATCACAAACGAATGTTTTATAGATTTGTTAAAATCTTTGAATGATTTGTTTGAACCTGCTTTTGGTAAATTGATTACGGTTGATTTATGATTCCTACAATATTTTGAATGTGGATCTAATCGTTCTTTTGTATGAAAGGAGTTGAGACATCTCTTACAAGGATACGTTTTACATTTTCTCTTGCATAGTTGTGATTTGGTTAATCTTGATAAATTTTTGATGAAAGCATAGTGTGATTTTTCCTTTGAAGTAAAGCAGAGAAGGACAATGTGTGTTTCATCATTTTTATAGTTGTTTGAAATTTTTTTATATCTGAACTTTGTTTGTATCCGTTAATCCATATACATTAACAGATAGATTATTCATTTTCTCAAATCTAGGAATATCTCTCAATGACATTGGAAACTTTAAATCTTTAACATTTAATGTATTCTCGTATTTCTTATGTTCAACCCTTTCAGGTTTCTATTGTGGAGGATGTAAGTGAGCAAGAACAGACCATAGAAAACATTTATTATTTTCTTTGTTTTGAAGATTAACAACCGCTTTCTTAAGTTTTATCTCTTTTGGTAAATCAATATAAGAAGCTTTAAGAGGATCTGATTTTAAGATGTGTATATCTAAAAAGATTATTTTTGTAACAGGAAATCCACTCCCTACTACAGTGTTATCAACATCTTGTTCTTGTCTCTGGAGTTCATCAAAAACATCGCATCTTACAAAATCTTGAAATGATGAGATAAAGTGAGGGTTTGTCTGTATATCAGGAGTAGTTTCATCACCTTCTCTTACCATATTCAATTTACTCCCATATAAAACTTAAAAGTTTTAATTTCACTTCATGTGTTTTTAATTAGTTTCAATACTTTGTTTAACCATATCAACAGCTTCAATAATTGAAGATGGTCTCGGGTCTTGAAAGTGAAACAATCTTATTATTATACATCCTTTAAATGCCCCATCAGTGTTTTCAACGGAAAATTTAGTGGCACCTTCCCTATCTTCATTCTTCTTGTGTTTGCGTGATTGAAGGTGTCTATTGTAATTTTTTTTTAAAGAATATCATGATCACATCTATCACATTGCTTTGTTTCTTGGTCAAGTGGACATATTTGTTTGAAAAGATTGAATGTGTGTTTGTTGGTTTGAAGGTGTTTTTTTTCATAACATTTATATTCATGATTACAAACGTCGCAGTACGTTGTATTCACCATATTTGTCAAACAAAACTTTGCTTAAAATAACATTTTCTTGATGAAAATTCCGTTTAATTCATAGGTGGATCCATGCTTAAAACCATTTTATCCTCCAACCTTTTCACTTAATAAATACAATGTATCAAGACACAAAAGACAAGTTTCAATCCACCTCTTCATTTGTAAAGGATACTGAGAAATATGTCGAGGATGTAAAATTGAATAAAGATAAATGTAACAACGATTGGATAAAAGCAATTATGGTGAATAATATGAGTTCTACAATTTCCTTCAGTGGAAGGGCTTTTTGTATATTTGGAAGAGCATCAATTAAAGTAGCTCTAACAAAAGTTTCTCCTCTCCTTCTGGCAATATATTCAAAACTAGAAAAAGCAATGAAACAAGAAAAAGTATCAAAAAAGAAAAACCCTCATGGATGAAGTTTTAGAAAGAAAAGATAAGACCATCAGCAATATGTAAGGAGAAATTTGTATTTTTTTCAATAACCCTAAGGATGTAAATCCTGATGAAATAAAGGATGTTAATATATCAGGTGAAATGACATTTGGTTCGATAGTAGTTAAGGACCATTTTAAAATTACCTTCAATATAAAAAATGTCGTAGTTGAATCTGTTAATGAAAAAAAGTGTATAGATATGGATGGTAATGTTTTTTTCTACCAACTAAATACGAGTCATTATTCAAGTGAACATTTTAAAGATTATGAGAGTGATGATAGTATCTTTGTTGGAACAGAAGACAGTTATAATACCGAGAGTTTGTGTTCAAATGATAGTTATGAAAGTAGTTTTATAGTTGATTGTGAAAGCACCAATGAAAGTACCGAGGATGATACCGAAGATGAATTTTATTTGAAGTAAAGTTTTACTTAATAAATATAAATAGTTTCCGAGATTTTGAGCCTCTTGAATTTCCTGATTCTCCACATGACAAATTTAAGAATTGTCCTGCATGTGAAAAACGGGGATTAAACACAGAGTCAAAAGCCTAAAAACAATGTATATTCTGTGATTATCTTCGAATTAATGATAATGAAAAATATAAAAAGGAATATAATTCTTTGAGATTTACACCAAAAATGAATTACTTGACAAGATTGATTCGAGAAATGAATGTAAAGGATGAGGGTGATAATACACCTTTTCTTACAAGAGAAGAGACTGAACAAATGACAGTCATGTTTCGTCGATTGATGATTTATATTATTAACGATTGTCATTTTCAGGGAAATATCAACACAAGATATTGTATAAATAAAATAGTGGATTTTCTTGAAATGAAACCTGAACTTAGGATAAAACATGGAGTTTCTAAAAAGCCAATAAAAAATATATAACCTCTTTTCCAAATAGAAAAATGAATGATTTTACCCATTTGTGAAAATAAGATGAAATTTAACAACCATAAAAATCTTCCAAATTCATTAAGATGTTTTATAGTTGGTTCAAGCAGATGTGGAAAAACCTGCTTACATTTAAAGATGCTCCTTACTCCCAACTTTTTAGATTATAATCATTGAAAATTTTCACAAAGTTAAGTTTTCAACCTGAGTATCAACTACTCTCACAAGGTTTTAATGCTGGTCTTCAAAAAGAAGATATAATTGGTTTATTTAAACTTCAAAACAAACTAAATGATTACAACATTGAAGAGATAATACAACTATTTTGTTATACACAGATATATAAAAAGAAATCAAAGCCGATAACTTGTATTCTTCGTGATAATATGGATGATATACCTTCTCCCCAAGATTTGGATAAATCAAAAAAGAACCTCGTTATCTTTGATGATCGTGTTAATGAGAAACCAAACAGTAATGAGTAGCTACTACACAAGAGGGAGACATTCTTCTTGTAATTGTATTTATCTTAGTCAATCATACTTTCAACTCCCTCGTCGCTCAATAAGAAACAATGCTCATGCTTTTATTTTATTCAAGTTAACTTCAATAGATATAAACAATTTTTAGAGAGACAATTGTTCTACACTATTTAGTAAAAAGGAATTTGGGGATTATATGAAGCACACGACTAAAAAATATAAATACAGTCATGCGCCACTTTAACGACGGGGTTACATTCTGAGAAACGCGTCGTTAAGCGACGTCGTCGTTGTGCGAACATCATTATTTTTTTTTCGTTTTCGTTTTCGTTTTCGTTTTCGAACATCGTACTTACACAAACCTCGACACCGAGGCTATATGGTGTAGCCTATTGCTCCTCGGATACAAACCTGTACAGCATGTTACTGTACTGAATACTGTCGGCAATTGTAACACACATCCAAGAGAGACGGAAGACACGTTAGTTTTACCTTTGTGCTGTTCATGACGGCCATCGGTGTTATTAGCAGCAGCTTACAATCTCCTCTCGCATCGATTATAGAAAGATGAATAAATAGCGTTTGGATTTTATAAATACGTAATCAATGCATCGATGTTATAATTTATAAATGAAGAAACGAGCTCCTGTCAATTGTGATATATATTTTCGGAACAGTGTGATTGTTTTACCAACATGAAAAGCTTCGCTCAAAACAAATTTGTGTTTTAATTTCGACTGTAACAACGATTTATTCGTGGAATTCTTCAATTCATAGGTAATTTACTTGCTCGAAGGTAAACGTGCAAACATTGGTTCAGTTTGAAAGACAATTTTCTTGAATCCCGATTTAGCACGACCCTGATTTTTTTTGCGATGACATTTTATGGACCTCAACGATCGCATTATAACAGGGCCACACTGTCGTTTATTATCATTATGAAGTATTATGTACTGTACAGCGTACATAATTGTAAGTGCTATTTTTATACTACTGGCAGTGCTACGTCGGCGACATCACTTGGCGATAGGAATTTTTCAGCTACATTTTTTTTTCCATTATCTTGCCAAAATGAAGTTTTTGCAAGTTAGTCAGCTTGTATGTTTTTTTTTTTTTGTGTCTGTAATCACGTATAAAAAATTCTGCAGAGCACAGTTATCATTGGAAATTTTTGTAACTTCGCATATTAGAGGACTATAGAGGTCCCTTTCAGCGCACAAAATTTTGAAGGTCAAGGTCAAAGGTCAAGGTCACTGTCGCAAATCAGGGGAGTCGACGAAACCCTTATTTTTTGAGTAATTTTGATCGGATAGTCTTCAAACTTCATGGGAATATAGTTCATGGTCTGGCGCTCAGCTGATTAATTTTTGGTGGCGATTGGCCTTGACCTTCATGGTTAGCGCCTCAGGTCAAACATATTTGACCCCAAGGTCAAATTTTCAAGTTTTAGGAACCATATTGTCTAGTACCTCAAATTGAACACCTCGATGAGTGCTTTCTAGATATGTCAAGCTTGAGACATTGTGACGTCATTTGGTGACGTTATGAGGCAAAAGCATATTTTTCATGGTTACTCTGTAGAACGATTCTCATCGGAATCTCTCGTAGGCAGATATTCCTCAAGGAGTCGCTCCTGGTGGATAGCAGCTCTGTTCACTTCAGTGTGACCTTAAAGAAGTCACACGTGGTCACCTTTTGGCAAGATACGGGTCACCCTGCGGGTGACATTGGTTTATTTTTCTTTTTTTTCAGACCTGGCAGATCCGTCATATATGCGATCCGTTGTTGCCCGGAACGTCGTTAAGCGGCGCATGACTGTATATTGTTACGGATCTGGAAACCATTTGCATTCAACATACAGATGTCCCAAAAGTCAGTTATGTCGTTAAGTACTGTATGTGTGTCTTCAGATCCCCTTCCTTTTGTTTAGTGGGAGAATCAAAGGCATGCATTGCGATTTATTTTAGTTAGGCTATTACATCTAATAAACCATCCCATCTGCATGACCCCTTCGGCCCATCAAGCTCCATCACCACTCGCTGGCTGCTCGTACCTTGACTTGCCGAGAGGGGGTCTCGCGGTTCCAGTTCTCGGCTCCCACGAACGTTGTAACTCTTGTACGATGACCTTCGCGGCACTGACACTGTTATTCGTCGAGAGCGAATCCACGTGGAGGAGTAATTGGGGATTCCTGGCAGACGCAGAGGCCCGTCCCGGAAAGGTGGGCCGGAGGACCCTGTCCAATCAGAGGCTGACAGCGAGGTGCGTTTTCGCCAAGGGCCCCTCCCCGTGGAGAGAGGCCAATAAATCTCCGAGACTCTCTGTAAAAAAGGGTCCGGTCGAGTTTGCTTTCACGGTGGATGGAAGCATTCAGTTTTGTTTCACAGTGGCTGTATTGGGTTCTGGAGTTTCACAGTGGCTGCTACGAGGAGTTTTAAGGAAGGACAGAGCAACCCTGACCTCCCTCCGTGGACCCCGATTGTTCACCACCCAATCTCCGCCACAAACTACGAGTCCCTACGTGCGACAGGGGACCGGACCAACGACCTTTGTCAGGTGCCGCATCACAGAGAACGCCCTTCCTCTGACGGTCAGGTACACCACTGAACTCTGACCCCCAGCTTGTCTCTCTCCACGGCTGCGAGGGTCCAATAAAGACTCTGGGTTTCTTTTCATTTTGTGTGTGTGTGCCTGCGTGTGGGCCCGTCTTGTAAGTAGATCTGAATAAGTGTTTCTGCTCATTGTAAATATTCCTTCTTGCATATTCGCGTTAAGTCTTGCCTTTGTCTTTTTATTATACATAAACATTTGTAGAAATATTCCCAGTCCATTTCTGTCCCTTCTTGAATCGGTCCAGCATGGCTCGGATCTGAGTTTAGGCAGGGTTTTATCCCCGGTAATCCGTTCATTCCAGCCGGCACGGCTTTGGCAGTTTCCGCTCGGCTGCACCCGAACCGGAGTTGGTAGTCGGCAGTTGCAACTCTACCGCAGTCGGTGGAGTGACCCGGTTCGAGCAAGACGTGCCGAGGACGTGGTTTCCCCGGTAGTCGAAATCGCGAAGTTAATTAGGTAAATTGGTTATAGACAAATAGACCCTACGCTACGCGGCTGAGATATTGGCGACCACGGTCGGTTAAACGACCCGCCGGCTCGCGGAATTATCCGAGCGATGGCCTACAATTCCGGGGAGTTTGGTGAGAGACGACGAAAGCTTTCCCCACCTAGTGGTCGTTCTCGCCACCGACCCCCGGCCCACAACAATATTGTTGTGAAGCAAGATGAGATATTTAGGGATATATTTTTTATTTTATAAACAATTACAAATATAAATGGCAACTATTATATATATATATATATATATATATATATATATATATATATATATATATATATATATATATATATATATATATATATATATATGTTGTGGGTAAATCTGCTTCTGGAAAAAAACTTTCATAAATTAAGGTTCTTGAATAGTTCAAATGAAAATATTGTCAATTTTCTAAAAAAAACCACCATGTGATTCGTATTGTATCTACAACAACCAGAGCAATGCGACCAGGAGAGGTAGAAGCCGAAGATTATTGCTTTATTTCAGAAGAGGAACATATGCAATAGAGGAATGAAGGCCAAATATTTGAGGTTTCTCTTGGTACAACAAAACATTCACATTGTAAGAGTGAGTTAAAGAAACTAAAATCTGGTGGTGTTGGGATATTAGAAACTAATCCAGAAGGAATGAGACAAATTATTAAACATCTGAGTGGTAATGGAGTTAAGATTTTATCATTCGGTTTTGATATTGATGAAGAAACTCAACGCAAATGTATGAAAAGCAGAGATACAAGTATTAGTGAAGAAGAAATTACAACTCGTATTAATGTTAATAAAGAATTTGTGGAAATATTTAAAGAAAAGGATTTATTTGAACACATCTACTTTCATGATGAAGAAAAGGAAAATTTCCCTGTTGACCTTTATAATTCAGTGAATGATATTTTCCAATAAATAAATGGATGTGAAAGAAAGAGGAAGAAGATTTAAGGAACATCAAGAGTTGGTTTCAAAAGTTGTAAAACAACAGGAAGACATAAAGAAGAAATGCAGACAGAAACTAACGGGTGAAGAAGCATTTGAAAGAAAACAAGAGAAATTTTTCAAACAACTTTTAAAAACTTCCCAAGAAAAAATTATAGATGCTTCCACAGTTCCCACAATAGAATATAATCCGAAAAAACTTCAAATGTTAAAAGATTTCAGTCAAATGATGGAGGAAGAATTGGAGCATATAGGAGAATTAGAATATGATGACAAAGGATTATTTCAACAACTGGAAGAGTTTAATCCACCCCCTGATTATATTGTGAAGGCTCTTCAAAACAATGAATATTCAGCGGATTCAAAAACCAAAGCACGACTCATTCCAACAGAACAACCAGCAATATTTCATCTTGTTCAAGAAAAGGGATTGATATTGAATGATGAATTAATGTTCTTGAGTTCTGCTCAACCCCTTGTTAAACTAACTCCGAGATTAATGTTTCTTCCAACAAAATATTGAAGACAAGGTTCAACTGTGAGGGATGAATCAAAGTATTTTGATAAATCATTAGATATGGAAAATATGGATGATTGAGTATATATTGATCTGCTGGACTCTCTTAATTAGAGGGTCAATGTATCTGGTAAAAGTAGGAAGAATGAGAAGGAGAAACACATTATTCAGGCTTTGAGTAGGCTTGGTTCAGGTGTTGGTTTTCTTCCAAATGACCCATCACAATTAGTTAATAGACTGTTATTGCTGTTAGGTAGTAAGAAGGCTGGAAATAACAATTGCTTTAATGAAGCATCAACCATTTTAGACCAGTTGATGAATATGAAAATAATTTATAAATGTCAATACAAAGACATGTTATCCCATATTAAATAAGATGAGAAGCACAATCCTAAGTTTTAATTTCACAACAAGCGACCACACATCTTCATTCCCATACCCACTACAACTTGGCACAACAAAAGAATATGAGGCGTCTTTATTGTCTATAGAAACTTATTCTACCTTGTTTAATATCACTGAGAAAAATGACAAGTTTAGTTGTAATCCGGGAAGTGGAGACAAAACGATAACGGTTTCACCCGGAGCATGTGAGATTTTTCAAATATCTTCCGAAATTGCTCGCCTTTTGAAAGAACAGGGTGATAAACCAAAAAATATTGTTATAGATATTCAAAAACATACTTAAAAATCAACTATTGAACTTAAAAATAATTACAAAGTTGATTTCACAATTGATAATTCATTTAGAGAGTTATTGGGTTTCTCCTCAAAAAAGATTGAAACTAATGGAACATTTTATCATGAAAATTTTATTCCAATATCCTTAGGTATAAATTCAGAATTAATTCACTGTGATTTGATTGATGGTGCTTATAATGATGGAATAAGAACAAATACAATATTTTCATTCAGCGCATATTCAACTCCAATTGGTTATAAATTCAATACGGAACCCAAAAATCTGGTTTATCTACCTGTGTCAGAAAAAACCATCTTCAGAGTAAAGTTTAGGATAACCGACCAAGATAATCGCATGATTTATTTTATTGGAGAAATTATATCCATCAGAATTCACCTCCGTGAAGTTTTCCAATAAATAAATATGATGGTTATTGTGAGGAAACACGAGTTGGGAAAATATACAATAATTTCAGGGGATGGGATGTTCCTTTCCCCACACTATAAAGGTGAAGGTATGTATCTTGGGAGAGGATACTATATACCTAAGAGACAAAGGGGTGTAGGACATCAATTTAGGAAAAAAGGAGATAGGATAATTGATAATCTCATAGGTATAGGTTCAACTATTCTTAAACATAAAGACCTAATTGGTTCAACTGCTTCTGCTGTGGGAAATGTAGTGGGTGCTATCAAGAGTGGAAAAGATACCCAAAAGGAATCTCATAAATTGCAGGCAATAAAATAAATTAAGAAAGGCAAAACTCAGTTGTCTCCCCAAGAACGACAGAAAATAATTCAAATACTTGGGTCAGGGTTTCAAAAGTTTTAACATCTTTTTTCCTAAATAAATACAAGTATGGAAGCAATTGATAGTATCCATGATTTGGATGATAACATTGTCATCTCAAACTCTACTAAAGAAGAAGACTACTTCAAGGTAGGCCTAAATGCCATAACTGGAACAGACTTGAATACAAATGGAACAAAAAGTTTTGAAATAAATAATCAACAAACTTATTTGAATCAAGCTAAAAGTTTCTTGTGTAAATTTACATTCACTAAGGCTGCGAATAACACAAACACTACACTCGTAAATGATTTCTTCTGGAAAATGCTTGATAGTGTTCGTTTGTTTATTGGAACACAAGAAGTTTAAGTGGTTGATTATGTCTCTGCTACATCTGAAATGATGAAATTTACACTATATTCATTTCGTGATAGAATGGGAAAGGGAGCTGTCGAAGGTTTTATTCCTGATATGGCAACAGGAAAAAACACAGACTCTGCATATAGTCAAAGAAAAGGAATGTATCATGATGATACAAAAACAGGGAATAGTTTTACTGTGGTAGTTCCTCTTAAAGGTATGATAAAGTTCTGTATGGTCTTAAAACTTAGATTTCAACTGCAAAGGAATGAGAATGAAAATAGATTGCTTTTTGGTGTGGCTAATGCTTTTGCTGCTCAGAATAAATTTGTTATTGATGAAATTACTTGGTATATTAGTGAATATACTCCTCATCTTAAAACAGAAGAGATGTTGAATAGAAGACATAACTCAAAGAAACCACTCAATGTACCATACCTTAAAAGAAGATGCCAACACGTTAAACTGAACCAAACCACTTACACGTGGAATTTGGGTGTTCTGGAAGGAAAGCCACGATATCTGTGGCTGATTTAAAAAAAAAACAGATGGTGCTACTGCTACTGCTACTGCTAAGAATAATGCGTTGAGTGATAATGCTAAGGTGAAACAACTTTGCGTTTCTCAAGATGGAACATTTTATCCACGAGATAGATTGGAAATTAATTGGGGGAAAAAATGATTATGCTGAAGCATACAATTCTTACCAAAAGGTACGTGAAAGCAATGGAAATAAAGAACTCATTTTGGATATGACAGCATTTAAAAGCCTGTATACAATCTATGTGATTGACCTGAGTGCTCAAAAGGAAACTAGAAAGTCTAATCGAGTGGATACTTCCCTATACATTGAAAGAGGAGAGAGTGAAGAAGTTGATACATATTGTTTGCTTTTGGAAGAAACAGAATTACAGATTAATACAGATAATGGTGTTTTGATTAGTCTCACATAATTTTTTTTGATAAATAAATGAGTAGTAAAGTGCCAACTGGGGTATATGTTAATCAAATTAATCTTCATAAACTATCATCTTTTATTCAAAATCAAATGCCTTGTATGATTAACGTTAATCCAATTCAGAGAAAAGGAGCAGTAAGAATTGATGTTTTGCTCACAAGAGAACAGGTGAAAATCTTGAACGATACTGGCTCACTTAAAATTAAAATGTCCAAACCAATGTTGAAGAAATATTCAATAAGAGGGACGAGTGGAGGATTTCTCCCTTTTCTAATTCCTTTATTTGCTGGTTTAAGTGCAGCTAGAGCATTGATAGGTGGTATTTCAGCAGCGGTGAAAACTACCAACGAAAGGAAGGCTCAACTCTGGGCTCAAAAATAATTGGAAAGACATAACAAAGATTGGAGAAACAAATTAGTGGAAGTGGTGTAATTGTAGATTTTGCTGAAAAACTTGAAAGCCTACCTGATAAAGCGAGATTGTTAGTTGGAGATATGCTTTCTTCTATCGCCCAAGCAGGTGTGAAATTAACTAAAAGGGGTAATGGATTATATCTTTCTTATAAATAAATGAGCATTGATGAGTGGTTTAAAGAATTTGGAAAGAAGACAACATCAAATTTCGAACTTATCAAATATTGTAAGAAATAAAAATATTTATAATGTGGTTATTTCTATGAGAGATGAATTAACAAACGTGTCTAAACATACAAAGAATATTATTCTGAACATAGAAGATAATAATGGGAACTGTTCTCATTGGGTTTGTATTTTTAATCATCAAGACAAATATTATTTTGATAGTTATGGTCTTCCACCACCTGTTGAAGTTATAAAATTCTTACAGAATGGTGTTTATCAAACATTTCAAGTCAAAGAATTGAATTCCAAGTGTTGTGGTCAATTATATCTGTATGTGTTATTTGAACTCAACAAAAATAATTTTTTTCATGATATTATATTTAATCTAATATAAATGACTGATGTTGGTAAAGATAGTTCTATCTTTGGCATATCCCAAGAACTGGATATTGATTAAACAAATTATTACACAAAGGCACAGGCTGAATGACAGAAATATAGTATAGCAAAAAATATTAATACGAAAAAAATGTTTATAAATTAATAAATTATCCAAGCCCGATTGACGCGAATGACTTGGTGAGATTAAGTGATTTATCACAATATATATCCTTAAATAAAACCACATTTTGTTAAACAAGTAGAATTTATAACTACAACATCTGGTTCAACAAACCATACACCTTTACTTATTAAATTCAATTATCTTATCTGCTTAGTATTGAATTTTATAAAGAAGGAAGTATAGTTAATATGAGAATAAAGAAATTGGGGTATAATATGTGTGATTTTGGATATAATTGGTCTTTTTCATTAAACTGAGAAGACCTACACGATTTTTATCAGTCTCGTAAAGAAGAATATTATCCTCTGAAATAATCAGGAGATATGTGGAAGCACAATTAGCAAACAACAAATACACAATTTCGGGAATCAGAAATTATATGATGGTGAAGCAATAGTTTTTATGACAAAGAATTAAGGAAATTGGATAATTATACAAAGTCAAGGAGTGCAAACTGATTTAACAACAGGAAGATGGGGTGGTATTAAGTGTCATCATATTAATCTGTCATATATTTCTGATACATAAATGAAAGCAAGAAGGCTTCAATAAAATTATCATTTTTGCACTCAATGATACCTGCAAGAAAAGAGTGTTAGATTTTACATTCCTTATGAATTGGAACTTCGACACGGGCATTTTTCAATGAAGAATTGGCCTTATACTGATATTTAAAAACCCACAAATAGAGATTTGATTAAAATATTAAATAAAAATGAACTTCCAAGGTGATGAAATATAAAACTCTTTTAGAAATCATCAACAAATCTTATTGGTTTCCTATTATGAGAAAAATAATTGTGGATACAAGAGTGTTGCAGAATCCAGATGAATATATGTATGATATTATATGGGGTGAAAGTGGTTCAAGGATAGTAAGGAATGAGGAAGGAGCTGAAGAAACTGAGGCAAGCGAGGAGGAGGAGGAGAGGGAGAAAAAAAGAGAAAGAGGAGAGGGAGAAGAGAGAGGAGGGGGAGAAGAGAGAGAAGGAGGAGAGGGAGAAGAGAGAAAGAGGAGAGGGAGAAGATAGAGAAGGAGGAGGGGGAGAGGGAGGAAAGAGAGAGAATAAATACATGTAAAAATATGGAAACCAGTGAGAGTATAAAAATATCAAAGGTATTCTAGAAAATAAATCAATCTCAATGCACTGAGAAGGACAACAAAGAATTGACAAGTCCATTAGAAATATATGCATCAAAAGTATTAACATCGATTTCATGGAGAAGATTTAAACGAGAACGTGGAGAGAAAGAAGGAAAAGATTATATTATTGATGATGTTGGTGTAATTGACTTTGATTAAAGTTTTACATTTTTTTTCTTAAATAAATGGAGGAGAGAGTGAAGACATTTCTAAGGATTCTTTATGTTTTAAAAATTAAGATTCAAATGTGCATGTTGGAAACTAAAAAGGTTTTCTCACTCTGTCGGAATTTTTCACATAAATAAATGAGTTATTGTCTCAAATGTAAAAAGAAAACTAAGAGTAAAAATATCTCGTATGTTCAAAGTAAAAATAATAGGGTTATACAAAAAGGCACATGTTCGGTGTGTGACTCTAACAAGAGTAAATTCATCACCAAACACAAACGAGGGGGAGATATCCAAAAGTTTTGATCAGGAAGTAAATTTACCACAACTGGAATACCAGGGGAATTACATCCACCATGGTATTCTTTCTGTGGTCCAGGAACAAACTTTAATAAAAGATTAGATGAGGCTGACAATCCTAAACTGTGGAGGAAACCTATCAATACGGTTGATGAAGTGTGCATGAAGCATGATATTGATTGTGGGAATAGCACGATGTTGGAAGAAAAACATGAAGCCAGTAGAGAAATGTTGTACAATTTGTCTCTGATACAAAATCCAACCTTGAGAGAAAAAGTTAATCGGTTCATCGTGAAGAAGATGATCAGTGCTAAATTGAAACTTGGGCTTGGGAATTCAAAAAACTTATAGGCTCTAATGATTTCATTGAGATTGAAGAGCAATTAGCTGATGAATTACTTAAACAAACAATCACAAAGTTTCATAGAAGGAAGGTTTATTCCAAGGAAGTTGATTATATCTGGTCCGCTGATTTAATTGAACTCAATAATGATAAGGGGTACAAATATGCTTTAACCGTTATTGATTTGAGGAGTAGATATGCGTGGGTTATCCCTTTGAAAAACAAAACAGGTAATAACTCTTATGTTAGCTTTCCAACAGATATTCAATAAAAGCAAGAGAAAACCTAAAAAATTGTGGACTGTTGAGGGTACAGAGTTCTACAACAAAACATTACATTACATTACATTACATTATACAGCACCTTTAATGAAGGAAAAGCGGTTGTTATTGAGCGTTTTAATCGCACTTTAAAAGAGAGACTATATAAAAAATTCACTCATCTCGGTTCTCAACAATGGTTGTCCTTAATTCAGGACATTGTAGAAAAGTACAATGATATGATTCATACCTCAACGAAAATTAAACCATCAGAAACATTTACAAAATTAAAATTTGAAAAAGAGGTTAATGTCAGAAAGCCTAAGTTCAAAGTTGGTGATATAGTAGGAATATACAGGTGGAAATCTCATTTTGAAAAAGGTTATACCAAACGATTGACAAATGAACTTTAAAATTTATGTGATGTCGTCAGTACAGTTTCTTGGACTTACAAATTATGTGATTTAAAGGGGGAAGAGATTTTAGGTTCATTTCATTCACAGGAATTACAAAAGACAAAGGTAAATTGAAAAAAAACCCTTGGACTTGCAAATTTTGTGATTTAAAGGGGGAAGAGATTTTAGGTTCATTTTATTCACAGGAATTACAAAAGACAGAGATAAATTGAATTTTTTTGACTCCTTCAACTCCGCCCATTTTGGACTCCGCCCACACAAGCCCCACCCATGCAAACCCCACCCAGACAAACCCCACTCACACAAACCCCACCCATGCAAACCCCACTCACAAAAGCCACATCCACACAAGCCCCACCCACGCAAACCCCACTCACATAAGCCACATATACATCCATCATATCCACCTCATTAGTGATTAGTTTATTTGTTCCCCACACACAACATGTTTATTTAATTAAAAAAATTGCTCCACCCACACAAGCCACATCCACAGAATCTCCATACACACAAGCTCCACCCACACAAGCCCCCCCCACCCACACAAGCCCCACCCACCCACACAAACCCATCCCACACAAGCTCCACTCACACAAGCCCCATCCACACAAGCCCGACCCATCCACACAAGCCCCGCCCATCCACACAAGCCCCACCCACCCACACAAACTCCACGCACCCACACAAGCCCCACACCCCTTCCCCTTGTGCGCCCCCACCTTTGACCCACTACCCCCCTCATCCCACCCCCACTCTTCCCCCCACACACACAGGGAGGGAGAGGGATAAGGGGGGTGGTGGGTCGTTTGGGGAGCGCACCTACCCCCCAACCCTAACCCTAACCCTCCCCAACCCCCCCCCTCCCCCTTACATCTCCTCTATTATTTTTTTTGTGATTCAAAATCAGATAATTATAAGAAAGTTTTTCTGAAAAAAAACGAAATTAAAAACATTGAACAAAATCTTCTTTCACTGGAGTCTGACGGATTGTGATTTTTCATCATTTTCTGTTCAAAGAAAGAGGAAGAACCATTATATTAGGGTATATAAAGATTATATAATGAATAATGATATTAAAAAACATTAAAAACACAAAAGCATTTACCTCCATAAGATTGATTGTAGTGTCAGATTCCTCCAGAAGATTAAGTTGTGTGTTAAGGTTCATCCAGACAGGTGTTTAAACTGAAAAATGAAATAAAATAATGAGTCAACACGAGAGAGAGAGAGAGAGAGAGAGAGAGAGAGAGAGAGAGAGAGAGAGAGAGAGAGAGAGAGAGAGAGAGAGAGAGAGAGAGAGAGAGAGAGAGAGAGAGAGAGAGAGAGAGAGAGAGAGAGAGAGATATATATATATATATATATATATATATATATATATATATATATATATATATATATATATATATATATATATATATTCTCACCTTTGACTCGACTCATTGAAGGTCAGAGGACGTGAGAGGACTTCCTTCCAACCAACAATAATGTCATTCAATTCTCTTCTTAACGATTGAATGTCTTTAAGGATGTCACTCATTTTTTGCCATTCCTCGTGATATTCAATGGCTTCATTTTCCAGATAAGTTATCAACGATGTTCTTATTGGGGACAACCTGTTAGAAAAAAAACATACAATAATTATTGGTTGTATCGTAATTTAATTCTGTATAAAACAACAAATAATGAATTGGTTTAAGGATCTCACCTCTCATCTTGTGAAAACGGTTGATCTGCACGGTTGGAGTAATCATATGAACACTCCATATTCTGAATAAAACGTATTAACTTCGCGTTTGGCAATAAATAGTCCGTGTTGATGACTCGGCTCGGAAATGTGGAAACAATTGGTTTTTTGGGTGTATCTGATAAAGGAAATGACTTCGGGCTTTTGGGGCTTGGTTCGGGTGTGAAGGCTGAAAGATATTTCATCTTTTCTTTCATTTAAAACTTACTTTTAAATATCTTCTTTTGATTAAAAGTTGTTTTTGCTTGCTTTTAGCTAAACTTTGTTCTGTTAGTGTTCTGATGATTTAAGATATAACCATGAATTGTATTTGGAAACATGGGCCAAGTAAAAACACTGCACAGAATACTTCCTCATTTCCACGGCATGACTGTGCTCTTCAAGGCACTTCCCAATTTTACAGAACCGAAGGAGGGATAGTGAACTTCCCTTTCTTTCGTGCTTGAAGAGATAAAGTGAATATACTCGATGGAAATGAATGTTATAAGAAAAATTAAGTTATTCCCTAAAGTAGAACATGGACAAATATTCGTTTGTTCGCTCTTTGAGTATAATGAAAATATGAAAGGGAAGAAGTGCTTTAATCAGTAAGTCTCAATCTTTCATAGTCTCAATTTTACATTTGCTTGTATGGGAGAGGGAGGAAATGAGTCTCCCATTTTGAGATTTTGGGGCCTGGGTCAGAAAGTTTTTCCCTTTTCCCCCATTCATTTGAATGGGCGTCCCAGAAACGCCATTTATCATCTACTTCCATCCCTCCAAATGAAATCATGGATTTCTTACAAAAAACTTATCGTAAAAGGCGTGTGAAAATTAGCAATTTCTTCGCTGATACTTGCGCCTTCATTATCGGTGCTCAGGGTGTTGTACAACAATCTGCAACCCTTCATGTTTCCGATAACTCGCTTAAAAGACTGAAAAGGTATCTTGTTACTGCAAGGAAAGAATTAAACCTGTAATCGATGTTGCTGCTTATGTCTTCATGAACATAGACAGTTTGAATATTATTGGTGGATGCAGTCAGCTGTGTCAGTTGCAGACTGTGCAATTAGCCAGGAAGGAAAAAAATTGATATCCTCTTATTACAAGACACTCATGCCACTCCAGACTGTATGGCTGATTGGCAGCAACAGCTGAATGGCGCTTGTTTTTTTTAGTAATACAGATTCTGTGAGTGCGGGTATTGCTTTTTTGTTCGTCCACGTTTGTCTGTCTCTCCCCCTATTTGTAAATAAATAATCCCAGGAAATCTCGCCTCTGTAGAGCTTAAATACAATCAGAAACGATGTATTTTTGTTAATGTCTATGCTCCAAGTGACAGTACAGAAAGAGGGGCTTTTTTAATGATTCCTTTCATTTCTTGCAACACATATCTTCTGATACCTTGTTGTGCCTAGCGGGGGACTTTAATTGTACTTTGAACCCAACTGTACATCGGAACAATTCAGAGCCACATCCATCATCAAGTAGGCCTCTTTCCAATATTATATCATGTGAATTTAACGATATATGGAGACAACAACACCCGAACCGACAACAATTTAGCTGGTGTCGAGTTTTACTAAATCATCTTTCATTTGCTCAACTTGATAAATTTTACATTCCGAACTCTGCTATCAATCTTGTGACACAAACAGATATTGTTCCTTCTGGTTTCTCTGACCATTCCTGAGAAAAACTGTGCTTGTCACTTCCTGGTTTGAAACACCACACATTGTATTGGTGTTTTAATACTTCCCTTCCCTTCAAGACCCTCTTTTCAAGTCATCCTTCAAGGGTTTTTGGGAGATGGTTTTGTATCGACATCAGTTTCTAAACCTCTGTCAGTGGTGGGACGATGCGAATGCGCAAATCAGTGTCTTCTGCTGTCGAAGTACACAATTATGTATTGACATCTTGAGACAAGAGATTCTTCGACCACAGGGAGGGGCTGAGGACCTCAGTGATGATTACGCATCCAGCGAAGAGCACCGCCCCAACCTGTCCTGAGAAGAACACCGCTTCTACGCGTCCCGAGAAGAACACCGCCTCTACGCGTCCCAAAACGAACACTGCCCTGACGCGTCCCAAGAAGAACACCGCCCCGACGCGTCCCGAGACGAACACCGCCCCTACGCGTCCCGAGACGAAAACCGCCCCGATGCGTCCCGAGAGGAACACCGCCCCGACGCGCCCCAAGACGAACACCACCATGACGCGTCCCGAGACAAACACCGCCCCGATGCATCCCGAGAGGAACACCGCCCCAACGCGCCCCGAGACGAACACCGCCCCGACGCGTCCTGAGACGAACACCGCCCCGACGCGTCCCGAGACGAACACCGCCCCGACACGTCCCGAGACGAGCACCGCCCAGATGCGTCCCGAGACGAGCAACGCCCCTACGCGTCCCAAGATGAGCACCGCCCCTGCGCGTCCCGAGACGAGCACCGACCACACGCGTCCCGAGACGAGCACCGCCCAGATGCGACCCGAGAGGAGCACCGCCCAGACCCGTCCCGAGACTAGCACTGCCCGGACAGGCCCACGGATGAGCAATGCCTGGCCGCTCCCACGGAAGAGCACTACTCGAGCACTTCCAGGGACAAGCACCTCCCAGGTGCGTCCAAGGACGAGCACCACCCGGACGCATCCTTCGACGAGCACCGCCCGGACGCATCCTGCGACGAGCACCGCCCGGACGCGTCCAGGGACGAGCACTGCCCGGACGCGTCCAAGGACGAGCTCCTCCCGGTCGCGTCGAAGGACGAGCACCGCCAGGACGCGTCCAGCGACGAGCGCCGTCCGGACGCTCCGACGGATGAGCACTGCTCGGTTGCGTCCAAGGACAAGCACTGCCCAGGTACGTCCAGGCACGAGCACCACCTAGACGCGTCCAGGGATGAGCACCGCCTGGACGCGTCCAAGGACGAGCACTGCCCCTTCGCCTTCAGTGATGAGCACCTCCCGGATGCATCCAAAGACGAGCACCGCCCACATGCATCCACGGACGAGCATCGCCCAGGGAGGAGCACCACTCCGACGCATCCAGCGACGAGCACCACCCAGACCCGTATAGGGACGAGCAATGACCGGACGCGTCCAGCGTCGAGCAGTTACCGGACACAACCAGCGATGAGCACTGCCCGGATGTGTCCAGGGACGAGCACCGCCACTACGCCTCCAGCGTTGAGCACTGTCCGGATGCATTCCGAGACGAGCACCGCCTAGACGATTCTCGAAACGAGAACCGCCCAGATGCGTCCAGGGTCAAGCACCGCCCACATGCGTCCAGGGACAAGCATCGCCCGGATGCGTCCCGAGACGAGCACCGCCCAGTCGCTTTCCGAAACGAGCACCGCCCAGATGCGTCCAGGGACGAGCCCTGCCCACATGCGTCCACGGACGAGCACCACCCAGGTACAAGCATCGCCCGGGCGCATCCAGGGACGAGCACCGCCCGGACGTGTCCAGGGACGAGCACCGCCCACATGCATCCAGGGACGAGCACTGCTTTGGGACGAGCATCGCCCGGCGCATCCAGGGACGAGCATCGCCCGGACGCGTCCAAATACGAGCACTGACCAGACGCGTCCAGGGACGAGCAGAGCCCAGCCACGTCCAGGGACAACCACCGCCCGGAAGCGTCCAGGGATGAGCACCACTCCTACGCGTCCAGCGACGAGCACCGCCTGGACGCGTCCAAGGACGACCACTGCCCCTTTGCCTTCAGCGATGAGCACCTCCCGGATGCGTACAGGGAGCAGCACCGCCCAGACGCATCCAGGGAAGAGCACCGCCCCTACGCCTCCACGATGAGCACTCTCCGGATGCGTCCCGAGATGAGCACTGCCCAGACGCTTCCCGAGACGAGCACCACCAAGATGCGTCCACGGACGAGCACCACCCAGGGACAAGCATCGCCCGGGCGCATCCACAGACGAGTACCACCCAGGGATGAGCACCGCCCAGACGCGTCCACGGACGAGCACCGCCGAGCGTGTCCAGGAATGAGCACCGCCTGGATGCATCCAGGGACGATTACCACTGGACGTGTCCTGGGACGAGCACCGCCCACATGCGTCCATGGACGAGCACCGCCCAGGGACAAGCATCGTCCGAGCGCATCCAGGGATGAGCATCGCCAGGACGCATCCAGAGACGAGTTCCGATCGGACGAGCACCGACCGGACGAGCACCGACCAGACCACCCACACAACCCACCTGGAAAGGGTTTTATTCCCTACCTACCCAAAATATAACTTTGTTGATTTCGAGAAAGCATTTGACAGCTTCCACCGAGACAGCTTCTGGGGCATACTACAAATGTATGGAATCCCACAGCACATAGTCAAAGTGATTAAGAGCTTCTACGCCAACTTCTTTTGCAGAGTGGGGAACAGTAACCACACATTCCAGGTGAAGACAGGAGTCTGACAAGGATGTGTGATGTCGGTGCTACTCTTCAATATTGCTATTGAACTGGGTGATGCGTCGGACAACCAAAGACCAAGCAAGAGGCATATGATGGATCCTCTTCTCAGCATTGGAAGACCTTGATTTTGCTGATGACTTGGCTCTGGTCTCCCACACTCACAAGAACATGCAAGAAAAAAACATCCCGTCTCAGTGACTTTGCACAACAAATTGGCCTGAAGATAAACCAGAAAAAATCTGAAGTAATGGCACTAAACATCCAAAACCCTTTGCCAATCCAAGTGAATGGAAACGATCTTCCATTAACTGAGGAGTTCACTTATCTTGGTAGCACAGTCAGACACGATGGTGGAACACACAATGACATCAAGAACCGGCTAAACAAGGCAAGGAATGTTTTCAGAATGCTAAACAATGTATGGAGATCCCAGCAGTACAACACCAAGACCAAGCAGAAGTTATACCAGAGCTGTGTCCTCTCCACCCTCTTATATGGCTCGGAATGCTGGAGAATGACGGTAAGCGACATCAATCAGCTGTCAGTCTTCCATACTAAGAACCTGAGAAGAATCCTTGGAATATTTTGGCCACACACCATATCTAACCAAGATCTCCTTGCTCAATGCCAACAAGAGAGCATGGACACCATCATCATGAGAAGGGGCTGGAACTGGATTGGCCATATACTGAGAAGAGAACCAGACAGCATCCCAAGAATAGCCCTGCACTGGACACCGGAAGGGAAAAGGAAAAGAGTGAGATCCAAAACCACTTGGCGTCGAACTGCAGAGGAGGAAATGAAAACTATGGACCTGACCTGGGGTAGTGTCCAGAAGCTAGCCCAGAACAGACAGGTGTGGAGGACCTTCGTTGCTGCCCGACATGCCAGGAGGCATAATGGGCAGTAAGTAAGTAAGTAAGTACCCCAAAATATGTTGCAGATATCCAATGGAAATTAGTTCACTGGGCTTTACCCTTTAATATTTTACTGAACCGTTTCTCAGCCTCTAATTCGAACCTTTGCCCTTTCTGTGCGTCCATTGAAACATTACATCATATATATATATACCTTGAATGTAAACGCCTGAAACCCTTCTTTAATCTTCTCCAACAAATTTTTAATAAACTTAATTTTCCATTTAATCAGAATGTTTTTATCCTTGGTCTTACTGGCCCCTCTTCCTTTAAGAAAGTAGTTTTAGCAAATTTTACTCGTGTACTTGGTCAAGCTAAGTTTGCAATTTACAAGCCCAGGAAGGCAAAAACAGAGAATGTTGCTGTTACCTCTCATAATTTATTACTTACTTTTAAAGCTCTTGTGAGCACAACATTAAAACTTGAACACTGTTTTTATAAAATGAACAATAATTTACGACTTTTTGAGGAAAAATGGCCACTCAAAGATGCCATCTGTGAACTTGTTGACGGCTCCTTCATGATTTTCCTTTCTCCCCTACCATGAATTGTTGACCTTTTTTTCCTTCCTCCTCCATTACTATCATGTTCTGAATTACTGACCCTGTACACCACTTTTATATTTTTATACTAAAAGGCATAATATCTCTCTCTCTCTCTCTCTCTCTCTCTCTCTCTCTCTCTCTCTCTCTCTCTCTCTCTCTCTCTCTCTCTCTCTCTCTCTCTCTCTCTCTCTCTCTCTCTCTCTCTGTCTCTGTCTCTGTCTCTGTCTCTGTCTCTGTCTCTGTCTCTGTCTCTGTCTCTGTCTCTGTCTCTGTCTTTTTCCCATCCTCACTGCACCCCTTCCTAATACAGTGCAGCACCCTCCCACACCTCTCTCTCTCTCTCTCTGGACCTGTCCGGGCGGTGTTTGTTTGTCTCCAGACGTGTCCATACAGTGCTTGTCTCTGGACGTGTTTGGGCGGTGTTTGTCTCCAGACGTGTCTGGCGGTGTTTGTCTCCAGATGTGTCCGAGCGGTGTTTGTCTCTGTCTATGGCGGTATTTATAATATGACCGGTGTAAAATGGATTTCAGACATTATTTTATTTCCATCTTCACTGTTATTCCATGCAGAATCATTTGGATGAGACGGGCTGAATCGTAATTAACGCTCCACCACACATGTGCCTTCCCTTCCCCCACACATCCTCACACCCCTCCCCTTCCCCCTCCCTCGCTCTCACTCCCTCCTCTCTCTTTTCCCCTGCACCTCCTCACTCTCCCCCCACCCTTATCTCTCTCCTCCCTCTTTTTCTCCCCCCCTCTTAATATTGCCATTCGCCAAGCGACGGGTGCAATTTGCTCGTCTATACTAATAAATGTCACTGTGCATCAGTCAGTCAGTGTGTTTGTCTCCTCAATATCTCAAAAACCATGAAATCAAGCAGCCTGAAACTTTGCATGCATACCAAGAAAACTCCAAGGAAGTTCATGAGTTTCAATTGGGTGTTTGGGTAAATTAAAACACCCCTTTTGAAGATAATTAACGGCCTTTTTAATTATATCCTTTATCAGGTGCATCCTCAGCCACCTCCATGCATCCTTGGATACCTCGCTCTCCCTCAAAGGGGGTCTTCATTCACCATTATGAAGCAGAATTCACGAAGTGTTGGATTGTTCACCCACTAACAGGGAACGTGAGCTGGGTTTAGATCACCTTGAGACAACTGCCAAGGGCTTCTGCAGTTGTTACGAGTGCTCGTTTGGAGAGACAAAGGTGTCCTGAGAAGAAGAAGGTAAGTTGTGTGTTTTATCATTTATAATTATCGAGTTAATGCTTTAATATTGGGCCTATCTGACGGCGTTGCGAGTGAGACCTTGCTTAGATGCTAGGCCATGCTGGTTTTTTGCTAATAAACGTGTCAAAATGAATTTTTTGATAATTTTTCTGTTTGTGTGCAGGATATCTCAAAAAGTTGTGGAGGGATTCGGACGAAACTTGGTGGACAGGTTTGGTGTGTGGCAAGTACGAATTGATTCGATTTTGGTGAAGATCTGAATCCGGATCTGGATACGATAATTATTTAATTTTTAAAGTGATTCTTCACCATTGAGAGATGGGGCCAAAAACTATAGGGTATTGTATAGCATGATGTTTCAAAAATGTATTGGGTTAGATTTGTTCTTATGGATCAGGCATTACGTGGCAGAGGTATGCGCTCTACCGAGTGCCCTTCTAGTTTTCAAACTGTTTATTTTGATTTCTGCTGTTGTTGGCCTCATCATATTTTTTTATTTTCCCTGCTCTCTGTTGTTTTGGGAGTATATTATGGGCAACTAATGGTTCTAGTCCATTGTTTTCTCTGTTGTATATATTTTTTATTTGTCTGATTCTTTTCATGTATTTTTCGACTTCTGTTTCCCTTCTTGAATTGTTCTAATTTTTCTATTCCCACCCTCAGTCACTTTCTCTGATTCTCAAGTCTGTTTTGATGGTGGTGTTTTGTTTCCAGTCAGATTATCAGGTCTATCTTTTTTTGTGTGTGTTGTAGTTTGCCTGTTATTACCCTCGCCGAAGGAGAGGGTATTGCATTTGGGTCTGTTTGTTGGGTGGTCGCTAGACTACCTTTATTCTCAGACTTTCCGTCTGTCTGTTTGTATGTATTGGACAGCTCTGGAGGCCAGAGGAGTCAAGCGATTTTGATGAAACTTGACTGGTAGGTTCATACCAGGATCTAGTTGTATGCTTTTGAGCACCGTTGCTATGGACGCCACAGTTGCCCAGCAACGGGACTTTGAAATTTTAGAAAAAAATCCGAAAAATATTTATATTTTTTTTTTTCGAAAATCAAAAATCGACTTCCGTGCTTTTATGCGCACTATAATCAACCTCTTTGTCAAATATTTTCAGCCCGATCCGTCAAAAACTGTATGACTGGTATGCAATTATATAGTGTCCACCCATGTCGCCTACCGGCTTGTTTGTCTGTCTGTCTGTTTGTTCCTTGCAAAATCGAAGATTTTTCAAGTATATTGGTCAGTCGATTTTGTTATTCTGTCTGTCTGTTTGTTTGTCGCCTGCAGGTCACAATTTAAAAGCGATCTTCACCACATGGTGGAGTTTGTCACAAGGAAGAAGTTCATTGTTTTTTGTTTTTGAGGTCAAAAGGTCAACATCGACCAAAAATCAACAACTTTTCTGGATCTGGATGAGATTGATTAAATCCTCAGTTTTCATCTGATTGACTTGAAATTTGAAGAGGATTTATATTGCAGGTCACTGAATTCAGCCACCCAATTATTATTGAGGTCAATATCAACCAAAAGGTTAACATAGGCCAAAGGTCAACAACTAGGTGGTATTTCTAAAATCCTCAATTTTCATCTGATTGACGTGAAATTTGAAGAGGATTTATATTTCAGATCACTGAATTCAACCACCAATTACTTTTGAGGTCAACATAGATCAAAAGGACAACCAAGGCCGACTTTCTAAAATTGTCAATTTGCATACTTGGTCACTGAATTAAACAAGCCAATTATTTTTGAGGTAAACTTTGACAAAAAGGTCAACATAGTCCCAAGGTCAACAACTAAGGTGGTGTTTCTAAAATCCTCAATTTTCATCCGATTGACTTGAAATTTGAAAAGGATTTATATTTCAGGTCACTGAATTCAACCAGCCAATTATTTTGGAGGTCCACATAGTCCAAAAGGTCAACATAGGCTGGATTTCTAAAATTGTCAATTTTCATCTGATTCACTTGAAATTTGAAGAGGATTTATATTTGGTCATTGAATTCAACCACCAATTGTTTTTGAGGTCAAATTTGTTTTATGGATTTTGCAAGTATAGTGCTCTGCACGACGTCTTCTTCTTGATTGTTTGTTTGTCCACACTGAACTTAAGTGTTTTTCTCTTCAACCGCTTGTCGGATCGAGATGAAATTTTCACCATCAGAGCGCCAACTCAAGTGAAATGTTTTATTGATAATAATGACGTCAAAGGTCACGTGGTGTGGCATCCATGTTGGAAAAATGGAAAAACTTTGGATCTCCATCTCTGAAACCGCACCAAGGAAAAAATTGAAACTTGGCACATAGCAAGTACTCCTCATGGAGAATAAGTGTGATTTTTTTTAATGACATCATGGGTACCTTCCTTATGACGTCATAATTGCATATGTAGAATGCTACATGTAATCAGTATGAAAATTTTTGAGGGTCATCTAGGAATAAAATAGTCCACAGAAAAAACTTGATGCCATCATCGGTCACGTGATTTGGTCGCCATATTGTTAAAAAAAATTTTTTTTAATCTTCTTCTCTGAATTGGATGAACAGATGGAGCACCAGCTCAGAGGGGAGAGCAGTACTCCATCAGGATGTGGATGAAAGCTTTGTGTGTGTGGTCAGGAGCTCAGGTGTGCCAAGGAAGGACTTTGCACAATCGAGGATGCCCAATCGGCGATTGGCTTTGGAGGCCAGCTTGGAGATGTGGCTTTCCCAGGAAAGATCATGGCAGATAGTGAGGCCCAAATGTTTGATTGAAAGGACTTCTTCAAAAGGATTGTTGAGAAAGTAGATGGGGGTAAGGGGGGGAGGAGGGGTGGGGGTCCAGATGGTCCTTTCGGAGAGACATGAGAGTGTGAGATTTGTCAGGATTGAAAGTCATGTTCCGCGTGTTGGACCAGTTTGTGATTTTATCCAGATCTGCAGAGTGTGAAGAGGCTGCTACATGCCAAACTGATGGATGACTGATGGTACAGCAGATGTTGGAGTCATCAGCAAAGAGATAAAGAGGATTGTCCAGAGAGTCGGAGAGATCATTGATGAAAACGAGAAAAAGCACTGGGCTCAGAACACTGCTTTGAGGAACTCCAGCCTGGACAGGAAGAGGGAATGAGAGAATTCCATTAAGGGCCGCACGTTGACTGTGACAGGACAGGAAGTCTGTGAGTCAAGAGTGGAGATTGCCTTGGATACCAGAGGAAGAGAGTTTGGTGAGCAGGGCAAGGTATGAGACCGTATCGAAAGTTTGTTTGTCTGTTTGTTTTGTTTTGTCATTGAGAATCTCCATCCATTCCTGGGAGAGCAGAGGCAGCATATCCAGGATTGAGTAACCTGGGAGATGTAGCATTCTTTTCCTGTAGTAATTCTCTGCAGACTACTTTAGTCGGACCTGTTACCATCTATGGTACATGAGAGTACAACTCTCATATACTATAGTTCTAACTGTAGCATTTTTTGACGAGGTAAGGTGTTTTGAGCATGTGGCAAGAAAGAGAGAAGATGAGTATATTAAGAAAGTCACTCGTTTAATAGTTGAGGGGAAAAGATCAAGATGTAGATCAAAACAGACCTGGAAGGACGTGATCAGTTGAGATATGCATTTGTTGGGGTTAATGTAGGAGGATGCTTTTGAGCAGATAAAGTGGAGAGGAGCGATCAGCCGATGAACCCCCTAAAATGAGAAAATGGTTGTTAAATGTTCACTACTAGTCGGAGTTGTCGTAGTCATAGTTGTCGTATCCAAGTAATGTTTATGACAAATCAAAATTAAAAAAAAAATAATTATATGAAAAGTGCATAAATGTGTAATTGTGATTTACATTGTGATACACATTTGCAATAAAATGTTCATTTTATTTTATTTTCTCCATTTTATATCAACATACTATCAAAGTGCTCAACCACATGGATAGCAAATGGACCCCTGCGACCCATCAATAAATTTCTATATTTCGATATCCCTTTTTACTTTGGTGTATTACCTGGAATTCAATGCATAAATGTTTCACTGAAATATTTCCATCATATGAAAAAGGCATATGTTGAAGCTGCTTTACAATGACCACAACCTCACAGTTTCTCTTTAACAAGTGGAAGAGGGGAGGGGGAAATTAGCAATCCATCCATCCATCAGGACCATACTCCGTGCAGAGCATCAGCGCTGCCAAAGCAGTCTCCTGAGCTATTAGACACAATCCTGGACAGGTCACCACTCCAACACAGGATACTTGAATGGCTCAATCATCCCAGCATGCTGGTACTCATTTTGCCAACCTCAATAGGATGACAAGCTGAGTCAACCCCACCTGGGTATTATTAATTCAACAGCCAAGCAGGATTTGAACTCAGGAACCAAGGATCCCAAGCCTGCCACCCTAACCATTAAGCCAACACCAGGCATAATTAGCAATCATCAACATATTAAGACGTACAACACTTGCATAAAGTTGGCACAAGTTTAATTTTAATTCAAGCTTCTCAGTTGACAAGCTAAGCTGTTATATTGATATATAATTTAAGACCAAGATTGTGAAACGCAAAGCAAAAAAAATGCTTTCAAAACAATTCACTGTGCTAATGTGATATTGCTCCTCATAAACAAGAAAATATATCTGGTATCTGAGAACAGATGGCATTGCAACTAAAACCTAATATTATAGTACTTAAATATCGGCCACATGTGAAAGCTTATGCATAAAACATTTCAATTTCCACTCCAGGTCTCGATCGGGTCTGGCCCTGTCTGATCATTTGTAGCTCTCGGTTCAAGAAAGGCAACAAAAGTGGCAGCTTGAGAAAGATTGTGGTGCAGGGCAGCATAAGGGCAGGTATGTAGAGTGGAGGTATGCCCCAGTGGTAGGATTCTGACCTCAGGAAACGTGAACCTCCATAACAAATGGTGTGTGCCGTACACAAGAGAAGTGACAGCCATCCCAGCTTAGACTGAAAAGAAATGTTCCATTATCCATTAATTGCCATGTATAGTTAAATTAACACTCAGAGCAGTTTGGGGTAAACTATGACTGAAAGTCTCAGATAAAATCTGTCAACACAGGGTTGGAAGGATAGCTCAGAGGTAGCACACTTGCCTTTGAGCTATCTCATCTGGGTTAAGTTCCCGACGTAACTATAAACGGTTACTTGCTATCGATCAACTCTAAATCAATGACACCAATTTCCCACGATCGTGCTTTCTAACCATGCTGGGGGTTAATAGCCGAATGATGAACCGCCAACCAGCCGATACAAGTAAATTAAGTAATCAGATTTAATAAATGGGGGAGGGGGGGATTGGAGAAGAGAAAAGTAGGTATCAACAGCAATTACAAAATCAATGTACCGGACTGTGCTATACCGATTGATTAGATACAATTATGATTGCCTGCATCCACGAAAACTCATTCAGCTTAACAGTTTACCTTAGTCATTCACTCAGCAAATACCATGATAAACTGGGTAATTCATAAGCAAAGATTATCGGCAAACCCGGAGGTAGAGCCTGGCAAAGACCTTGGTGGGTGACAGTCTGGTTCTAAGCCTGGTGTGGGGTGACCGATAGTTCTGCATGCCTGTAAGGTGCGAACAAGGGACACAGCTTCTTCTGTGAGGTGTGACACAGTGGCCTTCAACGCAGCCTTGGGTCATCCGACAGCACCCACACGAAAATAAAACTCCTCTTCGGACTCCATAGAGCAATTCACCTCTGCTTATCACTTACAAATTAAAGTATCTAGATTCGGATCTTCACCAAAGTCGATTCAATTCGTTATCACACATCAAACCTGTCCACCAAATTTCGTATGAATCCATCCACAACTTTTTGAGATATCCTGCTGATAGACAAACAAACAGACAGACAGACAGATCGGCTAAAACATTACTTCTGTCCACCCTCGGTGGTGGAGGTAATTATATATTTACTAAAGATCACGTAGTATATAGCTGTGGCATAGAAAGTAGAGTGAGTGTCTGGGGGGGGGCAGTGCACCCCCACTTTAAATATTGGGGGGCTAATGCTATGTTGGCCTCCCACTTTTCAAGTGCCTGTGAGTGTAAACATGTGATCTCTTTGAAAAAGTGAAATTATTAATCATTTATTATTACATTTTGTTGTTTGGCACAGCTGTCTGACTCCGTTTTTTCAGTAAAATATCGCAGTGTGCCGAAATCTCGTGAGATTATGAATATAATTTTGTTTTGTCCTTATTTAATTTTTATTATTGTCTTAATGCATCACAAAGAAGATAATTAATTTCCAATCATTTATTAACACAATTAGGCGAAGTCACGATTACTCGATACCCTATTTACAATTGATAAATAATTGATAGTAGTAAAGTATATCACGAAAACCGTTCACATTGAGAAGACAGAGTGATGCCCCTTGTGATGCCCATTGTGTTAGAAGATAGTGATCCCGTTTGTGATGCCAATTGTGTTAGAAGACACAGTGATCCCCCTTGTGATGACCATTGTGTTAGAAGACACAGTGACGCCCCTTTTGCTGGACACGTGGCTCATCGGCATAAATTGACAACCATATTGCTGAGTCTTCTGTAACGGAGCAGTCATCAAAACAACAGCCACTGGAAAAACATGACCAGCCATCAATAATAATTTCTTTTTTCAGCCCGGCGATGAACAGCAGCTTTAGGTTTGAGTCGTTCTTGCATTCATCCTTGAGCTGTGCTGCAAGCACCACACCATCCGTCGCCATGCCATCAATATCAGAGGTAGACCTGTGTCATGTACTTCTGCAACACTGAGTCAAGTTCTTACAATTTACCTGTGCCTTGAAATATTTTCGAATATATTTCAGTAAATGTAAATTTAATTTTCAAGGTTTTAAATGAGGTCACCTGTGACAAGTTGGCCTTACAAGTTGGAGCAAGGTTTGGGTTAAACACCAGACCTCATGTTCCAACAAAGATTCCACATGGAACACACAGCACACTGACAGCCTAGTCCTTGACATAGTGTTCTTTGACGTCCTTGACATACTGGATCAAGAGCTTGGCAGAAGATTTGAGCAAAATGGCATGCGACTCCTCCAGAATCTCGACAACCTTCTTCTCAAAGCTGTGAATGGGGAGTATTCCAGAATACCCAATCCATTGAAAACCAGTGCAAAAATGATGTCAATCTGGAATGTGTAATCCTCTGTGTAACTAACATAGAGGCAATTTGCTAGGCCCGACCTTAGTCAGTAAGAAGCTCTTTGCATAAGTCCACAAAATTCTCAAGCTGTACTACACATTTCCCGTCACCTCAGCAACATCTGAGCAGTCATTCAGTCCTGAGAAAGGTGAAAAATTACCTGAGGTCAACCATGAGCAAACAAAGGCTGAACAACACTCTGATCTGCCATGCCATGAAAGATCGCACAGACAAGATAAACATATTGCCATTCGTGAATAACTTGAAGTACCTTGGCCAATTTGACCAAAGCCAAACAAACTTTGCCGAAAATTGGCAAAGTGCACAAGATGGAGCTTGGATTTTCTCAATTTTAAACCGAATTTTGCTGAAACAGACAGCTTTCAAAAACAAAAGATTTGTTCAGAAATAAGCTCTCTGACTCTGGAAAACCACCTTTATCTATTTGCTGATTATTTCACCCTCTGTAATGACATCTCCAGCCCTTCAGACAGCTAGGCTGCAGATTTTTCAGACAGGCAGGCTTCCTCTCTTCAGACCTTGATAAATATCACGAGATGGTCAAACACTTGGAATATTTCTTTCAATCATGACAAATCTCACACTGCCACAATCTCTCTCTCCAAAAGGACGTCTGGCAACTCTCCCTCCCCCATCTACTTTCTTAACGATTCTCTTAAGGAAATTCAATCATTCAAACTCCTGGGTCTAACTCTCAGCCATGATCTTTCTTGGGTAGACCACATTTCAAAGTTGGCCTCCAAAGCCAGCCGTCGACTGGGCATCCTCCATCGTTCAAAGTCCTTCCTTGGCACACCTGAACTCTTATCCTCCTACAAGGCATTCCTCTGCATATTGATGGAGTAATGCTCTCCCCTTTGGGCTGGCTTTCCTACCTTACATCTTGCTGAGCTTGACTCCGTCGAACCCAAGGCCTTCAATATTATTGTAATCTTCCACGATGAAGCTCAGTCTGTGGGCCAATCACTTTGTCATTGCAGAGAGGTCGGTGGTCTCTCTGTCTTCTTCCGCCTCCTTTGTTGTCTTGCACCCTCTGCTCTTTCCATACCCCGCCCTACTCAGGTTTTTCAGGGTATACACGGTCCACCATCAACTGCCTCATGGTGAAATCACCTAAATCCATGATCACTACTCACCTTCACTCATTCGTTCCTCTTTTTTCCCACCTGTGGAACCAACTTACACATTTTCTTAAATCTCATTCTTCCACCCAAGTCTTCAAGACAGCTGTTCAGCACCATCTCATTTCATCTCCAATCCAAAACCATGACATTTTCTGCCCTCGTTAACTGCACCCCAATCTCTCCTCTTTCCAAATTTCCAGTTTTCCCTCCTGAGAGTTTCCTTCTGTATCCATCTTGTCCACCACATGCATCCTCTCCTGTCCCCCACCCCCCCACACCCAATGTTTGTCTAAGTCTCCCTCTATCTTGGCCTTCAACATTGCTGTTGGTGTCCCCCCCTCCTACTGCTCCTTGTGTGTGTGTCTCTGTATCCTGATTTTCCTCCTTTTTTGCATCCTGTTTTTGTCTGTTGTGTCCTGATCCATTCAGTGCACTCGCTCTTCCACTAGCCTCGGCTATGTACATACACAAAAAAGATACACAACTGCAGTTACATCATGTTCAGCCTCATCATCAAATTTTTATTTTCTCTCTTTTAAATTAGTTGAAACCCTGAAAGATATTACCTCGAATTTCAATTGCTGTTGGAGGGATTCTTTCGAGAATGAGTGCTCCCAATTTATAATGGTATCTCAGAGTTTCTTAGACCTCTTGCATTACTCAACTACCGTTTAGGTTTCATTTTTTTCAGCCAATGTCCGAGCTGTATCTCGGAGCCGTCTGGGACTTTCAGAACAAAATTATGCATCAATGATGGGAATAAATACAATGCAGAGTTGACATAATCTTTTTGGACCTTCTCCTAATGTTAAGGTCATGACCTAGTTATAGATATTTTGACATTTATCACCGTAACTAGACTAATTTTTGTCCAATCAGGACAACATTGCACTCCATAGATAGCCTAGATCAAGGTGCATTTACGCTTAATTTACATCGTACCCCTCAGAGTTAAAGGTCAAGGTCAAATGGCGGTCTGAAGAAAAATGTGTTATTTTTGTCATCGCTTAAGGCCCGGTCACACCTTGACGTTTTAGCCTGCGATGGCAACGTATTAAAATGTATGTAAAACGCTGGCTGACGTTGAACTTTTGATGTTTTTTTTTTAAGATTCGGACGTATTCATAACGAGTTGGTCGTATGCATAACATATTAATAATGGACACAGAACGTTTCGTTGTGTTATAGATAACTTATACCAACGAATGCTGAACCTGTTGTCGGCCTACACAACCGATGCCCAACGATAGTCTAACTTAGGCATAGCGCGTTGCACGCATCGCCGACGATGTCATGACGTAGCCTATTAAAAGGCTGATGCACAACGATTCGAATCATAACTGCCGTAGAAATGGAAGTGACAACATCGCGGTCACACCTTGGCGATCTTGCCAGCGTATGCCGACCTAAGAAAAATGTGTCTAAAACGTTGGGGCACGTCAAATACGGTATGAGTAAGTTTGGTATACGTGAGTAGAACGCTAAAGTATGCTATCATACGTCGTAGTAAGTAGAGTACGTCAAGAAATTTTAAACATGTTCAAAATTTTACGACGTACTCGGCGTATGACACACGTTCCGCATGCGATGGGGATAAGTTTTACACACGATATGTGGACGCTTACACATGTCCACAAAGGCTACTTATAAGCTACTCATAAGTCGAAACACGTCGCGGTAATGTCTTTTTTACATGAAACTTATTTCTAACTTATGTTTGACGTGCTTTGAACCAATTCTTTACATAGTCCCAACACACATCGACGTATGTAGACGTATTCCAATGACGTCTTCCGGTCGACAAAAAAAAAATTAATGTGTTTCTAGCTTACAACTGCCATATAAAGACGTGTTCCCAGCGGTTTTGGGAATTGGTATATAAAAATGCTGCTCATAAAAGGGGAACCCAACAGTGTTTTCGAGTTCCTTTTTGAGTCGATGTCCATGTCAGCAGTAACAGTATCAGTATTAGTATTAGTATTAGTATTAGTAGTAGTTTGTTCATGTTGGCAGTAGTAGGTGAGTGTGAGGGGGAGGGTGTGGGTTATGATGGATCGTCCTTGCGTCCGCATGTCCACGGGTAGGTTCATAGGCTGCCACTCAACGATTTAAATGGCTGCATCTCCACTATTGAAAGTAGACGCTTGCGCTCAACAATTGGATTTTTTTACACTCAACGACTTTTAAACGGTACCACTCAGCTAGTTTCATTGTTTACAATGAACGATTTAAATTGCTGTCACTCGCCTTTGTTTTTTGACGCTGGCGCTCGGAAATTTTAATCGTTTCTATTGAACGTGTTAAATCGCTCAAACCCCACTATTGAAAGTAGACGCTTGCGCTCAACAATTGGATTTTTTTTACACTCAACGACTTTTAAACGGCACCACTCTGCTATTTTCATTGTTTACAATGAACGATTTTAATTGCTGTCACTCGCCTTTGTTTTTTGACGCTGGGGTTTTGAAATTTGAAGCGTTTCTTCTGAACGTGTTAAAACGCTCAAACTCGACTATTTTAAATAGACGCTGCCGATGGACAATTGGAATCATAGCCAAGCTCGACATCGAAGTGTGAACATCCTCGTCATGCCGAAGAAAAGTTTGAAGAATGCTGCAAATAAGTGTCCTGGCCGTGGCCGTGGACGCTGACGCAAGGACGATCCATTATACCGACGTCTTTCAGCCTATGAGTAACTTAAAAGTAACATCTGTCGATGTGTGGCAACGATCGCGTAACGTGCCAACAACACGTTAATCATAGGTTAGAAATAAGTTTCGGGTACGCTAAACATTACCTCGGCGTGTCTCAACTTATGATTAACTTACAAGTAGCATGTGTTGACGTCTGTCAACGATCGCAGACCGTGCATACAACTTGTGGCCAGCGTAGCGGAACGTGTGAGTCATACGCCGGCATACATCGTGAAATTTCAAGCATGAAAAAATTTGAGGACAACCAAAAAGTACAACGTTTAAAGCCAACGTACAACGACGTATGGCAGTGTTTTTCAGCGTGCTCTCAATGTTATCAAAACTTACCCATAACGTATTCAACGTGTGCCAGCGTTTTAGAAAAAAAATTCAAAAATCGGCATACGTTGGCTAAAACGTCAAGGTGTGATCGGGCCTTAACTTTTGCCAATGCACGATCTCAAACACTGCTTGGCATTCCAAGATGTTCTTGTATCATCATAGTAGACCTGCATTGAAGTCATGCACCTGGTATTTGATGAGTGTCCTTGACCTAATCTTTAGGGGGATTGTGACCATATTAACAAAAAACACTTTTTTGATTAAACTTGAATAATGTTTGTCAAATTTTATGACATTGAGTTTTATGGATAGAATATAAATGGTGACACTTTTTCTTCATGTGTTCTCTATCCCTGAATGTTGAAAGTCAAGGTAATATGGTGGTCCGAAAAATATATGGCCATCATTGGATCGCAAGAGTCTTACCCTTGTCAATCGCTTGGTGATCCCAGATATCTAGTATATTGTTTGCAATGAGATTTATTGGTTTTATAAGTGAGTCCATGGCTTTTGACCTGCCATCTTGGATCTTTAGGGATAGGATGCATGAGTCTGTCCTCTACCATAGCTCCCCTCCCCCCCCCCACTCCCACACACACAGGATAAAAAATACCCTGAGGGAAAAATAAGGCCTCTCCCTGTTTGCTCAGCTTCATTGCGAGGGAGTGGCAAAGGGAAGAAGAAGAAACATCACCATCACATCAGAAAGTAGTAAAGCGGACTTGGCTCCCCAGTCCCCCACCCCCTCATCTTTGGGACTCCTGCAAAAAAAAAAATATATTTGGACTTCATGTTGAGTGGAGAGGATGGGGGGAGGGTTAGCTCTGCACGGGGAAGCTTTTGGGATATAAAGCAGTGACGAATGGCATTCTGGGCTGCCAATGTGATTTTTAGTGCCAGAGATTGAATGCAGGAGCATTCTGGAAGGACAAGTGATGAAATGCCAAGATCTAGCACAGCATTACAGCAGGCTGATCCTTGTCCATCAGGTTCTTACGGTTGGGAACAGAGTGCATTAAACAGATGGCTTTTCCATCACGTTGATTCGAGGACGGCCATGCTGGAAGTCTGTGGGGCACAATTGCCTTCTTGGACTGGCATGACTTCAAAGTGGGTCCAGATCAGTCACACACTGAATGGAGTTTTCCTTGATACACCTCTGGTGTTTCTCAACTTCACCAAGACAATGTTCTTTCATGCATCCATAAAGAGAAAAATAAAGTGACTTCTTTAAACTCCCTGGCAAGGGCAAGAAGGCCTAGAAAAAGGTTCTCTTCTGTGTGTGACATGAATATCCTCTTTTGTGTTGAATGTTTCAGCATTTCACTGTGAGGCGAAAGAATGTAATGGCCTCGGCTCAAAGGAATCACATGTTGTAGTGGAATGAAGATTATGCACGGTTTCAGCTCGTGTCACAAGTTATTTACGACTAGCTGTTTGGAAGTGATTTGGTTTCGTGCGATGTTAACGCTTGTACAAACACAAGGTTTGCACAGCCATAGAAGACAAAATTTCCAGGTTTTAGGGACAAAAAAGTTTTTTCTCGGACTTTTAATACACGTTTTATGTCCAAGTGACATTGTATTTTCCAATTCCACTTGTACTTAAATTTCCCCGCAAAAATAAATCGTCCAAAACGACTTTGTTGTTTTGATAGAATGAACAATATAGATGAATATTTGGATTTGAATTGGGAAAACAGACAATAAATATACCGTAAATGAAATACAACTGAAGTATAAATAACTGTTCTGGAGCCAAGAAAATCTGTATTATGCCCAAGTTGGACCTGCCATTTCCAATCACATGTGACACAATGCTTTGGTGCTTGGCACCTCTCACATGACTCCTAAGTGCTCTTTCCCCCACAATCCCGATAATCAAATGTCTTCTCACAGACTCTGCATCTGGCTTTGTGAATGGACTCCTTCATGGGAACTCAGTCACGAGGAATTAATATAGACTCGCTTTGAAACCGAAGTGATGATCTGAGATGAGGCTGTTGGAGAAAAGGAATGATTTTATGTCAACTGTGATGATGGATTCCATGACCTTGCTGACGAATGGAAGTAAGCTAATTGGTCTGCAGTAAAGAGGAACCATGTTTGCACCTTTTTGTGTAATGCTGTGAGGTTGGCTGATTTCCAAGCATATGGAAGATGGTCTATGTTAAATGACAGGGTGAAAAGGGCAGAGAGAGCAAGAGCAGCAGAACAGGTTTTTCGGAGACGTGAGCTGATGCCATCCGGTACAGTTGTAGAGTCATCGGCGAGGGTTGCCAGAAACTTTTCCAACTTTTTCAGGTGCAAAAGACAGAATTCAGGAGTAGTTGGGAATGACGACTCTGGGAAGGACTGGGAAGGATGGGTACAGAAGGAGGGGTTAGGGATTTTGAAGCAAACACAGAATTGAGGCATTCGGTCATCTCATGAGCGGAGTTGGCTGTGGTGCCATTTGAAGTGAGGGAAGGGATAGAAGAGAAGCATACACCAGAGACAGCCTTTGATAAGGTGCCTCCAGGTTTTAGAGGAGGGAGAAAAGTTTGAAAGTTCATTCTTGACATTGGACATATGTTGTTTTCTGGATCTCCTGAGGGTAGACACATACTTGTTGTGGGCTTTGTGGAATGATCTGAGGATTCTTTCAGTTGGATTTGCCTTCCAGGAGGAGAATGCAAATTGTTTTCAAGCAACAGCCTCACCACAGGATTCATAGTACCAAAAGCGGGAGTATGGGGAAGATAACTGAAGACGAGATGGTATGAATCTGTGCATAAGAGAGAACATGTTTCTGTGGAATAATTACAAGGCTGAATTAATATTTGTGGTGATGGATATAGGAGACCAGTCCTGAAGTGTGATGGCTGCTTGCAATCCCTGCCAGTTTCCTTGAATGAACTGCCAGACTCACCAGCGCAGAAGGCTGTTCTCTGAGAATGCCCAGAGAGATGTGACCTTCACTAGCACGTGATCAGAAGAGCCATTTGAGGGAGATGGACAAGCTAGACACATGGGCAGGGAAGTTGGTCATTACCAAATCGAGGCGGGAAGATTTGCCATTAGGAGAAATCTGGGTGGGAAAGTTCACAGATTGAGTCAAACTCATGGAGTCACAGAAGTCCTTTGCAAAAGTGCCATTGCTGGTGAAAGAGACACCAACACCCAGCCAATTAGCATGGTGACAATTGAAGTCACCACATATGAGGAAGAGTGTTGGGATGAGTGATTAAAAGTTGATCCATGTTGGCTGAGAGATATGTAGATGGAGTCACTGTTTGGAGGACAGTACACACACAGACAAACATGAGGTGAGAACGGAAGGGAAGTCGCAACCAGAGGTGCCCCTAGGGTTTGGGAGGTGTAAGAGCAATACAAGGAGAGTGAGAAATTGAGTTTTTGAAATAAAGCACGACTCTGCCACCAGGACGGGGTTCAGGTTAATCAAACCAGAGGAGACAATAGCCATGGAGAGACACTAAGGAGTCAGGGATGTCCTGTGGGAGGAAGGATTCAGTTCAGCAGATGTATTGGCAGCAGCCTGGATTGAGAGATCTATCAGGTGGGAATGGAGGGTTCGGATGTTTGAAGTCCACACAGTTAGCACAGGGGTCGAGGAGCTGCTGATAAGACATGGGGATGTTGAAAGGAGCAAGGAGAGGGTGTGGGGTGGGGTGAAGCCGGAGGCGAAGCTGGAAGGGGGATGAGTCATGAGTGGGGGGGAAGTTGAGAGGGGGGGCCAAAGGGGGGTACTGCCATGGAGGGGTTTAACACCATGAATGGATGTGAATGGGGAAATGTTTGTCAGGTGCACACAACCTTTGTAAAATTGATGCCTCAGGATTCCCAGACTGGATAACTTGTTACAGGCTTCATTGGTGGGGTGGTGATGAGAGTATTTTTGGTTGAAAGCATGGAGAAATATTCAGCTGCAAGTGAAAGAGGAGGCTGGATGAACTATTCGTTTCGGAGTGAGGAGGTTTTGGGAAATAAGCCTCATCAAAGAGAAAAGGAAAATATTTTGATGAGAGAAGAAGAATGAATTGGTTGGTCATGATGGAGTAATAAATAAGCAGAGTAGGGCACTTTAAGATACATTTTGTAAGTGATTTTTAAATATTTTTTTAATGTTGTGAAGAGGTTTTAAAGAAGAGAAACATTTCATTAAATTTGGAGATATTGCAACGAAGGTATAGGAAAATGAGAATGGAGTTTCAATTTTTTTTGTTAATTGTTTCTGATGATGTTGTTTGTTATTTGGTGTTGGGTTCCCCACCCCGAATGTTTTTTTTCAGGTGAAGGAGAGATATTTTGTTTTAATTTTTGAGGAAGGAGGGGGAAAAGATTGAGATGAGGGTTCAGAAGTAACAATAACTGGAACAAAGAAGTGAAAACGAGGAAGAAAACAGAAGGGAAACACACTCGACTATCACAGGTAGGTCTGACTGAGCTCCAGAGACAAACTAAATGATTTTACACAGCAGGACACAGTTTGGGAGAGAAAAGTTGATGGAAAACACGAAGAGTAAAACAGAAATAAAAACAAAAGAGCAAAACACAATGTAAATGGTCGGGGTTGTGATGTAACCAAGTTTGAATGTAAAATGTATGTTATGTTCCACGCATGTCTTGCCTCATTCATTTTCATCTTTTACTTCATGCGTATTCATGTTTTGCCAAATGCATATTTATGCTTTGCCCATGTGACGCGTCATCTCTGCTGCAGCAGATGAGAGTGACTCTTCCCTGGTCTGGCGGGATGCGTGCATGTATCTGAAAAGGCTTGGGTTTCTTTCTTACGATGCTGTTGGAGTGATTTAAATAAAGAAAAAGTGATTTAAACCTCTGCAAATGTTGGTTAAACTACCTGGAGCATTCATATTCAAGAATCGGGACACGTAGGCTGTTGCATGATCGGGGGAACTTAGCTTTGAAGAACTAGCAGGAGAGAGCGCCGATCAGTCGTCCACATGCCAATTTTTCCAGGACTTTCCAGGACAAATTGTATATTAATAGTTCTGTAATTTTGATTGAGGTCAAGATGTTTATTCTAAAAGTTGAGTCGAGTAAAAAGGTGGCAATGTGTATTGTAATTACCCTTTATGCTGTGTGGAAAGATCGAGAGAGTTTGGGAAATTTGTTTCCTTCCGGATATTGAACCTCCCGGTGTTAATGAACAATTTATAGTAGCATCTGGTTGGAGAACCAACTAGTAATTATGAAGAGTTTCGAGAGGAAGGGACTTTCAAAATGTTGTTAGACTGAGTATATATAATATAAATATCAGCAGAGCCTATCCGCTTTGCTGACGGACCAATTTGTCATCCGTTTACCAAATTTACCCGCGCATCGAGTGCTTTCACCGCTACCCATCCTCATGTCCTGCTCCCCACCTTTTGTTGCCCCCATTCGTCTTGATGTCCCTTCCCACTATAAATGTCTCACACAGAATGATAGGCTTTGACAGGCCCTCCGTTGGGGTGGGAATGTGAGGACAAATTTACCAGTGTGAAGACAGTGCTTTACCCTCAGCATTGTCCAGGTAAAAAAAGGAAATTGTAATACCCTCTGCCACCACCACCAGGTGGCGCTACATGGTACACATTTGCATCGATAATTTATGCCCCCCCCGCCCCACCCCCACCCTCGCATGAGGTTATGGCCACATAGCTTATGTTACTCCCCACACAAGGTTGTATTTATACCCCGAGTTTGGAGTTTGTAACTTAAAACGTGGCTGTGCATAAGGAACATTGAGAGAGAGAGGGATGCAATGGTGTGTGTGTGTGTGTGTGTGTGTGTGTGTGTGTGTGTGTGTGTGTGTGTGTGTGTGTGTGTGTGTGTGTGTGTGTGTGTGTGTGTGTGTGTGTGTGTGTGTGTGTGTATGTATGTATGTATATATATATATATATATATATATATATATATATATATATATATATATATATATATATATATATACATATACATATATATATATATATATATATATATATATATATATATATATATATATATATATATATATATATATATATATATATATATATATATATATATATATATATATATATGTAAGTTTTCACTGCACCTGCCTGCTGGGTGAACATCTATTTATGAAGGAAGCTTGGGTTTTGTGACAGCTTTGCTGTGATGTAATTTGGTAAATGTCATGAACAGCGATATGATGAATGTATAGTAGTGTACACTGTACATACGTAATAGCTGAACATCAGGATGTGCTTGCACAATATGTGAGCCGCTGACTACTGTAACGTGAACGTTTAGAATAAAACGAATGATTCATTTTTAGACTGATGATAATTATTTCACATTTCTCTGATTTTCAGTTTGAGAGGATATGCATGCACAGTGTGAGAGGCTAACTAATCATATCAAGTTTGGTTCAGTAATCACAAGAGGTTAAACTGTCAAGCATAATTCAAGATTCTGATTCACAGCGATCCATTTTCTCCATATTACTGCACTGTGGTCGAGCGTTAATTTTGTGTTGATAAAAATGATTTCCATTTTGGGCCGCGATTTGCTTCTTGTGATGATGCTCAGCTGTTGGACCCTCAAGTGGAATGCTTTATGCATTGGTGGCATAAAATTTGATTTCCCTTGAGCAGCCTACTGGCTTGACCACTCACGTTTGGGGGTGGGGGGGGTGGTTTGAGTGCAACCACTTGGAAAAAGAGAGCTTGTAGCTTTGTGAATGGTGTAATGGTTACTTCGTGTTTCAGCATAAAGTTTGTTGGACTCAATTTTATTATAATGTGGAAGTTAAGCACTCTGTCCACTTGTTTGCTGAAGTCGATTCAGCAACCACTAAGACAGAGCTTTTCGAAAATAAGCAAATGACTTGAGGATTAAATAAGAAAACTGCACGTCTTATTGAACCTTCAGAAAGAGCTTGAACATGACCTGTAGTCCTATGTTTTTAAATTTTTTTTTTTAAAGAGGATTAGTACAGTACGATTTTGTGCCAGATTTATAAAATTGCTGATGCAACTGCAACTGATTCCTCTTCATGAGGAAGAATTGACAACACTCGACTCCATAAGAGGATTGGTGAGGTTCATCACATTCGATATGAGGGGGTATCTGCAAGTTTCAACGGATCATTTTAGATTGTAGAAAACTACCTTCACTCTTGGGAAAGGATTGTGGTAATGAAAAAACACCAGTCTAGGTAACGCTCCCGCATCCTTTGAGAGGTTGTTGGAAAAACTCCTGCGAGGACGACAGTACATTGGGAAGTCTGTCTTGCAACTTTGGACATGATGATTCATTCAAAAACATTTGACTTTCACTTTGCAACAATTGAATCAAGTGTTCATGTGCCTTTGGAAAGCAGGGTTGAAATGGAATTCCACAAGGTGTTTGCTGTTTAAAAGCAAGGTTCTTTTTTTCGGTCATAGTATAAGCCAATATGGTGTGTCATTCAACTCGGCTAAATTCCACTGGATTGGAATGGCCGATTCCTGTGAAGCAGCAGAATGTGAAGCAGTTTTGAGGTTCTCTGTGATTTTTATTTGTAGAATGAATGATTCATCTTCGGAGTTGCCGATAAAGCTTGGCCACTCCACAAATTGACTGAAAAGGATGCCAAGTTAATTTGGAATGAAGATTGTGAATAGGCATTTCATGAGCTGAAACATGTCACAACGGAAGCTCCAGTTCCAGCAGATGCCAGAGAGAAAGGGAAATTTATTTTGGACCCTGGTGCCAGCCAGATCAGAAATAGAGCAATGTGATCACAAAAAAGCAGGATTACCCGTAAAATAGTTCATCGCTTTATTCTAGCCACAGCCAAAACTTTTACTATCCAGAGAGAAATAATTGCACAATGAGAGGAATTGCTTGTATCGGTGACAGCTGTCAACTATTTTCATCCTGGCCTGTATGGTTGGAAATTAATGCTCTGAACGGATCAATAGTCTCCAAGCTGGTTTATACAACTCAAATTTCCTTCAGGTGAGACACCGTCGTTCTGTGATTGGATTTTTTTTTTTTGTTATTGGACATATTGCTGGAACATTGTCGTAAAATAGTGTCGTAACTGTAACACGTGCTCAGTGGAAGGTTTTTTTTTTCAAGGTATTAATTGACACCTTTATGCTTGTATAATATGGGAGTGCCAAAGGAAAGGAGAACAGTGAAAGATTATTGTGGTCGTGACCTGAAACTCAACAAGGGAAAAAATATATTATAACATGCATGAATGTCAAAAGTGAGCTGGGGGTTTCTGGAATGCACATGTAGTATGTGAAAAAGGAGTAGTGGGCATTTGATGTATTATTTTTTTATTATCAGGTTTTCACATATGAAAGCCTCGTATTCCTTGAATAATGAGTTATGAAACACAGGTTACCCCTTAAGTCAATGCTTTTTATTCTGCTCCCCTCCCTTTTATGACGAGTAAGCCCCACTGCATAATATCTACGATTATTTTGTGTCCAGAATCCAGGCTCATGGAAGAGCAGAGTGACAAGGAATAAAAAGGCAATAGTTTGGTAGACATAGATTACTTCACAAAATGGTCAAAGGTCTGCCCTTTGCTGAATCAGGATGCAAGTACAGTTGTGTAAGCTCATTTTGTGCTCTTATTTATTGAAACTCTAATTTTGATTGGGTATTTCGTTTGGCTAAATATTACTGATTGCTTCTGCAACTTAAAAATGAGAGATGTAGGTTGGACCTTTATTTATAACTAGCAAATACCACCTGTTGCTAAACTGACAGGGATACAGAGAGAGAGAGGGGTGGAGGGATGGGGGAGAGAGAGGGGTGAGGGGGAGGGGGGAAAGAAAGGCGGGAGAGTGAGGAGGTGGAGGGGAAAAGAGAGGAGGAAGAATGAGGAGAGATGAGGAAATGGAAGGCAGTGTGAGGTGAGAGGAAGGGAAGGTAGATGTGTGGTGGAGTGTCAATTACGATTCATACAGTTGAATCAAAATTATTCCGCAGAGAATAACAGTGACGATGGAAACAAAATAATGTCTGAAATCCATTTTCTACAGGTCAGACTATAAAAAACGCCCAGAGACAAACAACGCCAGGACACGTTCGGAGATAAACACTGTCCGGAAATGAACACCACCCAGATGTGTCCGGAGTCAAGCTGGCCGGAGAAAACACCGCCCGAACATGTCTGGAGCCAAATACAGCCCGGACACATCCGGAGACAAACACTACCTATACGTGTCCAGAGTCAAGCTGACTCCGATGACATACACACACACACACACACACACACACACACACACACACACACACACACACACACACACACACGGACATGTCTGGAGACAAACACCACCCAGACATGTCCGGAGATAAACACCGCCCAGACACATCCTTAGACAAACTCGCGTCTGGGCATAAACACTGCCCAGACGTGTCCAGCGACAAACTCCTGATAAGACACATCCAGAGACAAACTGGACACATCTGGAAACAAACACTACCCGGATATAACCACCATCTATCACACGAATGGAGATGACCACTGTCCGGATACATCCAGAGACAAGGATGGAGAGAGAGAGAGAGAGAGAGAGAGAGAGAGAGAGAGAGAGAGAGAGAGAGAGAGAGAGAGAGAGAGAGAGAGAGAGAGAGAGAGAGAGAGAGAGAGAGAGAGAGAGAGAGAGGTGGGGGGGGGGAAGATGTGGGAGGTGGGTGCTGCACAGTATTGGGAGGGGGTAGAGCAAGACTGGGTTAAAAATAAATAGGGGTGCGGAGGGAGGGTAGGAGAGTGAGCAGAGAGTATATGTTATGCTTGATCACACACACACATGATATATATTGGTGTTTGGCCAATATCGGCAAATTTTCAGTAATTGACTGATTGGAATCAGTGTGATTACCGACTACAGTACGTACTGTATACAACCCAAAAACCATGAGAAGCTTTCACCCTTTTTGGGGGGGGGGATTTCAATGAAAAATTTTATTTATTTTTTAAACAACATTACATTGTGGACGTTTCAAAGAGATGTGCTGCCGATCGTCAGTGATGAGTGAAAAAGATTTGGTTCTGTACTTTAGAAAATACAATAATACGGCAAACGGCTCAGAAATTAGGTGTTATCAAATCAAACGTATTTTGATTTGAAACTTGCAAAGAGAAGCTATATAACCTTTATAAGAACACAGTCATATAAAATAACCAATTTAGAATCGCATGTACCTCTACCTTGGAGCAACTGCCGACTGTATATCCTGATCATTATTGTTCGTACATCCCGAGTCGGCAGTTGCTACAAGGTACCACTATCAATTGTAGGGCACTTGGCAAGTGGCTTAAGCACTCACGCAAGCACTCCAATTAAATGGTTGATAAGAAACAGCTTGCTTGGCAAGCGATAGCAATCACCGAACTATCATATTAAACACATACCTCCCGGAAATGCCCGAAATGACAAATATGTCCAAGTTAGACAGACAAACACTTTTTTTTTAAACAGTCAGAACCGCTGCTATGTTCAATTCTGGAGCTTAAATTTTGTGATTTGGCTTGATTTAACAGATGCTCAATGTTATGGCATGTGCAGAAATGAAATATAGCCACGAATGCTGGCATCTCTAGGTGTTTATAAGCATTGCAATGTATCCAGCAGTTTGTAGCTATGATGAACAGGCATTCAATAATATAAGTGAGGAGAGTGGGGGGGGGGGGGGGAACTATCACGAAGAAATCATTGTGACCTGTTCCAAGTCAAGGCATGGTTGAGCAGGCCAAAAAACATGGTGGCTTCAGGCCCCAGCGAGGAAACCCAGGAAACGCCTTAAGACTCCAATGAGAGCAGTGGCCGAGGATTTATCAGGCGAGAATGCGCCTGATAAAGGACATAATTAAATAAGGCCGTTAATTATCTTCAACTGGGGTGTTTTAATTAACCCGAACACCCAATTTTCACTCATACACTTCTTTGGATTTCCTTAGTTAGCATGCAAAGTTTCAGGCTGATAGGTTTCATGGTTTTGGAGTTATGGAGGTCACACACACACACACACACACACACACACACACACACACACACACACACACACACACACACACACACACACGAATGTGGACACTTCGAGACCTGGGAATGCTCCGTTCCACATTCTGAAACCCGCATACGGAGATAACAACACACATTGACGTTACTCACTTGTACAAAATGAAATTCCTTCCAACTTAGACTGTTGACAACAGAAGGGAGCGATGTAATAGCAAGCAAAACCACGATCGAAAATCCAAGAATTCCAAAAATGAGGTACAGATCCCGTTGCCAGAAGTCGATGTTGGTGAATGTAATCGTCCAGTTTTTATCAATCTGGGGAGACAAACAAATAATAAAAGGGTTTTTTTTCATAAGATAGTATCACTTAGTCAGTGGAGAATGGAGTAGTGATGGGAGACAGGATTATGCAAGGGGAGTGAAGAAAGAACATGGAATTATGCAAGGACAGTTGCTGGGGCAGGGTGGAAAGTAATGTCATCTATATTCTTTTGAGATCAATTATTTGTTGACATAGAAAGTTCAACTGGGGCTACTAAGAGTGTATCATAAATATGAAGGGAAATGATAAAAAGCAAAAAAGTCTTGCTTCACAGTGAAATTCGTTTCAGTACAGTGTGTGTGTGTGTGTGTGTGTGTGTGTGTGTGTGTGTGTGTGTGTGTGTGTGTGTGTGTGTGTGTGTGTGTGTGTGTGTGTGTGTGTGTGTGTGTGTGTGTGTGTGTGTGTGTGTGTGTGTACGTGTGTGTGTGTGTGTGTGTGTGTGTGTGTGTGTGTTTTTGGCAGTAATTATGATCTCCATATGCAGGTTTTAGAATGTGGAGCGGAGTCCTCCCAGGGTTCGAAGTTTCCACCTGTGTGTGCGTGTGTGTGTGTGTGTTTATGTGTGTTTTGGCAGTAATTATGATCTCCATATATGCAGGTTTCATAATGTGAGCGGAGGTTCTTCTTCTGTGAGGTTCTTCTTTATCATTCCCGTTGCTCCAATTATCACTGGTACAACTTTGGTTCTCTTCAGCCTCCAGGATCTTTTGACTTAATTTTGAGGTCTTGGTATTTGGTCATTTTCTTGATTTCTGCGTTGTTTAGGCCAAATTATCTGGGTACTCACACCTCAATTAGCAATGCCGTCTTTTCCTTTTTGTACATAAGTACTATATCCGGTTGTTATACCTTGTTTTGTTCATGCTGGATGGGATCATCAGGTCAGATGTGAGCATTACTTCCTTGTTTTCAATGATTGCTTTTGGTTCATGTTTCCATGAGTTTTCTGAAATTGGGATATTGAAATGTTTACAGATGTGCCAATGGATTATTCTGCAGATGCTGTCATGTGTTTCTGTGTACAGCTGTTCTGAGACAAATTTGTTTACATTGTGATAGGAGACGGCTCGTACTTTCTATTTCTACCTTGCATAACTGTCCAATTGACTCAGTTCTGCCATCTTCTGCTACTTAGGGGAGTGTTGAGGAGCAAGTGACCATAACGTTGCGTGTGCAAAGATTCTGTTGAGGGTTAGAGTTCAGGAGAGTAGAGTAAGGCTATTAGATTTCAGGAAGACAAACCTTGAGGTTATGAGGAGAGAGTTCCCATCGTGGGTTGCCTTTTTGGCTACTGGTTACATCATTGGTTAGGAGCGTGGCTATGCCGCTGATGCAGTGCCCCTATTACCAGTACGCTGGTGCTCATTTTGCCAACTTCGGAAGGATGACAGGCTGAGTCAACCCCCTGGTGTTAATTCAGTGGCCAACGGGGCTCGAACTCAGGACCCTAGGATGCTAAGCCAATGCCAGGCTCGGAGAGAGTTGGATGGTGTAGATTGGGAGAAGCTAGCAATAGGAAAATCAGCGTCAAAAAATGGGAAATCTTCAAGGAGCAAATGTGTAGAGTGCAGAGTAAGTACATTCTAATGAGGTATAAAACTAGAAGCAGAAAGAGACCAGGGTAGTTGAGTAGTGTCATAAGGAATGCTATTAAGGAAAAGCAGAAGGCATTTATTAGGTATAAAATAACAAGACTGGACTTAGATTTATATCACTATCGGAGTAAACAGAGGCAAGTCAATAATATGAGTGAGGAGAGTGGGGGGGCGGGGGGGGGGAACTATCACGAAGAAATCATTGTGGCCTGTTCCAAGTCAAGGCATGGTTGAGCAGGCCAAAAAACATGGCGGCTTCAGGCCCCAGCGGAGACTCGGCAAGCTAAAAGAGAGTATGAGAAGGACATGGCTAAGAATATTAAACATAATAGCAAGGCATTCTTTAAACATATCAGGGGAAAAGAATGTGTTAGGACCAGTGCGGGTCCATTGAGGAATAGCACCAGGAGAGTGGTTAGTGATGAAAGTGAGATGGCAGGCTGATTAAACAGGTATCTTGCTTCAACGTTTACACAAGAACAATCAGGAGAATTACCAATAGCTAAGAGTATTTATCAAAGTGGTGAAGAAGGGCTTTTACAGAAGATCCAGGTTGGAGTGGAGCAAGTGAAGCAACAGCTAGGAAATCTAAGAGTAGATAAGGCTCCGGGGCCAGATAATATGAACTCGATAGTATTGATGGAGGTGGCTGAGCAGGTAACCGAGATGTGAACGGATATTTTCAATAGCTCACTGGAGTCAGGACAGGTACCGGAGGATTAGAGAGTACCAAATGTAACACCATTATTTAAGAAAGGATCTGGAGAAGAATTGGGAAACTCGAGACCTGTTAGTTTGACTTCAGTTGTGGGGAAGGTGTTGGAGACATTAATTAAGGACCAGAAGAGGAAGCATTTAAACAGACACAAATTAATTAAAGGTAGTCAGCATGGGTTTACCAAAGGTAGGTCTTGTCTTACAAATATTTTAGAGTTCTATGAAGCAGTGTCTGATTGGGTGGATGAGGGAAAGGCAGTGGAGATAGTATTTCTAGACTTTAAGAAAGCATTGATAAGGTACCACATTGGAGGTTGTTCACCAAAGTGAAGTCTTATGAAGTGACTGGTCAGGGAGCTAATTGCATTGCAAACTTGCTTTGTGCTAGGAAGCAAAGAGTGGCTGTGAGTGGAAGGATGTCTTGCTGGAGGATGTAAATAGTGGGGTACCTCAGGGATCAGCACGAAGACCGTTATTATTCCTTATTTACATCAACGATTTGGATAGTGGGGTTATGAGTAAGCTTTTCAAATTTGCAGATGACACAAAGCTTGGAGGTGAGGTGGATAGCAGAGGGGGTGGTGAACAGATACAAGAGAGTATTGATACTTGCATGGATTGGGCAAAAGACTGGCAAATGTAATTTAACCTGAGCAAGTGTAAGGTGTTGGGGATAGGGAAGCATAATGAAAATAGAGATTTCAGGATGTAAGGGGTAATTTTTGAGCCTGTCACACAGGAGAAGGATCCTTGGGTGGTCATAGATATGGGAGGTAAGCAGGCAGCACAGTGCCAGGCAGATATTGGTAAAGCAAATGGGGTTTTGGGTTGTATTTGGAGGGGGATCATGTATAAATCAAAAGTGGATCGCAGAGGGGGTGGTGAACAGATACAAGAGAGTATTGATACTTGCATGGATTGGGCAAAAGATTGGCAGATGTAATTTAACCTGAGCAAGTGTAAGGTGTTGGGGATAGGGAAGAATAATGAAAATAGAGATTACAGGATGTAAGGGGTAATTTTTGAGCACGTCACACAGGAGAAGGATCCTTGGGTGGTAATAGATATGGGAGGTAAGCAGACAGCACAGTGCCAGGCAGATATTGGTAAAGCAAATAGGGTTTTGGGTTGTATTTGGAGGGGGATCATTTATAAATCAAAAGAGGTGGTGTTAACAATGCACAATAATTTAATGAAGGTCACATCTAGAATATTGTGTGCAACTTTTGGTCACCACAACTCAGAAAGGACATAGATGCCATGGAGAGGGTTCAGCGCAGGGCTACTCGATTGATTCCGGGCTTGGCTAGACTCAGCTATGAGGAGCGGCTGAAAGAAACAGGGCTTTAAACACTAGAAAGGAGGTGGTTACACGGAGATATGATGGACATGTTTACGATAATGAAAAGTATAGATAAAATAAATGCGGATGAATTATTCAACAGCGTAGACAGTGATAGGACCAGTGCCATAGCCTGAGAGTAAAGAAGAGGAGAGTTAAGACGGTAGTAAGGCAGGGATGCTTGACTCAGAGAGTAGTTAATGTGTGGAATGGTCTCCCTGGAAAGGTTGTGACAGCAGAAACAGTAGCTAAGTTTCAATTGGAATTAGATAGGTACCTGGAAGTATTGGAGGTACATGGGTATCGGGATGTTGGCAGGACTTTTAGGTAGCTTGAGCATTGATGAGTAATTGTTTGCATGTGTACGGAGTGTTGTTGGTGGGGGTCTCGGCAAGGGGTGTTGTGTGTTTTTCACCCAAGCCCACGCCCCCTCCCCTGGAAACAAAAAAAAACTTAAAAAAAACTTTAAAAACATGTTGCTTTTCTTATTTTGATCTGGTGTTGTTAAATCAGTGTGGTGTTGATCTGGCACAGGCATGTAGGCTGAATGGTCTCAACCTGCATCTAATTTCCTTGTGATCTTCTGAAAGCCATTGGTGGGTTCTCCTGGGTCTTGGGCATTTCTTCCCCACGTCGAAGGACAGGGTATTGCATTTGGGTCCATTTGTTTGTGTTTGTCTGTTTGTTTGTCCACACAGAACTTTCATGTTTTTCTCTGCAACCGCTTGTCGGATTGAGACAATTTTCACCATAGGTGCGACGACTCATGTAGAATGTTGTAATCATAATTATGACATCATAGGAAACGTGGTGTGGCAGCCATGTTGGAAAAATGGAAAAACTTTGGATCTCTATCTCTGAAACCGCACCAAGGAAAAAAATTGAAACTTGGCACACAGCCAGTACTCCTCACAGGGAATACACGTCATTTTTTATGATGTCATAGGTGCTTTCATTATGATGTCATAATTTCATATGTAGAATGCTACAACTGATCAGTATGAATTTTTTTGATCGTCATCTAGGGATAAAATGGTCCACAGAAAAAAACTTGATGCCGTCATCGGTCACGTGATTTGGTCGCCATATTGCTTTAACAAAAATAACCTTCAAAAACCTTATTTTCTGAAGTGGCTGAACAGATCAAGGCGAAGCTTTACACGTATGACCGCTTATCCATGAGGAACAAAAGGTTCACATATTTTTTTTTTTTTTTTTTTTTTTTTTTTTTTTGTATACCTTGGTCGAGGCTCGTATGAGAGCTAACACACAACTCACAGCAAGGAGGCATGAGACAAGAGGGGTGGGAGTGGAAGGGACAAAACATTGGGGAACAGACACAGGTGAACTGTGGAAGGGAGAGGGAGAGGGATGGGGATGGGACGGGGAACATGGCGAGGAGAAGATGGACATTACAGGGACTTTCAGGAAGGAAAGCAGGAGAATTGAAGGAAGTGGGCATGGGTGGATTATCGGGGGTAGAAAAGATCGAGGATTTGGATGGGGGAAGATAAGAGGTGGTGGTGAACAGCTGTTTTGAAAGCCTGGAGGGAAGAATGGGAAAGAATAGAGTGAGGAAGTTTATTCCAAAGGCGGGAAAAAAGAGGAAATATGACATCATAGGTCACATGGATTGGCAGCCATATTGGATTTACCTGAAAACCTTTAAAAAAAAATTTTCCAGAACGGCTGGACAGATCAAGGGGAAACTTCACACAAATGTTCCCCAATCTTTGGGTGTACACGTTTGTTAAGGAATAATTGATTGGTCACATGGTTTGGCAGCCATATTGGATTGAGCGAAAATCTTTTAAAAAAAAATTTTTTTATCTTTAACTCCTCAATCAATCGATGTGAAACCTCACTATTATGATCTAGTAGTGATGTGAAATACATGTTTTAAATTTCAACTTGATTGGACACATGGTGTGGCAGCCAGAATGATGTAATTTTTTTGATCTGGGTTCTTTTTTAGTTTTTTAGTTTTGAATTAGGCTCACTTGGCTGTACCTGGATTATTTTGAGGGTAGATGACCTGGTCATCACTGCCAGCAGTTACAAAGTAGCAGTTCTAATAATCTTATTAATTATGCCACAATTATCTTATTAATTACATAAGTCTCTTATTAATTACATAACACACCAGTAAACAAACGCCACACAAAACTACACAAACACCACTCAAAACAAGTCCTGGTGAGAGTCAGCAATCTCTGATTGCTCTTTTTACCTTCGCATTCTGCGAAAGGTTATGTTTTGGTCGCTGTGTATTTATTTATTTGTGAATATGTGTGTTTGTTTGTTATTCGCATAACTCAGAAAGTATTAAACCGAATTGCATGAAAATTGGTGGGATGATTCGTGATTATCCAAGGACGATTTGATTAGACTTTGGGAGCGATCGGGTCAAAGGTCAAGGTCAAGGTCATGAAAAGGTCAAAAACAAACTTTTGAGCATAACTTCTTTCTTAAGACGGCTATCGACATGCAACCAACGCCATATTGTTCCATGACGAAATACCTTTCGGGTACGTGGTGTCAGATTTGACGTGACGTCATCAGAAGTGCGTCAAAATGACGTCACAAGATGACGTAAATTTTCAATTTTCGACCTCATCAGTTTTGATCATACCGTTTTGTAGGACTTACCTTAAGGACGTCACACACCAAATTTGACGTCGTTCGGACTGACCATTATGACGTCATTGACGTTTGAACATAACGTTTTTCAATTGTGGCTAAAATGTCCTGATATTTTATATTCAAATATCTATGTAATTTGTAAAGGAAATTGTCCCAAATCCAGGCATTATGATCAGTACCAAAATATCTGCTTATTTATGAACAGGTTTTGCAAATTAACTCCATGGTCAAGGTCAAGGTCACACTCAAGGTCAAAATATACTTGTAGGCATAACTTCAGATCTAATAGAGCTATTGACATGAAACCAACGTTAAAATGTTCCGTGAAATAAGAGCTTTCAGGATGGTAGTCTGCGATTGGTAGTGACGTAATTGGAAGTGCGTCAAAATGACGTCACAAGATGACGTCATTTTTAAACTTTCGATTTTTTTCAGTGTTTATCATTCCATTTTGTTGGACTGCCCTCAATGACGTCTAACACCAAATTTGATGTCCATCGGACTGATGGTTGTGACGTCATGGATGTTTTTAAATGACGTTTTTCAAATGTGCCCGGAAAAAAGTAGCGGCAGCGAAGGTATGCGCTCTACCGAGTGCCCGTTCTAGTTCTTGTTTTGATTTGTTCTACATCTCAGTTGAACTGACCTCTTCTTAGCCATAGCAATGAGCTTTCTTTGTCTATGCCCATTCTGTTCAACTTTAGTTTTTATATCTCTCTGCTATTTTATCATTTTCCCAGTTGTCGGTGTATATCTATGCTATTTCGTTTGAAATATTTCTTGTCTTTATTTTTTTGCAATCATTGGGGCTGCATTTGTTGCTGTTTCTCATTAATATGTGATGTTCTTTTCGCACCCCCCCCCCTTTGGAAAGTTTTTGCTCGGTGGGTTAAAAATGCCTTTTCTGGTTTGTTGGCTTTATGCTTGCATAGAAATTGTACTCAGTTGCTCCGATAGTTGTCATTGTACACATTTCATTGAGCTACATCAGGCCGCTACCTCCAAGACTCGGTATGTACATTCTCGAGATGCACTGATTTTTGTAGAACATTTGGTGAATTGTTAAGAGTTTCCTTGTTTTGAAATCTTGCATGTTGATTTCTGCTTTTAGTCAGTTTATTATTCCACAGCTGTATTGGGACACTGGTACTGCAAGAGAGAAGTATGTTTTCAGTATCACCCTCGTTATCGGTAGGTATTTTTTTGTATATATTGTTGAGGCTCACATAAGAGCTGAAATTCTTTGGTAGTTGTTTTACACATTTGTTTGTGACATATTTAGTGGCCCTCTTCTCCTCCGAGGTATTTGTATGATGCTTCCTCTTCTAGTTCCTGTATTGTTGTATTTAGGTCGATCTTTGCTGTCTGTTGTTGGTCTACTTTGTACGATTGTGCACTTGGCACACTTATCTTGGCCAAATTCCATTTGAATGTTGGCAGAGTATGGTTTCACTAATTTCAGTTGTTCTGCCAATTCTTCATCGTTTGGTGTGAAGAGCTTTAAATCACCCATATATAGCAGATGTGTAACCTTTCCTGTTTCTTTGGATGTTCTCTTATTGGACGTTAGGGTGTATCATTGTCCTTGCTCATTAATGAGGTTGCTCAGTGGGTCCAGGACCAGGCAAAACAGGAGTGGGGGGAAACGCCGTCTCCTTGGAAGATCCCACGTCGTATCTTCACTCCTGATATTTTTATTTTTTCCTTCCGAGTGCTGTAATATCAATGTGGTATGTCAAAGTTCCATTACTCTCTCAATCAGTTTGATTATCATTTGTAGATTGATTTTGTCTATTTGCATGCATTTTATCATCCGCGAATGTGGGACACTATCGAAAACTTTCTTATGATCTCTCCAGGCTGTGGACAATTTAGTTTTTCTCGTTTCAGTTTTCTATTATGCCCTTGTTTCATCATAGGGGTTCTATTATTACATATTATTCTCTTTTACATATCTTCTGTTCTGCCCCTCAGCATCCTTGTTGTGTCAGATGGTGGTACATCATTTCTGTGATGATTCCCATTTGAAATTTGAATGTACTTGGTGGACATATTATTGGTCGATACTTGTGAGGTCGTTTAGTTTCTTCAGATTTTGGGATGAGGAATGTGTTACTTTCTGTGAGGTGTGAGTGTGTGTGTGTGTGTGTGTGTGTGTGTGTGTGTGTGTGTGTGTGTGTGTGTGTGTGTGTGTGTGTGTGTGTGTGTGTGTGTTTCATTTGTTCTTGTTGGTGGACATAACAGTGTGAAGAATGAATCCCATCGACATCAGTACGAATATTACATATGCTAATGTACATTGTTCATTCTCTGAGAACCTTTCGGAAAGAAGACGCACAACCTTGGTATGAAATAAGTGTTCCCACAGAACTACTTAGCAAAATTACTTGCTCTCTGATAAGGGTAAGGTGATCAGTTGGACAAATAAAATTTACATAATTTTTTTGTGCATTGTCAAAGATGAGTTTTGTTAAAACAATATATTCAAAGGCTAATCAGACACAATCTATGAGGAATTATTTGTTTTTGTCCTTGGGATTGATGGAAATATTGTGGACGATCGCTAAATGCTGAGAAAAGTTCTGTTTGAGATCTCACCTGGTGTTTTATACTCAAAACCCACTTCCAGTAGACGTAGACACGAAGAGGAAGTGCTAGAGAAATTAGAACATGTACTCCTGCACAGCCAAACATAGCCAGACCGAGTTGTTTACGCACAAGTAACCAATTATTAAGCCACAGTGGAAAGGTGCTGTACTTGGTACCACGGTGCAGCTGGATATAGGCAGCCAACGTGCCAGGGAGGTAGACAAGAGACAGAAGTACGAGAGCCACACTTGGGATTGCTTTGTTTGGGAGAGATATTGCAAGTCTGAATGATCTGTCACTACCATGCTTAAAGTAAGAAAAGAGAACATCTTGGATAATTGTATAAATGTAGAATACAAATAAGAGGCCAAGTGTGACCCTCATAGGTATCCTCCACTGTGGAAAAAACTGGTGTGTGTATTCTTCCAGTTCCTTTGCATTGGCCAAAGATCCTTTGTCAATTGCCTCAAGGCCCATTATCCAGGCCAGTTCCATAACCTTCCTCCTCGCATTGACGTTATCAGCACAGACAAACACCTGCAAAAAAAAGACACATTGGTTGTTGGCATTGTTGTTTTGGTTGATGACATAAGTTGCATGACTTTTTTTCTGAAAAGGAAATGCTTTCGTAATTTGCACGAGTTAACGAGAAACAAACTTTCTTTGTAATCCATAATTGCATCTCATAGTTGACTGATAAGAAAGTCTATCTGAAATTCATTTAAAATGGAGTTTCTTCAATGAAAATGAATATTCTTTATTGATAAACTGTCAACTTCTGGTGCAATCTCTGACCCAACAATGCCATGGATATTTATATATTTTTAGTCATATATATATATTAATCCATTGACTGGGACCATACTCTATGCAGAGCGTTGGTGCTGTCGAAGCAGTCTCCTTGCCTATTGGGCACAATCCTGGACGGGTCACCATGCCGACACAGGATACCAGCAAGCTGGCACTCATTTTGCCAACATCGGAAGGATGACAAGCAGAGTCAACCCCACCTGGTATTAATTCAAAAGTCGAGTGGGATTTGAACTCAGGATACAAGGATCCCAAGCCCATCACCCTAACCATGAAGCCAACACCAGGCATAAATATGTATGTATATATATATGCATAAATATGCATACATATATATATATACAGAGATGCCAACTTTTGGAAATCAGAATTAGGGAGGATTTGCAACCGACACCAAATAATGTGCGCAAAGCGCACATCTCGAGCGCGGAGCGCTCGACCCTTGCGGCGGGGTCCAGGGCCCGCCTTAGGGCCCTGGAAGCTCTGGGGTTCTAGACGCTCTCTAGTGCCCTCTGAGCCCTATTTTGGAGCATTTAACATGTTAAGAATTCCCACTTTTTGAACAAAAAAAGGGGAAAATTGTGCACTTTTTAATGTTACATATATGTTAATATTAGTAAGTTAGGGGACAATCAAAGATTAACAAAAAGCACAAAAGAAGCAATATTTTTCTTACCTTAATGTCTGGTACTACTGCTGCTTGCTTTTTCCATGGCAGCTTTGCTGAGTGACAGCTGTGTGGCTCTTTTAGCCCTTCTGATTATGTCTTTGCTGTATTCTCTCTGGTAGCAAGGGGTGCTATGAGCTAGTTTTTCAATTAAGAGAGCTTCCAGGGTTTTGACACTCAAATTGGGACGAAATTCAGTATGATTCTTCCGTACAAGACTGAGTGCCCGCTCACATGATGCGTTCGAATGAGGAATGAACAAGATTCCCTTCATCACTTTGCTCAAATTAGGATACTTCTTGGCACCAGTGCAGGGATCTGTGAGCTGTGAAATCTGATGCCACTGCTCATCCACTCTCACTGTCTCAGTAGCAATTGTAGTTATGGAGGCGTCTGCCTGGTAGTGAGCGAATTCACTCTCAAGACTGTCTATGTCACTATCACCGCCACTGAACAGACAGGGGAATTTCTTGATGAAAAACTCCACACAGTCAAACCCCACTTCTTGGTGTAGCTTAACATCCAGCACCTGAGCATGCTTGGCTAATTCATCATCTAGCGGCCAGGTTTTGAAGATGTAATTGCAGGCTTTCACATAATATGAGCGAACTGCACTGAAGAAACCTTGGATGTCTGACTCACTCAGAGTGAAGGTGGATTTCTTGAGACTCCTTTGTTCCCTTATATACAGTTTGGCATCGTTCCCAATCATGAGGTCCTCATCATTCTTCTGATGATTTCTGTCAGAGAAGCGTACATTTACCAGAGCAACCGATGACACCGATGGTTTCAAAAACCGTACGAAGATATCTTTCAGAAGACCATTCAATTCTCCGTGCAGGAGATGAATACAGGGTTCGTCTCTTTGGAGCAGAAGATTCCCCTTCTCAAAAAGCTTGTTAGCATATCGAAGGAAGAAACAATAGAGTTTTGTTTGTGGAGACAAGAACATCCTGTTGACACGTTTTTCTCTAGATTCCTGCACAGTGTTTGAGGAAGATGCGCTTTTAGTTGTAGAACTCGTAGTACACTTAGCCGCAGGGCGATCACACTTGCGTTTACTGCCAGCAGAAGAGGTCAGACTCGTAGTACCAAATCCAATTTTACGTTTGAGGAGAGAGCTTGAGGTAGGTGCAGCCAAGGAAGAAGACCTCTGATTCGAAGGTTTTGCTGAGCTTCTATCAAGTGATTTGGCAAAAGCAGAACTTAACTTGGGTCCTTCTTTGCCTGTAGATGGGACTATCACAGTCTTTCTCGACTCTGAAGGGATCTGCTTTGTAGATGAACGTGATGAAGGGCCGGTGATGCTACCTGCTCTCAGCATTGGTTTTGGTGCTGTCCCTGCTGTCTTCTTCGCAGCAGATACTGCAGTGGTAGTGGTGAATGTTGCTCCACTAGTGCTTGATCCTGCAGTGCCAGTACTGGCAGTAGATACAGTGCCGTCCTTCTTGCTCGTTGTTAGAGTCTTGGCTACAGTTGGTTGCATTTTTCTTCGTACTTCTTCTTTGAAGAAGAGGCGAAGTGGCTCCCACTGTTCAATCAGCCTGTCTAGGCACTGACCAAGGGACAGCCACCTTGTTGCGACATGCTTCAGAATCTTGTGTGTCGGGGCATCACAGAGTTCTTGCAGTGCTTTCACTCCTTTGACGCGTTTACTACTTTTGTCCAAGTAGTAGTAAATATCGATGAGAAAGTCATCTAATTCAATGGGTAAGGCCTGAGCCACCTTCTTGGCCGTATTGTGCATCATATGGCAAGGGCATCCCATGATGTAGCACTCTGGATTTTGTTTGTGGCTATAAGCAGCGACTCCTTTGTGCTTGCCCACCATGACAGAGGCATTATCAGCACAAAAGGAAACACAATTTCCCCACGGAATTTTCCTGTCACTGAACTCATGATCAAGCAGTTTGAAAATGTTTTCTCCAGTGGAATCTTGTTTGCACGCAGGCAAACTTAGCAAACCTTGCTTCACAATCCCAGCACTGTTGTCATAGTACGAAATCAGGACAGGATATAGCTGGGCCTCACCACTGTCATTGCTACCGTCTGTAGCTAGGCTAAATGGAGCTAGTCTAGCAATATCGGCAATAGATGAAGCAGTAACATTTGACAACTCACCAATTATTGCTGAAGTTTTTGTTCTTGCACATCCATACTTTGAAGCAACTTTTGAATCTGGAAACATCTTTTGAAATAGAGGTCCAGCATGATCTGAGACTGATATGGGCAAGTTATGTTCCACAATAAATCCACTAAAGAGAAGTTCCGCTCGGGTAACATCCTCTTCCTCGCTTGTCCCTTGTTTGGTGAAATAATTCAGAAGTGTACCGGTACTCGTGCTCGAAGATCTCTCCTTTGCAATGTCTGTGTGCCGTTTGCTTCCAACGTGCTTCCGAATATCATCGCGACCTCCGTGCTCAACTGAAATATCAACGCTGCATACTGTACAATACGCATGATGAATTCCTCTTTCAGACTTTCGAATACACGGGTATTGGAGACTGTATTCGGTCTTGTACTTCTGAGACCATTTCTTGGTCTTCGTAAGCTTCTTTTCTGCCATTTCGTAATCAACATCGAGGGCTTGAAGCATCGGTAACTTCGAAGTCGATGTTCCACAGCTGCAGCGCGACTCGTAGAACTCTAGCGGCTGTTAAACACCGCACGGTGGTCGCGACCGCCGGGCTGGTACGGGGCCCAGCTGCATGCAGTGAGCGTATCGCATGCATATACACTGTGCATACATACCGCATGCACTGTATTGCACACATACCGCATGCACTAAATCTCAGTGCATGGTCGCATAAGCGAGATCCAGACCCAATGTTTCGCTGCTCCTCATTTGAATTTGCAATTTTTTACGTACAATTTGGTAGCAGCGAACGTTATGGAGTTACCACATGCTATACGTAGCAGACGATGCTTTTCATTCAATTCTCATACTAGTACATTCTGATTAGTGAACAGTGCAAAAATATCAAAATTTCGGGAGGATAAGGATAGTGATCGTAAGGGCGGGAGTTTGGGTGAATTTTCGGAAGCCTCCCGATGAAATCGGGAGGGTTGGCATCTGTGTATATATGTAAATATATATATATATATATATGTATATATATATGTATATGTATATATGTATATGTATATGTATATGTATATATATGTATATGTATATGTATATATACATACATATATATATATACATATACATATATATAT
>NC_140963.1:19126496-19216496 GCF_056783735.1 Eptatretus burgeri
TTTCAACATCCCGGTCCCAGAACAATCATGGAAACACAAACCAAATCTGATCCTTGAAAATGAACATATAATGCTCACACATGATGATGATCCAATCAAGTGTGGACATGGCAAACAAAGCATTGCGTCCGGACATTGTGCTCAAACACAAAAAGAAGAGTCAGCATTGTTGATCGAGGTTTCAGTTCCTGATGACTTTGGACTAACTGCTACAGAAATCAGAAAAATGACCAAGTACCAGGATCTGAAAAATGAGGTCAAGAGGACTTGGAAATTGAAGAAAACTGAAATTGTACCAATGATAGTCGGAGCGACAGGGATGACAAAGAAAACGCTTCATGAGTACTTAAAAATCATTCTGGGGAATATCACTCCAAACAAGCTATAAGTGGAGCCTGTCAGGGGTTCGGTGAAATTTTGAAAGAGCCCTTGGAACGTAGTTTAACAGTTTGGTTCATGAATCATGATCCTTTACCAAAAAGGAAGTGGATATTTTGAGTTCTGGGAGAACTTCCTCCCACTTCCTGAAACCCAAATGGAACTAACAATCAACTGGTGAAAACATAACCTCCATCCAGAGGCAGAGGTAATAAATATATGCAGTGTTCAAAACCAAAACTTTGTTGCTTGAATTGCGAATAAGTATGCCTGGTGTTGGCTTAATGGTTAGGGTGGTGGGCTTGGGATCCTAAGTTCCTGAGTTCAAATCCCCCTTGGTTGTTGAATTAATACCAGGTGGGGTTGACTCTGCCTGCCATCCTTCCAAGTTTGGCAAAATGAGTACCAGCTTGCTGGTATCCTGTGCCGGAGTAGCGACCCATCCAGTATTGTGCCCAATAGCCAAGGAGACTGCTTCGGCAGCACCAATGCTCTGCAGAGAGTATGGTCCTGATGGATGGATGGATGGATGGATGGATGGATGGATTGTGAAGCATTCTGATCAAAACTCTAATGATGTGTGAGCAAGTTGAATGTAAACTGTCATCCTCCAGCTTTTGTGGTGAACAGTCCAGATTTAATACAATGAAATTTTAACAATCATCATAATTAGTTGACTAAATTTACGCATAATCATTGTTCAATTCATCCATAAGTATATATTACATGCAAACTCAATAACATTGCAGAAATGTCTGTGGTGGAATGAATTTAGTGTGAAGTTAAATGAATATATACGGTATTGTGAATCGCTCAAGCAATGTTGTACAGTTGCAATACCTTTTTGCATGCATCATCCAAGCCAGCTTGTAAAGACCAAGCTGAGATCATGTTGAAAGCCTTTACGATATGTGTCTGAGGAAAAAGCATTTGGAGTTCACTGGTGTTGGGTATGGAATTTTGAGCAGGTCGTTTGTCAGTGTTGCTCACATCTACCAAGATCTTTCCGTTGATGACTGAAGATAACTCTCCTTCCAGGGCTGCCTGGTGCTGTTGTCGCACCGCGAGCACCACAATGTCGCAAGCTGCAACCGCTTGTTTCACCGAAAGCACTTGTGCTTCTTCTGGCAGGCGGTTGCTGATTTGTCTCGGGTTTCTACTGCCAAAGACTACAGCAACACCGCTTCGAAGAAGTCTCTTTCCGAAGGAGCAACCAAAATCTCCCGTTCCCACGATGCATACCACTTGAGTAGCAACTTCCTTATTCATGTTTAGAAATGGAAAACTGCATCTGTTGATTTCCCTGTCGTCTACCTGAAAGAACAGATAATTCTTTTAAATGAGAAGCAAAATAATTTCATCCAAACATTGGCATTCAACTTTTTTAATCTTTGTAATAATGACACCCACTTAAGTTTCACCATGTCATGCTCTGTAATAAATGGACTAACATATATTTCATGTTGGATGAGAGAAGAAGAGAACTTGATAACATTCCGTGCATCTTTTCATGCACGTGTAAAGGCTTGTGAGAGCTGCACAACATGGGGAGAGGGGGAAACGTTTAGGAGATGGACGTTTAGGAAACGTTTAGGAGTTTAGGGGGAACAGATGGACAAATGACATGCACACTCAATTTGAAGCAGGGAAGACACAGATAGACACTGGAGGTAGTCAATTAACTGCAAGGATATCGAAGTAGTTGGTACTAGTGAAGTCAAGTCAAGCTCTTTACTTCCACTAGTGAAGAAAGAGAGAGGCAGGAATCAGAGAGCATAAAAGTACCTGAGTAGGTAAATAAAAGGGAATTACCTTGTCATCAGCTACTATCTTGAAGGACTGGAGCATTGGAAATGAGTGGATAGACTCGGAGAAGTAATTTAACAGATGTGAGGCTGGGACAGGAAGAGGGGTGGATTGAATAGTGAGAATGTGGGAAGGATGGCCCACCCTCTTTCTAGGGAGAACCTTAACACATGTCACTACATGTTGTGCCTACTCATGTCTTTGCTGATGGGTTCAATTAAAACACAGCAAGCTGCACTTCGCAACAATATTGCATGTCCATCAACAAGGATGTAACATGAAGTGAAACGTGTGAAAATGGATCTTTCATAACACGTAGTAGTAGTTGTTTGTGTCTTTTTTTTTCCTGGCTGCTATCGTCGAGGCTGTGGTTGTTGTTGTCTGTATGCTCCTTCTGTACTGTACTGTTATATATTTTCTGTTGCTTTGACAAGTATTACTATGATACGATTTACGTGCTCCTCCTGAGTCAATCACCCTTTATTCGAAACTCGAGGGTTCCTGCTGTCATCAAATAATAAACATGGAACTAATGGAAGTTGGAACAGCTCCATATCGAAACTACAAATCCTGCTTCTTCCATTGTCTTTTGGGAGGATATGGGCTTTTAAAACAGGTGGCCTTATGGTTAAACAGACAACTTTTATTTCCAAATAGATTGTTTATTAGCTTTCAATCCTACAATTCAACAACTTTCCATTGTGCAGCTTTCAATTCTACAATCCTATTTTTCTGCAACAGCAGAAACCCTTTATTAGTACATATGGGGGGCAGACAAATCGATTTAGGATATTTTCATACACAGTATTATTTAACTAGCAAACACAACTCGTCGCTTCGCTGATGGGAATTTTAAAACGGTTGGGGCGGGGGGGGGAGGAGGAGCGAGGAGGGGTGGAGGTGTGGGGGAGTGGGAAGGGGTGAGGGAGTGAGGAGGGGTCGGTGAGCGGGAAGGGGTGGGGAAGCGAGGAAGGGGGAGGGAGAGCGAGGCCTCACCACATGTCGCTTTTCACTGCAGGGGGCAGGGAGAAAGGAGGATGGGGGAGAGGGAATAGTGGGGAGGGGAAGGGGGTGTTCTGGACATGCGTTTGATAGGGGGACTTGGGAGAGAGGTGGAGGGGTGGGGGAGCGAGGAAGGGGGGGGGAGCAAGGAAGTGGGGAGAGGCAGCATAAGGAGAATGGAACACAGTATAAGGGCAAGGGAAGGAAGCATGAGGGGAGAATAGGCAGCATTCCAGGGTATTACCGGGATGATAAAATGCACCCAAACAGCAACGTTTTCTTTTTAATCACCGTGTTCTATATAAAACCGGGTGGGAGTATTTAAATATTAAAACCCATACTATCTACCTAGCAAACGCCTGCCTGCATGCATGCCACCACCCCCATACGCATTCTACCAAACTCTTCGTATGCAGGAATGTATGCACCCCATGGAGAGTCACTTGCACCCGGAGCTGGATTTAGGGATGGACCAACGGGACTTCATTTGTCATTTGTCCAGGGCCCAAACTCCAGGGGGCTCACGAAAAACGTACGATACATTTATTTATTCATAAAGCTCGTATTATTTATTTCCTTGTTGATTTAAAGGTAGCAGAGACAGGTATGTGGTATATGGGGTCAGTCACATCTGCTATGTAAGGCTGGCAATTTGACTTTCCCCATTCAGTTTTTGATAAATTTGTGTTAACGTTCCATCAAAATCACTTTATCAATTCGATATCACTTTATTAAGCTCTAAGTGATAATTACCTCCGTCCACCTTCGGTGGATGGAGGTTATCTTTTCACCCCTGTCTGTTTGTGAACAAAATATCTCAAAAAGTTGGAGATGGATTCGGACAAAATTTGGTGGACAGTTTTGGTGTGTGACAAGGATGAACCGATTCGATTTTGGTGAAGATCTGAAGATGCTCTTTTAAAATTATTTTCTCTTCCCACTACATTTCAAGGTTTGTGGAGGGGGGGCCTCTACTACTTGGTCCTGGGGGCTGTTAAACTTAAATCCGGCTCTGTTTGTACCACATCCGTGTACATCCGTGTGTGCTGACTTTGTACCTCTTCGTTTTCAGCAACTGTCGACTTAATATATTGTATCAACTATTCGTATGTTTATATTAATATTTTGTCGTGAAAGCAGATCGCACAGAATGGTAAAAAGAAACTGCGTACGTAATTGCCGAAGAAATAAAAAAAAGAAGGACCCCTGTGGACTGTATCGTCATGCATTGCAAAAGCAGGTTATAGAGCACAGCGTTGCGCTCAATGAAGTTCCACTTCCTGAACATTCCTTAATGTTTTATTGACTAAATATAATCGTCTGAACAGTACAAAAAGAAAATTAAGCTTCATGCTGTGCTTAAATAAATGCACTTCGTTTTAAAGTTTGTTAAAATTTTCACTCCAGATTTTGATACGTTCAGTATATCGTCCACAAGATCTGATTCTCAAATCAGATATATTTCGATTAGATACTTTAATTAGTCCGTGAGAATAGATGTGTTTCCAAATCAGGGCATGCATAATTTGAATCGACATTGTATATATAGATAAAACAAATAACGTGAATTAACATCCCAGCAAGCTGACAGAGGTCTGACCTAGGATGATGCCTTATTGAAGGATATAATTAAATAAGGTCAGGTCAGGTCAGGTATGGGAGCATGTGCCAGAACAGCGCGTCGCTGCGTCCACTTTCCGCCGGTACTCCAGGGGCCTCCGTCTGGCCATCCCCCAGGCAGATGCCAGGCCCATCCCCATCTCCTTGAGATGATGGTCAACCTGCTGCAACCATGAGGCACGTGGTCGGCCCACTGGCCTCCTCCACTCATGAGACTCCCTCGCTGAGAGAATCTGGTGAGCAGGATCAGCGTCAGGAAAACGAGCCACATGTCCATACAGCCGCAGCTGACGCTCACGGACTATGCAGGTAACAAATCTCATCCGAGTCTCTCTCAGCAACCGCTCGTTGGACACAAAATCCGACCAGCGATAGCCAAGGATTCTCCGAAGAGACCTGGTACCAAAGGAATTAAGTCTCCGTCTCAGATCCTTGGTCAAAGTCCAAGTCTCGCACCCATAGAGCAAGACTGGAAGTACCAAGGACCTGAAGACTCGGACTTTCGTCCTCCCGCACAGGTACCGGCAGCGCCACACCCCATGATCCAGTGAATCCATGACGTCTATTGACCTCCGGCTCACAACCTGCGGAGACATGAATATCACTGCCAAGGTAAGTGAATTTATCCACGACCTCAACATCCTCACCACAAACAGACACAGACAGGACAGCAGCATTCAAGATGTCACCGAAAGCCTGGATCTTTGTTTTGACCCAAGAAATCCGTAATCCCAACGGCTCCGACTCCTCATTCAGCACCTCGAGGGCCCCCAAGAGGATGTCTAAAGTCTCCGCAAAGATGACTGCATCATCTGCAAAATCAAGGTCCGAGATCTTGACATTGCCAAACGATGCACCGCAACTTGATCTCTCCGACATCCTCCCAAAAATCCAGTCCATACAAGTGCTGAAAAGTGTGAGGGCAAGTACACATCCCTGACGAACTCCAGTAACAACTGGAAATAAGTCAGAGGCGGTACCACCACACTTCACAGCACTCTCAGTACCAGAGTAGAGTTCAGACATCAGATCGATCAGTTTCGGTGGCACCCCACGAAGACCAAGAATCCTCCAGAGGACATCCCGATTCACTGAATCGAACGCTTTACAGAGATCAACATAGGCTGCAAGCAGCCCCTGCAGGCTCTCGTCTGCGTTCAGTGAGGACACGAAGAGCAAGGATACGGTCAATCGTTGACCTCTTTGGTGTAAAGCCTGACTGCTCTGGACGCTGGTGCTCAAGCAGATGGTGGCGAACCCTATCAAGAATTATCCGAGCAAAGACCTTGCCCGGCACTGAGAGCAGCGTCACCCCTCGGTAGTTGTTGCAGTCTTGGCGATCACCCTTCCCTTTCCAGAGAGGGACAACAAGGCCCCTCTTCCAGTCAGTTGGGATGATGCCTGTGTTCCAGGCAGAGCACAAAACTGCATGCAACGGCAACGGTGCAGCATTTCCACCAGCCTTGAGAAGTTCAGCATGGATGCCACAGATCCCTGGAGCTTTGCCCCGTTTCAACTGGTTCACCGCAGCCCGTGTTTCCACAAGCGATGGTGGACCACAGTTGATTCGAGGGTCAGCAGCAGGGATTGTAACACCCTTGACGTCCAACTCGACAGCTGGGGGATCAGCCTGGTACAACCGCTCAAAGTAACCGGCCCAGCGGGCCTTCACTTCAGACTCCTCTGTCAGAGCCTACCACTCTCTGCTCGAACTGCAGTGCTCCGAGGGATGGGCTTGGATGAACGTAATGCGAATTCCCCTGTAAGCGGGACGAGAATCACCTGTCCACAGGTGATGCTCTACCCCTCACAGATTCCTCGCACATAGGCCTCCTTGTCCACCCTCAGTGCACGTACAGTTTTACGCCTCAGCTCCCTGAACAGCTCAGCTCTGCCATTCAGCCTGGCCCTGCGACTCTGGTCAATGGTATCCAGTGTCCCTTGAGAGACAAAATTCTTCTTTGCCCTGCGGTGAACTCCAAGGCATCCACCGGCAACATCAAGGACGGTGGTCTTGAAGGTGCTCCACAACTCTTCAGGACCCCAAGGAGCACCCAGACCCCCCAAGTGTCCACTCAGCCTGTTCGCAAACTCCTCAGCTACTCTGTCATCCCTGAGCTTGGCAACATCCAGCCTAGGCTGGGATGGTACCATTCTCCAGGATTTAAGGTGCAGCTTTAGAGTTGCTACAACAAGCCTGTGGTCAGTATTGAGGAACTGAGCACTCCGGTAGACCCTGCAGTTCTGGATCATCCTCCAACGACCGTCAATGAGGACATGGTCAATCTCCTTTGCCACACCGCCAGCGTTGGAATACCAAGTCAGCGATGAGCTTGTGGGCGCTGAAACCATGAACCAGCCACCCTAAGTCCATGACTTCTTGCAAAGTCAAGGAACTTAGTGCTATTCTGGTTCATAGTTCCTGACCCATGGGGACCAACACACACCTCATAACCATCCCTATCAGTTCCAGTCGATGCATTGAAATCCCCCAAGACTAGAAGTGTATCTCGTCTGGGGCACTGATCAACCACAGACTCGAGTGTGGCGTAGAATGCATCCTTCACGGTAAGATCACTCGCCTCAGTCGGAGCATAAATAGAGACCAGGGAAATGACACCTAAGGAGTGACGAATCCTTAATCTCATAATACGCTCGTTGACCGGTGTTACCTCAATTATCATTGGGGTCAGCTTATTGGACACAGCTACAGCAACTCCTTGGGTATGGTAACCATCAGAGCGACCAGACCAATAGTAGGTGTAACCACCCACCATTATCTCGCCGCAATCCGGTCTCCGAACCTCAGAGAGAGCTGCAATCCCGATGTCCAAAAACTTGAGCTCAGATGATAACAGAGAAAGGTGATCATCCTCTCTTAGGGATAGGACATTCCAGGCACCCACCCGAAGGGACCGCCTCAGGTTAACCCAAGGAGACCGCCGTCTGGTGGACGACACCTCAGCACCACTCCGACACACTCTCCCGCAATCTGACCCAGGGATGTTACCCCGTGGTTTCCCTCCTATCAAAGATTGGGGGTCCCGAAGGCTTTGCCCCAATCCCATCATCCGGTGAGCTGCCCTGCGAAGCTGCACAGGAGGTACTCCCACGGAGTGGGTTTTCAGATTTTTTTGCGTTTTTGCGTTTTGCGGAATGAAGCGTTTTACGGTGGCTGGAGTGCAAATCCTGCCACCAACCTCCTAATAAGAAGTAACCCAACTGCAGGAGGACGTCCGCAGACACAGTTGGGCACTAGATATGGATGGCCGTTGGCTCACAAGGAGCTCCTCCGCCCCTTGACAGGTCTTGTTTTTAATCCTGCTGGGTGTCCATATCCAAACACCCTCCCCACCAGAAAACCTGGTGGGGGAGACGGTTTAGTCGCCGACGACCCGACCATGGAACAGGTTAGTACAGGTTAACATGGTACCTGTAGCAGGTCACAGATCGAACCTGACCTGACAGTGGCCTAATTAAATAAGGCTGTTAATTATAATCCTCAAAAGAGGTGTTTAAATTAACCCAAACGCACAATTTTCATTCATGTACTTCCTTGGGGTTCCCTTAATAGGTTTCATGGTTTTGGAGTTAAGGGGGAGACGTGCGTACACACACACACACACACACACACACACACACACACACACACACACACACACACACACACACACACACACACACACACACACAGTAACATTATTATTATGAGCAAATACAACCTGTTGCTTCGCTGATGGGGACAATAAAGGGAAGTGGGGGTGGGGGAGAAAGAGGGAGAGAGAGAGGAGGCAGGTGTGGGTTGAGAGGGGGAGGGGAGGCAGAGAGGATGAAGAAGGGAGAGGTGGGGAGAGCAACACCTCAACAAACATTGCTATTCACTGCAGGAGATATATATATATATATATATATATATATATATATATATATATATATATATATATATATATATATATATATATATATATACATACATACATACATACACATCATGCAGACGGGCAGACAGGCAGGCAGGCAGAGACAGCAAGAGAGCGACAGAGGTGTGGGAGGAGAGTGCTGCATTTTATTAAGATGGGGGAGTGAGGAAGGGACAGAGTGAGAGAGAAGGGTGGGGGGAGGAGGAAAAACATAAAAGACAGGTGAGGGGTGGAGGTGGGTTAAGCAAAGAGAATGATGTGACACTTAATGACCGAACACGAAAAAAAAACAAGAAGCGAATACTTCAATATCGCGTGGCTGAGGGCAGTAAAAGGTTAAGAATGATGAAACAATTTTGCAGTTATAAAATTTAAATGTTGACACGGTGAATTAGCATGCATGATGGGAAGAGTTGTGACGTTGTACAAATTTCTATTTATAGCCCTCAGATCAAAGGGACGTATGCGGCCATAAGTGTGACAGAAGACGTGACAGAAGACACAGGACAGAATAGCCAATTATATAACAGCGCGATGTCGCCATGCTGTAATAACCACTGTCACCAAAAAAGAGGAAGAAATCGCCTGCACAAGATGTTTTAAAAACACTTCTGGTGAAAAACAATAAAGAACGAGAGTTACAATGCTACGCGTCAACAACTAACGGAACAGGAAGATTATCACTTCCTGCTCAGAAAATCAACTTCCGGCATCACACAGAAAACGATTCAGCACAAAAAACGTTGCTCTTCCGCATTAACCCCGCCCACAATTCACCCGGCAATCTCCGCCCACATCACACCCAACAATAAGTGTGACAAGACACAGGACAGAATCACCAATTATATAACCGCGATGTTGCCGCGCTGTAAAAAGTGTCAGAACAGCTGTTCACACAATGACACAACAGAGTTTGTAAAGTGTCCGCTGGCACATCTGCAAAAACTTTGATATTCCAGTTTCAGAAAATTTGTGGTAAAATGAACCAAAAGCAATCACTGAAAACATGGAAGTACCGCTCACATACGACCTTATGATCCCATCGGGCGTGAACATCAAAATCAAAACATTGTGACCAGATATCATAGTTAGGAACAAAAAAAAAAAGAGAAGGTGGCATTGCTAATTAAGGTGTTAATTCTGGTGATTTTGGACTAACGATGCAGAAATCAAGAAAATGACCAAATACCAAGACCTCAAATATGAAGTGAAAGATCCTGGAAGCTGAAGAATGCCAAAGTTGTACCAGTGATGACGAAGAACCTCACAGAGATATTAAAAACCATCCCTGGGAATATCACTACAAACAAACTACAGTTGGAAGCTGTCCTGGGCACGAGTAGCGATCCTGAAGAGAGCCCTCGGCACAAAACTTTGAGAACAGAAAACTTCACAGCCTAGTCTGTGAATAATGATCCATTACTGAAATTAAGGTGGATACTTTGAGTCCACCCTGGGAGGATTTCATTCCACATCCTGAAACCCCATATGTACACGTACGTATCCACACAGGTACACGTACACGTACACGTACACTTGCGCACACACACACACACAACTGGGAGGGCTCCATTCCTGCAGGTGGCTCAATGACTTTCTGTAAGTGGCTCAGCATATACTGTACATATAATATATACTGTATATATATATATATATATATATATATATATATATATATATATATATATATATATACATACACTATGGCATCCGTTAACTTTGAACACCCCACGATTGACAGCGATTTAACTTCGTTAAATGAGGAATTTGTTAGATTTTGAAGCGACACCGTCTGTTGGCTGATCTGCCTAACAAACGCAAGACAGGCTGACTTGGAAAGTGGATCGGAGAACAAGGACAAGAGAGAAAAAGACCTTTGAGTGGACTGAAGGTAAGAAGGATGACCCCAACAAAGTTTTATACAAATTTTAATGGGACATCGGTCCCTGAAAAAACGAGCACATCATGAGGCATCGGCTGTTCAAGAGAAACAGCTCCGAGGAATCGTTCGACAACTTTGTTAAGGACTTGCATCTCATCCTCTTGGACTGTGAGTATGCGCAATCTGAAGATGTGCTCATGGATGCTGTCATACAAAGCGTGTCCGAGGAGAAGTTCCAGGAATGCCTGCTAGACGGAGGTCAGGAACTTTTGCTGGCCAAAGCTCTTCAAGTGGGTCAGCAATATGAACTTTTAAGGACTCAGATTCGCATTGTCCGTGATGAGGATATGAGTGTGGTTGCTTTTCACTACAAACAAGCGATGCTGAAACCACATTCGAACACAGCACCACTACCACCATCACGCAGGAGACCAACCCCAAATAAGCCCCTGCGTAAGAACAGGTTGCCATCACTTTGGTAAGGATCCTAACCATGCATGGAATTGTGGGGAATGTCCAGCAATTGGATTCACCTGCTCTTACTGCAAGAAACCGAACCATTGCCATGCAGCTTGCCATCAAAGTGCTAGCACACATTCGGTTGAAACTCAGTTAGACAATGCTTGTGCTGATACAACCGAGAATATGGATGAAACTAATGGGAAAATATTGCGGACAGCGCACTGCAGACAATGGCTGCATCACCTGGTGATAGATGAAGGCAGTCTCTCTTAGTGTCAGGAAGGCAAGTGACCTTCAGAATTGATACCGGAGCTCAGTGCAACACAACAACACTATCTGATTATCAGCTTTTCAATCACACTGGGTATTGTGTACCTTCTCGAATTACAGGATAAAACCCATCGCAGCTGTGGATCTTCATATTCAGTACTGTGGCAAGACAGTCATCACAATGTTTGAAGTGATTGCTCTCCCACAGGAAAACATAATATCCAGAGATACAGCTGAAGTTCTGGGTCTAATCATCAGACTTGATTCCGTTGGAACTGAAGTGGACACATGTGACGTTCTTACTGAGCTGAAGGAATATCCAGCTCTAGTGTGAACTACTGGAACTCTACCAGGTATTTATACAATTTAATTGCAATCTCGTGCAAAGGGAATAGTACGACCTTCTCAGCAACATCCTGCTTCCCTCTTGCCACTTATTAAAACCCAACTGGGGCAGATGAAATCCGATGAATACATTGCCAAAGTTAATGAACAACTGAATGGGTCAGCAGAATGGTGGTATCTCTTAGAAATGACAAACAGAGAATCTGTCCGATCTGAACGAGAGCATCAAGAGGGAGCACCATCACATGCTCACTGTTGAGGAGGTCGTTGCAAGTCTACCTACTAATACCAAGATGTCTCAGTTCTTGATGTGAAATCAGGGTTCCTACAAATCGAAATGGACGAGGAATCATCCTATCTGACGTGTTTCAATACACAGTTCGGTAGATATAAGTGGCTTCGTCTTCTGTTTGGACTGAAATGTGTACCTGAAAATTTTCAGAGGATTATGCACCAGATGATTTAAGGCATAGATGGAGCATTTGCATCATGGATGACTGTTGTAGCTGGTCCAGATGTGAAGCTGCATGATCGAATCCTGAAACAAGTCATTGAGAGAGCAACAAAATAAAATCTGAAGTTTAATCTGCGGAAGTGTAAAATCTGCCAGTCACAGGTATAGTACGTAGGACATATACTTTCTGCTGATGGATTACTCCTGATCTGACGAAAGTGGAGGTAATTCACAGTATGCCAACTCAAACCGATAAGGAAGCTGCGGGACATTTCGTCGGATTTATCATGTACCTGTCAAAGGTGTTTTGGACCGAGTTGGACTTTGCAGAATGATTCTGTGATCAATGCTTCCATTTATTTTATGGGTCCATTTATGTCTTTCAATCCAGACAAATCTCACACTCTCACTATGTCTCTTCGAAAGGACCGTTTACAAAACCCCCCCATGCACTTTCTCAACAATCCTCTGGAAGAAGTCTTTTCTTTCAAGCTTCTAGGTCTCACTATCTGCCATGACCTTTCCTGGGAAAGTCACATTTCCAACCTCGCCTCAAAAGCCAGTCGCCGACTGGGAATCCTCCGTCGTGCTAAGTCCTTCCTCGGCCCTCTTGAGCTCCTGACCACTTACAAAGCTTTTGTCCGTAGCCTGATGGAGTACTGCTCTCCCCTCTGGGCTGGTGCTCCTGCCTCCCACCTTTCTCGGCTTCACGCTGTCGAAACCAGGGCATTTAAGATCATCGGCATCTCCCGCAATGAAGCTGAGTCTTTGGGCCTCTCACTCAATCACCGCAGGTTGGTCGGTGGTCTTTCTGTCTTCTACCGACTCCTCTCCAGCCTTGCCCCCCTGCTCTCTCTGCGATTTGTCCCCACCACATTTCCACAGGGCGCTCAAGGTCCGCCAACAACCCCCTTCTGGTAAAACTACCAAAATCACGAATCACTGCTCATCTTCACTCTTTCATTCCTCTTTTTTCCCGCCTTTGGAATAAACTTCCTCACTCTATTCTTTCCCATTCTTCCCTCCAGGCTTTCAAAACAGCTGTTCACCACCACCTCTTATCTTCCCCCATCCAAATCCTCGATCTTTTCTACCCCTGATAATCCACCCAAGCCCACTTCCTTCATTTCTCCTGCTTTCCTTCCTGAAAGTCCCTGAAATGTCCATCTTCTCTTCGCCATGTTCCCTGTCCCATCCCCATCCCTCTCCCTTCCACAGTTCACCTAATGTGTCTGTTCCCCACTGTTTTGTCCCTTCCACTCCCGCCCCTCTTGTCTCATGCCTCCTTGCTGTGAGTTGTGTGTTAGCTCTCATACGAGCCTCGACCAAGGTATACAAAAAAAAAAAAAAAAAGTTCATCCCTCGGTTGAGTGATGATTAGCTCTGCTCTGGGAGCTGCTGAAATCGGATGTTGAATATCAATGGCAATCGGCTCAAGCCAGAGCAGTTGAGAGACTGAAGGAATTTTTCTGTCATCTGCCTGTTCTTGCATACTTTGTTGTCAACAAACCAGTCGAGATTCACTGTGATGCTGGACGAAGTGGACTTGGTGCCGTTCTCGTCCAGGACAACCAACCCATCGCATACAGCCAACTCCAGGACTCTCATGGAGATGGAGACATGGTATGCACAAATGGAGAAGGAGATGCTGTCTTATAGTCCATGCCTGCAAGAAGTTTCATTGTCATATCTTTCGGAAAACAGTCACCATCTACAATGACCATAAGCCTGTGGAAATGATCGCCAAGAAGCCGCTGCTGTCCGCACTGATGAGAATGCAAAGCATGCTACTATGACTGCAATGGTGTAATCTCAAAATTCAGTACAGAAGAGGGGAGGGTATGCAGCTTCCAGACACCCTTTCAAGAGCCTACCTGCCAAATACCCATTCAGTATTGGGACCCTGCATGCTGAACCTGATTTATGAATAAGGTAGGGAGGTTCTATACCGGCCCTCCATCAATGTGGACGGAGGGCAAACTCTTCAGAACTGTTCCAAGTGCGCTGATTATCAAAATTGCCTGCCTGATGAGCTCCTGAAACCAGCTCTTACATTAAATCTACTTCAGAGTGAAATTGGGACAGACTTATTCCAGTTTGATGCTAAGACATACCTGATAATGGTTGATTTTATTACTCCAGATTCATTGAGGTGGATGAAGTGAAAGATTTACGCTACAGCACAACTCTTGAGGAATTGAAAACAGTTCAGTCGACATGGTCCACCAGACTCTACGGATTGATAATGGGTCTATTTACAACTCCCAACTTGTGAGAAAATTCGGCAAAGATCACAGAATCATTCTTGGAACGTCTAGTCCCAGATAGCCACGTTCAAATGGAGAAGTCGAGAGGGCTGTACATCCTGTCAAACGACTCTGGTGAAAATCTACAGACAAACACATAGCCTTGCTGAATTATCGCACAATGCCATTGGAAGGCATTCTCCCATCGCTGGCTCAATTACTGATGGGAAGACGTCTGAGGAATAGCCTTCCTATTGCCTGCGGTCTTCTGGTGCCCGAGGAATACCCTTCCCGTTGCCTGCAGTCTTATGGTGCCTATGGCTTAAGACAAAGATGCTGTGAAAAGACATTTCAACTTGGAAAAAGCAAAACAGAAGTTCTACTATGATCATCACATGCTCAAAGATCTTCAACTATTACATCCAAATGATGAAGTTAGAATGGAGCCACCTATGTGTTGCAAATGGTGGATATCAGCTGTGATTGTGAAGCAGCACTCTGAGCCACGTTTGTGCGTTGATCGGTCCTGTGAAATGGGTGACACTTATCACCATAACCATCAACATTTACATAAGAACACCAGTGTAGCCAATGAGGGTGGGTGCTACCCTCGATCGGTCTTTCGTTGATACTGATAACTCGACTAGTGAGGTATGTGATGGCTGAAGCCATTCATCATAATTAAAGCCTCCAGATTGTGACAATGCACCTTCTGTAGATATGTGTGAGCCAAGCAGAGCAGTCACCCTAACAGCACAGCTGTGCCGCTGATGCAGTGCCTCTGTTACAGGCTAAGTCAACCCAAGTGATTCACAGCTCGCTCAGTAACTCGAACTCTAAGTGGTCATATCAGTCGTCGGCAAGACAGACTCGATTTGTGATGAACTGGAAGCGTTTCCTTTACAAAGCTTGGATGCTTGCTCACACTGAGTTGGATTTGATTTGTTGCAATGTAATGTGGATTTAAGAGTTGGATATGTTGTTTTGTTTTGGACCGAGTTGGACTTTGCAGAATGATTCTGTGATCAATGCTTCCATTTATTTTATGGGTCCATTTTGTTTAAGATTCATGTTTCTATTTCTCTGAATGCATTGTTTTGCATTGCATACTATTTATTTGTGTAACAATAACTTGGTCACTGCTCCTGTCCATCTTGAAGGGGAAGATGTAATGTATGATTGAAGTGCCTGCAATTTAGAAGCAACGACAGTGTTGGTGGTGTTGTTAGTTGTCCGAAGGGACCGACACAGAAATAGCTAAAAGGGCAATTGGTAGAGCGCATACCTCCACCCCGTAATGCCTGATCCACGAGAACATATCGGGCCCAATACATTTTTGAAATATCATATAATGTATCGTTTTTGGCCCGATCTCTCAATGGTGAAGAATCATTTAGAGAATTAAATAATTCTCGTATCCAGATTCGGATTCAGACCTTCACCAAAATCGAATCATTTATTCCTTGTCACACACACAACATGTCCACCAAGTTTCATCCGAATCTGTCCACAACTTTGAGATATCATGCTAAATATCATTTTGATCCTATCTCTCAATGTTGAAGGATCACCTAAAAATTCTAGTAGTCAGATCCGGTTCCAGAGCTTCACCAAAATCTAATCAGATCGTCCATGTCACACACCCAAACTGTCCACAAAATTTCATCAGAATCCGTACACAACTTTTTGAGATATTCTGCAAACAAACAATAAAACAAGAAGACGATGTCGTGCAGAGCATGAAACTTGCAAAATCCATAAAACAAACTTTACCTCAAAAATAATTGGTGGTTGAATTCAATGACCAAATATGCAACTCCGATTCAAATTTCAAGTCAATGGGATGAAAATTCACAATTTTAGAAATCTGGCCTATGTTGTCCTTTTGGCCGATGTTGACCTCAAAAATAATTGGTGGTTGAATTCAGTGATCTGATTGGTAAAAGCTCTTCAAATTCCAAGTCAATGCGATGAAAACCGAGGATTTTAGAAATACCTCCTTAGTTGTTGATCTTGAGCCTATGTTGACCTTTTTGTCAATGTTGACCTCAAAAATAATTGGCTTGTTGAATTCATTGACATGAAATTTAAATCCACTTCAAATTTCAAATCAATCGGATGAAAATTGGGGATTTTAGAAATACTACCTAAGTTGTTGACCTTTGGCCGAAGTTGACCTTTTGACCTCAAAAAAAATAGGTGGCCTTATGACAAACTCTTCCATGTGGTGAAGTTTCGTGAAGATTGGTTTAAAATTGTGACCTGTAGGCGACAAACAAGAAGAAGATGTCATACAGAGCACTATACTTGCAAAATTCAAAAAACAAATTTTATCTCAAAAATAATTGGTGGTTGAATTCATTGGCAAAATATGCAACTCCTCTTCAAATTTCAAATCAATCGGATGAAAATTGTCAATTTTATAAATTCGGCCTATGTTGTCCTTTTAGCTGATGTTGACGTCCAAAATAATTGGCAAGTTGAATTCAATGACCTGATCTGCAAATGTTTTTCAAATTTCAAATCAATGAGATAAAAATTGAGGATTTTAGAAATATCACCTAAGTTGTTGACCTTTGGCCGATGTTGACCTTTTAGTCGATGTTTATGTCAAAAATAATTGTCTAGTTGAATTCAGTGACCTGAAATATAAATCCTCTTCAAATTTCAAGTCAATCGGATGAAAATTGACAATTTTAGAAATCTGGCTTATGTTGACCTTTTGGCCGATGCGGACCTCAAAAATAATTGGATGGTTGAATTAAATGACATGAAATATAGATCCTCTTAAAATTTCAAGTCAATCGGATGAAAATTGAGGATTTTAGAAACAGAACCTGAGTTGTTGACCTTGGGCCTAGGTTGACCTTTTGACCTCAAAAACAATAGGCTTCTTCTTTATGCCAAACTCCACCATGTGGTGAAGTTTCGTGAAGATCAGTTGAAAATTGTGACCTGCCGGTCACAGACAGACAGACAATAACCAAATCGACTAACCAATATTCTTGAAAAATCTTCGATTTTGCAAGTTACAAACAAACAGACAGAGAGGGGTGAAAAGAAAACCTCCTTCCCCTTCGGTGGCAGAGGCAATAAAGACTTCTGGTGATCTGGATGGCCTAACACTGCATTCCTGATTATGTTACAACAAATATTGGACGTGGGGATGTCGAAATGTTCGAAAGTCCGACTGACTTCATCAGTGAATGTCGAGGTGGTGAAGGATTGCCAGAATTCTTCAAAGTCCTTGATCAAAGCCATCTCACTCCATTGAATGAAGGCTTCGCATCTTGCTTCCCTGGTTTTCCCGAATTCAATGCAAAGCTCGTTCCAAACCCCTTTTCAATTTGATGACTTTATGGAACAATCAGGTTCTGACCAGGAGCCTCTCGTTGATCTCCAAAATGATTCTACAGCCCGGGATATCTTTGAAGAGAAAACGTCATCAGGCTTTATGGTGGTTGTTGTTTCGTATGCTGATGCTGGTTGCATCATTATGCTGGACGCGCAGCTGTGTCGCTGATACAGTGCCTCTGTTACAGGCCAAGTCAAGCCACGTCGTGTTAATTCAACGGTTAGATCGGGGCTCAAGCTCGTGACCCGAAATCTTAAGCCACCTTAACCGTTAAGCCAACAGCTTGGCTAGACTTATGGTGTGATACACCAAATCAATACCCTGTGGTTGCAAGATTGGCTGTTTGTGCCCTGATATCCCTGTTCGTAATGAAATCTAAACTTCGAGCAAGATTGCAACTTGAGGACAACCATCGATGTGCTCTGTAGAAAATTAGTACTCTATTGATAATCTGTTTAATAAACAGGCCCAATCGACATTAAGATGCTTCATAACAGGCATGAAGATGAAAATTAGCAAAATGGCAAAGGACATTTTTCTGAAACAGCAATGAATGTTCATGAAGAAACTCCTTTTGCAGTGATCCACCATTACAATTTTTTTTCTTATGCTTACTGTAAAACTGTATTAGAGAATAAATGGTGTTTGTAATGAAGATCATTTATTTCATCAAGTTCTGAGATTCTGTTTTTATCAAACTTTTTTCACTTCCTGATCTTGATTGGTTCAAGGTCAATGTCACTAAGCAAAAGGGGTTCACATGTGAAGAAAGGTTGAAATCCTGTGATCTACAATAAAACATGATAGTTAGACAGATGGATGTATGGATGGACCATTGGATAGAGCCGATAGATGGACAGACGCTGCTCATCCACATTATATATAATGGAGCAAGTGTTTGTGATTATGCATGTCCATCCTCACCCATTGGTTGGACAGCTAACCTGATGCCACCCACAATTTTCACCTGAAATGTTGAACCAAAAGTACCCAAAAGACTCCGAGGACCCCGGAAACACAAAACACCACGAGGACACAAAAGACCCAACGGGACTATCTGGGACCCATGGAAATTCTGCACAATGTAAAGCATGACTTTCGATCCCTAACGCCCCCCTTCCCCACCCCCCCCTACACACACACACACACGATCCCAAGTCCTCAACCCCCCTCCCGACATTGTCATCTCTCTGCCCCCATCCCACCACACTCAAACTCTATGCTCCCCTCACCCCTTCCTTCAACTCCTCAAATCTCTTCCCAACCCAAAGTCCTCAAATCCCCCCCCCCACTCCCCACTTACCCCACCCCCACTCCTCAAAAGCCTCAAATCCCTCGATCCCAACTTTATTCCCCTCTGCCTTCCTTCCCACAAGCCAACTCTGTCATCCCCCTCCTTTTCTTTTTCAAGTCCTCAACTGCCTCAAACACCAAGTACTCAATCCTCCTTCCAACACCAAGTCCTCAATCCCCCCACCCCTTCCCAACATCTCAATCTCCCTCTTCCAACTCCATGCACCCTTAATCTCCCTCTTCCAACTCCATGCACCCTCACCCAAACTCTCTGTCCTTCCCTCCCCATGTCTTCCTGTTCTTAACAATGTTACACAAAGATACACAGGGAACTTTGGTGCTTGAGAAGCCTATCATGTCTGTGTTGTCCGTGTCCCATTTGTTAAGAACAATGTTAAAAGTAAATAAAGACGGAATGTTAAATTCACAATATCACTTCCCCAGTTCTCCCCTTATCCTTACAATAATTCACGGACCAGTGTTTGTGTTTGTTTGTCATATACAATACAAATATATATATATATATATATATATATATATATATATATATATATATATATATATATATATATATATTGTTGCGGATTCGCGCCCGCCGGCGTGCGAGCGGCCACGTAACTCGAATCGCGGCACGTCGCCCACCGGACGGACAATCCCGTCGTGACCCTCTCGGACTAACGCCGGGAACTAGTCACGGGTGGGCCTTTCGGCCTCACCACGATCGTGCCAATCGGCCCCCCGCGTGGGATAGGGTTGCTCGCCAAATTCGACCTACCTAAGTACCCACACGGAGGGTAGACCGGGCGATCGCACCTCGCCGCAGGTCGACTTCGGACACGGGCCACTTTAAGCGACCCGTTCCGTACTATCGGGATAACCGAGCAGTGTTATCGTCGGCCTCGACGGTTCGATTAATTCTCGGGCGTATTTAGCCCACTACCAACCCTTTACGTGAAGTAAGATGGAGATTCAATGAAAGAAAAAGACGAAGCGAAACGGGAAAAACAGTTCAACATAAAGCACATTTATTTCGCGATGGCACACGGATAGCACACATATACAATTATACACCAAAAGCAAATGTAAAAATAGAAGAAACACACAATTCTGCACAAAAAGCAAATGCAACAATGCAGATCTAACCGACTACCGAGCACACGGCAACACTTATACAGTTTTACTTCACAGACGGCGCCGACAACACATATACTCAAAGCAAAAGAAAAAGGGACCACCCTCCACTATGAGGGGGCAGACGGGCCTGGGGCCGAGACCGCGTCGAGCCTACCCGTCTGGTGATGAGCCGCAAAATGGCGGTGGCGCCCCGACTCCGCGGGCCTCGCGGACAGTGTCTGGAATGGGGTGGGAACGGGGCCCCCTTCTCACACTATCTCAGCGCGGGGGAAATAGGAAGGGGTTGTTGATGCTCGGGGGGAATGAGGATATCTCGCTGGCTCGGGTCCCGCGACGAGCGTCTCCACCACGACCTCGGTCGCGTTACCGGCCTCCCCTCTCCGCAGCTCCCCGACTCTGACACGAGCGCCCTCTCGACTGCCTTCGCCGCCGCCACCTCTCCAACTCTCCCACTCTCCACTCTTCTCAGCTCCGTCCAACTGCTTTCTCCGACTCTTCTCTTCTCAACTCTCCTTGACTGACTCAACTACTCCGACTCTTCCCAACTCAACTGCCTTTTTGGCGAGCGAACGCGGCCCTTTATAGCCCCCGTGGCTTCGCTCCTTCACCTTCGACCCTTTACCTCTGGCTGGCTCCCCATTGGACAGAGGAAAAGTGGGCGTGAATGCTTTTTGATCCGCGAATCTGCATATAGCGATTATACTCCGACGCACCTGGAGGCGGGGCCAAACCGCCCCATGCTCGCTGATAGGACGGAACAGAAGTGGGCGTGAATCGTTTTTGATCCGATTTCTTCGGAAAGGCTGGTGTTTTTGCACCCGCCGCTCGGCGCGCGCCCTGCACGAGTCCAGGATCGGTGTCCACAAGCGGCGCGGGAATGGCGGTGATGCGATGGTTGCGAGAGCGAGATGTGACGGCAAGGGTCGTGGCTGTGGTTGTGAAGCGGCGTTGCGGTTGGTGGTTGTTGTGTGATGGCTGTTGAGACGTGGTTGGTGGTGGTAGTAATGGTAGTAATGGCGGCTGGTCCAAAATAAAGATAGTAAAAGAAAAACGGCTATCTAGAAGGGTCGCAGCCCGAATGAATGACATTTATTCCCTCTAAACAACGGGTTTGGGCCTAACTACATATATACTTACAGAGATATCTCACCTAAGGGACCTGAATGGTGGTTTGCGAATTTCGTCAACCACAACACTATACACACAAACACAGCTTCATTACGTTTTAAATACATAAATACATATACATATACATATATTGTCAGACCCCAGCATTCACGGTTTCGCGGACCCCACGTATTTGCAGTTCATAAAATGTGACCTGTTTCTACATTCGCAGCCCTGTGCTTTTTTTTGTTTTTTTGTATGTGTTGTCGATGCTCGTATGAGAGCTAACACACAGAATAACACACAACAAGGGCAGCAGGAGACAAGGACAGGAGATGGAAGGAGTGCTTTGCGTATTCGTGTTTCTTTTTTCACATTTCCATGGTTTTTCGCAGGCGTATTCACAGTTTTTCTGACCTGCTTCTACATTTTTGGCCCTGTGCTTCACGTATTTGCAGGTTTTTCATATATTCACGGTTTTTCACAGGCATATTCGCGGTTTTTCTGACCTGCTTCTACATGTGCGGCCCTGTGTGGTGTATTTATGGTTTTTTGGGCGTATTTGTGGTTATTCGCTGTTTTTCATGGGATTTTTGATTTTTCCCTTATGAATCATGAACCACCAGGAACTTATCCCCCTTTTTCCCATTGAAACAATGCCCCGACATTCGTGGATTCAACATTCACGGCATTTTTCAGGAACGTATCCCACTCGAATGTCGGCGTCTGACTACTGTACTATATGATAATTATTTGCAGTGAAGTTTCACATGCACATTAAAAAAAAAAATTTATGATGACAATATTCTGAAAGTAGAAACTATAATTTTTCATTTTGGATTACCAATGTTCTGGCTGATTTGAATTGCTGAATTCATAATTATTCAACCAGACAAGCTAATCTAACAAGCAAGAACTTATTTTGCAAAGACAACTGTTATTTATACTGGACCAAAGTTCTGGAATTTGCTTAAAATGAGCCTAAGGCAAACTATTCGCTTTAAACACAATCTCAAAAGTTTATCACAAATTGTTGTAATACACACACACTCATGTGCAGCTTTGAGGCTGCTGGTTGCATCATTGGTTAGGGTTACAGCTGTGCCACTCATGCAGTGCTCCTATTGTCAGTACACTGGTGCTCATTTCAACAACTTCAGAAGGTTGACAGGCTGAGTCAACCCCACTTGGTGTTGCTTCAGCAGCCAACAGGGCTCAAACTCAGGACCCTAGGATCCCAAGCCAGCCACCCTAACTGCTAAGTCAACACCAAGTGTGTTGTCATCATCACTGGTAATAAATGAGTCATGAGTGATGTTGAGATGCTCATGCAAAGTATTGCACACCAACTGATTCCTCATCCTACATCATTCCATTTGTGTTCCTTTCTGTTTTAGCTTGTTTCTGTTTATCTTCTATTTGTCCACCTCATTCTTTTCATTATAGGTATCTTATTTCACAGCATGTCTTTATTTCTGTCTCTTCTTATTTTTAATCACAACACATTGTCAGAGGGACCTGAAACTTACAAGCGATGCTTTTATTCAGGTTCCTAATCTGTTCTCATAAATCTGATGTGTGTTTCTTGTATTTTGTGGTTGATTTATTCAAGAGTGGGGGGGGGGGGGGAACTGAACGGATCAACTGTGATGAAAAGAAAATAACTTGGTGGACTCCGACTTTCATTGCAAACTCAGCTGATCTTCCTTTGACTGTTCTAACCATCGCTTTGGCCTCTTCATTGTTCTAGGTAAGCTAATTCTTTCTATTAATGTACAAAAGTCACATGATTTTGTGTGCAGAAATGAAAAGGTGCAATGTCTCCGTGAGACCAAATAAATCTACTGCTGGCCTAAATGACTTCACACACTGAACATGCATGAGGTCAGGGCAATGTGTTGTATAATGTATGCACAGATTTTTGTGCTGCCTCCCTTATCCTCCTCTCAATGCCTGAGCACACACACCCCCTCATAACAGATATCACATCATAATACTGGTATAACCGATTATCCCAGGACAGGTTCATACTACTTATAGTGTCCTTGATGTACTATGTAATAGACTTCACCAAGGTTGGTTGCACATTCTCATCTAGATTCAAGAAAACACACCTTGTATCAGTATTCAATCTGCAAACCGACAAGTAGACATATTTATTCTTACCTCGTATCTGCAAAAGAACCAAGTGCCTTCTGCCCACCAGTGAAAAACTATCAGGCTGTATTGCCCAACAGCCATAAATATACGGTTGTTGTTGTTTATCATGCATTCATACTCACCCTACAGTAACATGCTGCGACAGCAAAAACTCCACAAACAAAGCCGACAAATGTATAAAGGTGGAGTTAAAATGCCTTTCTCTTGTCAAAAGGTTATTTATACAATCTATAATCGGGCAAACTTTAATTTGGTGAAATAATACTTTCACTGAACCAACATTGAGTGATGAAGACCTTGGTGTGTTCAGTTACTCAAATAAGCACTCCAATCAAAACCATTGATGGCAAGAAATACCTAGCTGCTTGGTAACTGAACACATCCCAATTACATAATCAGAAAGCCGAGAATGGTTGTTTTTTTTAAATGAACTATATTGATCCTTATCTTCTGTAAAGATGAACACAAAGTGCTTGCTGTGAGTTACAGATTTAATTCTTTTTTATGAACTATTGTTGTGGGCCGGCGTTCGGTGGCGATAAACAACCGCTAGGTGGAGCAGTGGAGTCGTCTCCCACCGAAAACCCGGAATTTAGGTCGTGACTCTCGGACAACTCCGAAAGGTCACGGGTCACTTAGAGGACCGTGGTCGCCAATATTTTGACGGCGTGAGGTAGGGTCCACTTGTCCAATTCCAATTTACCGAAGTACTCACGCCGCCCAACTACCAGGGAAACCACACCCTCGGCCGACTTTGTCCGAATCGAGTCGCCATCACCGACTCGGATCCGGCATAACCGAGCGGAAGTTGCCAAAGCCGTGCCGGACCAAATGAACAATTTACGGCATGAACGGCTTTACTATTTCTCAATACGCACCTTGCTAGGCCAATGAGAGAAAGCACATAAAACGAGCTGGTACATTTAACAGGGGTTTTATTTTACATTAATTGGGAGGGAGACACAGAGCAGAGTTATCACGAATCGCGCGCGCACGCACGCACGCACGCACGCACGCACGCACGCACGCACGCACGCACGCACACACACACACACACACACACACACACACACACACACACACACACACACACACACACACACACACACACACACACACACACACAACTGGACCCCGTGGGTCTTTATTCGGCAGAGCCGGGCCGGGGTACCTTCCCGCCTCGTGCGGTCACACCGACTCCGAACCACCACGGTATGATTCAAACCCACAACCCGAAGTCCACTGCCCACGTCCCCGGCAGCTCAGCCACCACCACCACGAGAATCCACCGCAAAGGGCTGCAGACGACTACCGAGAACAAGCCACCACGACCGCCGACGCTAAGCAGTCGCCACGATCACTGCTCTTCGGTCACCACCACCACGGTGAGCCACCGCCAAGGACCGCAAACCGCTCGAACCACGACCACAGACCAAGCCAATCACCACAATCACTGCTCTTTGGTCAACACCACCACGGTGAGCCACCACAAAGGACCACAGACCGCTCGAACCATGACCGCAGACCAAGCCAATCGCCACAATCACACTGCTCTACTCTCTTGAGGTGGGAGCGGTTTATTTTCTCGCCACTCGCCTCTTGATTGGATGGTCCCATCACGTGATCCGCTGGCCATCCCTCATTGGACAGGCCCACGGTAGGCGGGGCAACTCCGACCTTTCTGGGGCGGAGTCGGATCTGAGGTGATGGAGGCTCAGCCCACGCCTTCAGCCAAAAACACATGGGCAATGGCGACCGGGTTGAGTGAGGGTGGTGTCGTTGTTGTTGTTGTTATTGTTGTTGTACAAACCTAACCAAAAAATAATTCGTAGCGCACACACGAAATTCCCATTAGACATGGATGGATTCCAACTATAAACACATACTTATCGAAATAACTGAACTACGGGGACTCTGGCTGTTTGTGTGCACAAGGTTTCCAAATCCGTAACACTATATCACTATCGTCTTGAGGGGTGGACAAAAAGTGTTTGCTGAAAGCTATGGGCTTTTGCTCCAAGAGCGCCATTTGTCTCTGTCGCCATTTTTAACAGTGATGGTTGAAAAGGTCTTCGTCAAACTTTAAGAGGTTCGTCAGTAAATGCCTGGGAGTATTTTAGACCAAAATATTTTTTGACATACTTCGAAAAAAAGTGTTTTTTTTGTATTTAAAAAAAAAATTGCTTGATATAGTGCCTAACTTAGCCTTTGTAGCTATGCGAAAGGTAATATTAAATGATTCCCAACCACATTCTTTTGTGGGTGTAGGGAAGTGTTTTAGGCTCCCATAAAAATAATAGACCAGGCAATGTGGGGTATTTCGGCTAGTTGTTAATAATAATTGGATCTCTGCAGAGCAATGTATTTTCACATTTATCAACCTAATAAATGAGTAATTCAAGTTCGGAATATCAAATCAAACACATCGTTATAATGTGCTCAATTGATGTTGATGGAACAATCCAGTGATGTGACTGACAAATGATTGGTTGGATCTTTGGAACAATTTGGAGGGATGGTCTACCGAACTCTGCTATTCCCAGACATGCAAACAGGATATTAGCATAGAATGGCCAACTGCTTTTAAAAGGTATTGTTGATTTTTAAGCATACACAAGCGAATGATAGTTTATCGTATTGTGGTAGACGGTTATGGTACTATATGGTCCTAAAAAAATAACCTTACTGTAGTAATCAATAAAATCTATTGCTTAAACACCACTTTTTATTTTAAAGTAAACTCTCAAAGCACATTGCAAAGGAGGAAAAGATAAGAAGAATAGCAATTAAGAAAAAGATGATGTTTTAATAGGGGTTTAAAAAGTCATAGATGAGGTTGTGGAAATTTGGAAAACTCATAGTTCCAAGGTCATTGGCCTATCCCTTTTAAGGGTACATACAGCTTCCATTATGAGGTCATATTGATGTCTGAGGTTTCAGCAATCTGCAACAGAAATCGCACACAAAAGGGGGTGTCAGTGGTGTTTCCACTAGTGTCACATTTTGGTGCTCTTTAAATCAAATTTTTGCATTATATCTAACTGTAGTGACTAAATATTCTCGCGGATCTGGGATTCGAGGCTTGCCACAAGGGGAAGCACTTGGGTCCCTCCTGAATGCCCGGTCCTGAGGCCACCGATCCCAGATAACTCCGCGCACTGGCAAGTTGCTAAGCAACCACGAATGCCGATCGGCCAATCCCTGCCAATCCGGGCAGGGTTACACTACTTCACGTGATATCTTACCTGTGGACCGCTGGCTAATTGGGGTCAGTGCCCTCAGCACACACTTGGAGTACTGCTGAGCGTTACCGTGAGTGTGCGTTCACTGATAAAGCAAATGATTGGGGGAGAACTTCCCATATAATTTTACTTGTGCCAACACTGCATCGGACCAATAATGGAAAAGACAACCGAGACAGATTGGAAATAGCAAAAAACAATTATTTATTACAAACGCACAAACAACCAATCATTTAAAAGCAAGTATTTATAAGCAAGAAAAGCAAAAAAGGCACGAGCAGATTTATCCATAACGCATAGTCTTCTTCAATCTTACAAAAACAAAACACTTGGCCATCATTCATTCAGGAGCAAAGAATAAAACAAGGACTTCGTAATGTATATAAAAAATAAAATAATAAAAATTACCCCCGTGTGGGGGTGACGGTCATCTCTATAATGTTTTTTACTATCATAATCGATGAACCGTTGCTAGATATCTCCTAAAATGACAGACTAGATAGGTTTTGAAAATGGCGACTTTCACAACTTTCGTGACCTCGTGACCTTGACCCTGATCTCGAATCTGGGAAAAAATACGTCGTTGGGTATCACTCATCGACCTCTACCCACATTCCAAATTTCATCAAGATCGGAAGTAAAAAGTTTTCTTTGTACCGGGAGGTGTTTTTGACCATCTTCCAGGTTACGTGGCGGCCAAACGGGACGGAAATTCAAAAATCTGTCCGGTTAAATACAAGATAATATTTTTTACTATCATAATCAATAAACAGTTGCCGAATATCTTGTAGAATGGCAGACTAGATAGGTTTTGAAAATGGCGATTTTTATAACTTAAGTGACCTCGTGACGTTGACCCTGAACCCGGACAAAAGTTATATTGTTGTGCAACACTAATCGACCTCGACCCACATACTAAGTTTCATCAAGATTGGAAAGAAAAATTGACGGACGGACGGACGGACGTACGGACGGACGTACGGACGGATGGATATTTGGTCCTGCTTTATTAGGTCATCTCGGTAGAGATGACCTAATAACAAGCCGGGAGGCGACAATGGTTCGTGGGCATTATTGAACAATGCCACGATAGGTACAATTGAGTTAGTGGAAGCTTTTGAGGAAGCCCTCCTGTAAAAACCTATCTCTTCCATCAAAATTGACCAAATCAAATCGGATTTTTTTATATGTTGTACTTATGGACATTAAGCAGCTGTCACACCTTGACGTTTTAGCCAGCGTATGGCAAGGTATCAAAATGTATGTAAAACGCTGGCGTACGCAGAACTATTCATGTTTTAAAAAAAATTTTGGGCGTATAATAACGTGTTGGACGTATGCATAACGTATTAGTAACGCAAACAGAACGTTTTAATCACATATAGATAACTTATACCAACGAATGCTGAGCGTGTTGTCGGCGTTCACAACCTATGCCCAACGATAGTTTAACTTATGCATAGCGCGGCAGCGTATCGCCGACGATCACGTGGCGTAGGCTATTCATAAGCTGCGGCTCGACGATTCAAATCTTAACCGCACTAGACATCGAAGTGTGAAGCCGCTGTCACACCTTGACGTTTTAGCCAGCGTATGCCGACGTATGAAAAAATTGCCAAACCAAGCTGGCACACGTCGAATACGTTATGGGTAAGTTTTGCATAAGTTAAGAGCACACTGGCATACGTTGTAGTACGCTGGCATACATCGTTGTACGGCGAGAAATTTTCAGCATGTTGAAAATTTCTCGACATACTCGACGTATGATACACATTCCGCATTCGCTGGCATAAGTTATAGGCACGCTACGCTATCGTTGTCACACGTCGACACACGTTACTCATAAGTCGAAACACGTCAAGGTAATGGTTAGCGTCAGTGTTCCAGACTCCCTGGTTTTTTTTTTTCTTCGGTTTGACGGTTATGATTTAAATCGTTTAGCGGCAGCCTTTTAATTATATTATACTATAACCGCACTAGAAATCGAAGTGTCATCATGACCGTCATACCGAAGAAAAAAAAAAACAACAAAAAAAAAAACACGGAGTCTGGAACACTGACACTAACTATTACCTTGAAGTGTTTTGACTTATGAGTACCTTACAAGTAACGTGTGTCGACGTGTGTCAACGATCATGTAGCGTGCCTACAACTTATGCCAGCGAATGTGGAACGTGTGAATCATACGCTGGCATACGTCGGGAAATTTCAAGCATGGAAAATTTGTCTAACAGCTCGGCGAACTACGACGTTTGCCAGCGTACTACGACGTTTAACAGCGTACTACGACGTATGCCAGCGTGCTCTTAACGTATATAAGCTTACCCATAACGTATTCGACGTGTGCTGGCGTTTTAGCCCAATTTTGCATACGTCAGGCATACGCTGGCTAAATCGTCAAGGTGTGACGGGGCCTTTACGTACAGCTCCAAGGAAATGAAATTGCGAGAAAAAAAAAGTTCAAGTGGGCGTGGGACGCCCCTCATACAAAAAGACACAACTAGACCACGATATCTAGCTTGTGTCCAAGTTTCATCAAGATCGCATCAAACGTCACGGAGCTATGCTCTGGAGAGAGTCACAAACAGACAGACAGACAGACACACAGACACAACGAAAATAGTGGTGACTGCTGGCGCCCGCGATCCAATAGTGGTGACTGCTGGTGCCCGCAAACCAAAAGTCATGAATGGAGAAAAGCAAAGCAGTCTTTCCTTCTCTCCCTCACCTCACACAAATGTACGTAAGAGAATGCGAAGGGAAATGGATGGGGAAGATGGGCAGTGGCGATGTGAAGTGATGGGGATATGCAGCTGCATCCCTGAGGTGCTCGGACCAAGTATGCGAGTCCTCTCTGGTGTCCCAGATATGTGAGCAATATGTGTGACTCGCCCTCCTCTGCTTCAGATCCTCCTCAGACCATTTTTCGACGAGGTGCCGCCGTTCACCCCCCCCCCGTCCTTCGTGGTTGACAGAATTGAGATTCGAGAGGGCAGGATGACGCTCGTGTTTCAGGAGGGTTCTTTTTCCACAGAAGCTCCACACCAACTGCTCGTGAAACTTTTTTTTCCCCTCACACGTTTTTGTTCCTTCTCTCACAAGCCTTGTCAGTCTGTCAGTCTTCTGCCCTTTATTCTGCTTTCTGCCTTTTTCTTCTTTCTGAGCCGTCTCCTCAGTTGCGCTCTTCGACCCTACTGCCGCGAGCTCGTCACAAGTCCTTCTCTTTGCCCTTTCTGCTTCTTCTTCTTCTTCTTCTTCTTCACAACAACTTTCTTTCCCTCCTCCCACAAGCCTTCTCCCACTCCCATTGGTCCGCAGCCGATGGGGGGCGGGTGCATGACGTCACTTATGGAAATTTCCACACCATCCTGAGGGAAGTTTCAATGAAGCCCAGCCCCGCTCCTTCGCTCGGAAAATGCCCAGTTGCACTGTTTCGCACTGTACCACGTCCGCGAGAAGCGCCGCACCTCGCAGGCCACGCCGAGCACCAAGCACCACGGACATACATGTGAAACGTGCCACAAGCGTGCATGTGAGGGTACTCGATGGAAGGAGCATGGAAAGGAACCCTGCATGACCAAGAGATGACCGAACGGCCGTGGGGTTGAAGGTAAGACCGATGGGGGTAATGGAGGGATTTTTAAAAGGATGTTTGATGGAGGGAGATGATTGGTGGACCGTTGAAACGGGCCGATGGGGGTAATGGAGGGATGATTAAATGTTACAGGGGGATTGAACAGAACGGTGGTGTGAAGGAATAAAGATTGAAAGAATCGAAGGGGAGGGAGGAAGACATTACACAAGACAAACAGCCCAGCCAACACATGCCCCCCCCACCCCCAAAATGCCCTTTGACAAGGGACCAAGGAAGGACTATCTATATACAAACAAATGAAACAAGTCTGAAGACGACGATGGTTCACGAGCGGTATTTGACGATGGAGATCGTTTCAGAAGTCAAGGATGAGACAATGTGATAATTTTTTGACCAAGTTATAAAAATGATCAACATGACTGGTACGGGTGACAGGTTATTATTATTAGCTGCACAATGTCGAAAACCCAGTTTCGTTCAAAAACTTTCAAAATTTGACCTTTGCATAACCTTTAAAGGTCACAAAACAATGTTGTGGACATTAAAATAAGGAAACAGGATACGTGCTAGAGCTTATTGGAGTTAGTTCGTCGAAGAAGGTCGAAAACCCGGTTTGATTCCCACAACTTTGAAAATTTGACCTTTGTGGCCTTGAAAGGTCAAGGATTATGACCTTTGGTGCAAAACTTCCTCCGGAACATTCCAGGAACAATATAACGTCATATAGGCTATATGGCATTTCACACTCCTCGGATTATCCATACTTTGATGAAATCAGCGTAAAAACAAACTTGAAGGGGGCGCCACGGGCAAGGTGTTCGAGATAGAGCGAAATGGTTTCAAGACTTTAGGTGGGGAATGACCTTAAGATTGTGCATAAAAAATATTGTCATCCTAGCTCTCAAAGTTTTGGCGGTCGTCTGATTTTTATATCAAAATTCGAAATTTTCTAAGTTTTTGACCTTGCGATGAAAATGAAAAATCGGACGACAAGCTTTAGATAATTCATTTTGCTATTCAAATACCAACGAACCCATTCCATTCAGTCAATTCCCTTGGAGAAGATATCTATCTATAATTCCAGCAGTGTGTGTGTGTGTGTGTGTGTGTGTGTGTGTGTGTGTGTGTGTGTGTGTGTGTGTGTGTGTGTGTGTGTGTGTGTGTGTGTGTGTGTGTGTGTGTGTGTGTGTGTCTCTGCTGTTTCTCGACAACCACTGGTCCGATCTCATTGAAACTTGCCAGGTATATTACTGGGGACCTGAGGATGTGCCTTTTCAAGGTTTGATATTAATCAGACAATGCTTCCCAAGTTATGGCCATTTATTTACCAAACCAATGACAAGACACGTTGTTGCGTGGGCGTGGCCAATGGGGAAGGGAAGCACAGCCGCGTTCGCCATTACGGGTTACAACGTACGGACTTCCGGATAGTGATGACTTCGTGTATTCTAATAATTTCTCGATTTCTTATGCGCATTTATAGATGAACACAATGCCCCAAGTTGTGATCGTTTTAATATTAGATGGTGCATAAATTTCGGTAACATCAGAGTTCTGGTAATGCTCCGAACCAGGAAGTAAAATTTTTTTCTCTCTCTTCTCTTCTCTTTTTGTTTTTCCTTGCCACGACATTGCGAAAAGGTAAAATATGTTGGCGCTAATTGAAAAACTGGGTATTAAAACTAAATTGCGAATAATCGTAACTGCGAATAATATGCGAACTTCCGGGTCACGCACGTCCGGGCACACGAGAGCGAAGAAACGGCCTGTGTGGTTGTTGTTTGTTGCTCGCGGTTTGAATATTTATTTATTATTATTATTTTTTTTTTTACGGGCACGCACTCGTATTTTTAATCCGACTACCCCCTAAAAATGGCTATTTTTGGGGCGTGGCTCCGCCCACAATGGGCGGAGCACGCCCTCATCCAGGAAAACACAACTCGACATTGATATCAAACACAACCAAGTTTCATCAAGATCGGATCAAAGTCCACGGAGTTATGCTCTGGACAGACAGACACAGACAGACACACAGACATAACGAACAAGCCGGTAGGCGGACATGGGCAGTCGATCAAGTCAAATTTAGTCGTTTTTCAGCCGTTACTCGCCAAGAAAAGCGTCCATAGCAACGGTTGTTTCTCACACATAACGAGGACATACCATGAACCTACCATACCAGTTTCATGTATATCTGACTCATAGTCTGAGATGTAAAGAACTTGGTTTTTTTAATTGTTTTCGACCAGGGTTCATTCAAAGTCTATCTTCTCCGACAGTTTTCATGGGAGTGGGCTGAATTTTTTTGTCAAGGAGGCTGAATGTACTGCCCACAGTCGCTCGTGGCCCGATTTTTGATTTTCGAAAAAATTAATTTTTGAGATTTTTTTTGAAAATTTCAAAGGTCCTTTGCTAGGCAACGGATGGGTCCATAGCAACGGTTCTCATTTGCACACAACTAGGTCATGGTATGAACCCACCAACCAAGTTTCATCGAAATCGCCATTGTATTAACGGAGCACTGGACCGAACAGACATACACACATACAGACAGACAGACAAACATATCGACGGAAATACTGATAATAAGGGTAGACTAGATTGACTACCCAATGTTGTGGTCACTCTGGCTGGTGCTCGTGAACCAATAACCGATCTTCTGGTCACCTAAGTGTCTATGTAGACTCTCCCCCTGGGGTAATTTTTCCAAAACCAAAACAATTTTAACTATTATATTGCTTTGATGTTTTTTTTTTTAAATCAAAAAGTTTGTTTACTTGAGTTCTTACAGTTAGACTTTTCTAAAAAAAAAAATACGAGCTATTTATGAAGAAGCCTTTTTTGATTTTTCTGTCTTCATGGTGGCCCTGTTTATTTTCTGGTTGTCATGGGAAATGAAGGCTGAATTCAGCTCGTCGTATTCTGAAAAGAGATTCAGCACATTATAATCCTTCAGAAAAGCCTGTTTGACAAAAGGTTCTCTAAAATGTCTGAGTATGAAATCTCAATATTTTCTCTCGTCTATTATACAGCACATCATGTCTCTGCTCGGCCCATCTCAAGAGGCGATCCGTATTAAAAATACTGGCTTTAAGAAAGCAAAGATACCTGATCACCCCATGATTAAAAGTGAAACACGACACAAGCATGCATGCGAGAGCACCCGATGGAGGGAACACACAATAAAAAACTGCGACTGATATAATTTCATCTCCATGAGGACATTGCACAATATGATGCAATGTACTGCTTGCAAAGCAGTTGAACTACAGTTTGTTTCAGGATCCTCATCCATTGGGAATCGCTCAAAATTTGAACAGGATTATCACCAATGAGGTATTCTTTTAGTTCACTTCATACTGTACAAGTCAAAGGTCATACAATCAAAATTGTGATCATGAGAGACCGTCTCTATGTTTGCATGTACATAAAGCCCCATTCTCACTTGCATAATAAAAGCCACATTGCTGTATCACCAATGCACACTTGTTGAATTTTGGCACAAATTTATGGGATCACTTTATACCCTTTGAAGAAATTCTGCACATTCCTGTGGCGAGATTTATAACCCGAATATGAGTTCATTCCTGCACTCTCTTTGCTGTGTTTCACAATTTCTTTACTCCTCCCAGTGGGAATAGTTTCATAGTTATGTGGAATGTATGTGACAGCATAATGCGTCTTCGGCATGTCACAATCCAGAAAGGCAAAACAATTGCGCCTTTATACTGTACACACACACACACACACACACACACACACACACACACACACACACACACACACACACACACACACACACACACACACACACACACACACACACACACACACACACACACACAGTGATCAACTGCGTATGAAGCTACTTTTAAATAAGTGCATAAAGTTATCTGTTTTGTAAGTGTGAATCAGGTTTAAGAAGATGGTCCAAGAATGACTTGGATTCCTTACTTGAGAAAATGCAAAAAATAAGAGTTCATTGCTCAAATTTTGTGCAATTGTTTGGTTGTCTACCATAATTTGCAAAGGAAATGATATCAACAGATGTCAAAACATTCTGGATCAAACCAATATGATGGACAACATAATCATGTGTGCTGTGGAAGCTCAATGTATCTTGAAGATCCTTGTGAAGGGGATCATTAAACTTGGTTAAACGCCGCACAAGAGACTGTCTGCCCAAATTATTGATACTGTACAGTACATGTCCAGAGCCAGGTTTACAATGGTGCCTCGGCACCCAGCCCGCACTCAGAAGGGGCTGCGGTATGGCCAAAATTGTTTTTTAACTGTACCCATGGTGATACATTTCTTCTGTTTTATAGAAGAAAAAAAGTCAATATCGACCCGACACCAAAAAGTTTGAATGTTTACTCTCGGGAGTAAAGTTTGAATGGTAGGTAATGTTGCATTGATGGCTTGACTGACTGCCTGGATGCAAATGAAGTTGTGGATTTACTGATGTAGATCTGGAATCAAATTTGTGGATCCGCTGTTTGAAGAGGTTCGAAACGTTGAGGAAGAATGGTACCCAGCTGATGATCCGTGCAGTCCGGAAACCAGTCAATTGCTGATAGAGTTTAATGTTTTTACTTGAGGTGAGGGAACTATGTTTTGAGGTTTACAATTTTTAAAAGTTGAACATACTATCGGATGTTGGTAAATTAACATCATTTGCAGCAATCCTTTAAATTATAATATACGAGCAAATACATGCTGTGTTATTACGTTGCTTTGCTGATAGGAATATTAAGGGGGGGGAGAGAAAGAGGAAAGGGAAGGAGGGGGAAAAGAGAGAAAGGAGGGTGGGATGGTGGAGCAATGAGGGGAGGGGGAAAGAAAGGCAGCGGGATGGGGAGGGGAAGGCATTGTGAGGGGAGGGGAAGGCATTGTGAGGGGAGGGGAAGGCATTGAGGGGAGGCGGAGCACAGCGTGAGGGGAAGGGAAGGCAGTGTGAGGGGAAGGCAGAGGGGAGGGGAGAGTAGGCATTGTCAGGGGAAAGGAAGGCAGCATACCGGGCATTACCGAGGCAATAAAACATGCTAAAACAGCAATGTTTTCTTTTTAACCACCGGGTTCTATATAAAACCAGGTGGGAGCATTTACAAAGGCCTACCTAGTAAAGGCATGCATGCATGCTTTCACATGCAGTGACCTTTGCACCCCTCTGGTCAGCTCACTCCGTTTGAGATTCGTACATGCTACACTGGGGACGCAGTTATAAGTTAAAACTGAAACCGTCAGTCCTTAACACCCCCTGGCACCCCTCCTCCCCATATGCATTCCTCCAACCTCCTCACTGTCCATGCTAACCATGCACGCACACCGGCGAGTTACTCATCCTTTCACTCGCACAAATTCTTACCGGCATGCTCAATTTTCCCCACACCCACACTACACACCACATCCCGCTTCAGTGCCACAGCACATGGTTCGTGAGACAGCTGCGTAACCTCCACCAAGGCGCCATGCACCGCTGGTCCGGTGCGAGTTCAGTCCACGCGACCGCAAAATCCGTGCACCTCACACACGCAACCAAGCATGCAGGCACGCACACCCTCCCACAGAGAGTCCCTTTACGAATCCCAATGTAACCATTGGTACCATGTCCGTGTGTGCCGTCTTCGTACCTCTTCATGCTTGCAGCAACTGCCCGCTATTAATATATTTTTTTCCTCAATTGGGACTGTTAGAGTTAGTGGGGAACCTTGTGTGCTCCTGTGACCTGGAGAGCTATACTGGTGAGAGCATTGCTCCTGGTAGGTCTTACCTTGTCAGGCTGGTCAATAGGAGGGAGCCAGACGAACAGCAGTCATATCCTTGGGTGTAGTTACATTTATTTTTCTGCTTTGCCGAGTCACCTTCACCTTCACAGTGGTCCTGTGAAGAGGGTTTTCCTTGTTTAAGGACGAGGTGAATGTGACCAGCCAGTCTTCTTATTCTTCTTATCTTCTTCTTCTTCCTCGTCCTTGTCCTCTTCTTCTTCTTCCTCTTTACATTCTCTTTTTTCCCCTTCTATTCTGCCATTTCCAGTCTCAGTCTGTGTCTTTCTTGTCCAGGGCTCCCTGTGCACCAACTGGGGGAGGGGAAGACAGTGTGAGGGGAAGGCTGCTGGGTAGCTATCATTTTGTTGGGACCTGACTATACCACTGATGCTGTGCCCCTATACCAGTACACTGGATCTCATGAATTCTGTCTCTGAAGGGTACCGGAAATAAACATGTAGCAGGTCATGGCCACCTAATAGTACAGAATCCAAAACTCTTTGGTAATGCTTTGAGAAGCTTATGATTCTATCGACAGGTGTAAAATGTCGAAGTGGTTGTACTGCCATGGACATGCAAGGGATGGTCCGTGCAACCATTTTCGGTTGCATTCCTGAGGCTATCAGAGTGGCATTGTTATGACAATGTGCTTGCATGAGTTTGTGAGACCCCAATGAGTGTCTTGGACTGGCTTGTGAATTTGACCGGGTAATTTTTACTGTTTCTTCTTATTATTATTATTATTAATATTCTTCTATTACATATTTTAACATGATGAATATGGTTATACAATCTAAGAATAACAGATCTCTACCTGCCCATACCAATCCACCAGCCCGTGTGCAGCAACGCTCAAATCCTTTTAATATTTGTTTCTCCAATGTCAGGGTCTTTCTTCCAACTTTTCTTCTGTGTAATCTTTTGTTCTTCTTCTTCTTGCATATGACAGCTTGGCTGCCGGGTAGCGATCATTTTGTTGGGACGTGACTATGCTGCTGATGCTGTGCTCATTTTCTAGTACCTCCTTTTTATCATACTGTGTTTCAGTTTGGGAAAGCAGATTGCAATGGATTGTGTTCATTTATTGCTGATGTGTCATGGACCTCAGCTTTTAGTCTTGGTCCTGATATGGCTGCTGAATAAATATCCCAATGGATTCACACTGGTATCCATCAATTGCGACCATACTCTGTACAGAGCGTTGGTGCTGCCAAAGCAGTCTCCTAGGCTATTGGGCACAATCCTGGACTTGTCTCCACTCTGACGCGGGATACTTGGGTGGCTCAATCATCCCAGCAAGCTGGTACTCGGAGGGACGATAGGCTGAGTCAACCCCACCTGGTATTAATTCAACGGTGGGAAGCGAGATTTGAACTCAGGACCCAAGGATCCCAAGCCAACCACCCTAACCAATCACTGGTATGGACATTTATATTCCCCCATGTGTCTATCAAGTGAAGGTTCATTCCCATCCATGATTCACTCTGTCTTGTGCATCAGCAATTGCGCAGCACAACCACTATTTCAAGCAGTACCATGTGCAAGAGTCTCTGGAGTCCAAATGTCTGTTCCGCAAAGCAAGTAACCTCTGTAAATGAGTTCTTGAGGATGTTAAACAGCAATATGTTAAGCAGCAAAGAGTTCATGGACCTGAAATTGTTACTTCACCTCTGGATAAGGCAAACCTCTTTTATATTCGCTTTCTTTCTAATTCTACCCTCAATGATCAGGGACACCCTCTTCCTCATTTTCTATCTCATACAGACTCTGATATTCCCCTTCCATTTATCACTCCCAAGAAGGTTGCCAGATTCCTCAAAAGTGACTGATCCTCATGGAATCCCTGTGATTGTATTGAAGATGTGTTGTCCTGAATTGTCATCAATTCTTGCCAAGCTATACAACCTGTGCTTGTCTGCTTCGGTGTTTCCTTCATCCTGGAAATTGGCTTTCATTGTCCCCGTTTTCAAGGGTGTTGGTGAGCATTCTGAGTCAAGTAACTGTCGCCCCATCAGCCTGCTTCCAGTAATAAGTAAGGTATTTGAATGCTTCATCAAAGAACAACTTCTCAGCCGTCTGGAAGACAGTGAACTTCTCACTGACTGCCAGTATAGCTTTCGCCATTCCTGCTCTACTGGTGATCTGCTATCCTTACTTGCAGATAATTTCAACAGGGCATTAGAGCTCAAGGGTGAAACTCGATTAGTTGCCTTTTATAAAGTGTGGCAAAAAGGTCTGCTCCACAGCCTTCAGTCATATGGTGTATCTGGTGTGGTGCATTCAATCATTTTTGCTCTCCTTAAAAATTACAAGATGAAGGTGGTACTTGAGGGTCAATCTTCTCCTACTTGCTCAATCAATTCTAGTGTTTCACAGGGCTCTGTCCTTGGTCCCATGATGTTCCTTGTTTATATCAATTATTTTCCTGATAATGTTCTGTCTCAGATAGCCATGTATGCTGATGACTCCTCACTGTACTGTTCATCTGCTGATTCATTCGACACTACTCATAAGGAGGCTGGAGTTTTGCAGGACAATAATTTTGAGAATGTACTGAAGTGGGGGAATGATTGGCTGGTAACTTTTTGAAAAAAAAATTTTTGGGATAAATTGTCGAGGCTCGGATGAGACCTAACACACAACACACAACAAGGGGGCATAGGAGACAAGAGGGGCAGGAGAGGGAAGGACAAAACAGTGGGAAACGGGGACATTCAGAGATCTGTGGAAGGGAGAGGGATGGGGCAGGGAACATGGGGTATACCAGATGGACACCACAGGGACTTTCAGGAAGGAAGGCAGGGAATTTGAAGGAGGTGGGTTTAGGGTGGATTAACGGGGGTAGAAAAGATCGTGGTTTTGGATGGGGGAGGGCAAGAGATGGTGGTGAACAGCTGTTTTCAAGACCAGGAGGGAAGAATGTGATTGAAGAGAGTGTGGGAGTTTATTCCAAAGGCAGGAAAACGGAGGAATGAAAGAGTGAAGGTGAGCAGTGATTTGTGATTTTAGTAGTTTTACCAGAAGGGGGTTGCTGGTGGACCTTGAGCACCCTGCGGAAATATGGGGGGGGGGGACATATCACAAACAGAGCATTGAGGTGGGGCGGGGGGGAGTTGCGGAGACGGTAGAAGACAGAGAGACCACCAACTTGTCTGCAGTGAGAGAGTGAGAGGCCTGAAGACTCGGCCTCACCGCTGGAGATACCAATGATCTGAAATGCCTTGGTTTTTCCTCAACGTGAAGCTGAAAAAGGTGGGCAGGAGCACCAGCCCAGAAGGGAGAGCAGTACTGCATCAGGCTGTGGACAAAAGCTTTGTATGTGGTCAGGAGCTCAGGTGGACCGAGGAAGGACTTTGCACAACGGAGGATGTCCAGTCGGCGACTGGCTTTGGAGGCCAGGTTGGAAATGTGGCTTTCCCAGGAAAGATCATGGCAGATAGTGAGACCCAGAAGCTTTAATGAAACGACTTCTTCCAGAGGATTGTTGAGAAAGTAGATGTGCGGGTGGGGGTTTCCAAATGGTCCTTTCGGAGAGACAGTGAGAGTGTGAGATTTGTCAGGATTGAAAGACATGCTCCACGTGTTGACCCAGTTTGTGATTTTATCCAGATCTGCAGAGAGTGAAAAGGCTGCTGCTTGTTAATCTGAGTGATGACAGATGGTACGGCAGAGGGTGGAGCCATCAGCAAGGAGATAAAGAGGATTTTCCAGAGAGTCGGAGAGATCATTGATGAAAACCAGAAAAAGAACAGGGCCCAGAACGCTGCCTTAAGGGACTCCAGCCTGGACAGGTAGAGGGGATGAGAGAACTCCATTTAGAGCCACATGTTGGCTGTGACAGGAGAGGAAGTCTGTGAGCCATAAGTGGAGATGGCCTAGGATACTATAGAAAGAGAGTTTGGTGAGCAGGGCAGTGTTCCAGACCATGTCAAAAGCACGTGATATGTTGGGATATGGCTCTGATTTAATGTCTGGTATTGAGGACCTCCATCCATTGTGGGGAGAGCATAAGCAGCATATCTAGGGTAGAGTGACCTGGTGTTAAACCAAATTGATGATTGAAAATCAAGCTATTGGAGAAGAGGAAGGATTTAATGTCTGAAGCGATGATTGATTCCATAACCTTGCTGATGATTGGGAGAAGGCTGATTGGTCTGTTGCTGCAGGGATCTGTTTTTGCACCTTTTTATGCAGAGCAGTAATGTTTGCTGATTTCCAAGCAGATGGTAGATGACCTTGAGCAAATGAGAGGGTGAATAGAACAGAGAGAGGGTGAGCAAGAGCAGAGGAGCAGGTTTTTAGGACACTTGGGCTGATGCCGTCTGCACCGGTTGCAGAATCTGAGTTGCGGTTTGAATCTGAGTCTGTTAATTTGAGAATCTGAGTCGAGGTTTGACAGCAAACTCTCCACTTTGTCAGAAGAAAAGGACAGAGAGTCCAGGGACAGTTGGGTGTGACTGGGTAAGGTGGGTACAGAAAGTGATGGGTTTCAGACACAAGATTTAGATGCAAACGAGTTTAGGCTTTCAGCCTTTTCACGTGTGGTGTCAGCAGTGTGAACATTTGAGGTAAGGGAGGGATGGAGGGGGAACATACACCAGAAACAGATTTAATTCGATGCCACCAGGATTTGGAGGTGGGAGAGAGGTTTGAGAGTTCAGACTTGAGATTAGAAAGACGTTGTTTTCTGGCTCTCCTGAGGATAGATACACACTTGTTCTGAGCTTTATGGAAGGAACTGAGATTACCTTCAGTTGGGTTTGCTTTCCATGAGGTAAAGGCAAGTTGTTTCAGGACAACTGCCTCACCACAAGCTTCAGTGAACCATGGGTGGGAGGAAGGGAAGACCAACTGAAGATGAGAGGGGATAAATCTGTGCATGAGAGCAAGTTTTTTTGAAAGACTTCCCAGGATGAGTTGATGTTGGAGAAAGTAGCGATGGGAGACCAGTCGAGAAATTTGATGGCTGCCTGGAGACCCTGCCAGTCAGCCTGAGTGTTTCAGGCAGGCTCATTCAGGTGTTTTCAGCTCTGCACAATAGTGTTTAATGTTTTTCCTCAGCTCAATGAGTCATTGCCGCATGCTTTAGCAAACTTTTCAGCATGCCCCCTCCCCCCCCCCCCCCCCCGCAACGCAGTTTTGACGCACCTGTTCATTCTTCCAAATGACTCACCCTTCAAAGTTCATGTACACTTTAAAGGAAACATTTAAAGAACAAATAACAGAGGAAAATATTGAAAGGTTTAACGAGGGATAATCAGGGTCATAGACACATTACAGAATGGAGGGCTCACAATTAAATCTCTCTGGACATACTTCGACACCTTGTGATCCTTGTACATAAATCCCGTACACCTAATACGGAACATTTAATAAAATGAAATAACTATACTGAGTTGCCCCCTTTAACCCCAACCGCATTCCCACATTATATATCTCCAATTCGATGTCGCATACTCTAAATTGCAGAGCGTTGATTCTGCCAAAGCAGTTTGTAGGCCATGGGCATTTTGTAAGCATGCTGTTAAGCTTCTCCATGTTAGCATGCTGGGCAGTTTGCCATCCCTCTCCCAACAGTAGTTCGGGCAGAAATTTGTAATTTGTTCATTGTGCCGGCAATAGCTCACCTACTCTTCACAAAGGATACCGTGGGATCTTTAACATCCACTAACTAATGCCCGAGCGATGGCACACACACAATGATGAATCACCCTTCCTGTGAAACAACTGGATGACAGTTTTTAACTGAGTCGGGATTCAAACACAGGCGAGACAAATATATACTTCACACACCACTTTTCCCTTTCATTATATTAACACAACGTGAAACCTTACCTTTTACAGTGAATCACCTCTGGCAGTTCCCTCCCTGCTTGTGGCAAGTTATCGAAGTAGTTTTGAAGCTGATCTGTTTATTTATGTGGCATATATGATGCAAAATTTAATGAGAGCTTTTGCATAGATCCTATAACGTCCACTCGGCCTTCACTTAACCCATAAACATTACCCCACGATACTTGGAATTTGTTTTCAACTTGGCACCTGCGAAGCATTACAAAATCTGCTTTCATTCAGTGCCTTATAGATGCTGATAGAAATACTGTGTTCAGTGCAACCCTTAATCGGATATCTTTGCTCTGACACAATAGTGAGTCTGTATGATGCAGCTTCAGGCTCTTATTATGGAGAAAATTATTCACATTGCTGTTTGCATGTCTTTTTTTCACTCGTTAAAGTATTCTCATGAGCCATGAACATGTATTTTTGCAGAGGATAATACTCCCCCACCCCCACCTCACCCCTTACACCCACTTCTCTGCCTTTACCTCCACCACCGAAGGTGGATGGAGGTTATGTATTCACCCGTTTGTCCGTCTGTGAGTAAGATATCTCAAACAATTATGGATGCATTTGGACAAAACTTTACTGGACAGTTTGGGTTTGCATTGTGGACGAATTGATTAAATTTTCATGAAGATTCGGATCTGTGCACTATAATTTTAAAAATGATTCTTCACAATTGAGAGATAGAGCCAACAACTATGTACAGCATGATATCTCAAAACATTGTGGAGGAATTATGCAAAACTTGGTGGATGAGTTAGTTCGGTGACAAGAACAAGCTTATTAGATTTTGGAAAAAGTCTGGATACAGATCTGTCCTATCAGTGGGATACAAAATGTAAACTGTTCAGCCTGGAGGAGATATGCACTCGACTGAGTGCCATTCTAATTTAGAAATGGAGTTAGCTGTATTGATTTGAAGCTGGAGTGGGAAGAGGGGCGTTGAGCAGTAAATTGGTGTGATATTTCGCACCTCTTCCTCAGTGAGAACTTGAACGTCTTAATGTTATAACAAATTTCAGAATGAGGAATATCTATTCAAAACCTTGGAGTACTTATTATATGGATGGATTTTTTTTGAGTTCTGTCAGACCCCACCCTTCATGGGGGATATATTCCTGGAAAATGCCACGAATGTCGAATCTGTGAATGCTGGGGCATTGTTTCAATGAGGATAGGTTCTCAGCAGTTCATGATTCATGAGGGAAAATCAAAATTCCCTTGAAAAACTGCGAATATGCTTGCAAAATAAAACGTCAAAACACAAAAAAATCCGCAAATATACCTGCGACAAACTGCGAAAATATTAAAAAAAAACCACTTGTGAATACGCCTGCGAAACACCATGAATACGTGCGTGAAAACGCATAAAAAAAAAAAACATGAAAACAAGAAGCACAGGGTTCTGAGATTGCATTATATAAACCACGAATACACGTATGACAGTATGTCACTGTCGTCATTTACCTCCATCTTGTTGAGATTTAATTTTTTTTCAACACTATCTAAGGCTCATGAAAGAATTTATTTATATACTGTATATTGTATGGATGCGTATTTGTAGTATGAGAAGGAGAATGGGTTTGGGTTTGTATTTAGTCAGCATCATATTTGGGAGGGAGGATAGATGAGGACTGCTTGCATTGTTCTAATGAATGAATTTCTAATGTGCTCGAAGTGGTTTTACTTGGCCAATGTCGAGCAAAATGAGGTCAGGGCCGTTTATTCCAGATACGTGAAACACCCTGCAACCCTTGCCTACAGAAAACGTACTTTTTGGAATGCTGGCCACATTTTGCATCCAATCATCATGTAACTTTGTATAAAAAATTTCCATGGGTAGGTGCTCCTTTGTTGAAAGTTTTGCATCAATCGCTGAAGTGATTGCGGAGAAAAGGAATATAAAAGCGAATAAAGGTAGAAAAGTGAGGGCCTCAGCCGACGTTCCGTCGACTTGACAATATGGTCAAGGATGATTGTGGACTCATTACTTGTGTTTGTTGTTAGAGGGCATTATTGGTCAAATGTTGATAGACCGAAGCACGTCAAATTCAATTAAACATTAACCCAATGTCCCAGAAAGATAAAAAAAAGAGAGCATTTTGATTGAGATAAGGCATATAAGAAGGGAGTGACTACTCTCGAGGATGGGGACAATGTGGTCTATCGATAAGACATGAAAGTGGTTTGGAATGCATACAGCAGTTGTTTAATTGCTTGCAGTATAGCCATTATATTGTGATCAACATGGTGTCGAGTTCAAATTACCAACCCTCCTCTGCCAAACTCAGTACTCACCATGACCATAGGACCCATTGTGTTGTGACCAACAGCAATTTAAGAGGAGGGTTGGGACAACAAAGTGCGAAGGAAATGAATACATGTGACTGAAGTAATGCATGTTAAAAGAAAATTAAAAAGGCATGAGAAGTTGTTCAAGAAATAAAACTTGTATTTTTCCATGAATATGAATAAGCAAATAGCTGATTTTTGCATGAATTAGGTTCCTTGTGTAAAATGTGTAGTTTTGCTTAGTACATATTAAAGTACAGTCTCTGATAAAACACAAACGTTTCTGCACTTGAGTAGTGAATTGGAACAAAAAACGTGCACAAAGTTACGAGAATGAGCTTTTGTGTGAAAACGCTTCTCATTAGCAAAGAAGATTGTTTGTGAATGAATAAGGCTCCTTGTGTAATATGTATTGTTTTGCTTTGTACAAGCTAAAGATCTGAAACGGAAATGTGTTTTTCTTGAAATAGTGTGTTCTGTAGTTTGAACTATGTTAAACAAATACATTTTACAGAAAAAAACTTATTTATGCAAATATGGTCTAATTTGCCTAAAACAAGTGTTTTTCACAAAACAAAAGCTTTGTCTGACTCCAATTTTTCTTCTAAATCACCATTCTGAAGTGGAAATGTGTGTTACTCTTGAAATGGTGTGTATTTTAGCTTGAACTACACAAAATAATACATTTCACAGAAAAACCTTATTCACACAAAAATGGTCTAATTTGCCTTGAACAAGTGTTTTTCATAAAAGACAAGATTTGCCTGACTCCAATTTTTGTTCTAAATCACCATTCTGAAGTGGAAACATGTGTTTTTCTTGCAATAGTGTGTATTTTAGCTTGAACTACACAAAAAAATACATTTTACAGAAAAACCTTATTCACGCAAAAATGGTCTAATTTGCCTCAAACAAACGTTTTTGTCTGACTTTTTTTTCTTGTGTAATATGTGTAGTTTTGCTTAGTACATATTAAAGTACAGTCTTGTTGATGAAACAAACACGTTTCTGAAGCAGAACAGTGAATTGGAGCGATAAACGTCCACAAAGTACTGAGAACAGCCTTTTGTGGTAAAATCACTTCTATTAAGTAAATAAGCCTATTTTTGCATGAACGAGTTAACTTTTGTCATATGTTCTGTTTTGCTAAGTATAAGCTAAAGGACACACTATTTGATGAAGCACACGTTTCTGCACTAAAATAGTGAATTGGAACTAAAAATTTGCAAAACCTGCTGAGAACAAGCTTTTGGGGTGAAAAGCACTTCTAATAAGTAAATAACACTATTTTTGCATGAAGTAATTTCCATGTGTAATGTGTTGTTTTATTAGTGCAAGCCAAAGTAGATCTCTTTCATGAAACACACACATTTTTGCACTACAATAGTGACTTGTAACAAAAACTGTGCACAAAGTGCTGAGAACAACTTTTTGTGTAGAAAACGCTTCTATGAAGCAAATAATCCTATTAACGCGTGTACCCAGCCTATTTACACACTATTTGATGGAACACACGTGTTCTTAAGAAAATCCTTCTGGAAAGCAAATAAGAACATAATGTTTGTGAAGTTTCCCCTCGATCTGTCCAGCTGTTCTGGAGGAGACGGTTTTTAAAGGTTCACTGCATTCTTCAAAAAAAATCAATCAATCAATCAAAGCTGCTAGATTTACATAGGTAACATTCATTGTGATTCTGAACAGCAGATTTACTTCATATCTTTTACCACAGTTTTGGCGTGTGTCCCTCTCTTCCACCATTCCGCTCTCTGTGTGGTAATAAACCTTTTGTTCATAAAAACTTGAACGTGGTCATTCGAGGTACGGAATTTCACCATTAAGTATGAGTGAATTGGCTTTAAAAATCTGGTAATGGCCGATTGGGAAATGCTCATTTCAAGCACTCTTGAAAGAGTTTATTTGTCACAGTTATATTAGAACGAGCTGATTCGTCACATGGCCAGACTGTTTAACCCTAATATGAGACTGTTAAAAAAAAACTACGTAATGCTATTTTTTAAGGGAAGTGTGTTTGGGCTAGATTAAACCTTACTAATATTTTTATTTGACATATAAGATTTTCTGGGGTCCCTTATCGTGATTAAACTCAACTCAACCCAACCAAAGCCAATGTAAATCTGACGGAACAAAGACAGACAGTGTATAATCAGGAGAGGCCTCCAAGCCTGACATGTTAGGCCCACCACAAAACCAAAATAGTGGCCATATCATTGCATCTGGCATCTGGGTGCTATGGTGGGTAGTCAAGTGACAGATGTGGGTGTGATCTCACAGCTGTCTGACCAACAGGTGTACATTTCAGAAATTGACCAACAACAGGCAGCAGCAGCAGCAACATGACGCTCTTGTAGACCTGAGACATGTTGCAGTTAAAAAAAAAAAAGAAGCGATTTACATTTGTAAAATCTGATATCATTCACCTCAAATTTAGGTTTTCTCAGGTTAATCGCCATTTCATATCCTGCTTTTGTAAACGTTTTTGGTCATTGCTTTTGTTGAGCAGCATTAATTTCTTCTTGTAAATTAATACCGAGTAGTCGGGGAGTTCTCTCATAATTTTGTGAAGGTAATCAAGGCATCTTTACCTTTACAAACACGTGCATTGCCGGTGTCATGTTGATGCCAAAATGTTGAATCTATTCATGATACCATTTAAAAAATGATCCGACATGAAATGGCAGTGTATTTGCCAATTTTAATCACTAATAATAGTTCTTCTGAGCAGATTGCCATTGTCTACAAGGTAAACATCTCTCAGGGTCCACATCATCACTTTACGTTGAATTCCCATTTCTACCAGTGGGGCATTCCATGTCAAGTGTACACACCCTCCCGATACTAATACCTCATTTTCTCCCCATATGTTGGTCATTTATTCACTTGGGTGAAAAAACTCAAAATACCAACTTTTAGACCTGTGGGCCCATTGGGGCCCATTTTAGCCCCCCCCCCCCAAATTTGGGCGCCCCCGGCTGCCCCACAATCTTCCAGAGGCCATATCAAAGGTTGTAGTGGTCCGATTTGGCTGATCTTGGTCTCAAAATGCTCGTAAAAACGAGATCTTTCAAATCACATGAAGTAAAATCACTCCGAAACAGTAATTCAAAAAGTTATAGTTTGGGGCGCCCTTTGACCTTGGGCCCCCGCTCCCCAGCCAAACTGATGGTCCTGATTTTTTTCGTGTGAGAATACCCCTTCATATACTCCAACACCTCAGCATAAATGAAAATGGGATCACAATGGGTTCAAGTGTGATGATGGTTTTATTGTTCGGGGACTCGGGTGCTGGACACACAATACGCCTCAATACATAGCACAATATTTGAACTCAAGATTTCCAATACACTATATCAGTATATTGTACATAAAATTTTCCACATGCACATGCAGGAACTGGAAGCGATACTAGTATGAGTAAGAGTTTTTCCTAGCATATTATAGTCAAGATTTTTTGCCAACCAATGTTTTATTTGACAGCCGTGTTTCTTTTTTACTGATTGTGTAGGTTCTACCTGAAGCAGTTTTTGGTTCTATGGAAAGAAGTATATCAGAATTGTCTAAAATGCAGTGATCTTCAATGTTAGGAAAAAAGAAACTATTTGCGGGCCCGTTTGGATGAAGAAAATTCACTTTCACTTCATGAGTGTCCTGAAAGGCTTCCATGATGCAGGCAAGCCACTATTTTCCATCATAGTGCACTGTGACATAACCTGAGAGTTTCCCGTTAAAAGTTGGTGTAGATTTTGAAATGGCTGACTCGATACGGTGTTCCTCGCTAAGGCTGAATTTGCATACTTGAAGAGCAGTTTCAGAAATAGGGATGAAAGCATGAACTTTTTGAGTTCCAGCTATGGTTTTGGCTGTTTTTAACCTTTCTTCCAGATTTCGTTCTTCCTCATCATACGCCTCTTGGATCCCGTAACCGAACTTCATTTCATTCAAACCATTTTCAGCAAAGGCGAAAAGATCTTTTAGATAAATAATTTGACTGTCGTAAGGTCTACGCAGGTTCTCACGTGTTGCTTCTCGTTTGACTGTACCTCCCATGCCATCTGAAGGGCCCTTGCCATGGCTTGTGGCAAAAAAATGCCATTCTGCGTCAATACCATACTCTGATTTGTGACCACGTAGGTTTATGAAGGCTTTGCCATTCTTATATTGGCCAGCACAACCGTCTAAGAAATAGTAAAGTTTCTTTACATTTCCAAAGCTAGATTTCAAGTGTTCAATGAGCATTCTTTGGAAGAGGTGGACTGAGACAACGTCGTGAGTATTGCATTTTGATATAATCGTGAACGAATCGCGGTTTAATTTGCCATCGTCCGATTTGAAATTGTAAACCCAGGGGTGAATTGTCACTTGAGAGCAGTTCCAATGGAATCTTTGGGCCGCATCCTGTACAACAAACGAATAGTTCTCTGAGAAGTCTAAAATAATGACAAATTCTCCTTCACCGATTTCATCAAGTTCTTATTTTTCAGAAACTGAGATTGGGCCTTGGCAATGAAGTCGTGTCTCACTAATTTCACCGCGCGTTCACAGAATTGATTAAAGAATTCTTCCAAAGGCAGGACCATGGAGCTCAGTTCAGATGTGTCGGTGGATGTCCACCGTTTAAACTGAATTTCATCAATATCCTCTAGTTCATAAGCACTCAGTAGCTTGGTTTTGAAATCTACAATTGATGGGCAACTTTCACAAGTTCTGAAATAACGTGCCGGTTGTGCTGGGTTACAAACTATGAGTGCTATCACATGATGATAACTAGGAAGTTCGGCTATCTGTGGCATTTTGGAACCAAACATCATGAGTTTCACATTTTGATGTATCATACATACACATACACTGTGTGTACCACCTGAACCGGCCAGGATACACTACGAGGGACGGAGCAAGGCGAACTTGGCGAATCCAACTTTCAAGCCAGGGTTCTTCTCTTTGAATTTCTGAAACAGTTCCTTGAGATTGTTTAGTGCCAGGTGCTTTTGAATTTTCTTTTCCATGTTCATTCCAGTCCTTTTTTCCCTGCATTATTCGGCTGACTTCATCACTTCGGTAAAATTCGGTTACGGCGGATTTCATTTCGTCAGGCAATATTTTACCCTGTTTGGGATTTGGAGACGATAGCATACCATTTTCTTTCTCTAAAATTTTGGCTTGCATAGCCGTTCTTTGGGAGCAACTGAATTCACTCATCATCCCTCTGATGCTCATATTCCAAGCAAATATTGTCAGTATACGTATTTGCTCTGAACGGCTTGAAACAACGTATTTTTCTTTCAGGCTTTTGATCACCTCTGGCATGCAGTTTTCATCACATTTTGACGCTGTATTTTGTGTTTTCTCCGCAGTGCTTGGTCCAGTAACTAGTTCTAATTTCTGTCGCACAGAATCTTACACTTTACTTCGCTTTTCAGGAACATACCCTGGGTTCCTTTCCACCTTTCTTTTATTGAATGGGCTTTCGCCTATCATCAACAACGACTTGTTTAATAGGTCAACTTCTGCTTCTCGCTCAAAAACCTCCTCGTCCTCATCTGTCAAAATAGATTCTGCAATGCCTTCGATAGTACCTTCTGATGATAATTTTGAACTGGTCGAAGATGATTCTTCAATACGCTCTGGTAACAACTGAGTTTTTTTTTCTGCACGAAGTACAAAATCTGTCATCTTTTTCACCTTTGAAGAAAATATCATCAACATATCATTTGACACATTGAGAAGATCTTTTCGTTGTTTCGTTTTATGGCAGCTGAACGGATCACAACAGTATTTTCGGAACTCCTTTCGATCTTCAGTCACCATGTTGACTGCAAAATATGCCAAAACTGAGATTATCCCATTTATAACTTAATTCGATGATGGTTATACAAAACATGTACACTTAAAAATCAATTGACACAATAGGCAGAATAATTTTTCGCAAATGATGCAATATACTGTATGTATGTATGTATGTATGTATGTATGTATATATATATATATATATATATATATATATATATATATATATATATATATATATATATATATATATATATATATATATATATATATATATATATATATATATATATATATATATATATATATATATATATATATATCTTCTTCTTTCGGCTGCTCCCGTTAGGGGTCGCCACAGCGGATCATCCGTATGATCCGCATAGTGATTTGGCACATGTTTTACGCCGGATGCCCTTCCTGACACAACCCTGGTTTCCTCTTACGACACGGGGATATGGTACACCTATTTTAACCGGGGAATACACCGGCCCAGTATACTGGTACTCATTTCGCCGACCTCGGAAGGATGACAGGCTGAGTCAACCCCCTGGTGTATTAATTCAGTGGCCCAACGGGGCTTGAACTCAGGACCTTTTGGATCCCAAGCCGCTGCCCTAACCACTGCGCCAACACCAGGCTGTGTGTATGTATGTATGTATGTATGTATGTATGTATGTATGTATGTATGTATGTATGTATGTATGTATGTATGTATGTATGTATGTGTATATATATATATATATATATATATATATATATATATATATATGTGTTTCTATATATGTTTCTATATATGTATATATATATATATATATATATATATATATATATATATATATATATATATATATATATATATATATATATATATATGTGTTTCTATATATGTTTCTATATATGTATATATATATGTATCTATATATATATATATATATATATATATATATATATATATTGTTGCGGATTCGCGCCCGCCGGTGTGCGGACGGCCACGTAACTCGAATCGCGGCACGTCGCCCACCGGACGGACAATCCAGTCGTGACCCTCTCGGACTAACGCCGGGAACTAGTCATGGGTGGACCTTTCGGTCTCACCGCGATCGTGCCAATCGGCCCCCGCGTGGGATAGGGTTGCTCGCCAAATTCGACCTACCTAAGTACCCACACGGAGGGTAGACCGGGCGATCGCACCTCGCCGCAGGTCGACTTCGGACACGGGCCACTTTAAGCGACCCGTTCCGTACTATCGGGATAACCGAGCGGTGTTATTCGTCGGCCTCGACGGTTCGATTAATTATCGGGCGTTTTAGCCCACGACCAACCCTTTACGTGAAGCAAGATGGAGATTCAATAGAGGAAAAGACGAAGCGAAGCGGGAAAACAGTTCAACAATAAGCACATTTATTCCGCGATGAACGGAAAGCACACATATACAATTCCACCAAAAGCACATGTAAAAGAAGAAGACAATGCAATATTACACAAAAAGCAAATGCAACAATGCAGATCTAACCGACTACCGGGCACACGGCAACACATACAATTTTACTTCACAGACGGTGCCGACAACACATATTCCCAAAGCAAAAGAAAAGAGAACCACCCTCCAGGATGAGGCGGGCCTGGGGCCGAGACCGGGTCGGGCCTACCGTCTGATGATGAGACGCAGAGCGGCGGTGGCGCCTCAACTCCGCGGGCCTCGCGGACAGTGTCTGGTAGGGGGTGGGAAGGGGGCCCCCTTTGTCGCACTATCTCAGCGCGGGGGGAAACAGGAGGGGGTTGCTGATGCTCGGGGGAAGGAGGATATCACCCTGTCTCGGGTCCCGCGGCGAGCGTCTCCTCCTCCTCGACCTCGGTCGCGTTGCTGGCCTGCCCCTCTGCAGCTCCCGGCACCGACGCGAGCACCCCCTCGTCCGCCTTCGCCGCCGTCACCTCTCCACAGCTCCGTCTACTCGCCCTCTCCGTCTCCTCTCTTGGCTCGTCCCAACTCTTCACTCTTGACTTCTCCCACTTCTTTCCAGCTCCACCGACGACTCTCTTGAACTCCGCACACTCAACTTTACTGACGAACGCAGCCGTTTATATAAGCCCCGTGGCTTCGCTCTTTCACCCTTGACCCTCTGCCTCCGACCCTTCACCTCTCTAACTGGCTCCCCATTGGCCCGAGGAAAAGTGGGCGTGAATGCTTTTTGATCCATGTATTTGCATATAGCGACCGCCCTCCAACGCCCTGGAGGCGGGGCCAAATCGCCCCTCGCTCACCGATTGGACGGAACAAAAGTGGGCGTGAGTCGTTTTTGATCCGTTTTTCTTCGGAAAGTCTGTGATGTCTCTGAACACGCTGCTCGGTGCGCGCCCCGCACGAGTCCAGCATCGGCGCCCACGAGTGGCGCGAGATGGTGTGGATGCGATGGTGGCGAGTTGTGACGGTAAAGGTCGTGGCGGTTGTGGTGAAGCGGCGTTGTGGTTGGTGGTTGTTGTGAAGCGGCGTTGTGGTTGGTGGTTGTTGTTGTGAAGCGGCGTTGTGGTTGGTGGTTGTTGTTGTGAAGCGGCGTTGTGGTTGGTGGTTGTTGTGAAGCGGCGTTGTGGTTGGTGGTTGTTGTGTGATGGCTGTTGAGACGTGGTTGGTGGTGGTAATAATGGCGGCTGGTCCAAAATAAAGATAGTAAAAGAAAAACGGCTATCCTGAAGAGTCGCAGCCCGCATGAATGACATTTATTCCCTCTAGACAACGGGTTTGGGCCGAACTACACATATACTTACCGAGATATCTCACCTAAGGGACCTGAATGGTGGTTTGTGAATTTCGTCAACCACAACACTTCCCCCTCCCCTTTTTACAGACTCGTCCCGAGTCGTCAAATTTTCGTGTGCCATCATGTGTAGTTTTCCCCTAGTACATGTTACCTACGGATCCCTGAGTGCGACATTCATGGTATTCGTGTCCCCAAAATAAATAACCTGAGGGCTGAGTAACTACCTAAACAAACTCACTCACACGGACGACTTAAATAAAATTGCCGGCGCTAGGACAGACATGCCGGGGGCGCACTCATATTTACAGTATATCTTAACCTTAACTTACAAATTTTACACTAAACCATGGCCCAGGATCAATGAACTCTGCAAAAAGAAAGCAGTTAGCAGGGAGCCAGGCTGCTCACATGCAGTCTCTGGCTCAAACGATGCAGGTGACAGGGAACGTGGCCGGCTGCTCACACGCAGTCCAAGACCTTCCCTTTTGAACTGAACGCAGTGAACCACAACGGTGCATGGGCTGCACAAACGTAGTCTCCGTGCCAGCTCAAGTGGCACACGCAATGAACACAATGAATGGATGGATGAATGGTTTGAACTGAACGCAGTGAACCACAACGGTGCATGGGCTGCACAAATGCAGTTTCCGTGCCAGCTCAAGTGGCACACGCAATGAGCACAACGAATGGATGGATGAACACAAACACGGTGCACGGGCCGCCACTGCAGGCCCGTGTTGTAGCTGCCAACAGGGCAGTTCTTGCAGCTTGCAAACTGTTGCCTTGATCCTGGCGCACATGGCAATGAACGGGGGGGGGGGGCAAAGCAAAAATTGAACGGGGGCTGGTGAACAGGGGCAGTGGGCATGGCATGGCAAAGGCAGCAGGCAAACACAGCCCGCAGAAGAAGGCCGCTGCAGGCAAACACAGCCGGCAGACGAACTGGCCGGCACAGGCCTTGAAGAAAAACAGCCAGCCGGCAGATGAAGTGAGCCGGCACAGGCCTTGAAGCACAGCAGCTGCAGACGATCCAGCCGGCACAGGCCTTGCAGCAAAACAACAGCTGCCGATGAAGTGGGCCGGCCTCTGCCTTGCAGCAACACAGCCAGCAGATGAAGCTGGCCAGCCTTTGCCGTTCAGTGGAGGTTGGTGGAGGGAGTGCGGTGGTGCTGGCCACTCGGAAGGCGGGGTCGGACCTACCCTACGGTCTCCCTCCCAACCTATCGCCTTTGCCTGTCATTGTCTATACCCACTCCCTTAATTTGTCAAACCCCAATTTAGCCCCAACTTTTTTTTTCTTTTTACTTCCCCACTATAAATCGTCCCCTAACCCCCTTTATCGTCTTTGTTCGGCTAACCTATTCTGTCACCTAGCCTACTCCCAACCCCTACGTTCCCTTCCCGGAGGGGAACAAGGGAGAGCTAGCGTCCTGTGTCGAGGCCCAACTCAAGCCTCAGAATGGCCTCCCCAGAGTTCAGCGATCTATAACCAAAGTGGGTCCAGCGGCCCACAACGAGAGCGAGGGGATGGATGGTGCGGAGGGGTACACTTCCTATTCTACCCTATCCATTTAACTGTTAAACTACCCCGGGGCTTTCAACAAGCGCCTCTCGCTTAAACTATTGGTTCTAACAACCCAGATTCCCGTCGCCTGTGTTGGTGTCCTCACAATTTCGGGCCTCGCCCCCCAATTTTCTCTCCGTGCCCTCACACGGTCTCATGGCTGGGACACGTGGCTCCCTTTGGCAGGCACGACCCTCTGCCGATTCTCCGACGATGGCACCCCGGGCACTACACTGCCTCCGAGCCTACCAGCTCCCTAACACCGGGGAGTGCCCCCATGGCACCTCCCCTGAAACGCACACGTGGCAGGCTGGCTTCCCAGGCCCCTTTCCGAGGGTCACCCGTGCCCACAACACTGCCCACGCGGCTAATGGCGCCCCGGGCCCCCGCACCAAGCAGGCGCACCCGTGCCCACTACGCTATCCCGGCCCCCCATGGGCCCTTGGCCTACCGCGGCCGACTAGCCTGGTGCCCGGGGTACCCACTCAGCGATACTCACTTTTCGCAGCCACGCTCCCAGCCCGTCAACAGGGCTCCTGCACCCCTCCAAATGGGTTTCGAGCCTACATTCACACCAACAACAAAACGACCTCCATTTTTCAAATTTGACTAACCCCCTAACTCACTCTACACTGACCCCGGGGTCCCTTGGGCGGGAGTCACTCCTCCCCCCAATCACTCATCGCACCATGCAGTCCCCATTCGCTCCGTACACACAGACCCGCTGGCCTCACTCACTCACCAAGCACATGCTTCCACTTCACTCACCAACTCTTCAACACACTCACCGCTGAACTCTGCCATCCTTCTAACTACCTCCCCTAACTAACTCGAGCTCCCACGTCGTCCCTTAAACTACAGCACGTTCCTTTTAACACTACGTAGCTAAACTACGTCCCCTCTACATATTCACTGTCTGTCACTGTCTTCAAAATAATCCCATACTCCATTTTCCCATCCTAAATCTGGCTACAATCCCTCTAACTAATCCATTCCACGGACTCCATGAGGACTTACCCCTGCCCCATGAAGTCGGTCTAACTAAGCTAACCCTTCCCCCTAACTAGTTTCCATCCTGTGCCCTGGTCAAGGGGGTCTTCCACCCCTTGCCCAGGAATCCTGTGCACCGGAAAGTGAGGCTTGCTTTTTTTTTTTTTTTTTCCCATGCGCAGCACCAGCGCGGCAACTCGCGCACTTTGCACCTGCCCATGACGTCATGCAGCTGCACGTGTTCCTCGTCCCTCCTTGGACGGTACCATCCGGCAGGGATACCCCTCCTGCCGGATTCCAACCACACGTGCAGCCATGGCGTCACCGTGCGCATAAAAAGAAAACACAAGCCCCACGTCTCGAGAGGTTCCCCACGCGAACACATGTGCTTTGCCCGTTGGAGCTTAACACACACGATCACGTGGAGAACCCGTCCGGTCCAAATCTGTTTACCTGCCTCAACTTTGTCCGTCCGCGGGATCGGCAAATCCACCGCTGGCGTTTCCGGACCGGGACTTCACTCTCGCAAGCGAGCACGTGGGGGCCTCGTGCGTTGCACAGCACGGACTTCGTGCTCACTGCTGGGTGAACCCGGCACGGTCCCCGAAACAACTACAGCCGCTACTCGGCTTCCTTTCCTCACATGTCACCGTCGTCGCCATTCGACACACGCATTCCTGCGTGTAATGACGCTCACACTCCATTCCATTACATTCACACCGGGAGATGTGGCTGCGTGCTCCCGCATGCCAACCGACATCTCCCTCACATACCGCTCTCTCATACACACGGTCTCCCTTGCACTCGGCCGTTCACCCACGCATGCCATTACCCTCACACAAACCACACCACTCATACACGCGGGGGCACTCACCCGCGGTGCCTCATCCACACACCGTCCCTCACTCACACACGTGGGGGCACTCACCCGCGGTGCCTCATCCACACTCCGTGCCTCACTCACACACGCGGGGGAACTCAACCGCGGTGCCTCATCCACACTGGCCGTTTCATCCACACACACGGCCTCTTCCACACACGGTGCCTCATCCACACACGGCGTGCTGGGAAGCACGTACTCTGGCACCATCGCCACCACACCACTCACACACGGGGTCGCTTCCACACACGGGGACGCACTCACACCTTGCACCACACACACCGGGACAACCACACTGGGGATTCGTGTCCCCACAAGAGTCTCCGGGGCCTCTATACCCCCCAAGCTCTCCGAGCACCCGTTCACAGCACTCGCCCCCTCAACCTCGCAAAGCACGACCGAACTCACCTGGTTGTGACTCGCCTCAAGGGGGCATACTCCCTCCCCTCGTTCCTGGAGGAGGCCATCCAGCTGCTCGCACCGGGCCTCCACCCAGTCCACCAGCTCACCCCCATTGTCCTCCACTACCTCCGCGTGTGTGTGTGCGTCACTTACCCCGTCTTCATCGTGCAGTCTTCCCTCTATCGTTCCCATCTCCCGTGTCTCTGCCAACTCAGTCACCTCTTCACCCTTTACCTCCCTTGTCTCGACTATTTTTATTTCCTTTGTCGTCACCTCGTGTCTCGTCTCGCACGTTTTGGTCTCCCCATTTAATTTTTCCCTTTAGGTCATCGTCACGACCCTCGCCCAACACTCCCCCCGAATTATTTTTTCACCCGCCTCCACCGTGGGCCTGTCAGCCGTTGCACCCCCTCCCAGCTCGTTCGTTCCTACACGTGGAGTCGCCATTTTTATCTCCCTGGTCACGGCCTTCATGCCCGCCTGCAGGCATCGGCCCATGTTCTGCGTCTCACCCCGCAGCTTTTTCGTTTCTTCCTTCATGTTTGTTTCCATTCCGTTCATTTGTTGTGTATTCGCATCCAATTTTTGTGTATTCGCATCCATCTTTTCGTTCATGTTCGCATTTATCTTTTCGTTCATGCCTTTCATTTCGTTTTTCATTTCATTTGTCATTGCCGCCAGCATGGCGCATAGCTGGGCCATGTCGGGTGCGCTTGGGTGAGCCGTTTCGGCAAGGGTCGGGAGGTTTTGGTGGAGAGGGGGAGGGGAGGTGTCATACACCGCGGCCGCTGCCGCACCCATTTCGGGCTCTGGGTTCAGTTGGGCGAGTTCGTTTTCCTGTACAACCAACATTTCCTGCGCAGGGATTTCATCCTGAGCCATGGATTCTACACATTCTACATCCATTTCTAATACCCCCGGCTCCCGCTCGCCTTGAGACGCCATCTTGCTTCTCATAAAGGGTTAATTTAACTCGCTCGTAATTTGGAGGGAATCGGGGGTCGCTCCTCTCACCCCTGGACCGATTCCCGTGAATTTAGCTGGAGACAGGAGAGCCCATTTTCCCGTTCTCCGTTACCAGTGCCGTGAGGAGGGCGATGGGTTTATATCCCACTCCTGACACCAGTGTTGCGGATTCGCGCCCGCCGGCGTGCGGACGGCCACGTAACTTGAATCGCGGCACGTCGCCCACCGGACGGACAATCCAGTCGTGACCCTCTCGGACTAACGCCGGGAACTAGTCACGGGTGGACCTTTCGGTCTCACCGCGATCGTGCCAATCGGCCCCCGCGTGGGATAGGGTTGCTCGCCAAATTCGACCTACCTAAGTACCCACACGGAGGGTAGACCGGGCGATCGCACCTCGCTGCACGTCGACTTCGGACACGGGCCACTTTAAGCGACCCGTTCCGTACTATCGGGATAACCGAGCGGTGTTATTCGTCGGCCTCGACGGTTCGATTAATTATCGGGCATTTTAGCCCACGACCAACCCTTTACGTGAAGCAAGATGGAGATTCAATAGAGGAAAAGACGAAGCGAAGCGGGAAAACAGTTCAACAATAAGCACATTTATTCCGCGATGAACGGAAAGCACACATATACAATTCCACCAAAAGCACATGTAAAAGAAGAAGACAATGCAATATTACACAAAAAGCAAATGCAACAATGCAGATCTAACCGACTACCGGGCACACGGCAACACTTATACAATTTTACTTCACAGACGGCGCCGACAACACATATTCCCAAAGCAAAAGAAAAGAGAACCACCCTCCAGGATGAGGCGGGCCTGGGGCCGAGACCGGGTCGGGCCTACCGTCTGATGATGAGACGCAGAGCGGCGGTGGCGCCTCAACTCCGCGGGCCTCGCGGACAGTGTCTGGTAGGGGGTGGGAAGGGGGCCCCCTTTGTCGCACTATCTCAGCGCGGGGGGAAACAGGAGGGGGTTGCTGATGCTCGGGGGAAGGAGGATATCACCTTGTCTCGGGTCCCGCGGCGAGCGTCTCCTCCTCGACCTCGGTCGCGTTGCTGGCCTGCCCCTCTGCAGCTCCCGGCACCGACGCGAGCACCCCCTCGTCCGCCTTCGCCGCCGTCACCTCTCCACAGCTCCGTCTACTTGCCCTCTCCGTCTCCTCTCTTGGCTCGTCCCAACTCTTCACTCTTGACTTCTCCCACTTCTTTCCAGCTCCACCGACGACTCTCTTGAACTCCGCACACTCAATTTTACTGACGAACGCAGCCGTTTATATAAGCCCCGTGGCTTCGCTCTTTCACCCTTGACCCTCTGCCTCCGACCCTTCACCTCTCGAACTGGCTCCCCATTGGCCCGAGGAAAAGTGGGCGTGAATGCTTTTTTATCCATGTATTTGCATATAGCGACCGCCCTCCAACGCCCTGGAGGCGGGGCCAAATCGCCCCTCGCTCACCGATTGGACGGAACAAAAGTGGGCGTGGGTCGTTTTTGATCCGTTTTTCTTCGGAAAGTCTGTGATGTCTCTGAACACGCTGCTCGGTGCGCGCCCCGCACGAGTCCAGCATCGGCGCCCACGAGTGGCGCGAGATGGTGTGGATGCGATGGTGGCGAGTTGTGACGGTAAAGGTCGTGGCGGTTGTGGTGAAGCGGCGTTGTGGTTGGTGGTTGTTGTGGTGAAGCAGCGTTGTGGTTGGTGGTTGTTGTTGTGAAGCGGCGTTGTGCTTGGTGGTTGTTGTTGTGAAGCGGCGTTGTGCTTGGTGGTTGTTGTTGTGAAGCGGCGTTGTGCTTGGTGGTTGTTGTTGTGAAGCGGCATTGTGGTTGGTGGTTGTTGTTGTGAAGCGGCGTTGTGGTTGGTGGTTGTTGTGTGATGGCTGTTGAGACCTGGTTGGTGGTGGTAATAATGGCGGCTGGTCCAAAATAAAGATAGTAAAAGAAAAACGGCTATCCTGAAGAGTCGCAGCCCGCATGAATGACATTTATTCCCTCTAGACAACGGGTTTGGGCCTAACTACACATATACTTACCGAGATATCTCACCTAAGGGACCTGAATGGTGGTTTGTGAATTTCGTCAACCACAACAATATGTGTATATATATATATATATATATATATATATATATATATATATATATATATATATATATATATATATATATATATATATATATATATATATATATATATATATATATATATATATATATAATAGTCCTGAGATGATGATTGTCAATTTCAGACATAAAGTCGCCTGCCAGCAGGTGACATCATTGGAACAATGAGGGCAAACGTCGCCCAATGTCGAATCAAGAATTAGTGATATAGTCCATTTGCCAGAGAAGTAATCTTGTTGTCCTCAAAAGTGTATGGTTTTATGGTGGTGTCTTGTTCACAGGCATGCAAAGACAAAATTAAGCTTGGTTGCCCGGATGGCAACCATGGGGAAATCTGTTATTTTTGCGCAAATACAAGATGGCCGTCATCGACCCGGCTGAAAATATAACTTTTTAGGTAATGAACTTAAAATTACACGAGACATCTTTTCCATATAATTTTGGCACGAGGAATCGATATTTAACCTTATTTTTGTGAAAAGAAGTAAATTTGAGGTCAATGTTCAAGTTCCTGGCAATTGTTTGCCGTGTGAGATACATTTTGAATGACAACAAGGTCACTATTCTGTCAAATGGAAGCTCACATACGACATTTATGCGAGTTACTAATTCATGTTTAGTTACAAAACTAATGTTTTGTTTTTACAGATATGGCTGATTCAAGGTGCATTCTTCCCGTGTGTCATGGTGGAGGGGAATTGAAGAAATTTGCTGATCAAGGGATCAAGACATTGATCTCCTGTGCCAAAGCCCGTGGAGATTTAAGAGCTACGTGCAAAAATACAGGACATTGTTGATGGTGGTGGTGATGCTGTTCGCATAGAATGTCACAAAGGATGCTACTGCACTTGCACATCAAAACACAAAATTGAGAGACTTTGTAAATCACAGAAAAGAAAAGCTGCAGATGATTGTGTTACAGTGACAACAAGATCTCGCACACAGGCAACATGCAGTGGTGCGTTTGTTTACAAACGTGACTGCATTTTTTTTGTGGCAAAGAATGTTTACCTGTTGATGACAAACATCCAGAAAGATGGGATCGTGTTCGTCAAAGTTGTCAGAACGGTCAAGTTACATATTGGATATTTGGTTGATCTCCCTGTGGCTGAGTGCAAATACCATGTATGCTGTCATAACAGTTTCATGACAGTCCCTAAATATGCTGATTTGCCAACTGGTGTTGCAGAAGAAAGTGCCCCAAAGAACGTCATAGAGCGCATGAATTGTGACAGGTCAAAGATGTGGAATAGCGTTGAACTGCATTCCCTTTCCTGTGATCTTGGTGGCAAACTCACTCGACGTGATATGTTCAGCAAACTAACAGACTGCATGAGTAAGGACGTTATGTTAGTTCGGGTAGATGGATGGGCTGCCATTGTTGGTTTCCGTGAGTCCATTGCTAACCATCTGAAAATGGTTAAAGTGGATGATGCAGCTGAGAGGAGTATTGATTCTGTGGTAAGGCAGATCAAGAAGGAGGCATACTCAGTCAAGTACAACAGTGCCAATTATGACCTCTCAGAATTTACACAAGCCAACACAATCAAGGCAACAAGCCCAACTTTACTGAGGTTGATTTCAGACTGGTGTCTGGTGGTGAAATGACCAAGAAATCTCTAAGCCTGAGCCAGTCAATTCAAAGTCATGTTACAGGTACCAGAAATCAGACAACATTAGGACTGGCTGTCAAACTACTGCACCACCATGGCAGTTCTGATCTTCTAAAGCTCCTTCATGAACATGGGTTCACGTCATATGATGAGGTCCTGAGATTCAGGAAATCCACTGCTCATTTTCTCGGTGACAATGCTCAGCTTCTCCACCAATTCATGGGTTTGAGTAGAACTGTTGGCGTGATTTTTGCCTGGTTTGATAATCTTGATCTGCAAGTGTTCACGCCTAATGGTCGGCGCACTACTCATGTCCTCTCATGAATTTCAGCAACCCTATCCTGCAGGCATTCTTGAGTATGGGCATGCTCACCCAGGGAAGAGTGACCTTATTATCCCACGACTGTCTAAGAAAGCTGCCCAGTCTAGGACAAGCAGCAGCTCATCAGGGAGCCTTCCTCTGCAGCACTACACTGGGCCATCCAAAGTGAACCCCCCGGCTGTGGATGCAACCTCTGGATTCTCCTACCAAGAAGTGTGTGCCCGGCAAGCTAGTTTAGCTGCTGCACAGGAAAAGGACATGAAGTGGCTAAACACAGTCAGCACACAGGTGAACGCCATGGAATGGGGTGGGTTCAACAACCAAGAAGCATTCACCAGTCATGCAGAAAAAAAGCCAGCAAGTACCTACATGTTCGGACCCCAAATTGATGCCAAAGCTTCTCATCCAGACACTGTAGTGACTTCACTGGAGTATCTTCAGAAGTCATTGACTGATATGGGAATGACATGTCCACATCTCTGTGGATCTCCAGCTCCACATGGTGGCTTGCCAAATCAAGTGGCATGACGTTGATCGCTTTAAAAATGTGATTCTGAGGCCTGGGATAATGCACACTGTGCAGTCTTTCTGTGGTTACATTGGCAAACTCATGCGTGGGTCTGGTGTTGAGACTCTCATCAGTTCAGCATTCGGGGGCCAGGCAGGAATCATGAGTGGCAAGTCCTGGGTTCGATCAATGAGAGCCTTCCAGATGGTTTCGACTGCCCTTCTCATTTCCTTCCTCACCACCGGCCCCAAGACATTCCAGGAGTTGTGCAGCTACCTTGGGACATGCAGACAGCACCCAACTGGGAAGCACTGGGTTGATAACTTCATCAAGCCTACTCTGCTTGGTCATCAACTTATGCGTAGTGAGAGGGAGGCAGACTTCCTGCTGCAACAGCTAACACTTGAACGCATGCTTCCCGACTTCTTTGTTGCTGGTCACCATCACTATGCCCGTTACATCACCCATCACCTTCTGGAGATGCGCTATCTGCTGCCACCAGATGCCAAGTCAGAGCTCATATCAGGTGCTTTTGTGTGTCGTCACCAGGAAGGCATTTGGAATGGTGTGAGCTCTGATCAGTTCGGTGAACAAACTGCTATTAGAATTGGCAAGGGTGGCCTCAAGGGTATGACTCTTTCTCCAGAGATGGTAGCAGAGTGGATCGATTCCTTTCCTGTCACTGCCTACATCTCAGATACAATGGAGCACATCTACCCTGACTCCTCAAACAAGGACAATGAAGACCAAGTGAGAGAAAAGGACACAAGAATCGGACCACGTCACAAGGAGGAGGGGAAGAAGAGGAGAGAACTTCATGCAGATGATAGGCGCCGGATTTTACTTGAATTGTCGAATGTGTCTCATCCTCTTGAGAATCACTCACCACATCTGTACAACATTGCCAATGGTCGAATTGCTCCCCGAGAAGCTGAAGTGAATGTTGAGGTTTCCGTGGTTATAGGTCAGAAAATGGTTGCAGAGTTCCATGCATCCCTTCCAGGTGGATTCCATGCAACCATCTCTTGCCCCATCAAGACAATGGAGCACTTGCAGAAAGGAGTGAAAATTGGGTACAAGACGATCTTTGATCTAGAAACCATCTTCCTCAGGCTGCTGACTATTGGACAGCAAAGACAAATGGAGCTAGGACCTATTTCCAGTTTGAGCTCTGCGCAGTACCTCCCTCACTGATTGATGAATATGGGTGCTTAAGGAAAGGCAACAAAGCACCACTGGCACACAAACTCTGTATTCAGGCACAACAGCCTCTGCAACCAGATGTTACCATTGTTGACGCGAGCCAACTTCTCTATCATATTGTCTGGCCTTTCAGGGGAACTGTGTCAGTCTTAGTTGAGTCCATCAAGACAAGGCTGTCTACCATTGCTGGTCAGAAGATCTTGGTCTTTGACAAATATTATGATGTTTCTGCAAAGGACCATGAACGAGTGAGGCGTGCTGGCATTGGTTACATCAACTATGACCTATTGACCTCACAATAAACACACCCCTGCCTAGTCGAGAAGCCATCCTGAAAAACAAGCAGAACAAGTTGCAGCTGTCCAAGGTTTTGAGAACCTATAACTTTGGTGAAGGAGTTACTGTGGAGAGCCGTAGCCATGGTGCGTTCAACCATGATGAAGCAGACATTACAATGATCTCACACCTGCTCATGGCTGCTGAATGTAATGCAAGAGTGATACGTATCCTCTCTGATGACACTGATGTTTTTGTATTGATGGTTTACTGGGTTTACTAGCGCAACATCCAGGCCACAGTGCAGATGGAAAGGTGGGATGGAGCAATTTGGGATATCAACACCACCTGTGACCAGCTTGGCCCCAAGTGTCTGCAGCTTTTGGGAATGCACTACATCACTGGCTCAGATACCACGTCATACCCATATGGCAAGGGCAAAGTGTCAGCCCTGAAGACACTGAGAGCTGGCAACTTCCCTGGTTTGTACTCCGCACTTGGTGAGCTGAACGCAAGTCATGAACAGCTCATGTAAGCAGGGCGGACATTCTTCTATGCCCTGTATGGTCAGCCAGAAGGTACCACGATGAGTGAGATGAGGTACTATATGTACACAAGGAAGTCTAGCAAGCCCCTCAAGCTCATGGCATTACCTCCAACTGAGATCAATCTCTTCCTACATATTTTGCGTGCACATCTACAGACAATACTTGCAAAATCAGCTGATCAGCAGGCCCCACCTGAACTTGACATTACAAAATATGGATGGGACATCAGAGATGGAATCCCAGTGCCAGCAACTTCTGCTACTCCACCAGCCCCTTTGGACCTCATGGATGTTGTGCGGTGTGGATGCAAAGCAGAGGGGAAGGCCTGCAGTACTGCAAGTTGCAGTTGTCACCATGCAACGATCTCCTGCACGCTATACTGCACTTGTGGTTGCAGTGACAAGTGCTTCAACCCATACAAGACTGTGGAGGACAGTGAAAGTGAAGTGGAAGAAAGGAGTGTCGAAGCAGAACTGGAAAGAGACGAGGATACGGAAGGGGACGAGTACAATGAATGGGAATGAACAATACGTAAGTTGTCTACTAGGTTCTATGTCCTCTGTTCCTAAGATGTCCAATATGATGACATGACAATGTGTATGCTTTCTGATTATCAACATACTGTTGTGAACCATTCATGACTTCACTTTTGCATTGGTGTTGCATAATTTTCAGCAGAAAATAGTCATGGACATTTCATGTGAACCTCTATTTATTCCTGAACGTAAAAAATAACCCCAAAATTGAATTCCTCATGTCAAAATCATATGGAAATGAGGTATTACACAGGATTATATGTTGACCGATTAAAAACTTAGCCCCATCGTCTGACCTGTAGCGGCCATCGTGAATTTATGCAAATTACATGAGTTCCCCAAGGTAGCCACCCCGGCAACCAACCTGAATTTTATTAATGGACCCATGTTAGTCCAAAACAATCATAAAACCATACACTTTCCACATCAACAAGGTTGATAATGGAACACATAATAACGGCAAATGGACTATATGTGGACCCCGAACAATAAAACCATCATCACACTTGAACCCATTGAGATCCCATTTTAATTTATGCTGAGGTGTTGGAGTATATGAAGGGGTATTCTCACACTAAAAAATCGGGATCATCGGTTTGGCTGGGGGGCAGGGGCCCAAGGTCAAAGGGCGCCCCAAACTATAACTTTTTGAATTACTGTTTCGGAGTGATTTTACTTTACACGATTCGAAAGATCTTGCTTTTACGAGCATTTTGATACCAAGATCATCCAAATCGGACCACTACAACCTGTCATATGGCCACTGGAAGATTGTGGGTCAACCGGGGGCACCCAAATTTGGTGGGGGGGGGGCTAAAATGGGCCCCCAGGTCTGAAAATTGACATAGTTTTACCGTGGATACAAACACTTGCACAAAAAAAGAGTGAAATCTGAGACGGTGTCAAAATTTCACTGAAAAATGTGTACACTTGACATGGAACGCCCCCAATACACACTCCTAAAAATTGCTCATTTGAGATGAGACATCTATGAACTTGTCGGAGATGATACCCTGCAGGTGGACTTCATTATACTGATCCATACTACCTTGAATAATAGATAGGTATTTTTGATGATTCAGCTATCTGCTCCTTCAGAGTGCGTTGCACCTACTCAGTTACAATCAGCCTTTCCCATCATGATAAAAACTGTACAATTTAATGTTATTTTCATGAAGAAAGTTCATGAATATTCTATAAAAGAACTCCATTCCTTCATCAGTTTATAATATGGTTTCCTTTTGCTTTTCTTCAATATCTTGTTGAAAGCCTTTTTTTCTCTCTTTCCAAAAGTGAGGCTCATGGAAGAGCAATTGTTGTTTTTAAAGGCTTATTGCACGACATATTGGATAGAGTAAGCATGTATGAGATTGGCACCCATTTTATTCACATTTTTCAGAGGAACAATCGACATGTATCTCGACAAATCAATAATGGTAAAAGCATATTTGTAAACCCCCTATCTTTTTTGTATACAGTACTTGTATTGTAACCCCCTCTTTCTCTCTGTATACTGTATTTGATGTTTTTTAGCAGCGTCTCGCGTAGCGACCGCTGCTCTAAGAATGCTCGGCATTGTTGTTCTTCTTCTTGTGAAGACAAAACCTTTATATTAGGACTCTGCTCTTTAATAACACGATCCGGATCTCCTTAAATACTAAGCACCTGTACACATCGTCGCATTGAGGGTGCCTTTTGAGAGCGTCTATCATGAACTTTTAAATATATTCGGACATTTGCTTTAAAGTTTCGAAAAGTTCACGTTACTATTTAAAGATTATTCCATTTAATGTATTGTAAATTCGTAAATACGTAAATACACTATGACGGGTCTCGCTATTGGCTTAATCAAGGCACGTGACGAAATATCGGAAGTTGTTTTTTTTTGTTTTTGTTTTTTAGCCGACAAAACCTTTAGGACGCTGCTCTTGGACACATTTGTCCTTGTTTGTACAAGAATATTTGCAACCCCCTAATAGGTAATTTGATGTTCAATCGACTTACCCAAGAAAATGTAATCGACTGATTTAAAAAAAAAAAATTCTTTTTATACCTTGTGATGATGCAATTTATCAGATAATTGTATTTTTGTTTGCTTTTCAGTCAAGACATCATCTGAACTTAAGGTTTATTGAATGGAGTGGTAGATGTGGTATTCCAAATGAACCTACTTTTTCTTTTCTTGTTGGAGTTCAGTTAATGGACATATTAAAGAGCACTCTGGGTATTGGCGACATCATTTTTTTCCCCCTCCCAATGAGATGTCATGCTTGGTGTTGGTTTAATGGTAAGGGTGGTGGGCTTGGGATCCTAGGATCCTGAGTTCAAATCCCACTTGGCTGTTGAATTAATACCAGGTGGAGTTGACTGTCTGTCATCCTTCCGAGGTCCGCAAAATGAGTACCAGCTTGCTGGTGTCCTATGTTAGAGTGGCGACTCATCCAGGATTGCACCCAATAGCCAAGGAGACTGCTTCGGCAGCACCAACGCTTTGCACAGAGTATGGTCCCAATGGATGGATGGATGAGATGTCAACCTGCAGGGTTTATCTATGCTCAATACTCCAAACTCTGTGTCAAACAAGAAAGCAGTATGCACCATTTATAAAGTCTTTAGTATGACTTAACCAGGGACAGAATCCAACCATCAACTTCCCAAACTTGAAGCAAATGCTCCCAACCACAATTCCACCAAACTTGTTAAATATTTGTTTGTCATGAATATATAATGACAACTTAATCCCTTTGGGATACCATGCATTTTATTTTTCCATCATCCACTTAACAAAGATAATTTAAGTTGATTGAATTTCAATGAAACATTCATTCTGTTGTTTAAAGATATTGGCTAATTCAGACAAAGACAACTCCTCTTTTGAATGGACGTTAATCAAGAGTAACGTAAAGCAATTGAACAAATCTCAAAGACAATACTTGTGTTATTATCAGAGGTGAAGCAGAACAGCAACCTCACTTATCAACACGAGAAAGGGATGTAAAGGCAGCTTCAAACACAGAACTGCACAATGGACAAAACAAATGTCTTGAGGACGGAAAGATCTTTCAATGGGTTAGAGATTCGCACAATGCTCCACTGATTCCCATCATCCTTTGAGGAGGAAGTGAAGAACATCAACTGAGAACCAGCTTCCTCCACTGTCCCTAAATGTAACAAAAACAAAAGTAAGCATTTGGCCAAATTGATGGCACTTTTTCTGGAGTGTAAATTGTCCAAGCGCAAAATGGAAATAAAGTTTTCCAAAAGCTCACAAGTATTCTTACCAAGCACAGTAGACAGAACATGAACACCTGGTTTGGTACTCAAAATCAACATATGACCACCAATCGGGATTCCAGCCAAAGGAGCATTCATGAACGAGGCTTTTCCAATAGCCAGGAGGACAGGGCAATCTCCCAGCACAGAGCCCAAAAGCTCCAAATGATCTTTATTAATTGTTTCAGCATGTGTGTTTATGATCACTGAACAACCTCCACATGCCGGAAATCTCTCAGGAACAGAAATTTCATGAGTCGATGATAACTGGGGCATAACAGAAATATAGAGCGTTAGGAAGAATGTCGAAATGGCAACAAGGTGGAAATAGGAAGTTCATTAGCCATGGAAATTGTTCAATGACTTAAAATGAAAAGTGAAAATGATTGAAACAAATGAAAAAGGCCAGTCCATGTGAAATGTGTTTAACTTATTCAAGCCCTGCAATTAAAGCAGGTGAAAGACAAAATACTGCATTGAAGTCATGAGAAGGAACCCAAATAAGCAAAGATAAAAGATAGTCAAAAACGTTATAATCTATACTAATGTCAGTGTGCACATCTCCTCCATAAGTCCAAAGCCATGAAACCTAGCAGCCAGAAACATTGCATGCATACGAAGGGAACTCCAAGGAAGCGCATGAGTGAAAATTGGGTGTTTGGGTTAATTTAAAACACTCCTTTTGAAGATAATTAAGGCCTTAATAATATCCTTTATCAGGCGCATCCTCAGACACCTCGCTGGTGTCTGGCATCCTGCTTACCTCGCTCGGATCTTGATTCACCATTTTGTTCAGCAGTGCCTTGAGTTGGAACAGGCCGCAACAGTTTATCAACGCTAAAAAAATTTTTTTTCACTTTCCTCACTTATATCATGGAATGCCTGATCATTATACCTACGAATCGATGGATACATTGCAATGCTTATAAATACCAGCGTTTGTGGCTTTATTTCATTTCTGCACATGCCATAACCTCGAGAATCTCTTAAATCAAGTGGATTTACAAAATTTTATCTCCAGAACTGAACTTAGCAGCAGTTCCGGCTGCTAAAAAAAAGTGTTCATTTGTCCAATTCGGACATTGCTTCGGTATTTCCAGGTGCATGGGTTTATATGACTGATCACCAAGCCAGGGTGTTCTATTGGAGTGCTTGCTTGAGTGCTTAAGCCACTTGGCAAGCTGCTTGGTTGTTGGTTTCAAAACCACCAGAAGTAAGACCCATCTCTTTGCTGATGGAAATACCAATCTTTACATAATTGCGATAGAAAAAAACGGAATAAAAATTAACTTTAACCCTTTAAAAATTATTTAAATTAAAAATTATTTTAAGTGCGAATAAACTATTGAAATATCAGCTGCTTTTTCGTATCCTTTTCTCACCTGTGTTGCAGGTAGAGCAACCTGCTCTGTGATGCTTTAAAAGGCAGTGTATAATCAGCCTTTTCTGAATGTAATCGATATGAGAAACAGGATTGAATGAGACTCACATTATTATATGTGACGAAGAAGACAAAGGAGGAAGAGATTTTCCACCCGGTTTTATATAGAACACAGTGGATAAAAAGAAAACATCGCTGTTTGGGCGCATTTTATCGCCCTGGTAATACCCTGATATGTTTGCTTCCCTTGCCTTTATGTTGCCTTCATTCCCCTTATGCTGCCTTCCCATTCCCTCCCCTCACGCTGCTTTCCCCTCCTCACGCTGCCTCCTAACCCAAAAGTGCTGCCTTCCCCACCCCCTTACTGCCTCCCCTTCCCTCCCATCACACGATCCTCCTCCCAAACCCTTCCCCTCCCCACCCCCATGGACACCTCCCAGCAGTCTCAGCGCTGGTTTAACGTATCCCATTTTGTTCAATCCTGTACTACCCCCCACCCTCTCCTCCACAAGTCCCACTGCCAAATGCAAGTCAAGAACTCCTCCCCTCATGCTTACCTCCTCCCAACCCCCTCCCCCAGAGTGTATAGTGATGTTCCCCCCACCTCCTCTCTCCACCCCCCCTAAACTCTCCCTCCTCTCTCGCTCTCCCCTCCATCCTCTCTCCCTCCCCTCCCTCCTCTGTCCTTCCCATCTCTTACTCTCCCAGCCCTCCCTCCACCTCCTCTGTTAAGGGGACCATTTAAGACTGACAGTTTAGTTTTGAATTTAAAACAGCTTCCACAGAGTGTAGCATGTGTGAATCAGATTCGGAGTGAGCCGACTGGAGGGGTGTAAGGGTCACTCCATGTATGAGCATACATGCATGCAGGCCTTTGCCAGTTAGATAGCGTGGGTTTTAAATTCTCCTGCCCAGTTTTATAGAGAACATGGTGATTAAAAAGAAAATGTTACCATTTGGGCATGCTTTCTTTCCCTTTCCTTTATATCGTGCTGCATTCCCTTTCCCCACCGCTCCTCACTGTCCCTCCCTCCTCTTCCTTTCCTCCTCCTCACTATCCCCCACCCCTCTCTCTCTCTTTCTCTCTCTCTCTCCCCCCTCTTAGTATTCCCATCAGCGAAGCGACGGGTGGTACTTACTAGTTTTAAATAAAATGGCCTAAAAAAATGTTACTCCACTGACATGAACCTGTTTGCTTCAGTATTTTGCTTGACAATTACAATGTACAAGCCGAAACCCCATCACAGACTGATTCCGTTCCATGAACGAAAAGTGTTTATTCTGCTTCAGAGTTGAAGGTTGACGATTGCCACTATGTGCGATGCACTTTTACAGGTACGAAGTTTCTTTCAGTCCAGGTCACAGTACCGAGAAAAACGTGACGCAACCGCGAGGAGGAGCACAAAAGTGGTCCTTCAGTATTAATATATAGATGGTATTAGTGATTTTAACAGTGTAAGGTTGTTTTGTTGTGGTATTATTGAGGATGTTATGAGTGATTTTAACAGTGTGAGGTTGCTTTGTTGTGGTATTATTAAGGATGTTAGAAGTGATTTTAACAGTGTAAAGTTGCTTTGTTGTGGTATTATTAAGGATGTTATTAGTGATTTTAATAGTGTAAGGTTGCTTTGTTGTATTATTAAGGATGTTATTAGTGATTTTAAAAGTGTAAGGTTGCTTTGTTGTGGTATAATTGAGGATGTTATAAGTGAATTTAACAGTGTAAGGTTGCTTTGTTGTGGTATAACAAAGGACGAGCCGAAACCCCGTCACAGACGGATTCCGTTCCATGAGCCCAATATGACAACCAGTGGCGTCTCTTGCAAGAGCCGGATCCCAGTCGATGTACTCCATGGCCTTACCTAATGAGGCCTCCAAAATGCCCTTGTACACGACATTTTTGGTGTACACTACTCCTTGTGAAGAAGTCCCCTGATTTGTGCACGTGTTTCCTTTGACGTACACCGTGTCCAAACTTCTCAGGTCACAGTACCGAGAAAAACGTGATGCGACCGTAAGGAGGAGCACAAAATTGGTCCTTCAGTATTAATATAGAGATGGAATGTTTCTTGTAACATTTTTTGTGTCAAATTCACACACTGAGGAAGTCAGCATGTGCAGAAGAGGGTTTTACATTGCAGACGCTATTTTCGAGGAGTGGAATTGCACCTCTCAGCGGTGGCCATCTGTCAACGACAGACGTGATGACGTCAGCGAGCGACCGATGATGTCATGACGTCCTTCTGCTTCTCAGCGGTGACGTCACATGTCGCCATGAACACGAATGTAAAACGAAAAGTGTTTCTTCTGCTTCAGAGTTGAAGTTTGACGATTGCCACTATGTACGATGCACTCTTACTGGTACGAAGTTTCTTTCAGTCCAGGTCACAGTACCGAGAAAAACGTGACGCGACCGCAAGGAGGAGTACAAAATTGGTCCTTCAGTATTAATATATAGATGGTATTAGTGATTTTAACAGTGTAAGGTTTTGTAGTGGTATTATTGAAGTTGTTATTCGTGATTTTAACAGTGTAAGGTTGATTTGTTGTGGTATTATTAAGGATGTTTTGAGTGATTTTAACAGTGTAAGGGATTGCTTTGTTGTGGTATTATTGAGGATGTCACAAGTGATTTTAACAGTTTAAGGTTGTTTTGTTGTGGTATTATTTAAGATGTTATTCTTGATTTTAACAGTGTAAGGTTGATTTGTTGTGGTATTATGAAGGATGTTATTCGTGATTTTGACAGTGTAAGGTTGCTTTGTTGTGGTATTATTAAGGATGTTATTAGTGATTTTAACAGTGTAAGGTTGCTTTGTTGTGGTATTATTGAGGATGTTATAAGTCATTTTAACAGTGTAAGCTTGTTTAGTTGTGGTATTATTGAGGATGTTATGAGTGATTTTAATATTGTAAGGTTGTTTTTTGTGGTGTTATTGAGGATGTTATGAGTGATTTTAACAGTGTAAGGTTGTTTTGTTGTGGTATTATTAAGGATGTTATTAGTGATTTTTACAGTGTGAGGTTGTTTTGTGTGGTGTTATTAAGGATGTTATAAGTGATTTTAACAGTGTAAGGTTGCTTTGTTGTGGTATTATAAAGTACGAGCCGAAACCCCGTCACAGACGGATTCCGTTCCATGAGCCCAATATGACAACCAGTGGCGTCTCTTGTAAGAGCCGGATCCCAGTCGATGTACTCCATGGCCTTACCTAATGAGGCCTCCAAAACGCCCTTGCGAGCACCTTGAGGCTACCTTGCGTCTGCCTTGAAAATCATATGGCCGCCGCAGGGCCCCCTTCAGGCCACCGTGCGACATCAAATCAAAGACTGTACGCCAACCCCACGTTTTCGGTCTCCACAATTTCTAAATACTCTGTGCGGCTCCCCGAAAAATAAAAACATATGTGACTGCTTCATTGTGTGACCGTGGAAATACTGCGGCTGCCGTATAATTGCTGGTGTCCGTAGATTTTGGAGACCCCACGGCCGCCGTGGCAAATGTGACTTGGGCATCAGGTTGCTTTGTTGTGGTATTATTGAGGATGTTATTAGTGATTTTTACAGTGTGAGGTTGTTTTGTGTGTTGTTATAAAGGATGTTATAAGTGATTTTAACAGTGCAAGGTTGCTTTGTTGTGGTATAATTGAGGATGTTATTGGTGATTTTAACAGTGGAAGTTTGTTTTGTTGTGGTATTATTTAGGATGTTATTCGTGATTTTAACAGTGAAAGGTTGCTTTGTTGTGGTATTATAAAGGATGTTATTAGTGATTTTTACAGTGTGAGGTTGTTTTGTGTGGTGTTATTAAGGATATTATAAGTGATTTTAACAGTGTAAGGTTGCTTTGGTGTGGTATAATTGAGGATGTTATTGGTGATTTTAACAGTGGAAGGTTGTTTTGTTGTGGTATTATTTAGGATGTTATTCATGATTTTAACAGTGAAAGGTTGCTTTGTTGTGGTATTATTAAGGATGTTATAAGTGATTTTAACAGTATAAGTTGCATTGTTGTGGTATTATTGAGGATGTTATTCGTGATTTCAACAGTGTAAGGTTGTTTCGTTGTGGTATTATAAAGGATGTTATGCGTGATTTTAACAGTGTGAGGTTGTTTTGTTATGGTATTATTAAGGATGTTATTCGTGATTTTAACATGCAAGGTTGTTTTGTTGTGGTATTATGAAGGATGTTATAAGTGATTTTAATAGTGGAAGGTTGCTTTGTTGTGGTATTATTAAAGATGTTATCAGTGATTTTAACAGTGTAAGGTTGCTTTTTTGTGGTATTTTTAAGGATGTTATGTGATTTTAACAGGAAAAAGGTTGCTTTGTTGTGGTATTATTGAGGATGTGAAAAGTGATTTTAACAGTGCAAGGTTGTTTTGTTGTGGTATTATTCAGAATGTGAAGTGATTTTAACAGTGCAAGGTTGCTTTGTTGTGGTATAATTGAGGATGTTATTCGTGATTTTAACAGTGCAAGGTTGTTTTGTTGTGGTATTATTCAGGATGTTATTAGTGATTTTAACAGTGTAAGGTTGTTTTGTTGTGGTATTATTGAGGATGTTTTTAGTGATTTTAACAGTGCAAGTTTGCTTTGTTGTGGTATTATTAAGGATGTTTTGAGTGATTTTAACAGTGTAAGGGATTTCTTTGTTGTGGTATTATTGAGGATGTTATAAATGATTTTAACAGTGTAAGGTTGTTTTGTTGTGGTATTATTTAAGATGTTATTCTTGATTTTAACAGTGTAAGGTTGATTTGTTGTGGTATTATTAAGGATGTTTTGAGTGATTTTAACAGTGTAAGGGATTTCTTTGTTGTGGTATTATTGAGGATGTTATAAATGATTTTAACAGTGTAAGGTTGTTTTGTTGTGGTATTATTTAAGATGTTATTAGTGATTTTAACAGTGAAAGGTTGATTTGTTGTGGTATTATTAAGGATGTTTTGAGTGATTTTAACAGTGTAAGGGAGTGCTTTGTTGTGGTATTATTGAGGATGTTATAAGTAATTTTAACAGTGTAAGGTTGTTTTGTTGGGGTATTATTTAAGATGTTATTCGTGATTTTAACAGTGTGAGGTTGTTTTGTTGTGGTATGATTAAGGATGTTTTGAGTGATTTTAACAGTGTAAGGGATGGCTTTGTTGTGGTATTATTGAGGATGTTATAAGTGATTTTAACAGTGTGAGGTTGCTTTGTTGTATTATTAAGGATGTTATTAGTGATTTTAAAAGTGTAAGGTTGCTTTGTTGTGGTATAATTGAGGATGTTATTCGTGATTTTAACAGTGTAAGAGATTGCTTTGTTGTGGTATTATTAAGGATGTTATAAGTGATTTTAAAAGTGTAAGGTTGTTTTGTTGTGGTATTATTTAAGATGTTATTCGTGATTTTAACAGTGTAAGGTTGATTTGTTGTGGTATTATTAAGGATGTTATTCGTGATTTTAACAGTGTAAGGTTGTTTTGTTGTGGTATTATTTAAGATGTTATTCGTGATTTTAACAGTGTAAAGTTGATTTGTTGTGGTATTATTTCAGATGTTTTGAGTGATTTTCACAGTGTAAGGGATTGCTTTGTTGTGGTATTATTGAGGATGTTATAAGTGATTTTAACAGTGTGAGGTTGTTTTGTTGTGGTATCATTAAGGATGTTTTGAGTGATTTTAACAGTGTAAGAGATTGCTTTGTTGTGGTATTATTAAGGATGTTATAAGTGATTTTAACAGTGTAAGGTTGTTTTGTTGTGGTATTATTTAAGATGTTATTCGTGATTTTAACAGTGTAAGGTTGATTTGTTGTCGTATTATTAAGGATGTTATTCGTGATTTTAACAGTGTAAGGTTGTTTTGTTGTCGTATTATTAAGGATGTTATGAGTGATTTTTACAGTGTAAGGTTATTTTGTTGTGGTATTATTGAGGACAAGCCGAAACCCCGTCAGACGGATTCCGTTCCATGAGCCCAATATGACAACCAGTGGCGTCTCTTGTAAGAGCCAGATCCCAGTCGATGTACTCCATGGCCTTACCTCATGAGGCCTACAAAACGCCCCTGTACATGACATTTTTGGTGTACACTACTTGTGAAGAAGTCCCCTGATTTGTGCATGTGTCGACTTTGACGTACACCGTGTCCAAACTTCTCAGGGCATAGTACCGAGAAAAATGTGACGCGACCGCGAGGTGGAGCACAAAATTGGTCCTTCAGTATTAATATAGATATGCAATGTTTCTTGTTACATTTGTGTCAAATTCACATTCTGAGATAGTCAGCATGTGCAGAAGAGGGTTTTCCATTGCAGACGCTATTTTCGAGGAGTGGAATTGCACCTCTCAGCGGTGACCGTCTGTCGACGACAGACGTAATGACGTCAGCGAATGACAGATGATGTCATGACGTCCTCATGCTTCTCAGCGGTGATGTCACACGTCGCCATGAACACGAATGTAAAAGGAAAAGTGTTTATTTTGCTTCAGAGTTGAAGTTTGACTAATGCCACGATGTGCGATGCACTCTTTCAGGTACAAAGTTTCTTTCAGTCCAGGTCACAGTGACGCGACCGCAAGGAGGAGCACAAAATTGGTCCTTCAGTAAAATATATATATATCGATGGTATTAGTGATTTTAACAGTGTAAGGTTGTTTTGTTGTGGTATTATTAAGGATGTTATAAGTGATTTTAACAGTGTAAGGCCGAAGTCACATTTGCTCTTCGGCGAGGATACGACGGCCGGATGCCCTCTGAATTGACAGAAACGTGCGGTGGCCGCAGAGTTTCTGCGGTGGCGTCAGGGTGGCCCGACGCTGTTTGGCTATCTTTTATAGGCCGTAGGGGTCGCCGTGGAATTATAACGCGGAGTTGCAACTTTTTTCATTTCTCCGTTCGCCGAAGCAATTCGACAAGCCGAAAAAAAAAAACAAAAAAAATCTGGTAAAAATAAAATGAACCCACTCGTTTCTGTCCGTCTGGCCGCACTTGCGCCTTAGGGCCCCCCTGCGGTCGCCTTGCGGGCACCTTGAGGCTACCTTGCGTCTGCCTTGAAAATCATATGGCCGCCGCAGGGCCCCCTTCAGGCCACCGTGCGACATCAAATCAAAGACTGGACGCCAACCCCACGTTTTTGGTCTCCACAATTTCTAAATACGCTGTGCGGCTCCCCGAAAAATAAAAACATATGTGATTGGTTTGTTGTGTGACCGTGGAAATACTGCGGCTGCCGTATAATTGCTGGTGTCCGTAGATTTTGGAGACCCCACGGCCGCCGGGGCAAATGTGACTTGGGCATCAGGTTGCTTTGTTGTGGTATTATTGAGGATGTTATTAGTGATTTTTACAGTGTGAGGTTGTTTTGTGTGGTGTTATAAAGGATGTTATCAGTGATTTTTAACAGTGTAAGGTTGCTTTGTTGTGGTATTATTGAGGATGTTATTAGTGATTTTTACAGTGTGAGGTTGTTTTGTGTGGTGTTATAAAGGATGTTATCAGTGATTTTTAACAGTGTAAGGTTGCTTTGTTGTGGTATTATTGAGGATGTTATTAGTGATTTTTACAGTGTGAGGTTGTTTTGTGTGGTGTTATTAAGGATGTTTTTAGTGATTTTGACAGTGAAAGGTTGCTTTGTTGTGTTTTTTTTTTTTTTTGTATACCTTGGTCGAGGCTCGTATGAGAGCTAACACACAACTCACAGCAAGGAGGCATGAGACAAGAGGGGCGGGAGTGGAAGGGACAAAACAGTGGGGAACAGACACATTTGGTGAACTGTGGAAGGGAGAGGGATGGGACGGGGAACATGGCGAAGAGAAGATGGACATTTCAGGGACTTTCAGGAAGGAAAGCAGGAGAAATGAAGGAAGTGGGCTTGGGTGGATTATCGGGGGTAGAAAAGATCGAGGATTTGGATGGGGGAAGATAAGAGGTGGTGGTGAACAGCTGTTTTGAAAGCCTGGAGGGAAGAATGGGAAAGAATAGAGTGAGGAAGTTTATTCCAAAGGCGGGAAAAAAGAGGAATGAAAGAGTGAAGATGAGCAGTGTTTCGTGATTTTGGTAGTTTTACCAGAAGGGGGTTGCTGGCGGACCTTGAGCGCCCTGTGGAAATGTGGTGGGGACAAATCGCAGAGAGAGCAGGGGGGGCAAGGCTGGAGAGGAGTCGGTAGAAGACAGAAAGACCACCGACCAACCTGCGGTGATTGAGTGAGAGGCCCAAAGACTCAGCTTCATTGCGGGAGATGCCGATGATCTTAAATGCCCTGGTTTCGACAGCGTGAAGCCGAGAAAGGTGGGAGGCAGGAGCACCAGCCCAGAGGGGAGAGCAGTACTCCATCAGGCTACGGACAAAAGCTTTGTAAGTGGTCAGGAGCTCAAGAGGGCCGAGGAAGCACGACGGAGGATTCCCAGTCGGCGACTGGCTTTTGAGGCGAGGTTGGAAATATGACTTTCCCAGGAAAGGTCATGGCAGATAGTGAGACCTAGAAGCTTGAAAGAAAAGACTTCTTCCAGAGGATTGTTGAGAAAGTGGATGGGGGGGTTTTGTAAACGGTCCTTTCAAAGAGACATAGTGAGAGTGTGAGATTTGTCTGGATTGAAAGACATGTTCCACGTGTTGGACCAGTTTGTGATTTTATCCAGATCTGCAGTGAGCGAATAAGCTGCTGCTTGCCGGTCTGAGGGATGACAGATGGTACGGTAGAGGGTGGAGTCGTCGGCAAAGAGAAATAGAGGATTTTCCAGAGAGTCCGAGAGATCATTGATGAAAACCAGAAAAAGAACAGGGCCCAGAACGCTACCTTGAGGAACTCCAGCCTGCACAGGAAGAGGGGATGAAAGAACTCCATTTAGGGCCACACGTTGACTGCGACAGGAGAGGAAGTCTGCGAGCCATGAGTGGAGATGGCCTTGAATACCATGGGAAGAGAGTTTGGTGAGTAGGGCAGGGTGCCAGACTGTGTCAAAAGCACGTGATATGTCCAGGGATACGGCTCGGATTTCCTGTCTGGCATTGAGGACCTCCATCCATTGATGGGAGAGCAGAAGCAGCATATCCAGGGTAGAGTGACCTCGTCTGAAACCAAATTGATGATTGGAAATCAAGCCATTGGAGAAGAGGAAGGATTTCATATCTGAGGCGATGATGGATTCCATCACCTTGCTGATGATTGGGAGAAGGCTGATTGGTCTGTAGTTACAGGGATCTGTTTTTGCACCTTTTTTATGCAGGGCAGTGATGTTAGCAGATTTCCAAGCAGATGGCAGATGACCTTGGGCAAATGAGAGGGTGAATAGAACAGAGAGAGGGTGAGCAAGAGCAGAAGAGCAGGCTTTGAGGACACGTGGGCTGATGCCGTCTGGACCGGTTGCAGAATCTGACTCGAGGTTTGAAAGCAAGCTCTCCACCTTGTCAGGAGAAAAGGATACAGAGTCCAGGGACAGTTGGGTGCGACTGGGTAAAGTGGGTAGAGATAGTGATGGGTTTGGGACACAAGATTTAGCTGCAAACACCGAGTTTAGACATTCAGCTTTATCACGTGTGGAATCAGCAGTGTGGCCATTTGAGGTAAGCGAGGGGATGGAGGGGGAACATACACCAGAAACAGATTTGATTAAACGCCACCAGGATTTTGAGGAGGGAGAGAGGTTTGAGAGTTCAGACTTGAGATGAGAAAGATGTTGTTTTCTGGCTCTCCTGAGGGTAGATACACACTTGTTCCGAGCTTTGTGGAAAGAACTGAGATTGCCCTCAGTTGGGTTTGCTTTCCATGAGGCAAAGGCAAGTTGTTTCAGGACAACTGCCTCGCCACAAGCTTCAGTAAACCAAGGGCGGGAGGAAGGGTAAGACAACTGAACACGAGAGGGGATAAATCTGTGCATGAGGGAGAGCAAGTTTCTTTGAAAGAATTCCCAGGATGAGTTGATGTTTGAGAAAGTAGTGATAGGAGACCAGTCTGTAAGTTTGATGGCTGCTCGGAGACCCTGCCAGTCGGCTTGAGTGAAATGCCAGACTCGACGGCGGTGAGGTGGTTCTCTGATAACAGCCAGAGAGATGTCCACTTTGACAAGGACGTGGTCAGAAGAACCGATTGGAGCGAAGGAAGAGCAGCAGATATTGTCAGGGAAATTTGTCAAAATCAGATCCAGAAGAGATGGAGTACCATTGGTTGAGATCCGGGTCGGGAAGTTGACCGATTGAGTCAGTCCCAATGAGTCGCAGAAAGCTTTTGCTGAGGTGCCATGGCAGGTGAGAGAGTTACCCACACCTAGCCAACTGGCGTGATGACAATTGAAGTCACCACATAAGAGGAAGAGAGAGTTTGGATGAGAAGATAGAAGATGGTCCATGTTTTCAGATAGTGAGGTGTAGATGGAGTCATCACTGTTCGGTGGACGGTACAGTACACATATAAACATGAGGTAGGAGTGGAGGGGAAGCCGAAGCCAGAGGTATTCCTGGGGGTGTGGGGGAGTGAGAGCAGTGCATGGAGAGTGAGGAATAGAGTCTTTGATGAAGAGAGCAACACCTCCACCAGGACGAGGCTCAGGTCTGTCATACCGTAAGAGGGAGTAGCCAGGGAGAGATACTTGGGAGTCAGACACGTCTTGGGAGAGGAAAGTTTCTGTTAGGCAGATAATGTCTGGTTTGTCAGTGGCAACCTGTATGGAAAGATCTGAAAGGTTTGAGCGAAGGCCCCGGATATTTGAGGTCCACACTTTTAATGAAGAGGAAGGGGAGGAGGCTTTGGGTGCAGGAGGTGGAGGGGGAGGGGGAGGGTAGGACAAGGGACGAGGGGGGCAGGTAAGGAGGGTTGCTGAAGGAGTGTGGGGTATTGCAGAACAGCGAGGGGAGGGGGCCGAATGAGGAGGAGAAAAGGCTCTGTGGTGCTGGGGGAGAGGGGGGAGAAGAGACAAGGAAGAAGGCAGTTGAGGATTTGAGGAGGTAGAGTGAAGAGATGGAGGTGAGAGGGCAGTGGAGGGAGGCAGGTTGGTGGATGAGAGGGGGGCAACTTTGAGAAGGAAGAGTGAGGGGGATGAAAGGTGGGAGAAAGGTGAGGGGGAAATTTTTGAGAGAGGTGAGAGGGAGGCTTGGAGGGAGAAGAGTGGGATGGTTGCTTTGAGAGTGAGAGTGAGGGGTGAGGGGGGTGAGTTGGCACTGAAGTTGGAAAAAAAGAATGGTTGATGGAAAGCGAGCATCCGTGGCAAACTGGTTTTTAAAAGTTTTAGGTCAGAGATGCGATTTAACACAATTCTTGATGGATGCAATGAAGGCGAATTCAGAGCATGGAGAGAAGAAGCGCTGTAATAGTTGGATTTTTTAGGCAAGGAATGAAGGAGAGGTCGAAATGAGAGCAGTCTGTTAAAATAGCAGAAGAGTAGTGCATTGTGAAACAGTAAAGAGTACCACATGTGTGAGAGAGGAAGATGAAGCATTATAAGATCGTTTTTGTAGTTAAAAATAATGTATGAGAGAGTTCAACAGATTAGGTCATGGAAGTGTAAAAAAAAAAAAAAAAATCGAGGAAGAAGACGAGGAGGAAGTTAAGAGAAAGAAGAAGAAGCAGAATCGGGAGAAGGTGAGCGTGTTGTTGTTGTTGTAGGGTATTTTTTTTTTTTTTTTTCGAGATAAGAAAGAGATTAGTTGGGAGAATGGGGGATGTTTGGAAAGTGGGGAGGATGAAAATTGAAGGTAATGGGGAGGATAGAAATTGAAGGTAATGGGGAGAAAAAACAAAAAAAAAAAAAAAAAACGATCGAACACCGAGTGGAACCGGTAGGCCTCAAGCCTAGGCCTAGGCCTCAAGCACAGGTAAGAACGTCGACAAAAATACTCACAAAATAGCACGATTTTTGAAACAAAACCGAACTAGCAACACACAGTAACATGTAGGTGAGAAAATTAAACAGTTAAAACGGGACAAATAACAACCGGAAACTTAGCTTTGAGAATGTCAGCAGGGAGCCCCAAAGGAGACCTCTCGCTGCTCTAAAACCGGAACTGGAAGTGATATTATAAAGTATTGTGGTATTATAAAGGATGTTATTTGTGATTTTTACAGTGTGAGGATGTTATAAGTGATTTTAACAGTGTAAGGTTGCTTTGTTGTGGTATAATTGAGGATGTTATTGGTGATTTTAACAGTGGAAGGTTGTTTTGTTGTGGTATTATTTAGGATGTTATTCGTGATTTTAACAGTATAAGTTGCATTGTTGTGGTATTATTGAGGATGTTATTCGTGATTTCAACAGTGTAAGGTTGTTTCGTTGTGGTATTATAAAGGATGTTATGCGTGATTTTAACAGTGTGAAGTTGTTTCGTTATGGTATTATTAAGAATGTTATTAGTGATTTTAACATGCAAGGTTGTTTTGTTGTGGTATTATGAAGGATGTTATAAGTGATTTTAACAGTTTAAGGTTGCTTTTTTGTGGTATTATTAAGGATGTTGTTTGTGATTTTAACAGGAAAAAGGTTGCTTTGTTGTGGTATTATTAAAGATGTTATCAGTGATTTTAACAGTTTAAGGTTGCTTTTTTGTGGTATTATTAAGGATGTTAAAAGTGATTTTAACAGTGCAAGGTTGTTTTGTTGTGGTATTATTAAGGATGTTATTAGTGATTTTACCAGTGTAAGGTTGCTTTGTTGTGGTGTTATTGGTGATTTTAACAGTGGAAGGTTGTTTTGTTGTGGTATTATTGAGGATGTTATTCGTGATTTTAACAGTGCTAGGTTGCTTTGTTGTGGTATTATTGAGGATGTAATAAATGATTTTAACAGTGTAAGGTTGCTTTGTTGTGGTATTATTAAGGATGTTGTTAGTGATTTTAACAGTGCAAGGTTGTTTTGTTGTGGTATTATTCAGGATGTTATTAGTGATTTTAACAGTGTAAGGTTGTTTTGTTGTGGTATTATTGAGGATGTTTTTAGTGATTTTAACAGTGTAAGGTTGTTTTGTTGTGGTAGTATTGAGGACAAGCCGAAACCCCGTCAGACGGATTCCGTTCCATGAGCCCAATCTGACAACTAGTGGTGTTTCTTGTAAGAGCCAGATCCCAGTCGATGTACTCCATGGCCTTACCTCATGAGGCCTACAAAACGCCCCTGTACATGACATTTTTGGTGTACACTACTTGTGAAGAAGTCCCCTGATTTGTGCACGTGTCGACTTTGACGTACACCGTGTCCAAACTTCTGAGGGCACAGTACCGAGAAAAATGTGACGCGACCGCGAGGTGGAGCACAAAATTGGTCCTTCAGTATTAATATAGATATGCAATGTTTCTTGTTACATTTTTTGTGTCAAATTCACATTCTGAGGTCGTCAGCATGTGCAGAAGAGGGTTTTCCATTGCAGACGCTATTTTCGAGGAGTGGAATTACACCTCTCAGCGGTGACCGTCTGTCGACGACAGACGTAATGACGTCAGCGAATGACAGGTGATGTCATGACGTCCTCATGCTTCTCAGCGGTGATGTCACACGTTGCCATGAACACGAATGTAAAACGAAAAGTGTTTATTTTGCTTCAGAGTTGAAGTTTGACGAATGCCACGATGTGCGATGCACTCTTTCAGGTACGAAGTTTCTTTCAGTCCAGGTCACAGTGACGCGACCGCAAGGAGGAGCACAAAATTGGTCCTTCAGTAAAATATATATATATATATATATATATATATATATATATATATATCGATGGTATTAGTGATTTTAACAGTGTAAGGTTGTTTTGTTGTGGTGTTATAAAGGATGTTATTTGTGATTTTAACAGTGTAAGGTTGTTTTGTTGTGGTATTATAAAGGACGTTATTTGTGATTTTAACAGTGTAAGGTTATTTTGTTGTGGTATTATGAAGGATGTTATTTGTGATTTTAACAGTGTAAGGTTGTTTTGTTGTGGTATTATTAAGGATGCGATTAATGATTTTAACAGTGTAAGGTTGTTTTGTTGTGGTATTATTAAGGATGTTATGTGATTTTAACAGTGTAAGGCCGAAGTCACATTTGCTCTTCGGCGAGGATACGACGGCCGGATGCCCTCTGAATTGACAGAAACGTGCGGTGGCCGCAGAGTTTCTGCGGTGGCGTCAGGGTGGCCCGACGCTGTTTGGCTATCTTTTATAGGCCGTAGGGGTCGCCGTGGAATTATAACACGGAGTTGCAACTTTTTTCATTTCTCCGTTCGCCGAAGCAATTCGACAAGCCGAAAAAAAAACAAAAAAAATCTGGTAAAAATAAAATGAACCCACTCGTTTCTGTCCGTCTGGCCGCACTTGCGCCTTAGGGCCCCCCTGCGGTCGCCTTGCGGGCACCTTGAGGCTACCTTGCGTCTGCCTTTAAAATCATATGGCCGCCGCAGGGCCCCCTTCAGGCCACCGTGCGACATCAAATCAAAGACTGGACGCCAACCCCACGTTTTCGGTCTCCACAATTTCTAAATACACTGTGCGGCTCCCCGAAAAATAAAAACATGTGTTTGGTTTGTTGTGTGACCGTGGAAATACTGCGGCTGCCGTATAATTGCTGGTGTCCGTAGATTTTGGAGACCCCACGGCCGCCGTGGCAAATGTGACTTGGGCATCAGGTTGCTTTGTTGTGGTATTATTGAGGATGTTATTCGTGATTTTTACAGTGTGAGGTTGTTTTGTGTGGTGTTATTAAGGATGTTATCAATGATTTTAGCAGTGTAAGGTTGCTTTGTTGTGGTATTATTGAGGATGTTATTAGTGATTTTTACAGTGTGAGGTTGTTTTGTGTGGTGTTATTAAGGATGTTATCAATGATTTTAGCAGTGTAAGGTTGCTTTGTTGTGGTATTATTGAGGATGTTATTAGTGATTTTTACAGTGTGAGGTTGTTTTGTGTGGTGTTATTAAGGATGTTATCAATGATTTTAGCAGTGTAAGGTTGCTTTGTTGTGGTATTATTGAGGATGTTATTAGTGATTTTTACAGTGTGAGGTTGTTTTGTGTGGTGTTATTAAGGATGTTATCAGTGATTTTAGCAGTGTAAGGTTGCTTTGTTGTGGTATTATTGAGGATGTTGTTAGTGATTTTTACAGTGTGAGGTTGTTTTGTGTGGTGTTATTAAGGATGTTATCAGTGATTTTAGCAGTGTAAGGTTGCTTTGTTGTGGTATTATTGAGGATGTTATTTGTGATTTTCACAGTGTAAGATTATTTTGTTGTGGCATTATTGAGCATGTTATAAGTGATTTTAACAGTGTAAGGTTGTTTTGTTGTGGTATTATTAAGTATGTTATTTGTGATTTTAACAGTGTAAGGTTGTTTTGTTGTGGTATTATTAAGGACTATCCGAAACCCCGTCACAGACGGATGAGCTCAAAATGACAACCAGTGGCAGCTCTTGTAAGAGCCGGATCCCAGTCGATGTATGGCCTTACCAAATGAGACCTACAAAACGTCCTTGTACACTCCATTTTTGGTGTACACTCCTCCTTGTGAAGAAGTCCCCTGATTTGTGCATGTGTCTACTTTGACATACAAACACCGTGTCAAAACTTCTCAGGTCACAGTACCAAGAAAAACGTGATGTGACCGTTGGGAGGAGCACAAAATTGGTCCTTTAGTAATAATATAGAGATACACTATTTCTTGTTACATTTTTTGTGTCAAATTCACATTCTGAGGTCGTCAGCATGTACAGAAGAGGGTTTGACATTGCAGACGCTATTTTCGAGGAGTGGAATTCCACCTCTCAGCGGTGACGGTCTGTCGACGACAGCCGTAATGACGTCAGCGAATGACCGATGATGTCATGACATCCTTACTTACTCCTTTCAGCGGTGACGTCACACGCCGCCATGTAAACGAATGTTAAACGAAAAGTGTTTATTCTGCTTCACAGTGGAAGTTTGACTATTGCCTCTGTGCGATGCACTCGTACAGGTACGAAGTTTCTTTCAGTCCAGGTCACAGTACCGAGAAAAACGTGATGCGACCGCTCGGAGGAGCACAAAATTGGTCCTTCAGTCTTAATATCTCGATGGTACAGGCACGTCACTCTTCGAAGGAGAACCCTCAAAATTTCGCTGATTTTCAGTCATTAACATGAATTTCAGTGTCGTAATCAAACACACAAGGATCATTCATTATGTTTTCCATTTTTAGTTTTTGACATAATTATAAACAATTAGTTTTGAAATTTTTGCTTGTTCATCATCCTTGAATGCTCGTACAATAATAATCGGGGACGGAGCACACAGAGCAGAGTCATCACGAATAAAAGGCAGGCAATGTGCAATGAGCAAGGAAAAAGCACTTTACAATTCTACTTACAGGACAGCAACACACACACACACACACACACACACACACACACACACACACACACACACACACACACACACACACACACACACACACACACACACACACACACACACACACACACACACACACACACACACACACACACACACACACACACACAAAATGGACCTCGTGGGTCTATTTTCGGAAGAGCCGAGTACCTCCCCGCCTCGTGCGGTTTCACCAGACCCGCACTTGTGGAGCTCGGAGTTCGTGGACAGGAACGGAGATCCCAGCTTGAGCGCTCCAACGCAAAACACCACTGTGGGACTCGAACCCACGACCCAGACCAAGCGGCACTCGCCACCAAGACGCAATCCCCATGATCCTGCAGAACGCAATCGCCATGATCCTGCAGAACGCAATCGCCACGATCCTGCAGAACGCACCCTTGTCTCCCCAACACTGATCCAGACAACCACTCTACTCTTCTGAGGTGGGAGGGGTCTCTTCTCCTCCCACTCGCCTCCTGATTGGACGAGGTTTGTCGGACGACTCGTGGTCAGCCTCCCGATTGGCTCGGGCATGCGTGTGGTGCTCGCCCTCCGCTCATTGGCTGGAGGAAACAGTCCATGCCCTTCCTTGGGGCGGAGCCTCGATCCGAAGCGACGGAGGCTCCCCCCACACCCTCAGCCAAAAACACGTGGGCAATGGTGACTGAGTCGAGTGAGGGACGATGGCGTTGTTGTAGTGGATGTAGTAGTAGTTGTTGATGAGGAAAAACCAAGCTAAAAATAACTCGAAGCGCACACATGTAATTCCCATGAGACAAAGGGGGGATTCTAACTGTAAACACATACTTATCGAAATAATTAAGCTTAGGGACTCTGGCTGTTTGTGTGCACAAGGTTTCCAAATCCATAACACTACCCCCTCCCCTTTTCCAGACTCGTCCCGAGTCGTGAAATTTTCATGTGCCATGCAGGTGTAGTTTTTTCCCATAGTACGTTTTACCTCCGGATCTCTGAGTGCGACATTTGTAGACATGTCCAAAAAAAAATAACCTGGTGCGCTACGTAACTAAACTAACAGACTCACACAGACAACTTAACTACATTGCCGGCGCTAAGACAGACACACAGGTGGGTTGCAAAACTTATTTACTTTTTTAATTTATCTATTTACTCTAACCATGGCCCAGGACCTGTTATCTGTGGGAAAGAAGAAAAGTCATTGGTGCAGGAATGAACACAAAAAGATGGGTGCACGTGCTGCACATTGCAGTCCCTGTGGTGAGGCTGCCTGCAGGGCTGTCCCCGCAAAACACTGGAAGAGTTGGATGGTCCTGGCGCACATGGTTAAGATGGTGACACAGGGGCAAATGCAAACAGGGGCAGCTGGCATGGAGTCAAGGCAAAGGAAGGCAAGTGAAGGCATGGCAGGGCAAGTGCGGACCAGCAGCTAAAACACAACAGACCGGCATATGAAGCTGGCCGGCCACTGGTATGGTCCCATGAGATTGTGTGGAGGGAGTGCGGTGGTGCCGGCCGCACCGAAAACGGGCTCGGACCGACCCGACTGTTTCCCATCCGCTGACACACGTCGAATACATTATGGGTAAGTTTTGTATACGCTAAGAGTATGCTGAAGCACGCTGGCATACATCGGAGTATGCCGAGTACGTTGACAAATTTTAAGCATGCTGAAAATTTTTCGACGTATGCCAGCGTATGACGCACACGTTCTGCATACGCTGGCCATAAGTTGTAGGCACATTATGCGATCGTTGACACACGTTACTTGTAAGTTACTCATAAGTCGAAACATGTCGAGGTAATGTTTAGCGTACCCGAAACTTTTTTCTAACCTATGAGTAACGTGCTTTGAACCTATGTGTAACGTATCTCCAACGCATATTGACGTATGTAGATGTATTTGACGTCTTCTGGACGACCACAGAACTTACTGAGCATGTTACTAACTTACAGCTACCGTATAATGGCGTATTGGCAGCGTTTAGGGGAATTGGTATATAAAAATGGGCTTCACACAGGAGGAACACGTCAGTGTTCCAGAATCCATGTTTTTTTTTTTCTTCTTCTTCGGCATGACTGTGATGTTGACACTTCGATTTCTAGTGCGGTTATGATTTAAATCGTTGAGCGGCAGCCTATTAATTATATTATATTATAACCGCACTGGAAATCGAAGTGTCAACATCACCATCATGCCAAAGAAAAAAAAAAACCATGGAGTCTGGAACACTGACGTGAAACATTACCTCGACGTGTTTCGACTTATGAGTAACTTTCAAGTAACGTGTGTCAATGATCACGTAACGTGCCTTCAACACGTTACTCATAGGTTAGAAATAAGTTTCGGGTATGCTAAACAATACCTCGACGTGTTTCGACTTATGAGTAACTTACAAGTAACGTGTGTCAGTCAACGATCATGTAACGTGACTTCAACACGTTACTCATAGGTTAGAAATAAGTTTCGGGTATGCTAAACATTACCTCGACGTGTTTCGACTTATGAGTAACTTACAAGTAACGTGTGTCGACATGTGTCAACGATCACGTGACGTGCCTACAACACGTTACTCATAGGTTAGAAATAAGTTTCGGGTATGCTAAACATTACCTCGACGTGTTTCGACTTATGAGTAACTTACAAGTAACGTGTGTTGACGTGTGTCAACGATCGCGTAACGTGCCAACAACTTATGGCCAGCGTATGCGGAACGTGAGTCATACGCTGGCATACGTCGAAAAATTTTGAGCATGTTAAAATTTGTCGACGAGCTCGGTGTACTACGACGTATGCCAGTGTGCTCTTAACGTATACAAAACTTACCCATAACGTATTCGACGTGTGCCAGCGTTTTAGACAAATTTTTCATACGTCGGCAGGCGCTGGTTAAATCGTCAAGGTGTGACAGCGGCTTGAGGGTCGCCCGTGCCCACTACACTATCCCGGTCCCTTGGACCCTTGGCCTACCCTGGCCAACTACTTCGGTGCCCGGGGTGCCCTTTACTCAATACTCACCTTTCAAAAGCCACGCTCCCAGCCGGTCAATGGACTGCTGCACCCTTCAAAAAGGTTACGAGCCTTCATACACCACCAACAACAGAACAACCTCCTTTTGGTAAATTTGACTAACCCACGAACATTACACTGACCCCAGGGTCACTTGGGTAGGATTCACTCCTCCCCCCTCTTATTCATTCGCACCATGCATTCCCCATTCGCTCCATTCACTCACCCGGGCCTGCTGACCCACATTCACTCATCACACATTTTTCACTTAAAAAAAAAAAAATAAAATAAATTCACCACACTGCAAGCTACGTCCCCACAAACTAGCTCGTGCCCCTCGTCATCCCTTACTCTAATGCACGTTCCTTGTAATTATATCACTAAGCTACATCCCCCTCTACACATTCCATGTCCGTTCGTGTCTCCTGAAATCCATTTCTAATTCTAACCTAACATTCCCTCGAACTAGTTCCACGGGCCCTATGAGGAACTGTTCCTGCCCCATGAGGCCAGTCTATCTAATGCGAAACTCTTCCCACTAAACTATTGCTCTTTTGCCCAAGCAGGATGTTTACCACATCCTGGCCAGGCCCGTGTACTCGGGGCAAGGCCCTTTTTTTTTTCTTTCTTTTTTTTTTCCACTGCCAGGGCGGCGGTCTACAGCTCACTCGCTCGTCCCTTCCGTCAGGCGATATGTGCAGCCATGACGTCACCCTGCAAATCGCACCGAGCGCTCGATTTCGGGGCATCCGCCATGCGAGTGAACGTGCGCTGCTCACCTGAAGCTCGTGCCGCGAGATCCGTGCTGATGACATCACTTGCACACGGACCCTGCACGTTTTAGTGTGTCGTTCCCACGACTTGCTCCCGCGAGTTTCATGCACGCCTCTTGCGCTGCGCAGCATGTGGACCCGTCCGTTCCAAATTCACACAACACTTGCCATCTACATTTTAACCGTCCACGAGGTCTTCTTGTCCCAAACGCGGAGCATTTCCGCACCGGATTCCCTCCACGCAGACGCGCATGCAAGAGCCGTTCGCAAAATGCTGAACGGCCCTTGCACGCTATGTCCTGTGAAGCCAGCCGGGTTGCCAAAATAACTTTATACGGTGCAGAAGGCTCGCCACACCCGTCTCGGGTCTGGGTCGGTCCATGTACCATTCCCATGCACGCACTCACGCATTCCATGTCACTCGCGATCTGTAAATTTCAACAGACACTCTGGGACAATCACATCGGGGATTCGCGTTAACTCAGGGGGTCCCTGGGTCTCTACCCCCCCCCCAAACTCTGCATGTACCCGTTCACATCATACACCCGCTCGACCTCGCATGGCCCGACTGGACTCACCTGGCCGCGATCTGCTTCGAGGGAGCAT